>NC_063339.1:21919774-21951628 GCF_021869965.1 Rhincodon typus
CTCTGATGCTGCTTGGCCTGCTGTGTTCATCCAGCTCTACACCTTGTTATCTCAGATTCTCCAGCATCTGCAGTTCCTACTATCTCTGAATAAAATTGAGTAGCTTCATTTTTTTTTGTCACTCCACAAAACATTTCTAACTTGAATGAAATGCACCCAAACAGTGCTTTAAGAAAAAGCAGTTTCCATAATTGCCAATAATTAATTCCAAACTCCAGGTGAAGCCTGTACTTTTAAAAGATTCTCTTTGAAGACTGCAGCTTCTAATTTATTTTGCCTTATAGCTCTCTGTAGAACATTAGGTTCACACCAGTATTTTTACTAGCTTGCCTCAGAGGCATCATATCACCTCAAAAGTCATCAGTTGCTGCAGTGCAGCAATTTAAAACTGTCAGACATTGATGATAATTTCACGAAATACAAATTCTTCTGTAAACAAGTATTTGAAAAAAAAAACTCATTCACAGTCTTCCCTTTACAATTAAACATAAATTAAGCATAAATGATAATGGTATCTCTGTCTATTCTGAGAATGTGACTCCTTGCTTGCACTTCTCTTTTGCTCAAAATTTATTTCAATACAACATTGAGATACGATTTCAGTAGATTTATCTAAATAGGTGAAATATTTCAATATCAGAGTTTTCCCATGAACTAAGTTCATTGATATGAAAAATAAGCACTCCAGAATTTGAAGACAGCTGACATTAAAAGAGTATGGATTTTTAAAATGTTTCTTATACACAACAGTGATAAAACATAATTCAGTGGACAGCATTATTTGTCTTGGAAAAATGCAAATTCAAATCTACAACAGAGCTTAACTGCCCAGTTAGGGCAACACTTCATTGCAGCACTTTGCAGAGCTCTTATTCAGATCAGCTATTGCACCAAAACTTTATAATACTGATTCTAGTTGATGATAATAATTCATTGAGACTCATTTATGAAAGGTTAGATGAGTTTATCTAAATTGCTAGTCAACCTTCCTCCTCTGTTAAAATAGATGAAGAGAAAACATATCATCTTAGTATTTATTAAAGATAATAAATGGTATTGAACTAATAGAAGGAATGATTTGAGATAGTTCAGAGTGAAATACAAGAGCAACGCAGCAATAATATAGGGCAAATGTATCTATCTGATCAATGATTCATGCAAAGGTATGCATGTAGTCTAAGTATGGAATGGTTGTAGAATGCAATCAGGACTATTTATGAAAGTAACTCTACCTATTTTAATAAAGAATAGAGCATTGTTTAGTTTTGTTCTAGAAGACATTAATGCTTAAGTTACAGTGTCTTCACCATTCTATTGATATCACACAGTCTGAGTGTAGAAACAAGGAGTCCTATTCTAGCTGTCAGAGAGAGGATATGCATCAGTACCGGGTCATTAAGGTTCTAATAATTATGTCTGACCAAATGTAGTTGCAGTTATTGTGATTGTGCATGCAACCTTCATTATCCAAGAATAACGCCTTGTCTGTACATACTTTACTTTGGTGTAGCCTCTATCACTAATCACTATATAGGCCAAAGACAGAGCAATGACAAACCGAGAACTGGTGTCAGCACACTATCTCAAAAAAATCCTTACCCAGTATGACATACTGGCAAGTCTGCCACATTACATAAGGGACCATTGATGGTCACTTGGGAAAACACCACAGGTTTGAATGTATAACTGAAGCATTCTGGGCAACTGCTGTGAAAGCAGGACAACTATTGGAAAACAGCAATCCAAGAATATTTAGGTTTAATGGAGGAAAACAAGACAATAAAGAGTCAAAGATAAATTTGCTGGACTAAACAAGACAACATTCAATGAAATTAGGAAACTGATTGAGGTTAGCTGGGGACAAAGTTAGATTAACGCAGCCACAGATCAGCATTAGTGAATCTTCAACTATGAGATGAAAAGATTAAAAATAGCCAACTTCTGTGCTAAAATGTTTAAACAGTGAATTACTTTTCCTTTTGATTGCAGTATCAATGTGAAATATTAAAATTTTCAGAGAGATAAGGACAGAAGAAAAGCTGAATAAGTAATGATGAAAGCTAGGAATACGAGAAAATGTTTAGACTGTGTAGGTCTCCATTGGGGAAATGAAATGCAGACTGGGTGACCGCTTTGCAGGACACCTACGTTCTGTCAATAAAAATGACTCCTAATTTCCAGTTCCCTGTCACTTCAAAGCACCACCATGTTCCCTGGACAACATTTCTGTCGCAGCCCTGCTGCAGTGAGCCTCAGCTTGAAGAACAACATTGCATTTTCGGCTTGGGAACTCTATAGCTTCAACAGACTTAACATCAAATTCATTGAGTTTAGAGCCTGACCACATCCTTCCATGCTTTTTTATCCAAACCTGACACCCTGGTCCAGTCATCATGTGTATTGCTTTCAGCACAGCTAACCCTTTCTCACCCATTCTTAATCCTATTGTCACATTATGTGGGTTGCTTCCAGCACAGCCTAATATTCTCTCGTTGTTGATAAGGTAGAGCACTGCCACCAATCTTTCTGTATTGGCTGATTCTAAGGGCCTATCTTATTTAGCGGTGGTAGAAGATGAACAGCTATTGAGTCTCAATAAAAATAGACACTTGTCTTAATTGCCTGACAGCAGTAAGTATACATGAAACTGATTAGTTAGACATAATTACAAAAACTATCAGAGATGACACTAGAATAAGTAGAACTGAAGGAAGGTTGGAGGGTGGCACATTCTCCCTGTGTCTGTGTGGGTTTCTGCCAGGTGCTCCAGTTTGGGGCAGCACGGTGGCTCAGTGGTTACCATTGCCACCTCACAGCGCCTGGGACCCGGGTTCGATTCCTGCCTTTGGCAACTGTCTGTGTGGAGTTTGCAATTCTCCCCGTGTCTGCGTGGGTTTCCTCCGGGTGCTCCAATTTCCTCCCACAGTCCAAAGATGCGCAGCTTAGGTGGATTGGCCATGCTAAATTGCCCATCATGTCTAGGGGGGAAAATGCAGGATAGGGCAGGGGGTGGGTCTGGGTGGGATGCTCTTCAGAGGGGTGGTGTGGACTCAATGGGCTGATTGGCCTACTTCCACACTGCCGGGATTCTATGATGAGATTAAAGGTCTCAGGTGTCACAGTACAAAGGGAATGATAATGTTGTGTTTCTGTCTTCATGGATACTGCCCAGACCTTCTCCAACACTTCCTGTTTTTTTGTGTCAGGGATGACACGTCTGTTCCATTAGAATGTTATGCCAGACTGCTTCTTTCCCATCCATTGGATTGGGAGGAGTTTCAACAAGCTTCTGCATTAACTCTTTCCAAACCATTACTTTATACAGCAGAGGATTTGATTGTTCAGGGAGCAGACAGGTGTTCGTGTGACTAGAAACAGCCAGGATGGTACATTGTTTTCCTGCTACCAGGATCAAGGCTGTCACTAAGCAGAGTACTCTGACAGGGGGTCCAATATGAAAAGCCAGTGCTCATAATCCATATGCGGTTGTGCAGTGAGAGTTTAGGGAGTTAGAAATGAAACTAGAAAGGATAACATTAAATTTAGTCATTTCTGAATCACCCCCAGTATTTTGCATGAGTATAGAAATAGGAAGTGCATGAGGGAATGTTTTATAATGCCTGGGACATTAGAACAGATTCTGGTGGAGATGGGCCAGTACAGGGTGGATGGATTGCTCCTAAACTGAGCTGCAGCCATTTTTTTTTGGAATGATTTGCTGGTACTTTGAGGGGGGATTTAAACTAAATTGGCTGGAGTGTGGGAAAGAAGCAATATTATTGAGGAAAAACAAGGTGCAGAATTGGGAGACATGCATTGCTACAGCATAGTATGTTATTAGGCTGGATGAGACGACAAAATAATTGATAACATCTGAACTAATGTTAATGAGCATCTATTGGAATCTATGGAGTATGGTCAACATGTCTACAAGATGGCTTTTTGGAGCCCACTAGGGAACAGGCAATACTGGATTTAATGTTGTGAAATGAGGCAGACTTGGTAAGGGAGGTGAAGGTGAAGGAACCCTTAGGAGGCAGTGATCATAATATGACTGAATTTACTCTGCAATTTGAGAGAGAGAAGATAGAATCAGAGGTAATGGTATTACAGCTGAATAAAAGCAACTAAAGAGGCATGAGGGAGGAGTTGGGCAGAATTACTGAGAGAGGAACCTAGCAGGAAAGCCAGTAGAACAGCAATGGCAGGAGTTTCTAGGAGCAATTCAGGAGACACAGCAAAAATTCATCCCTAGGAGAAAGAAGAATGGTACAGGGACAATGAGGCAACCATGACTGACTAGGGAAGTCAGAGACAGCATAAAAACAAAAGAGAAAGCAGATAACATGGCAAAAGGCAGTGGGAAACCAAAGGATTGAGAAGCTTACAAAGACCAACAGAGGACAACGATAAAAGAAATAATGAGGGAGAAGATTAAATATGAGGGTAAGCTAGCCAGTAATATAAAGGAGGACTGTAAGAGTTTCTTTAGATGTATAAAGGGAAAAAAGAGAGGCAAAAGTGGATAATGGACCACTGGACAATGACACTGGAGAGATAGTAGTGGGGAACAAGGAAATGGCTGAGGAACTGAACAATTACTTTATGTCAATCTTCACGGTGGAAGACACAAGTAATATCCCAAAGATTCAAGAGAGTCAGGGCACAGAGCTGAATATGGTGGCCATCACCAAGGAGAAGGTGCTAGAAAAACTGAATGGCCTGAAGGTGGATAAACCACCAGGGCCAGATGGACTACACCCCAGAGTACTTAATGAGATAGCTGAAGAGATAGTGGAGGCATTAGTGGTGATCTTTCAGGAATCGCTAGAGTCATGGAGGGTCCCAGAGGACTGGAAAATCATTAACGTGATACCTCTGTTTAAAAAGGGTGCAAGGCAAAAGACTGAAAACTACAGGCCGATTATTAGTGGGTAAGATTTTAGAGTCAACTGTGAAGGATGGGATTTCTGAATGCTTGGAAGTGCATCATAAAATAGGGCAAAGTCAGCATGGCTTCATCAAGGGGAGGTCATGCCTGACAAATCTACTACAATTCTCTGAGGAAGTAACGAGCAGGTTAGACCAAGGAGAGCCAATGGATGTTGTCTACCTGAGCTTCAAGAAGGCCTTTGACAAGGTGCCACACAGGAGGCTGCTGAGTAAGATGAGGGCCCATGGTGTATCATGGTGCTCTCATCCATCTCCACCTCAGTTCCATTGATGCAGATAGGGATGTTCCCTCCCCCTTGCTTCCTGATGTTGATATAGTGTAGAGCTGGAGGAACACAGCAGGTCAGGCAGCATCAGAGGAGCAGGGAAGTCAGTGTTTCAGGTTTACACCCTTCCTCGGGACTTCCAGAGTCCTGAGGAAGGGTGTAAACCTGAAACATCAACTTTCTTACAGCTCCAAATTATATTGACTCTGACTCCAGCATCTGCAGTTCTTGCTATCTCTCTCTCTTCCTGAAATTTACATTCAGCTCTTTAGTTTTGCTGATGATGAGTGAGAGTTTGTTATCTTTACACCATGCCACCAAGCACTCTATCTCCTTCCTACACTCTGTTTTGTCATTGCTTGATATCTGGCCTACAACGGTTGTGTCATCAGCAAACTTGTAGATGGGTGAAATGATGGATGTTTTATATACCCTAACAAAACATGATCAAAAACAAAGAGAAATAGGAAATGTGGGAAAGAGACAATTGAACATAACAAAGGAGAAATGGAAAGAAAACTTATGAGTTAGATATGTCAAATATTATAAAGGAACACTTATGGATATTGCAGTTGTGAGCATGATTTGTTTTTACAAAGCAGAAAAGTTTCAGTCAGAGAGTTAAAAGCAAGAGAACATCAACAGGTTGGATTTACAAAATGCTTAATACAACATATTGAAATATCCAAGGCATCTCACAAGACCATTACAAAACAAATATTGATATTAAATCACATAAGGAGATATGAAGGTAGATGGGCAATTTATGCAGTAGACTTTAAGAAATATCTGAAAGGAATTTAACATGCGGCCCGGAGATGGTTTTTGTAGAATGTTACAGAGTTTAGGACTCAGCGGACTTAAACCAAATTCATGGTGGAGTGATGCAACAACATTAAGAAATTGCTAGTGATGAACAAGATGCTTCTCTCAGATCTTTCCACAAGCTGGACTTTCAACTTCTTCCACATGTTGCCTCAAGGTGCTGTGATGGGAAGAGACTGTTGTTAACCTCCTTGCGGAATGTGACTTTGCAAAGACAGTCTGGAGAGAGTTGCAATGGTTTTGGTCAAAGAGGTTTGTGAAATCTGCTTTAACGCTGTTCCCAAGGATGCACATCAGACTGTCAATATAATTATCAAATGTGTTATAGGATTATCAACTCGGTGGAAGATGCTCTTTGATCTGCCTGAATCTTCCTTGTCTTCCAGTGCTAGGAATTGTTTCACTGGAGTGTTTCAAAGTGGCTTGTTCCAAAATCATGACTATATGCTGTGGGACACACTAAAGATCTGCCCAGCCAATATTTGGAAAAGATGAGACGCAAATAGAAATTGCTCAGTAGGTCTGGCAGCATCTGTGAAGAGAATCAGAGTTAACATTTCGGGTCGAGTGAACCCAGTTCTGAGGATGGTCACTCTACACGAAACATTAACTCTGATTCTCTCCACAGATGCTGCCAGACCCGCCAAGCTTTTCCAGTAATTTCTATTTATGTCTCTGGTTTATGGCATCCGCAGTTATTTCAGTTTTTATTTGGGAAAGATTGCTGTCTTGGGACTTTCAGCCTTAGTACATTGAGGGGCTAAAAACTAGAGGGCTACTTGGGCATATAACTGCAAGAACGTACATTGTGAGCAACAAGAGTACTGAAGCACTTAAAAGTGGAACACGATGTTTGGAGAAAAGTTTTTTTTTTAACTGTTGCCCTTTCTGTAGTCTTCCAGTTGAAATAGTTTACCCTTGGGCTGTCTGCCTGACATGGAATGTCTATTGTATATAGAGAGGATACTAACCTTGCATTGAAGCACCTAAGAGTGGAACATGCTGTATTGAGATAAGTAGAATTTTATTGTGTTTTTCATGGTATCATTGTCTAACTGTGAGCTAACGTGGGTGAGAGAATAGCAGTGTAGTTATTCCAAGGTCTGAGATGGTTGTTTCCAGCAATATGTTGAGATTAAAGCTAAATGGCCCATTCTTCAAATTGTTAACGAACACTGCGTGCGGCTCTGAAAGCATTAAAATTTCCTCCTTATTTACTCCATTAACCAAAGAATTGGAAGACAGAATTGCTAAGTCACTTCAGTCATGTCTGCTATTCATTTGCCTCATCTGGAGGACAATAAGAACATAAGAACTAGGAGCAGGAGTACGCCATTTGGCCCCTCGAGCCTGCCCCGCCATTTAATAAGATCATGGCTGATCTTTGAGACTCAGCTCCACTTACCTGCCCACTCACCATATCCCTTAATTCCTTTACTGTTCAAAAATTTATCTAGCCTGAGCTAGTTTACTCTCATAATCTATCTTACTTTTCTTCAGCGAGGTAGCTTCAACCACTTCACTGGGCAGGGAATTCCACAGATTCACAACACTTTGGGTGAAGAAGCTCCTCCTGACTTCAGTCCTACATCAGCTTCCCTTTATTTTGAGGCGATGCCCTCTAGTCCTAGTTTCACCTGCTAGCGGAAACAACCTCCCTGCCTCCACCTTATCTATTCCTTTCATAATCTTATATGTTTCTATAAGATCTCCCCTCATTCTTCTGAATTCCAATGAGTATAATCCCAGTCTACTCAGTCTCTCCTCATAATCCAACCCTCTCAACTCTGGAATCAACTGAGTGAATCTCCTCTGCACCCCCTCCAGTGCTAGCATATCTCTTCTCAAGTAAGGAGACCAAAACCACACACAGTACTCCAGGTGTGGCCTCACCAGGACTCTATACAGCTGCAGCATAGCCTCCCTGTTTTTAAACTCCATCCCGTGAGCAATGGAAGACAAAATTCCATTTGCCTTTTTAATTACCTGCTGCACCTGCAATCCTACTTTTAGCGATTCACGCACAAGGACACCCAAGTCCCTCGGCACAGCAGCGTGCTGCAATTTTTTACCATTTAAAACATAGTCCATTTTGCTGTTATTCCTACCAAAATGGATGACCTCACACTTATCAACATTGTACTCCATCTGCCAGACCTTTGCCCACTCACTTAGACTATCTATATCCCTCTGCAGACTTTCAGTGTCTTCTGCACACTTTGCTCTACCACTCACCTTAGTGTCGTCTGCAAAGTTTGACACACCACACTTAGTCCCCAAATCCAAATCATCTATGTAAATTGTTAACAATTGAGGTCCCAACACTGATCCCTGAAGCACACCACTAGCTAATGACCACCAACAAGAAAAACACCCATTTATCCCTATTCTTTGCTTTCTATTGGTCAACCAATCCTCTATCCATGCCAATACATTACCTGTAATACCATGCAACTTTATCTTATGTAGCAGCCTTTGGTGTGGCATCTTGTCAAATGCCTTCTGGAAATCCAGATACCCCACATCCACAGGTTCCCCATTGTCCACCATGCAAGTAATGTCCTCAAAGAATTCCACCAAATTAGTTAAACATGACCTACCCTTCATGAACTCATGCTGGGTGTTCCCAATGGGACAATTTATATCCAGATGGCTTGCTATTACTTCCTTAATGATAGATTCAAGCATTTTCCCCACTACCGAAGTTAAGCTAACTGGCCTATAGTTACCTGCTTTTTGTCTACTTCCTTTTTTAAACAGTGGCGTCACATTGGCTGTTTTCCAATCTGCAGGAACCACCCCAGAGTCCAGTGAATTTTGGTAAATAATTATTAGTGCATTTGCTATTTCCCCCATCACTTCTTTTAGTACCCTGGGATGCATTTCATCAGGGCCAGGAGACTTGTCTACCTTTAGCCCCATTAGCTTGCCCAGCACTGCCTCCTTAATGATAATGATAATTTCTAGGTCCTCACTTGCTATAACCTTCTTGCCATTAGTTTTCAGCATGTTATTTGTGTCTTCCACTGTGAAGACTGACACGAAATAACTCTTTAATGTCTCAGCTATTTCTTCATTCCCAGTCAATAAATTGGCCTTCTCATCCTCTAAAGGACCAATGTTTACCTTTGCCACTCTTTTACGATTTAAATATTTATAGAAACTTTTGCTGCCTGTTTTTATATTCTGAGCTAGTTTACTCTCATAATCTATCTTACTTTTCTTTATAACTGTTTTTTTGTGGCTTTCTGTTGGTCCTAAACAAAACTGCTTTGATTATTGCATTTTTATCAGAAAATGTCATTCTCTCAGCACAAGGAAGCGAATTCTCTCTGTTTTGATGCTTTTCTTTCAAAACTGGAAGGTATCAAGAAAAAAAACATGTTCATAGCCGCCCTTTAAAAAACTACGTTCCAATTAGATCCCCTGTCCAAATCAACTGATGTGGTCCCGTTGCTCTTGGGGCCCAAACAGAGGATGTGCTACTTTAACATTATTATTATTATTATTCATTTGTTCAGCGAGCATCACTGGTTAGGCCAACATTTATTGTTCATTCCTTGTTGCTCCACAAGGCAGTTAAAAGTCAACAACTTGTTTGGGTGGCACGGTTGCTCAGTGGTTAGCACTGGTACCTCACAGTGCCAGGGACCCAGGTTCATTTCCAGCCTTGGGCGACAGTCTGTACATTCTCCCCATATCTGTGTGTGGGTTTCCTCCGGGTGCAGGGGCCTGGGTAGAATGCTTTTCAGAGGGGTGGTGTGGACTCGATGGGCCAAATGGTCTGCTTCCACACTGTAGGGATTCTATGATATCAACTGTCCTCTGGGTCTGGAGTCACATGTAAGCCAGATGAGCTAAAGATGGCAGATTTTGTTCTCTAAAGGACATTAGTGGACCAGATAGGTTAAACATTAATGCAGGAGGTTTTTTCAAAACCCTTCATAACTGCCAGAGAATGTTTAGAGTTGACATCCCAATAGTATTGCCATATGAACTCTGATATTTCAAACTGACTGATAAATTCATCAGTAGCCTTAAAATGCTGCCTGAAATTGATTTTCTTTATGAAAAATATATTAACAACCTTAACAATTCCTCTGTTTGTTTTCATTCATTTCTGTCGAAAGTTGATCTCTAATACTTGCTTCAAACTTACATCCTTTCAGTTTAGGCTTTTGATAGTCAAATGGTAACTGTTTAGATCATTATTTTCAAAAGCTTCATAACATATAATGTGACTCTTTAGGAGACCTAAATATTCATATGGAAGACTTTGAGTAAAAGCACGTACAATTCTCCCTCACATAGGAACGGGATTAGTCTGCTCAACTCTTCGAGCTTGTCCTATTATCATGACTGATCTGTACCTCAACAACATTTGCCTTCCTTTGCTTTAACTAACACAGATCTATTAGTCTCAGTTTTGAAAGCTCCATTTAACCCAATTGCTATAACCATCTGGGGCAGGGATCCAAATTTCTACTCCCATATGTATGAAGAAATGCTTCTTGGTTTCATTCATTAAGGTGCAGCTCTCATTTTGAGATGAGGCCACATTGTTAATGTAGCATGCACAGAGAAAAAAAAAGAACTGAGTTTTTCACAGCATAAAATGCATGGTTGGGGCATGAATATTCCACTTCAAATCAATGTTCCTTCTTCTGGCTTTGCTATCTGCTCTCACTTATTCTCATAAAAATGTATGCTTCCCTCTAAGTTGAAAGGTGAAGTATCGAGCTTACATTAAACTGCCATTTTTCTTTAAGCTTACAGACAGGAAAGCCTCCTGAAAGACTGTTAAATACCCTATTATTTGAAAGTAATAGATTGGAATATGACTCGGTCATGTTTTCCTATCAGGATCTAACTGATTTGTTCAGCAGATTGTTCACCACCCCTATATTTCACATCATAAAGCAACTAATTAATGTGCAAACCTTTGAAATGCATGTCAATTTAATATAATGAATTGTTTATTATATATAATTAAATGAACAATGAAAATATCTCTGCTAATGAATAAGTATTGCCTTGTTGTGTGCATAAAACATGATCCAGCAGGAACTTTGTATGTCTAGGAAAAAAATGTTCTAATTTCAACCTGCTCAATAACATCCATTGTCTGGGTAGGCTATGACTCACAATAATTAGTAATTTTTTATGCTTCAGCACAGAGGGATTAAATCCTAAATCAGTTTGTAAATGAGGTTTTTCTTTACATTTCTCTGGGTTATTGTGCTATGTACTGTCCTCAGGATCTATTTGCAAATTTCCTTAATTTGATCAATTAGTACATTTTACATGTACTTTTTTGCAGAGATAGTGGAATAATTATGCTGAGTTTTGTTTACAACATTGAGCTGTTTTGTATAATTCCATTCCTACTGAAGCAGTCTATTTGGTTTAGAGTTTAATGTTTAGTTTCTGGCCCAAGCATTTCCAACAGGTTAAACAGAAACTACTTCAATAACAAGAGAACTCTTTTTCCATTAGCAAGGATGCTTTTAATTCTCAGATGGGTTTTTATGACAATTGCTGATAGTTTTGAGGTCATCATGTGACTTTTAATTCAGTTCATTTTTAGTTCAAGTTGTACCATGTGCCATGATGGGATTTGAACCCAAATTTCTAGAGTAGTGGTAGTAGGAACTGCAGATGCTGGAGAATCCGAGACAACAAGGTGCAGGGCTGGATGAACACAGCAGGCCAAGCAGCATCATAGGAGCAGAGAGGCTGACGTTTCGGGCATAGACCCTTCATCAGAAAAGTGGTGGGGGAAGGGGGTTTTGAAATAAATAGGGAGAGAGTGGGAGAGTCGCCTGTTTGTTTCCTCTCCACCTATCCTCTCCTCTATCCCTCTTCTATCCGCCTCCCACTCTCTCCCTATTTATTTCAAAACCCCCTTCCCCACACCCCCCCCCCCCCGCCTTTTCTGATGAAGGGTCTAGGCCCGAAACGTCAGCATCTCTGCTCCTATGATGCTGCTTGGCCTGCTGTGTTCATCCAGCCCTGCACCTTGTTTTCTAGAGTAGTACCTGGCTCTCTTGATTGATAGTCCAGTAATCTGAACAAAAGGAGTTATCGCTTTAGGGAAGGAAATCTGCTGTCCTTTACTTTGTCTGTTCAACATTTAATTCACAACAATGTGGTTGACTCTTAACTGCCATCTGAAATGCCACTCAGTTGTACCAAGCTGCAAAAATGTTTCAAAGAAGTAATGAAGCCACCTGTCGCTGACCTAGGTACGAGAAATGATAATGCCAAACACAACCCTTCTGAGTCCTCCTTACTAACATCTGCGGGCTATTGACAAAATTGGAAGAGTCATCTCATAGCCTAATCAAGCAACAGTATTATATGGTCATACTCACAGAATCATAACTTACAAACGGTGTCTCAGACAACATCAGCATCACTCCTGAGTATATCCTGCCTCTCTGGCAGGACAGACCCAGCAGAGGTGGCAGCATAATTGTGCTCAGAATTTGAATCCAGACTGCATGATGTCTCACAGCATCAAGTCAAACATGGGCAAAGAACTAAAATCATTTGCCTTTGTGCCAAGTTTGACTCCAACCAGCAGAGAGATTTACCTCCAAATTCCCTTTGATACTAGTTTTCAATGGTTTCATTAATGACACACGTAGTTGAAAGCATCTAAAGAGAAATGAGGAGAGAAACTAATGTAGTGACATTGTTGCTGGATTAGTACACTCAGGCATCCAGGGTCATGGGACCTGGGTTTGAACCTCACTGCAGGAGATGGTGAAATTTGAAATCAAGTTTTTTAAACAAAATTGAAAAGTCCAGCAATGACAATGAAAATCCATGTTCTTCACTCATGTTCTTTAGGGAAGGAAAACTGCCACCCTTACTTGGTCTGGCCTACATTTGCCTCCAGACCGACAACAATGTGGTTGACATTTATTGCCGTCTGAAATAGCCGAGCATGCCTTTCAGTAGAATCAACTGGTAAGTAATAATCTGAATTTTTAATCTTTCTGTCAAAGTGAACAACTTCACATTTGCCTACGTTATATTCCATCTGGCAGATTTTTGCTGACTCACTCAACCAGATGTCTCAGTAAAATCTGTAATTCCCTGATGTTGTCCTACCTATCTTCTCGTTGCCTGTGAATTGACCATATCTTCAGCTAAGTTATTGATGTAAATTGTAAAAAAAAAAATTAAGTCCACAGTACAGACCTGGGAAAGACCCCAACTTGTCACATCCTGCCATACAGACAAAGATGCATTTTTCTGCCAGCTAGTCAACCTTCTATCCGTGCTAATATATTTCTACTTTCTGCAATAACCTTATCCAATGTCTTCTATAAATCTAAGCACAGTATGCGCACACCCACCCCTTATCCACAGTTCATGCCAATCCTTTAAAGAATTCCAATAAATTATTTAAACTTATTTACCTTTGGTGAAACCAGACTGACTCTTCCTGCTTACTGTGAATTCTCTTTAAATTTGCATCTATAATCTGTTTAATGATTGATGGCAACATCTTTGCCACTACAGAAATAAAGCTGGCTGGCCTCATGTTTAAAGAAGACTTCGACTGGACTTGAAATATTAACCCTGTTTTCCTCTCTCTACAGTTGCTGCCAGACCTGCTGTGTTCTCTAGCAGTTTCAATTTGTATTTTAGATTTACAACATCTGCAGTATTATATTTTTATTTCTGGACCTGGTCCAGGGCCAGTACATCTTTCCTGAGATATGGGGCCCAAAACTGCACAAAATACTCCAAATGTGGCCTGACCAGAGCCTTATACAGTCTCAGAAGTACATTCCTGCTTTTATATTCAAGTCCTCTCGAAATACATGCCAAAGTTGCATTTGCCTTCCTAACTACTGACTCAATGTGCAAGTTTACCTTAAGAGAATCCTGGACTAGAACTCCCAAGTCTCTTTGCACTTCAGACTTCTGAACTTTCTCCCCATTTAGAAAATAGTCCATGCTTTTATTCTTCTTACCAATGTGCATGACCTCACACTTTCCCACGTTGTACTCCATCTGCCACTTCTTTGCCCACTCTCCTAACCTGTCCAAATCCTTCTGCAGCCTCCCCGCCTCCTCAATACTACCTGTCCCTCCACTTATCTTTGTATTGTCTGCAAATTTAGGCAGAATGCCCTCAGTTCCTTCATCTAGATCATTAATGTATAAAGTGAAAAGTTGTGGTCCCAACACTGATCCACTTGTCACGGGCTGCCATCCTGAGAAAGACCCCTTTAACCCCGCTCTTTGCTTTCTGCGAGAGAGCTAATCTTCTATCCATGCTAGTACCTTGGGCCATGGGAACTGAGGTGGAGATGGACGAGAGCGTTAGGTTCCTGCGAGTGATGATCACCAACAACCTGTTCTGGACCACCCATGTTGATGCAACGGTTGAGAAAGCACAACAATGCCTCTTTTTCCTCAAGAAGCTAAGGAAGTTTAGCATGTCCATAAGGACCCTCACCAACTTTTATATATGCATCATGGAAAGCATTCTACCTGGATGCATCATAGCTTGGTATGATAACTGCTCCGTCCAGGACCGTAAGAAACTACAGCAAGTTGTGAACACAGTCCAGTCCATCATGTAAGCCAACCTTCCATCTGTTGACAGGGTTCAAGAAAGCTTCTTCCCTGCCGTTTTTATACTTCTGAATGGATCACTCAAATTTCAGATATAATGTTGATCTTGCTTTTCTGAACTTTCTTTGCAGCCATAACTTTGTATTCCTCGCTCTGTTCAATCACCCTATGATCTTTGCACACAAAACAAAGCCTTTCACTGTACTTAGGTACATGTGACAACAAGAAATCAGATCATGAAAGAAACAATATGTCTTTTAGGATAACACAAACTTTCAAGTCATTCTTCCATCCTATTTGAACACAGCAAAATACAACTGACAACATGAAGTGAGAGACCAAATCAGCTTATTTTTTTCAGTATTGTTGCTGGGAGGTTGCTGTTGATCAGAAGAAATTTTCTGTTCTTCCTCAATACTTGTTGTCAGATACCAGCATCCACCTGAAGAGAGATAGGATGTCAATTTCACATTGTATTGGAGTGGTAATAATTGCACACATGATACAGCATAGTCCAGTACAGCATAATCAACCATAATTATGAACCCAAGTCCAAAAGTAGGACTTAATCCATGGGTTGCTAATTTTGTTATGTGTTTATTCCCACTGACCAAGTTTGACAGCTAAACTATTTAAATTCCAATCACAAAGATGCAGCTTAGGAATACTTCTGACATGCATTTGTTCTTTTTTATTAAATCTTCAGACTGTGCAGATTTATAACAAATTAAAGCCATGCTCCTGGATTTGAGCATAAAATCCCAAGATAACATTGCAATGAATTCTGAAACGAGTACTGCACTGCTGTCATCATGTTTTTTTCACACCTATTGCATACACTTATTTGACATCTCTATCACTCCTTTATCACCATTAGCACTCAATTTGTCTTTTACCTTGAGCACTGTCACCATCTGTTCCACTCACACCTCCTCCCACTCTGTCAACAACACCAAACCCAACATTTCCCAGCCCTTTTGTTTCTGGAAAACAGTCATCTTGGACTCGAAATATTAACTTTGCCTCTCCAAAGATACGAAGTTTCTCCTGCATTTCCTCTATTTTTTTAGATTTCTAGCATCTGGAATATTTAACTTTTCCCTCAGTTACTGAAACAGTCCACTTTTGAAAAGCAACTGGGACAATGTTCAGGCTTTGGTATCTAAGTGGTAAGTAAAAGATGTGTTAGTTAATGACCAACTCAAATGTCCTAACCATCCCTCCCCTTGATGCTGAAATATTGTTGAATCACCACAATCAACATCCTGAGGGTTACAACTGATCAGAAGCAGAAATTGACCAGCTTTATAAATACTGTGGCTGAAATGACAATCAGAAGTTACAGCAATAGCTCACCTTCTGACTCGTGGAATCACCACAGCATGGAAGCAGGCCATTCGGCCCATCTAGTCCGCACTGATCCTTCGAAGAGCATGCCCCCCCCGACCAGATCACAGCAGAGAATGACATTTTCTTATAGGGAGTAAGAATGGTTGTCCCAGGCAAAGGTCGCTGCCAGATACTGGTGGCCAGGATTGGATGCAGACATAGCTGTATTGGTGGGGAAGTATCCAGAGTTTCAACAAGGACAAAAGTTAATGGGTAAACTCTGCACTCGGTTACACATCGACTGTGCAGGTCCTTTCATGTGCTCAATGTTCTCAGTCATTGTGGACGCCTACTCAAAGTGGCTGGATATGCATTGGGTTCATTCATCAAACACACGGACAATGATAGAAAAACTGTGTATATCTTTTGCAATACATGGACTCGCGGAGGTTTTGGGCACAGGTAACGGGCCATCATTTACCAGCAGGGAATCACAGTATTTCCTAAAGTCGAACATATAAAACAGTTCAATAGCATTCATCATCCAAAGGTCTGGCAGAAAGAGCAGGTCAAACTTTGAAGGCAGGCTTTAAGAAACAGCCTACAGCTTCACTCGATACCAAACTGCCCCGGTTTCTATTCGATTACAGAACCATTCCTCATGCAACTGGAGGGATAGCTCCAGCAGAGTTGCTAATAGGGAGAAGACTCCGCACCAGGTTAAATCTGATCATCCCAGACCTGGGAGGGGAGGGTGCAACAGTATCAGGAACATCAATGCCAGATGCAAGACTCCGCTAATAGAAAGAGGCAGTTTACTTCAGGGGATGAAATTTGGTGGAGGATCCATTGGAATGGTCCTGCATGGATAAGAGGCATGGTTGACATGAAGAAACAGAGTTAATGTTTCAGGTCCGGTGACCCTCCCTCAGAACACTTATCGGTTCTGAGGAAGGGTCACCGGACCCAAAACATTAACTCTGCTTTTTTCCCCTTTGCAGATGCTGCCAGACCTGCTGAGCTTTTCCAGCAACTTTGTTTTTGTTCCTGATTCACAGCATCCACAGTTCTTTCCGTTTTTATTTGGTTGACATGACGTTAGGTCCTATTTCATATAAAGTTCAGGAAGGTGTGACAGTCCTGAAAATGCACATGGGCCATATGAAAGCTACAAATTCACAAACGGTGTGAGAGCAAAATGTGCCCAGCCCTTCCACTGCCTTTCCGACTGTTCCGGAATCCGTGGGTTCTCCCTTTCCGTCAAGAGTTAGATGCAGCGGATGTTGCTGCCTCGATGGTTTATTACCACCTGAAGAAGAGAATGAATTTCTTCCAAGACTCTCTGGGTGAAAGATGCGAGCAACCATGCATTACACGCTATCCATATCAGAGGTAAAGTGGGAGGAACCTGACCCAGTGCTAATACACCCCAGGAGGAGCTACAAAAAGAAATGTCCTCAGACTTAGAGGGGGAGGGATTTCATGACTGTAATGAGGTCAGATCGGTGCACCTCATAAGATATGAGTTCCCTGATTGGGGCTGTTAATCTGGTCCAATCAGGGAGATCTGGCTGACAGGTAAGAACAGGAGTGTCAGTCATCCTGTTCACTCTGAGAGCTGGCTCTGAAGGAGCTGGATCAGTGTTGAGGGCTCTCCATGTATAACTAAAGGGTGACTTGCTGATGGGATTCCGGCCTCTGTGGACTTATTTCAGATACCACCACTTAAAAATTAATACTTCGAACCATTGACAGTGTGAGGCGTGTGTCGCATTACAAGATTCACTGGAGTAATGCTCTGAGGTTCTCACACCCTGCTTCCTGTAAGGACTCTATTCTACTTTCCTAGCTTCTCTGTCTCTGTTACATCTGTTCTGATAGTACCACTTTCCATGGCAGAGGGGGAATGGGGTGTCAGCCTCTGAAATGTTCATTTTTCTCCTCAACTGAGCATTCTCCATCCCCGTAGTCGACAGGGCCCTCAACCATTTCTGACCCATTTCCCTCACTTCTACCCTTACCCCTTATTTTCCCTCCCAAAACACCAGTAGGGTCCCTTTGGTCCTCAGTTTCCACCCCACCAGCCTCTGCACTCAAAGTATCATAAGACACCATTCCTGCAACCTCTAACACAATGCCACCACCAGACACATATTCACTGCCTCTCCTTTGCAAGCATTCCACAGGCATCATTCCCTCCAGGATACCTTGGTCCACTTCTCCTCCACTCCCAATACATGCTCACACTCCCACAACACCCTCCCATGCAGTTGCAGAAGTTGTAACACTTGCCCATTTATGTCCTCCCTCCTCATTCTCCAAGGCCCCAGACACTCCTTCCAGGTGAAACAGCAATTTACCTCAACACCTGATTCTGTCTGTGAAAATGAACCCGAACTTCCATGTTTCTATGTTGTGTTTCTGTATCAGGCTTGCTGCAGTGCTCCAACAAGACTCAAGAAAGCTCGAGAATCAACATCTCATCCTTTGATTGGGGACCCTGCAGCCTTCCAGATTCAACATTGAGCTCAATAATCTTAGAACATGAACACTTCTTTCCATGTTGATTACCCACCCTGACACTCCCGGTCCTGTCATTATATGGGTTGCTTTCAACTCAGTCAACCCATTTTCAGCCACTCATATCCTCCATTGTCATTGAGCCGGCTTTTCTTCTTTCCTAGCTTAATATAACAATCCCTTTGACAACCCCCATCAACAGCATATAAATCACCTTTTCTTGGCTGCTATCAGTTCTGAAGAAGGGTCACTGGACTCTAAATCTTAATTCTGCCTCCTCTCCATGGATCCTCCCAGACCTGCTGAATTTCTCTAGCAATTCTTGTGTTTGTTTCGGCTCACCGCTAGAGACTTGACAACCAGGCTAAGTGAGGTGGGTGCCACTAAGGTGAGTCATGGCCCCCTCTTTGAGGCTTACAGCATCCCTGACTATGGATCCTGCAAGTAGCTGCTACAGGGAGGCCACTTCTGTGGTAAAGCACCTCCCACCCACTGCTCTGGGATGGCAATCCAACAGTGGAAAATGCCAACAAATACCAGACAATAAGAACGGACTTTGTAATTGTCTTTATTCATAAATGCCTTTGTAATGCAGGTTATCGATTGCTGTACCTGTTCTCCCATGGGAAGCTTTGCTGTTGGAAATATATCATTCTGACACCCCCTGTTTTCTAAAACCCATGTCTCCATCTCAGAAGTGGGAAAATCCAGCTGTTTTGTTCTCCATAGTTCTGTCAAACCTGCTGAACTAGTCAAGCAAATACAGTTTACTTTTAAAATTAACTTTTCATATCATAATTCAGAGCTTCCTGCGCCACTTGAGTCATGGCTCCATGGCTTATTTTCCACATGTTCCACTTGTCTGCATATATCCCCTAGATCATTGTGCTCCTGACATTCCATACAATCTGCTTTCTTAGTTGGGGCTGCGCCTGTTATTTTCGACACCATTCTCCTGATTAATACTGCACTGGGAGACTCTGTTGTAACAACATCTGTCAACATGAAACTCAATATGTAAGTGTATGAAAAAATACCATGTTCATTTTACTTGTACAGTAGAACATAACTTTACACCTCCACTCATGAAATTGTGATAAAGCAAATAACGGTTCATAATAGAACACTCCAGGTTTGATGAAATGCTCACCACATTAAATTTCATACTAGCTTTCGCATATCAGAGAATCATAAATTTATTTTCAACTGTCAGCGAAAAATAATTTTCAGACTGTCTTATAGCAATAGCTTCTTCCAGTTACTGCTGAACTAATTGCATACCATTTTCAACTCCACTTGTATTGTTTTTCTCTCTTCTTCAACTTGGCGAATGCTTCCCATCCATTAAAAATGAGAAACAGGAACAAAGGAACAGAATTGGCCCATTCGGCCCATTGAACCTGCCCGACTATTCAATATGATCAATAGGTTTTTACGTCTAGGTTCTGTTTAGGCTTTATTGTCATGTGTACTCAAGTACAGGGATACAGGAGCGTAGTGAAAAGTGGACAATGTTCCTATTCCCAGCGCCATCACAGGTACAAAGGTACCAGGCACAAAATCTTAGGTACAAAAATAGAGAAATAAAGAAATAAATTAAAGAGTTCATCACTTCAGTTCTTCTTAGTATAAAGTAGAAAAATAAAGAAATAGAGTTAAAAGTTAAACCATCTTGTTCAATTAATCTATGTCTGTACATTACGTCCTATTTTTTGTGTTTCAATCTTTCCAACACCCTCCTGTGGGGACTTTATCAAAAGCCTTTCAAAAATATAAGTATATTACAATCATCAGATCTCCTTTATCAATTCTGTCAATCACATCTTCAAAAAACTACAAAAATCTCATTAAACATCATTTCCCTTCACAAATCCATGCTGACTGCACCTAATCCAATCATTATCAACCTGGTATCTAGTTATTCAATCCTTTATAATATATTCTAGTATGTTTCCTACTATTATGTAAAGCTAACAGGTCTACAGATCCCCATTTTTTCTCTCGTTCCCTTCTTAAATAGTGGGGTAAGATTTGCTATCTAACAATTCACAGGAATCATTCCAGAAACTATGGAATTTTGGAAGATAATCACCAATGCATTGACTATCTCCATAGTAAATACGAAATACTCACACTATGTCAACTTTATGCCCTCCCAGAGAAGGAGCAGTCATTTATGGCTGCAATGTGTACATTCTCAATGCTTGGGGAACAACGAGAGCCCTGCATTCTTCTCCATGAGATGCCCATTCAATTACAAGGTAATTAAACACTTTAATCAACAGCATCAAGTATCCCCAGAGTAAACATGAAATGGGAGCACAAGATTTAAGAGCAAGGGTAGGCCATTCAGCCATTCAAACCTGTTCTGCCATTCAATAAGATCCAAATGCTGTCTCAACTCTACTTTCCTGTCTGCACCTAATAACCTTTGCCTCACTTGTCTATCAAAAATCTATTCTCAGTCAGCATTAAATCCCACCTGAAGAACTGCCAACCAACCATCCAATCACACAGTTCCCCCAACTTTCTCCAAACTCACTTATAGAGTTGGGGTGAGGACATTAAGTTCTGCCCAGATTCAATTCTACTGGTAAGGAAGGAGGGTAAGCATATTTGAGATAAGGACAGAGGCTGTCTTTCACCAACCATCCCTCTGGCCCATTGCTGGATTCCTTACTCTAACATTGAGAACCTGGCTACCAAGGACTTTGCTGGGTGGCAAAGGGCATGGGAAAACCACTCAGCTTCTATTTAATCCCTGTGTCACTAATAGATTGGAGTGGGATCAGGGAAAATAGATAGCTCATTTATGCACCAGTTTGACATCCCACAACCAGCAACTGGGGATCCCATATGAATCTTTCTGTTGTCAGAAGTAATGGTGCTGATAAAGTTAATGTGATGGTTGTATTAACTCTATCCAATCTGATGATGTCACAAAGTCTTTACATGAAGAAACAGATAGTTTTGCCTGAGGTTCTGATGCAGGCAGATGTGCTATGCCTGACTCCTGCTATTATAATTTACTAGTTGATGTTAATTGTAGCTATTGCTATCATATAGTCAACTCTATCTTGTTATGTAAGACAGGCATCGCTTCTTAAGACTCTACAGCATTCTATTTGAACACAGATAATCAAACCGGCATTTGCAATTAGCATAGAAAGAGATTGGATGGGAGCTCTTGTGGTGTAGTGATAGGGATAGGGACCCCAGCTCTGAGCCAGCAGACATAGATTCAAGTCCCAACTACTTCAGAGATCATAGCATGTCTGAAGAGGCTGAGCAAACCCGAACAAGAATGGGGCACAAAGTCCAGGAAGGTAGGGGAAAAGAGTGAAAAGAGAATTCTCACCTCTCAAAACGAGTGTCACTGCCATCACAAATGGAGTCTACAAGGCTTAGCTGCGAGGAACACAGTGAGGGCTTGAACAGTAATTTATATTGTGCTCACAGTAGAGAAAAGGCTGCAAACTTTATTAAGACCATAAAGGGGTAAGTTTAGAATAGTTGAAGAAAGATTCTTAAAGAAGAAGAACCATTGAACAAATGTAAGACTTTAGAAGATCAGAACCCACAGGATTTAAACAATGATTTCAGAGGGAAAAGTTATCAATACCGCACTCAGACTTTATCTTAAAAATTGTGCAAGACGATGTGCTTTATGTGTCAGGCTGCAAAAGAAGGGAGAGCATTCTTTTTATGCAGGAAGAATTAAGAAAATTTCTGTCTTGGATGTAAAAGACAAAATATTTCCAAAAAAGTCTGTTCAGTGTTACAAAAGGTAAGAAACCCCTGGTAACCAATAGGGCTCGATTTAGGGTGCAACTTGGCAGTGACTTAAAACACCTTGAAAATGGAAAGAATTAATAAAGTGTTGCATTGTTAGTTAATAAAATGTAAAAGTTTATTAGAAAAACATTATACTGTATTGCTGTAGAACAGAATTTAAAAGTCTGGTTGGAGAGTTTAAAATACTGAATACACATTAAGGCAAGAGAATTTAAAACAGCATTGGTTTAACACGAGAATACAATAGTGAAAACAGAAGATTACAAACAACATTAACATGATACAAATTTAAACTAACTTTGCAATAAGCATAAGTAAACACATTCAGAAGAAACAAAAGGAGAAACAATACTTCCAAACAGATTTAATGTCAGAGATGAACGAAGCAGAATATAAGATAGAACGCCTTGGTGCAGTCAATTTTAAGACACAGAATCGCTTCAAAATTAAGCACAAGTTCTGAAACTGAACAAATTAAGTCATATCATACTGGAAACAGGATCCAGAAAGACACACAGATAGATACCCAGAGGAGAAGAACAACCTTACCTAAGGTACGGATATTCTTAGGGGAAACATGAAAGAATTAACAGAAAGAGCAAATCAAACTGCTGTTCCTAACAATCAGTGTTGTGGAAAATGAAATAAAGCCTCACAGGCACAAACAATGCTCAGCTTTGACAGAAGAATGTGTTATCTGCAAGACTGCAAATTTATAGAACTTGAACAGTTTCAGAACAGAAAAAAGCCAAATGCTTACACTTATGAAGAGGTTAATTTGATTGGTTCATCTCTGTTAGAAAAGGTACTTCAGTTAGAAAAGATAGTAAAGGTTATCCTTGGATAAATTATTACTTTGAATGCCTACATTATAGCCTGGAATCACTTAACTGCACTGAAGAGTGGATCGTTGTGGGCCTGGTGTCAAGGAGTGCTAAGCCCCAAACATTACATCACTGCAGTGTTTTCCTCCCTCCCTCCTCTTTTAAACAAAGAAAGGGGGAAGCGAGACATGTTATTGAAAATTTGTTAGAAGCAGAGTGAGAAGTAAGACATTGGCTCAAGTGGCTTCGGTGAGCAGCGGCTCAGCAAAAGGTACAGGTAAGGTCAGGTAAAGTCCTTTTAACTTTCCTCTTTAGTCTCAGAGCATTTGAGATGGTAGTTAGGGCAGTGGTATTCCCTTCCTGCAAGATGTGGGAGCTCAGGGAGACTTCCATCATCCCTGATGACTACATCTGTGGGAAGTGCACCCAGCTGCAGCTCCTGGGAGACCGTGTTAGGGAGCTGGAGCTGGATGCACTCAGGATCATCCGAGATGCTGAGCACATCATAGATAAAAGTTTTAGTGAGTTGGTAAGGTGCAGGCAGAGAGTAGCTAAGTGACCACCATGAAAGGTAAGGGGAGTAGGCAGGAAGTGCAGGAATCTCCTGCGGCCATTCCCCTCGAAAACAAGTATATCATTTTGGATACTGTTGGGGGGTATGACCATTCAAGGCAGAAGCAGCAGTAGCCAGGTTAGTGGCACCATGACTGGCACAGCAGGAAAGGGTAAAGGTAAACAGGACCTTAGTGATAGGAGACTCGAGAGTTAGGAAGACAGACAGGGGATTCTGTGGCTGCAGATGGGAACCCAGGATGGTGCGTTGCTTCCCAAGTGCCAGGGTCCAGGATGTCTTGGAACAGCTGCAGAACGTTTTCAAGAGGGAGGGTGAGCAGCCAGAAGTCATTATGCACGTTGGCACAAATGGCATTGGTAGAAATAAGGAAGAGGTCCTGCAGAGTGATTATAGAGAGCTAGTACATCGACAGTAGTAATCTCCGGATTACTTCCGGTGCCACGTGCAAGTGAGGTTAAGAACAGGAGGATATGGCAGATGAACGCATGGCTAAAGAATTGGTGCAGGGGGCAGGGATTCAGATTCTTGGATCATTGGGAACTTTTCTGGGGCAGAGGTGATCTCTTTAGGTTCTATCCTATCATTTAGTTCCTACCCCATTCCTCTCCCCTTTTTTCTGCATATAAACTGATGTTTTCCCAGCCACCATCAGTTCTGAGGAAGGGTCACTGGACCTGAAACGTTAACTCTGACTTTTCCTTCACAGATGCTGCCAGGCCTGTTGAGCTTTTCCGGCAACTTTGTTTTTGTTCTAGCTTAGAAATAATGTCGGCTCCATTGAGGCATTCTAAAAGGTCTCAACCCTTCCCTAGATCATAGGGCCTCAGAAGAACTCATGCAGAGCAGCTACAGAGCACTTGATCCAGTTATGCAAATGACAGCATGGTATCTACATTCATTGAATCCTGTCTCGCATTATTGTGGACACAGATAGCAATCTGCTTTCCTTGTGTCAATGGCCTAGGCCACCAGGAATTTCAGCTCCTCGATTTGATACAGTCTGCAGACAGGCAAGGGATGATTAATGGATGGAAAATTATAGATCACAGCCCATGACTGTCTTCAGTCTCTGCCAGCATTGATCATCTCTGACAATTCCAAATTGTGGAATCAATCCCACAACCAATCAGGTGGCAGTCTTGTAAATAAGCACCAACTATTCTTTTCTTCTGTGTTGCAGGTGCACAGGATTATAATATTTACCTTTCTAAGCATTTCTATTTGAAGTTTACAACATGGAGAATATTCCATCATCAACACTTAAGGAAAATAACATTGTGATAAAGGGAGGTACAAATTGAAAGGGAGAAAATAGAATTTTAAACTGGATGAGAGGACTATCAGCATAAGTTAACACAGTAATAATGTTTGTACAGTAAACATTATGATGGTAGTAGCTGGTTTAATAAAACACCAGCGATACTCAGCTCAAAATTGTAACTGTCATTAATTGCAAACATCTGACCAACAGCTACACAGACTAGTGGATAAGGAAATTGCTTTTAGCTGACAGCACTCTTTTTGAAAATTGTACTGCTCTCCAAATATTACCTTGTCATTTTAATCAATGCACAAGCCACTGTGAAAATACAGAAGCACAGAATCACAGAACTGTTACGTGCAGAGGAAGGTAATTCGATCCATCATGGCTGTACTGGCTCATTATCTAGTGTAAATCTCCTGCTTTTTTTCATACCCATTGCACCTTATTGTTATACAAAAAAAATCATTCAATTTTGAATGTCTCAGTTGAAACTGGCTCCACTTGTTGCATTCAGCTTATTTTTTTTACAAAATATAGCTCTTATTTAGATTTGATATGGGGCATTCTGCAGCTAAAAGAAGAATGTGGCCAATTCCTTTGATATCATTTCCAAAATAAAAGCAGAAAACGCTGGAAATATTCAATGGATCTGGTTACATCTACGGAGAGAGAAACAGGGTCAAATTTGGGCTATGTTTTAACAGCCCTTTGGAGAGGGGTAGGTAGGTGCTAAATAAAGGGCAGAAAGTGCATGAGGGAAGTGTGAAGTGTTTCCTCTGCCAAGGGATATAACAGAAGTTGAGAATGGCAGCAAATCTTTCAACTGGCAACTGGAGACAGGCAATCAATTGACTAACTACCAGGAATGTTGCAGTTGCTGAACTTTTACAAGCCTCAGAGTGGGGCCCTGCCAAGCAGGAAGACCCCTAGCTACTTTGGAGAGTATCTCAGTGCTATAAAGGGAAATGTTCCATTTTGGAGGCTCCATTGCCACAGGACAAGTCCAGGACACATTAATGGCTTTTCCTGTGGCTCTGATACCATCCTTGTCTGTTTACTCCTCTGCTAGCTAGGCCCAATATGTCTATTGCTTTACACACTCATGCAAGACCTTAAAATCCTCAAACTTAGGCTTCCACATTACCATATGCAGAAAGCTGGATTTGTCATTCATGTCATGATGGTACTCTTATGGCATTAAGACATCAGCCTCAGTAATGTCCCTGTCTTCTTTATCTCATCCTAGAGGAACATCCTGTGTCACCTGTTGAGCAAATTTCCAGGATGATGAAGCTTGGAAACGACATTATGATATTACTATGTCAGTGCATCATCCAAAATTTCTCTCTCCAGTATTTTAACAGAGTTGTTACAAGGGTCATCTATTAACAATGCACAAAATCAATTCCAGGCTTGAGAAGTTCATATTTGTTATCATTGAAGCATTGTGTTTTATGACCTCTCCCAGAACAATCTATTACACATAAAAGCATGACAAATCGGCAAGTGCTACTGTTAGCGGAGTTATTTTGACAGTAATCATTGAAGCTTATTACACTGGATGACATAGATCAGTTGGAGAGAGACACAGTTTAAAATTACCAA
This sequence comes from Rhincodon typus, assembly GCF_021869965.1. Classification (NCBI taxonomy): domain Eukaryota; kingdom Metazoa; phylum Chordata; class Chondrichthyes; order Orectolobiformes; family Rhincodontidae; genus Rhincodon; species Rhincodon typus. The sequence goes on from NC_063339.1 coordinate 21,946,328, forward strand.
TAGTTGCTATATCATAAACTAGTTTCCATGGAAGTCATTTCACTACAACTCACACTTGAATACAGTCGGAGCGAGGGGAAGGGATGATTACAATGGCGGGTTTAATGAGAATAATATAATTTTTAAAATTCATTTACAAGATGAGAGGGTTGCTGGCTAGGCAGCATTTATTGCCCATCCCTAATTGCCCAGAGGGCTGTTAAGAGTCAAACATGTTGCTGTGGGTCTGGAGTCACATGTAGGACAGACCAGGTAAGGATGGCAGTTTCCTTCCCTAAAAAACATTAGTGAGCCAGATGGGTTTTTCCTCTGACAATCGGCAATAGATTCATGGTCATCATTAGATTCTTAATTCCAGATATTAATTAAATTCAAAGTTCATCTGCTGTGGCGGTATTTAAACCCATGTCCCCAGAATATTATCTGGATCAACAGTGCAGCGATAATACCACTAGGCCATCACCTTCCCAATATAACAAATATATATGGATATTGAAGAAGAATTGGGAGAGTGTTGGAGCAATTAGCTGAAGTGTTAGGGAAGATTGAGAGGAAAATTAGGAGATGTTGGGATAGTAAAGCAGTGAAGATTAGGAGTTAAATTAAGGGACATTAAGAAGAGATCAATAAGATTGTTTAGGGAAATGAGAAAAACAGTTGGGGCAAATTAGGAGGAAACCTAGTGGAGCAGGAAAAGTTATTGAATTTTTTTTGCTTAATGCTGAAGTGTTAAGGAAGACGGTTAGCCTGATTACAAGTACTGCTAGGCAGTTACACTGAAGCATGAATAGATATCAGGAATGATGTGAGAGGGATGACTAAAGTTAGAGAAAAGACAGGTGTTTTGTGAGGGTAACTGAAGAGTTGCATGAAAGCAGAGCTGTTTGGTTATGGAGTTTCAATAAAGGTATAATCATTGCTAGAATGAAGGGAAAAGGGTATTTATTGGAGGTTCAGTGTTCACGAGCTCTAAAATATTATAGATATATAATTACACTTTCATACTGCAAGTTGCCTCGGCACTTTCAGTGAGTTTCAGACGGACTGTGCACTTCACTCTTTTTTAAGCAATATTTTCAAGTATACTTATATCTTGCAAACATATCTACGTATGGATGACAAAAGTAGAGTTTACAGCAGCAGATTATTAAAAGATGCTCACCTGAAGGTTCTGTGTCCTTCTCCCAATTCCACTTGGGTGAAACCTCTTGAGAAAAATAAAAACAGCTGTTTATTGTTTTACACATCACAACCATAGGGTAGAATCCTCTTAGACCCTGAGCAAGGTGGGTTATAGCAAGAAATTTGGGCTAATTCTGTGAGGTATCCAGTGAGGCCCTTCTTGACATCAAAACCAAAAAGACACATTTTCCAAGCAGATCTTGGATGTTGAGTTGGGATTCCAGCTAGTGAGCAGCAGGAGACCTGTTACCATGGGATATGATTCGTTATCACCCTCATTATTATTTAAGTGCACCTCATGATCATGCAGGCTCCCATTCTCCCACCTGTTGGATATTAACTTCATGTTGAGAATTGAAAGTCAGCTCAGGTACTTGGTGATTCCAGCTCTGGAGGACCACCTTAGATACCTAACACCAACATCTCATGAGCAGTGGCCACATGCTCCCCACATCCACAGATGCTGGCACACTCAGTTGTGCTCTAAAGTTGGCAGTCCGCAGTTGACATTCACAATCAATGTAGTGCCACAATGGCCACAACTCAACATGTCTCACGGTACACAGCTGATACTTCCTTGCACAACCGCAGCACATTCCTACTCCAATTGATAATTAAGCACAGGCTACACAGCTCATCTGCCATTAGTTAGGTCACTTTTTCATTTTTTTATTAATTATTCATTCATTCATAGAATATGGGCATTGCTGGCTAGGCCAGCATTTATTATAAATAACTAATTCACCTTGGAGATGAAGATGATAAGCAGCCTTATTCAACTGTCATAGACTTTGGAGAATTGGTGCACACGCAGTGCTGTTAGGGAGGGAGTTCCAGAACTTTGACCCAGTGACAGGGCAGGAGCAGTGATAAATTCCAAATCAGGATAGCACTTGGTTTGGAGGGAAATTTGTAAGTGCCAGGCATCTGCTCCCTTGTTCTTCATGACCTCCCTTGTAGGTCATGAGTATGTAAACCAATCTTATTGAAACATACAAGATTTTTTGGGACTTGACAGGGTAGATGTAGATAGGTTGTTTTCCATTTTGGAAGAGTTTAAGATCAGAGGGCATAATCTCAGAATAAGGAGAAACACATTAAAGACAGTTATAAGGAGGATTTTGTTGTCTCAGCAGATAATGAATTAGTGGAATTTTTTACCACAGAGTACTATTAAGGCAGGCCAACCAAGTATATTCAGGGCTGAAATAGATTTTTGATCGGTAAGGGAATAAAGGATTATGGGGTAAACGCAGGAAAATGGAGTTGAGGATTATCAGATCAGCCATGAGCTTATTGAATTGTGGAACAGACTTTATAGGCTGAATTGCTGCTCTTATGATATTCTGGTCTTATGATGCTGTTAGAGGTGCCTTGGTGAGTTGGAGCATTGGATCTTGAATATGGTGCACATTGTTGCATTGTACATCAGTGGTGAAAGGTGTGAATGTTGAAGGGGTGGATGGAATGCCAATCAGTGGGCTGTTTTGCCCTTGATGCTGTTGAGTTGCTTGCTTGCTGTTCAAGCTGCACAGATCACAACGAGAGGAGAATATTCTAACAGCCCCTCCAACATGTCTCGTATCAGACATTCAGGGGGCAGGAGGTGGACACTTGTCACAGAGTTTGTCTCATCTGGCCCACATTTTCAACCAAAGCTTTGACATGTCTGAACCAGTGTTTAGTTTCTGGTCACAAGAAGTTTATAGTCGGGAGTTCAAAACTGATGATGCTATTAAATGTCAAGGTGAGATGGTGAAATTCTTTTTTGTTTGACATGGTTATTGCCACACACTGTAGATTTGCAATTCGACACCATGGTGCAACGTCAATATTTCCTCCAATAAGTCTTGAAAGATGGAGCAATCCAATGGGCCAGAGATGCTGATATTAGACTTGGTGTTTTATGAGTTAATACACAAATAGAAAGCTTAGTAACATGCTGACAACATGAAAATCAAATGTTTACATCTGTCAAAAAAATGTTTAAAGTGAAGATGACTTTTTTCTGGGGGCTATGTCTGGAGAATATTCTTTGATGGTAAATTGTGTCAATAGAATTTGCATTGCTCTGTGAGTAAAAAGATCATAAAAGAGTCCCTGGATTAAAAGAATGACTTCCTTTTAGAAATACAACAGCAGCTTTGGAAATTGCCTTTAACCAATAGCATCTGAGCAGGTTCAGATGTAAATAAATGATGAGAATGGTCTCAGGATTATGGACTAGATTCTATACCCATTAATAGTCAATGTTGGGGACAGGAAAGGTCCCTTCTCAGTGGTATTCAAACTCCCCCATGCTGCTTGAAGCACAAGGACAAAGGGAATTACATTTTTTGACCATTATCCCCAGGGGGGATTCATGCAATGTGACTTTGTGGAAACAAATTGCTGGCTTTGGGGATGTGGCAGGTTAATTCTCTTCTAATATTATGTTATAAAAACATGTCCTATGTCACAAGTAAGTGTATTAAGTGGGCTGAAACCATTGGATTTTCAAAAAGACTGACTGCATGAGTGTAAGTGACTTATGCAGCAGTTCTTAAAATGGCCAAACATTTACAGGACTTCACCTTTCAAATTACAAAGATGTTGGAAAGGGGTTATGCTGTTGAGATAGATTTGAATGTGGAGAGACTTTCTTATGAGGAGAGATTTATTAGTTTGGGCTTGCACTGTTTGCAGTTTACAAGAATGAGGGATGGCCTTATTGAAACATATAAGATTCTTGAGGAACAACAGAATGGATGTTGAGAGGTTGTTTCCCGTTTGGGACAATCTAGGAACTGAGAGTACAATTTCAAAGTAAGGAGTCTCCCATTTAAAACAGAGATGGGGTGGAATTCCTTCTCTCAGGCGGTAGTGAATTTTGATGGCTATTGAGACCAAACTATTAAATACATTCAAGGCTGAGATAGATAGATTTTTAATCATTAAGGGTATCAAGGCTTATGGGGCAAAGGCAGAAAATGGACTTTGAGGATTATCATATCAGCCATTGAATGGCAGAGTAGACTTGATAAACAGAATGGCCTACTTCTGCTCCAACATCTTATTGATGTTTCAGTAACTGACCAGTCATGAATGGTGCTAAACATTGTGCAATCATCAGTGTACATCCCTATTTCTGACTTTATGATGGAAGGAAGGTCATTAATGAAGCAATTAAAATTGTTGGAAAACATACGCACATGTATATAAAAATCAGGAACAGGAGTGGTCAATTCAGCCCCTTGAGCCTACTCAAAACATTCGATGAAATCATAGTTCATTTAATTGTTTCTTTAACTCCATATTCCCACCTCAATAACCTTTTGACCCCCTTGCTTAACAGAAATCTATCAACCTCTGTCTTTAAAATCTTCTTCTAGGACTCTGCTTCCATGATTTTTTCAAGAACAGAATTCCAAAGACTCACGACTTCAGAGAGAATTTGTTTTTGCCTGGTCTCTGTTTTAAATGGGTTGCTGTTGATTTCTAAACAGTCAGGAATTCCTGATGGGATATTCTGAGGCTGAGATGACTGATTTGCAAAAACCACATCCATCTTCTTTTATGACTCCAATCATAAATCAATACTTAGATGTCTCTCCAGAAATAAGAAGCAGAAGGAGGAATAGCTGATGGTAGCCATGGTGTGAAAAGAAAATTCTAAATTTTGATAATTTTGGATCTTTGAAATTTCTGTCTCATCAAGTTTACATAATCTTCAACTTGTGACTTCTCAGCAGCACTCAACAGTTTGTTCAAGTCAATTCAATAAAATGCATACCAAATTTGCAACTATACCATGACCTTGATGATAAAAACAGCTTCTTCACAAACTGTTAATATATGATGAAAGATGAAAATCGTTTGCATATGAATGTGAAGAAAGGAAGAATATACGTATGCCTTGAAGTGTGACACAAGTGGAGTCTCTGAATATCAATGCAAGAGAGAATGAGATAAACCTGAAATGGTAAGATATGAGTGCATGCAGAACATGGTGCAGAGATAGTAGGAACTGCAGATGCTGGAGAATCTGAGATAACAAGGTGTAGAGCTGGATGAACATAGCAGGCCAAGCAGCATCAGAGGAGCAGGAAAGCTGATGTTTCAGGTCTGGACCCTTCTTTT
>NC_063339.1:21952028-22003924 GCF_021869965.1 Rhincodon typus
AAAAGAAGGGTCCAGACCTGAAACATCAGCTTTCCTGCTCCTCTGATGCTGCTTGGCCTGCTATGTTCATCCAGCTCTACACCTTGTTATCGCAGAACATGGTGTAGTCTGGATCAATTTACATTAAAATAAAGCAAACAGTTTAGGGTAAGGAGTCAATGGTTTGAAGGAGATCTGAGGAAAATTTCTCCCACCCAGCTGATGGTATAAGTATGGAATACATTACCTGAGAGAACAGTGGAGGCTAGCACTCGAGCAACATTTAAGAAGCATCTGGAAAAAGCTTCTAAGCCAGGGAATTGTAGGTTATAGTACAAGTAAATGAGATTAGTCTAATTTGTTACTTGTTGGTCAGCATAGACATGGTGGGCAAAAAGACCTGTTTCTATGCTGTATGACTATGATTCTAACTGTGGATGCTGTAGGTCACAAACAAACAAAAACAAAAATTGCTGGAGAAACTTAGCAGGTCCGGTGGCAACTGCAGAGAGAAATAGAGTCCACGTTTTGAGTCCAGTCATTCTTCTTTAAAATAGTTCTGTTGATTTTGTCTTCCCTCCAGTTTCTCTAGCAATTTTTGTTTTGTTTGTTTCAACTTATATTGTCAATTGTTTTCTAATTACATTCTATCTGCCCCCAGTTTGTTAAGACCGAGTGATCCAGGCCTTTCTTTGTCTAAATTATCTACTCAGTAAAGAAATAGATTCTGATTATCTCACTGTTCTACATAGAGTCATAGAGTTCTACAGCACGGAAACAGACCCTTCAGTCCAACTCATTCATTCCGACCAGATATCCTAAATTACTCTCGTCCCATTTGCCAGCATTTGGCCCATATCCTTCAAAACCCTTCCTATACATGTACCCATCTACATGCCCTCTAAATGTTGTTGCAATGGAGCCCACCTCCACCACTTCCTCTGGCAGCGCATTCCAAACATGCACACACTCTGCATGAAAATGTTAACCCTTATGTCCCTTTTAAATCTTCCCCCTCTCACCTTAAACCTATGCCATCTAGTTTTGGAGTCTGCTACTCTAGGAAAATGACTTGACTATTCATCATATCCATGCCCCTCATGATTTTACAAACCTCTATAAGGTCGCTTCCTCAGCCTCCAAAGCTCCATGTAAAATGGCTTCAGTTCCCTGCAGCTCACACTCTCCAGTCCTGGCAACATCTTTGTGTATCTTTTCTGCACCCTTTCAAGTTTAACAACGTCTTTCTTCTTCAGTGAAAGTGAGTTTTATTGGGTTCTCCTATCAGTTTCCATGGAATATCAGTCTTACCGTTAAGAGGCTGGCGAGAGTAATATTCTCATTACATCATAAATCCAAAATGGTAAACTTTTTGAGTTATCTTTTGATTTTCAGCTCCAATAGAAATAAACTGAAAGCTATTCCTTCTTCTATCTTTTTTCCTACTCATTGAAAAATATCTAATCAATGATTTAACTTACAGCATTTCTGAGCTTGGCAGTGTTACTTTGAACACATTGTGGGTTGGTAGGCCCAAATACATATAATCTCCTAGATCAATGATCTTCCTTCTGTGATTGTGTGCTGTTAAAATTCTCCTGCTCAATTTTCAAACAAAATGGTACATTGCAGATTACTTCTAAAATTCCTTTGGGTGAGAGTAAGACTTTCAATTAATCTTGAAAGAAAACATGACTGTACTTGTAGAAAGCAGCCTGGTACTTAGAAGATCCAATATATTCTGTCTATGAGTTAAGATGTACAGCTCAGCAGAGATATGGCTTAATTAGCATAATTACCTTTGAAGATGGTGGGAAAGGCAAATATCCTGAATAGCAACAAACGTATGCACTTCTGTCCCTGCTAAAAATCCAAAGTTAGAAATCTATATAATCTGAACATTTAGTTTTCAGCTGGACTCCTTTCATTAGGATGGTTTTAACTTTGTGCAATGGTTTAAAATGGCTGATGGTGAACATCACATAGTGGATATCACTCCCAAATTTTCTTTCAATTGATGTTGTTTGGTGAGATCCTTAGAATAAGATGTTAAATTGAAATAGAGGAAGTGGAGAAGGACATTCAGCAGGAGGGTAGATACACACTGGGGTCTTTAGGGAGAATCTCTCACCTCAACTCCAGTTAGGGCAAAAGCTTGAAATATTTCTTTTTCACAATGAAACAGATGTAGCTGGCAATGTAAATGTGGCCCATATCTTTGATGTGTCTGTGCTTCAGAGGTTCAGTATGAACTCAATGAGCTGAATGGCCTGCTTCCATACTGTAGGGATTCTATGATTACACAGTCCTAGACAAAGTATAGACCAAGGAGGATTGTTGTAAGTGAACTACCTCAAGCAAATTTTACTGTCATCAAGGCAGAGGTGGCACATATCATGACATTCTAACTGTAGCAATCTGGTTAATACTACAGACATATCTTCAATATATGCACACATTATCCATCTCTAAGCTAATGGATATAAGTGTAAAGTTGAGTGAGGGTTTTTCTTTATCTTCAATGTCTTCTTCATTGTCCTCCACTTACTAGAAAAGTTCTTGAGTATCTGAATTAAAAAGCGATTCAGAGATAAGCTCTGTTATGAAGAGTGGAGCAAGTAAGAAGTGGTACCAAGCTAAGCACTGGAAAAGACAATGGCAGAGACAGTTCTGTCGACGCTGCAAAGTCCTCCTGTTAAAAAATCTGGGGGTTAGTGCCAAAATTGGGACAGCTGTCTCACAAACTTGTCAAGCAACAGCCGACATAGACATACTCATAGAATCCTATCTGACAGACAACATCCCAGACACCACCATTACCATCCCTGGATATTTCCTGTCTCACTGTCCCAGCAGAGGTGGCAGAACAGTCGTATATTGTCAGGAGGGGGTTGCCCTCAGAGTCCTTAATATTGACTCTGGACCCCAGGAAGCGTCATGGCTTCAGGCTAAACATGGGCGAGGAAATCTCCAGCTGATTACCACATGCCCGTCCTCCCTTGGCTGATGAATTGGTACTTCTCTGTTGAACAATACTTGGAGAAAGTACAGAGTTTAACAGGGGTGCAAAATGCACTTTGGGTGAGGATTTCAATATTCACTCTCAAGAGTGGCTCGGCGGCAGTACTACTGATCGAGCTGGTTGGGTCCTAAAGGACATAGCTGCTAGACTGGGTCTGCGGCAGGTGGTGAGGGGACCAGCAAGAGGGAAAAACATTCTCGACCTCATCCTTACCAATCTGCTGGCTGATGATGCATCTGTGCATGACAGTATTGGTAAGAGTAACCACCACACAGTCCTTTCTGGAAGCCCAGGCCTGCCTTCACATTGAGAATACCTTTCATTGTGTTGTGTGGCACTATCACCGTGCTAAATGGGACAGACTTTGAACAGATCTAACAACTCAAGACTGGGCGTCCATGAGGCACTGTGGGCCATCAACAGCAGCAGAATCGTACTCCAATACAATCTGTAACCTCATGGCCCGGCATATCCCCACTCAACAGTCACTATCAAGCTGGTTCAATGGAGAATGCAGTAGGGCTGAAAGAAGCAGCATTAGGCATACCTAAAAATGAGATGCCAACCCAGTGAAGGTATTAAACAGGACTACTTGCACGCCAAACAGCATAAGCAGCTCGTGATAGACAGAGCAAAGTGATTCTGTAACCAATAGATCAGATCATAGGTATGCAGTCCTGCCACATCCAGTTGTGAATGGTGGTGAACAACTAAACAACTCACTGGAGGAGGAAGCTCCACAAAATTCCCCATCCTCAATGATGGGAGAGTCCAACACATCAGTGCAAAAGATAAGCCTGGAGCACTCACAGTAATCCCTGGATACGATAGACAATTTAGTATGGCCAACCCACCTAACCTTCACATCTTTGGACTGTGGGAGGAAACCCACACAGATACAGGGAGAATGTGCAAACTCCACATTCTCCACAAACTCCACGGTTGGACTTGAACCCAGGTCCTTCGTGCTGCGAGACAGCAGTGCTAACTGTTGAACCGCTGTGCTGCCCTATCCTGGTCTAGGAAGTTGACTGAATGAATTTCACAAGTCTTCTGATATCAAGGAGTGTGGGGAACCTGACCAAATTAACATAAATATGTGAAAAAATAAGAGTTTTGATAGTTGGAGAAGAACTGTTTTGGAAATTTGTTACAGGCACCCTCATCCCCACCCCCAACACTCACAGTCACCAAGATTCTCCTGCCCCTTTATATTTTGAAATAGTTGTTTGCCCTGTGCAGATGGGAAGTGAAATGAACTACTTTTATGCATGAAGTTGCTATAATTTAGAATACATTGCCTTGAAAAGTGATAGGAATAGATTCGATAATAGGTTTCAGTGTTAAAAATGGAGCCAGTGTTCTGAAATATTTATGTTTTCCACTATAAGGAACTGAAATGTTATCAGGATTTGGAACTGCAGAGAATTTTTACCAGCTAGAAATTGGGGTGCCAAAGTCAACTGTAGCACATGATTGCTGTCACAGCATAGACCAGCAATAAAAACCGTGACCTTCTGGTCTATGTGGCTCACCACATATTATTAGTCGTGGTTAAAAAAGAAAAATAGAATGATAAATAATACATAAATGATTACTATTTTTAGTTTTTTTTCTCATGAATTTATGAAAAGTTTATGAAAGTATTCATAGATTTTGCACAGAAGTCTCTTTCCAAATATGAATGGTCCTATTGGAATCATATGAAACTACAGCCACCTCCCTTTAGCTCCAATGAGTTCTTCTATACTGAATATTGTATTGTCAAATCCACTGAATTGTTCACAACAATGAAAAAGCACAATCCACATCATGGCCCAGTTTTTAATGATTAATCTCAGTAAGTGTTCACCATTTAGACAGTAATCCAGCACAACAGATTGTCTGGTCATTATCAAACCCACCCCAATGTTCAAATTAGAATTGGACAGGTCCTTTAATATCAGGTTACTGCACAAGCAATGTACATGAGCATTATCTGTCCCTGTGGCACATTAGTTTATTATCCATAATCCATTACTTCATAAAAAGATTAGAATGAAAATGCATTCTCCTCATTAATTCTGTTCAAATGAAGGCATAATTTAGCATTTACTTGTGTACTGAATTTCTTTAAATACCTTCTTGGTACTATTTTCAACACAGATTTTTCTCTTCAAAAGAATATGTACACAGAGTCATTTGCTCTAACAGTGATCAGTCACATGAGAATGAGTAGAGTTACTAGTGTTAAAGGCATGTTGTCCATTAATCAAGCTTTGAAGAAAGAAAATCGCTGCTCATGAAACAGCGAAAGCATCAAAGGGAGGCCAGGGTCTATGATGGTGCTCTTCTGAATTTAGTAATGGGACTGTGAATTAGTCCTTGGAAGTACAAATGACCAACAGAAAAATAATATGCTGTCTTGGGATGTAATAAATAGAGCTTCAATGGTCTAACGAAGCCATCACACATGGGACAATGTCAGCAAGATGTTTGATTTTAAGAGAATCTCAAAGGTTCTGGAACATTTTTGTGAAATGCTCCATAATGCACAATGTTGGCAACAACGTTAATGGAGTGAAACAGCCTAAAGAACTTCAGACAGCCAAAAATGAGAGCTGTACCTCATTAGGAAAAAAAAATTGGAAAACGATTCAAGGCATGTGTCAAATATGCCTTCAAATTTACTCCAAGTCTGCCACTACGTTGACAGTAAAGATGTGGTGAAGGGTGGGAGCAGCTCAAAGGAAAAGCCAGGCTATAGTTATAGAAATACTTTTGACAGCTTCTCTTAAACAAAGGCAGATAGCTGATGTGTATAGAAAGTGAAAGGCTGTGATTTTCTTGCGCATGACTGAGTCCTGATGACAAGAATCTTCAGGCATGTAAATACGCAGCAGCAATTTTCCTGGTCGGTGGGAGTGGGGGGGAGGTGTGTGCGGCATCTGAAATAGCCGCTGTCAGGCTGACCCCCATTGGCAGTCATTGCGCTGGCTTTCTGATGGCCCAATCAGTTGGCCATCAACTCTGCAGCAGTCCCAGATCAGGGGCCTGCTGCCGCTGAGGGGTCAGAATAGTTTCTTCCCTGGCAGGGCCAGACATGCCCCAGTAATCATAGAGGCACTCCTCCAGTGCTGCCATGGGCTACAGAGGTGAGCTTTTCCACCAGTGATGTCCTCTCAATGTGATAGACTTTCCAGCTCTGGTGGCAACGAGGGCATTTCCTTGCAGCTGGTAGGCCCCTCGCACAACAGGGGACTGTTTTGCTGACAGCAAAATGCGACAGGAAGATGGTTCCCATTTGAACCATTATTTGATTCAACAGACCATCACCTCTGCTCAGTGGCTCGCTAACTCATTGTCTTTGCCGGAAATGTTGCTAACAGCAGAACTGTGTCAGGAAACTGTATCAACATGGCTCCTTGGTATGCAACCAACCCTCACACACCTCTTAGCTCACCATCCATGGGCTGTAACCACCTCCTATAACTCTACATGCCACAGTTTGCAAGCCTTCACATGAACCTGCCTGGATGACCAAGCTAGGCCATCAACCATTTTCAAAGATCCCTCAAGATGATCAGATGGTAGCTCCTTAACTTAGATTGCCCACTGTAACTCACAGACTCAACTAAGCAAAATAAGGACTTGGCTTATTTTCAGGTCCTTTGGCAGGTGGGAACTTCTACAATACGTTGGAATTAACCGTGTCGTTGTGGTCATCCACAACATTCCTGACACAGTTCTGCTGTTAGCAACATTTCTGAGTTTCTATGGAATGAGCCAGCTTCGTCCAGACGTTTGCTGCAGATAATTGTGTAGCAAGTCATATAACTCTGTGGCGGCTTGAGAGGCAAATTCGAGGCAGTCTGGACAGGTTTCCAGGCACAACTGGGGTTCTCTGAAACAGTACTCAGGCTGGTGAAGACTGTAGACAAATGATCCAGTTATATTGCTACAAGATTTATTAGCCCCTCAGAAAATGCCAATACCACCTCAATTATGCAAGGATTTTGGAATTCTCAATACAGTAGCCATTATCACCTTTGGGTGTAATGGAATTTAAATGCTGGCAGTAGCCAACAATAATGAAATAAATTATTGACAAGGCAGAACAACACACATGACAAAAATGGAGAAAAATAGAGAATATAAGTTTGATCAGTGCCACAAAAATGTATTTGAAATAACCCTTTTTATTCACAGAAACAGACAGGAATTTCCCTTTAAGATGCCTAATGGACATGGGCCAAGTCCCTGGACTTCCCATACATCCGCATCTATTAGAGATACATTTGAAGGTATGAAATCACTGTGGGACTTGTGTAATGTTCTTGTTTTGCACTACAGAGTGGTCCATGGATGTCAGCCATTGTCTCTGCTGAAATCAACCACCACAAAATGCAAATCACTGACAGAGCTTCACAAATTCAGTCCTATAGTGACATCCAAGTTTCCTGTGCAATTCAAAATCCCAATACATCAGCAAAGAGGAAGTCTGAGACTACAGCATGAGCAGATAGGAGCATGCAATTGTAGCCACAACATCTTCTAGGCATAACTCATTCCTTTCCTGAGAAGCTATTAGTTATGTACATGAGGAATAAAGGAAAATGACTGCAGAAAGACAGCTTAATTGTAATGATTCTTTATGGTTGCATTGTGTGACTAAATAGAAATGCTATTTTTGATAATGAGATTTTTGCATCATTGTTTATTATTATCTTGGAATATTTCTGAATTTACCAATACTAGGTTTCCATTTGCAGGCTTTTGAATTTTAATAATTTTTACCTCATTCCTTCAAATTGTATCGAGATTCGAATTGGCAACAGAATAAGTGAACTAACAGTTGGCAGTGACTTCAGTTGGTGTACTACAATAGCAACAAAGAACTTCCAGAAAACATCAATGAAAGCAAATTCAGCATTTCTATCCTCAGCTCACCAAGGTTTCCTGGTTAAAATTACCTTGTATGATGTTACTGAACAAATCAGTAATGAGTTGGCATAACACAGTTCCTATTTTAATACAAGCATCAAATACTTAAATTAAATGTGTAAGCACACATGATAAAATGAAAGAGCAAGAAATTTCATGTTGACGTTTCAAGGTATTTCTGCTAATATTACATATTCATCTCAGTGAAAGCAACTGTCTTTGTTCTTAAATTCATGAAATTAACTGAAGAGTTGCAACTAGAGGTTAATGTATTAACAAACACTCCTCAAATACAACTCAGCCAAGAAGTTTCAAACAGACTTCAGTAAGCACTGCTCAGAACAATTGAACTGTGTCTACCCCAAACAACCATTAGTGTTAGCATTCATATTGTGCAGAATATTCACAAACTTTTTCTGATGTACGTGTTATTTCCTCTTCAATGTATATTTGCATCGTATAAGTGCATATATGAATATATTTATTATTGTCATGTCTATTATAAATATTAACATATAAAGTATGCAATGCTAGCTTTCATCAAACTAATGCATCATTTTTAAACAAGTCAATAATTGCTAGAGAAGGAAATCTGCTCAACCTCTCCTGAATATCTTCGCCTCAGAAGCAATTATGTTCAGGACATCAGCAAGGAAATGTTGCTAACAGCAGAACTGTGTCAGGAATGTTGTGGATGACCACAACGACACGGTTAATTCCAACGTATTGTAGAAGTTCCCACCTGCCAAAGGACCTGAAAATAAGCCAAGTCCTTATTTTGCTTAGTTGAGTCTGTTTGTTTATTTTTAATGACACCTCAGCATTTAAAAATAATAGCAGCTTTGCTCTGCACCAGAACAAGATGTGAATAGTTTATTTTGCCAATCAGTGAATCGTGACTTTAATATCATGTGTTTCTGACTTCTTTCACTGTGTGCCAATTCATCTTTAGTTTGTTGAAGCAGTTTCTACGACTCACTAGAACAGATAAGGATCAACTTACATGCAATCTTTCTCACTGAGGAATAGGCCACTTTAGCTGATCCTGAAACATTACAGCTGAAGAATAAAAAGTCCTAACTAGGATCAATTACAATTGCGGACTTCAGGTCAACAGTACTAATTGCCAATTAAGCTTAACCTCAACCAATTAGTTATCAATTCATTACTGTCTGTCTGAATTATTTGCACTTTTTAAATGCAACCTAAAATTTAAATATATGGTTTTAACTTGATAATTAGTTCCTTTATTTTACAATTAATATGAAGAAGGTTTGTAGGAAATGTGACTATAATTAAAGCTTTTTCTGATAGTATTATTTTACCAACTATTAATATGTAAGAAGATCATAGCTGTAAATATTGCAATATGGAATTACTGGTAATTAATCAACAGATAAGCATATATAGAAACTGGGAAATATCTATATAATCAGAAGATGAAGATGCGGCATTGCAAAGCAATTAAATTACCATGGTTCAACTGTTATACAGAATAATTCAATGAAGAGGAAGCTAAAACTATGCTCTGACAAACAGCTTGATACCTAATCTGGGAATAAAAGAACATCTCACTCCCAATTAGACTCAAAAACGACAAGGCAAGCATTTTTTGCTGAAGCACTGTGTAGAATTTAGATTTGGTCTTCAAAGCAGACTCAACACACGATTTGTGCTGCCTCAAATCGATGATTAGACCTTATATCTAATCTGTCACTAATGCCTCCTGCTTTGACATCTGAAACACTTTGTCTCTTCCCCATTGTAAGCCACAATGACTGAAATATAATATATGGTCAGAAAGGTTACCTGCCCAAAGCTGGTGTGGTCCTTCTTTCCATATTGGATACTCAGTCTCAATATAATCAGGGCCCTTCCATAAAATTTAGCGAGATGCCCTAAGCAGGCAGTTGCAGCAAAATTCTTATTATTTAAAAATTCGTTCATGAGACATGGGCATCGCTGGCTCAGCCAGTATCTATCGTCCATCCCTAGCTGGCCAAGATAAAGAAATGTTTTAAATATTTACTCAACTTTCTTCATTGAACTTGACCCCAAGAGGTAAGTTCATACCCACCTTTCCTAATCATGAGAACAGCATGAGATGGCTTCAGCACTGATCCTTTATCTAGGTATGAAAGGCAGCCAGCATTCATGTACTATTCCAGTACGGGCATTCCACTCAGAACAGATGGAATGTTGTTCAATGGAAATTCCACGCAGCTTTGGAGTTGTATCACCCTGGGGTCTCATTTCTGTACCAGTGGGTGAGCTTCTAATTTATACTGTTGTTCATTTACCACACCTCACTTTGCATTCATATTGCCAGAGAGGCACAGTTCCCTTGCAAATCATGAACTTTTAATTACTCGATAATATAAGGAGCAGGAATCTTAGTTGATTTGAATGTGCCTTGCTGGGATGCTGAGTCTGAATGTAATGCTATCAGACAAATATAGAAATCCTAGAAATACTCAGTAGTTCATGCACCCTCTGGTTTGAGGGAACAGTGTTGCATGGTGGTAATTGCACGAGTAATTCTTTGTGAATGTGGGCTCCAATCACACTGTGACTGATGGTGAAGTTTAAATAAAAATCTGGCATTGAAAGGTAACCATGTAACCACTGTTGTAAGAATCCACCTGGTTCTCTAATGTCCTTTAGGAAGGAAACCAATCATCCTTACCTGGTCTGGCCTACTTGTGAGTCAAGACTGACAGCGATGTGGTTGACTCTCAATTGCCCTTTGAAATGGGCCTAGCAAATTACTCACTTCCACGGGCAATTATAGGTGGGCAACAAAGGCTGGACTGGCCAGCCACACCCACTTCTCATAAAGGAATAAAATAACCCTGACATTCAAATCTGATTATTGTGCCAGCTCCCCAGCCAATAGTGGAGCATCAGCTATTTCAGCACAGGCCAGGTATCAAAACTGTGAGCCTGCTGGTCTGTATGAGTCATGTTGAAAATTGTACAACTTCCGATGACCCAATAAATTATGAAGAAAGACAATGGCTTATTATTCATTATGTATGATGACTTTGTCCAATTTGTTCTAATTACTAATCCTGTTGCTGTGAATATATTGCAACACAGGTTGGATTCAGTAGAAATTGTTCAGAAAATATAAAATTTTAGGCCTGACTCTATGACTATGACACACATTTTCATTGAATTCATCCCTCTGAATTAAGATTTTTCCATGCCTAATATCAACATTTAAAATAGTAATCTGGAAACAATTTGTGCATAAAACACATCATCAAATTGTTTGCCTCCTGTGACACCTTTATATATTTTTTTATTTGGTACAAAATTACCACATCAATTCTCAAGTCACTACTCTACCAGTCCCCAAAGTATTTAAATATTCATGCATGATGAAAGCTGTTGTGGTAGCTGAAAAGAAAACTGGAATGTTAAATAATTGATCACAAAATCATTGGGGAGGCTATTAGGAAGTACAAATGTGTGTGTGTTCTTTTCTTGCACTATTTGATCTGATCTGTGTAACACATTTGTCTTCACAGCCACTGCTGTTGTATTCTGTGCACTACCCATAGAATTGATAAAATGACAGTATATATTCTGCAATGCAAACTGGGCGCTCCCGAACCTCAAAGGTCCATTGAGACTCGCAGAACATTTTCTGTTGTTCTTTTTCTACAAACATTAAACAAATAAAATTAATTTGAGCAACCACATATTATCAAACACACTTTTAAAGTATTTGCCCATTTCTCTCTCACACACACACACAAACAGGTGAAAGTCACCATTGTAAAATGTTTTGATTCAAGGGTGCACCAAATAGTTAGTTTTGACGAACAATCTAAAACTTTATTTTTATTGGCAATCCTTCACCCTTTATGAACCAAAGAATCCTGGGATAATAGTTCCTATGGCAAACATTTTTTATTAGTAACTATTTTATCTAACCAGATTTATGTCCCTGCCACACTTCACTGCAGTGAACCAGCAGTTGAATTATTCCCTAGTCACAAATGACATACATAGTAATTCTGACTGTTCAATATCTATTTTCCTATGATAGGACCACTGATATAGTCAAAATACTGCCATTCTTCTCTGAGTAAAATTGCTCTAATGTATCTAACTGTAGCCAAAGTATCACCAGCATTGATTTTTCTCCTTGCTTGACGCACTGTTACCTCTGGAGTTCCGCATAAATTGCTCCTTGGCTTTCTCTTCTTCATGCGTTAAAGCTTTTTGCCTTTCTGTTTACAGCTGGTAAGATCTTACATGAGTGTGGGATTCGCTCCCACAGCACACTGATGACACACAGTTCTGATTCTCCACCACATCTCTCCACTACTCCGCTCCCTCGGTGTTGTCAGAATATTTATCAAATTCCAGCTTACCCCATGAGCATTGTTTCAGCTTGAACCAGACCACTTGTGTCCACAATATTGTTATCCTATTGAGTCTTGTGTTAAACTTCTAATGCATATCCTCTCCATTCAGGTCAGATAACTTGCACATCTGTGCCCTGCCTTATCTCCATCCCTATCTCAGTCTATCCATGGTTAAACCTTCATCTATGCATCTGTCACCTTGACTTGACTTGTTCAATGTTCTTCTAGAAAGCCTCTCACCTTTCGTGAACTTCAGCCAGTCCAAAGTTTTGATGCCAATACCTGCACTAAAGCTTGGTCAACCATTACTAACTCTGTCCTTACCAACATTGGTTATCTGTCCCCGATGGTACAAGCTTGAAAATCCTTATTATCAGGTTCGTTCCTTTATGATCATGCTAAAAGGGTCCAAGTGATGCCAAATGATCTAAAGTGCATGCGGGCACTTGCCTGGGGCTCATCCATTTCCATCCGTTTTCTTTCATTTTTTCCTTTTATCTTTGCTCTTTTTCCTTTTTTTCAGTCTGATTTCTTTTTCTCCAGCAGGTTAGTCGGCAACATCAGTGCAGCAACGAGAGCAGGTTGTGCGTGGAGTAGCGGCAGCCTCCTGGCTGTTGAAGTCGGCAGCATCAGATATGGCTCCTCCAGCAATTGGCGGTGGCAGCAGTGGCAGAGTCAAGATGCTGGCACCAGCCAGACGTGGCGCACCAGCAGCATGGAACTCCTAGTTATTGGCTAGGTAGCAGTGGCAACGGAGCCAGGAACTCCTGGCTGCAGGGTGACCGTGGATCCAGCATGGCACTTGGGGGTGGCAGCAGCAAGGTGGGCCCAGTGGTGAAGAGATGGCGCCTAAAGACTGGCAACTCCTACATTGGTTGTTCCGGTGCAGGCAGAGATGAGGCGGTGAAGGATTCTCTTTCAGTTATGTCTCTTTACACTTTTTATTCTTAAACAATTCAAAATGGCACCAGATTGTGGTTACAGTTGAAGTATTTCACTGTATTTTACTGTTTTTTTTCACTGTAATATGCAACTAATAAAAGTAATAAATCATTCTTCCAATTTTTGTGACCAATCTTTCCCAAACTTCAGTACTGTCCATTCTTCTGATGCACCTTCTTGGGCATCCATCCATTCTTTGACTCATCATCGGCAGTTGTATCTTTAGTTGTTTTACTGCAATGTTTTAGAATATGGTCCATTTCCATACCTTTAATGCTATCATCAAAGCACATCTGAGATTTAAGTCTACTTGGAATATCTTTCTATGGCTCAGGATCCACTTATCAACTGATTTTGCCTCTGTGAAATGGAATTTTTATGACATTAACAGTCTTTAGTCAAAGGAGTTTAAACTCAAAATAATTGCTGCGTTTTCATTTTCCATGGGGAATTATAGTGTCAGAGCTTGAACCAAGTTTTCTCACCCAATAATTTCAACGGCAGGTAACTTACCTCATTTCAGGTTATCACTCAAGTGGCAGTTAGAAATTGGCTGCACATATTTTTAAAACTTATTGCTATAGATGGTGAATCTGGCCTATTTAATATCTGAAGAAACTTTAGTGTTGCTAATTTTCTTTTATTTCAAACTTGTTACTGCACCAATGGTTTGGCAGTTTTACGTTGCTTTCTGTACAGCTGGCCGTTAGCCTGCTCAGATTGCATCAAGACTTCTCACCAAAGTCTGCCTCAATTTGATGGCTGTGTCCTTGAGTTCCATCTCTCAATTGATGCATTTAATTATATCTGAAACAATATGCAAACAACTTTGGGCAATGAAAAGTTTGGTTTCTCATTTTTCAACACCTGACAGAAGGCTCACTAGACAGTGAAATACCTTGCATCTCTCCAGACACCAAAATTCAATGGTGAACTAGTCACATTTATATCAATAAGGCATAATGTACACCCATTGACGGTTTGCAGAGCTGTTTGCACAGAAATTGAGGCCTGAAACATGTCCTCCTAGCACAAAGAGATGAAGCTGCATGATTGTAGATTTCTGCACCCTTTTCTTCTATTTCACCAAGGAAATCTGCATTCTTTGGGAACAGAGCAAAGGTGATTGACGCTCCAGTCCCATAGTTGGAGAAATAGAGATAGTGCAATGAAATTCCATACCATGTTCAGTGTATGCTGCAATGTTCAGCATGTTAAACTCTGAAGAATGTTGATTGCTGTAAAGATAGTCATGAATGTTGAAGTAGCACAATTGGGCCACCTATCCCAGTATTCTTCACATGTTTATCACATAACATTATGAAGTGCACAAATATGGAAGATCACAACATGTTTAAGTATTTTCGAAGTTGGAAACAAGGTTAGTTTGCAAGGGAAGAGGAATCATGGGCATTTTCTTTTGAGCAGACAGTTGATGGCAAGATTACAAAAATGGAATAGAGACAATTAAAATAACATGGAAGGATGTGAAGTTGTGAGATCAGCATTTTAGCTTCAATGATGTAGGAAGTAGGTCGTGTGTGAATGTTCACACAAAGGGATGATAACAAAGAAACTAGAGAAAGATGCAAGGTCAAGGCTGGGGAGTGAACACCCTGAGAGCAGATAGACTTGCTGGGTGAAGTGAGTTAGAATTGGGAAATCAGCAAATGCAATCGCACTGAAGAGAAATCCATGAGCTTCTTGCACTTACTTGAGATGGCAATGGGGGTCAAGCCTGTAAGAAGACATTTGATAGGACAGAAAAGAAGCCAAGGCTGTATCTTAGTTCTCCAGGATGATGTTAAAGTTGAGAGAGATTTTGGCAGAGAAGAATGAATTCCAGCCAAATGTAGTGAGGGATGACCAAACCACAAGTGAATGAGATATGCTCAAGACCACACCTTTGAGTTTGAACAAGTGAAGTAAAGACAAATAACCAGGATGCAAGAGAATAATATTAAACTGGAGAAAAAGGGCATTGAGGTTAGAGGTGGCTGAGCAGACAAATTGGTGAAGAAGAGTCATAGAATGCTGTAGGTTAGATGTTTGGCAGTTTTGTAAAGCAATTATTACAGGACTTAGGAAAGTCATTTTCCAACATGGGTTCATAATTCATGTTGGAAGAGTATAAGGCAATATTAATAGTGTGAAATATGAGCAAATGGTCATAGATGGGGTAGTCTATGAAGGAGAGTTTATGAGAAGGCAAGTTCAGAGATTTGATTATAAATATGGGTCAGACAATTTATACGGAGGAAGCAGTTTAAATGAAATCAGCAGTGAGATAACCACTGGAGTTGAAATGAAGGCTGAAAACAGTACCAAACAACAAAACTTTGCAAAGTCTTTTTGGTTATATGGAGCTGTATCACACAGAACTACTCATTTCAAGTTGTTAACCTCTTGGTCCTAAAATCAATCTCAGCTACTGGAGGTCACCAAAGGTTAATTCAAAACCTGCACTTTGTATGAAGCATCATCTGTTGTTGTAAGTTACATCTGACATAATAGTGTCTGTGAAACAACCCATTTAAACAGTATGGATGAGTGAACATAAACCATGGGATAAAGTAACCGAGATCTGTTTATAAATGCTGACAGAATGATGAGATGTCAAGATAGTGATTGAACATTTGGTATGTTTAGTAGCATAGTGTACCAGGCAGCAGACTAGATAACAGAAGAGATAGCTAATAGTAGCAGTGCTGTTTCATCTCTCTGGCATGTAAATAATGTCTTCAGGTCAATAAGGTCCTTCCAGTTATGTTTCACAAAATGTGGCAATAAGTTTGACTTTGTTATTTCCTTGTACTGTTGTACATGTAGGAAACAGTGCCTACTTGATAAAAAAGTTACCCATCTTCATAAAACTATATTTGCTAAAGAGGCAGTTCTGCTAAAGTGCCTTTGAGTCTGCATATTAATGCTGTCAATATTGTTTATACTGCTTTGAAATCTGGATCATCTTGATGCAGTGAAAACAGATAATTGCATTAAAATCACCTACTGTTCAGGAAAACATTGCACCATAGCAACCAGGCCAGTGACTAACTGAAAGTAATCTGTATTAACATTTCGGATTGCCTCTCCATTCATGTTCAAAAATGAATTTAAGCAAAGACTGCAAATAAACAAAAACCAAACAAAATTGCAGATACATGTGCACCTTTTAATTAATTCAAAAAGTGTTGACTAAACAATAAGACTGTTGCACCTCTGAGAATCATCTATCTCAGCACATTGTTGAAAGCAATTCACAACTGAAGTTAAATACGAACCTGAGCAAAAGAATAAATAGAATTAAAAATCAGACACTACTTCACTTAAATAATTGAAGCTTTTGACAATATTGTTAATGATTCACCAACAAATGATCTGCTTCTTTGAATTGCAAAGTGAATCCATTAACACCTTGTTACACATCATTACATTGACATTTTTAACGGATAGAAATACTTATTTTGTATTCCTTTCCCTGTCCTCTGAATGCAGGTCTACTATTTGGTAATTCAAGCAATAACTCAAGGAGGCAAGCAATGTAAACAGTGCCTCTATGATCCAAATTTCACAGTTCATGTGCATTTTACTCAAAATGCCTGGTGGAAGATGTTCACAGCTTAAAGTGTGCTTCATTTAGCCTCCCTTCAGAACACAATTGCAGCGACTCTATCAGAATATACAATACATTTCCATCTCACTTTCCGTACTCCCACACAACCATTCTTGTGTTCTTCACTTCCTCAGTTCCTCGGTTAGCAGTTTCCTCAGTTAGAAAGATGAGAAGATCTAACAGCTCTCCAGTGTGTTTTCCAGCTGGTGAGCAAAAGCAGCAGCTTATTCACTATGCTTTGGACCAAATTATAGTTCTAAAGCACTTTTAACTATCATACAAATTGGCAGAGCATTAAATATATGCATTAAATTTCATACACAAGATGTGGTGCGTGCAAAACTGAAAACTTCAATCACTTTGAGCAAGTATATTGTATTTTGCCCAACTATCTTCTGTTCCTTCATCAGTGATCTTCTCTCCATTATATGGTCAGAAGTGGGGAGCTTTCTGATGAATGAACAGTATTTAGTATTATTCAAGACTCTCCAGTTACTGAGGCAGTCCCTGCAGAAAGTTCTGAACAACAATTCAGTTTTTATCTGTGGCAAATAAACAGTGCCAGGAAGTGACTGCATCGAGAGAAAATCCAAACCTTACTTCTTTACGTAAGGCCATTAAGTATAGGGGCAGAATTAGGCTATTCAGCCCAATGAGTCAGCTCCATCATTCGATCAAAGCTGAGATTGTTTCTCAACCCCATTCTTCTGCTTTCTCCCCCTAACCTTTCATCCCCTTACTAATCAAGAACCCATCTATTTCTGGCTTAAAGATACTCAATGACTTGGCCTCCAAAATCTTTGCAGCAATGAGTTTCACCATCTGACTGAAGAACTTCCTCCTCATCTCAGTTCTAAAGGATCATCCCTTCATTTGGAAGCTGTGCCCTTAGGTCCTAGTCTCTCCTACTAGGGGAAACATCTTTGCTACTTTCACTGTATCCAGGCCTCTCCATATCCTGTAAATGTCAATGAGATCTCCCCTCGTCCTTCTAAACTCCATTGAGTATATATCCAGAGACCTCAACTGCTCCTCATTTGACGAGCACGTCATCACCAGAATCATTCTTATGACATCAAAAGCATTATCATTGTTGAATGCCCCAGCCTCAACATTCTTTG
The DNA here is from genome assembly GCF_021869965.1 of Rhincodon typus. Classification (NCBI taxonomy): domain Eukaryota; kingdom Metazoa; phylum Chordata; class Chondrichthyes; order Orectolobiformes; family Rhincodontidae; genus Rhincodon; species Rhincodon typus. The sequence goes on from NC_063339.1 coordinate 21,970,008, forward strand.
GGTCATCATTCACCAAGGCTTAACTGTACCAGACATATAAATATGAATATTAAAGAGTAGGTTAGAGGCTGAAAATTCTGCAGAGAGTAAATCACCTCCTGATTCCTGAAAAACCTATCCACCATCTGCAAGCATAAGTCAGGCATGAGATGGAATGATTCCACTTGTCTGAACAGGTGAAGCTCTAATGTGTTGAAGAAGTTCAATACCATCCAGAATAAAGCAGTCCGTTTAATCAGCGACCTACTCCTCACTTTCAACATCCATTTCCTCTGTTACATTGGCATCAGTCTTTATAATCTACAAGTTGCATTATAGCACTTGCTGCAACTCTTTTGATTGCACATTCTATTACAACCCACTTGGGAAAGTGCATTGATTCTAAACCTCCAGTACTCCTGAGGTTGCCACAAGAGTTACTGACCCTATAAAAGTGCGCAATGTCCTGATTTATGTGTCTTTTGGAATCAGGTTCACAGAAAACACTGACCGGGTTCCTGTTCTTAACAAGAATTGCTGCTTATTACAAATAAACACATTCTAATAACATGTAAACAGCCAAGAATTATCACCATATGTTCTACTAGTTAAAGATCTAAACCCCTCTAAAACCTCTACGTACACATACAGACAGAAAGAGAGACATGTAAACTTTGCTTTTATGGAACAAAATACTGGCAACCACAGTTCAATAATACAACTCCCTAGAGTTTGCTGCGATGATCCTTTTGTCTTGACAGGACATTCTATTCTTCAGGTTCCTTCACTTCCTTGCAGGACGATGATTAGTGCATGACCTGCACTTATTTACTGGTTGAGAGCACAGATTACAGCAACTGTTCAGAGAAAATAGTTGAGTTTCTTCAGGACTTCAGGTATTTTTACTGCAACTAGACAGTGTGCCCTACCAAAGGTCCAAAGACTTCTCACTATATCATTCACGCTCACAAGTTGTTCAGAAACAAACAGAAAGTTGACACTGGTATTCTCTGGTATAGATCTGGTACCTACACAGGTCACAAAAGCACAAACAAACCAGCTACTTGTTGCCAGTCAAATCTCACTCTGGACACGCCCCCTGGTACTGTGCCTTCCATAAACAGCTCCCCCCATTGCTTGAATAAAGCAGCAGTGTAAACACCACACACAATGAATTTCAAAAACTTGTTTTTAAAAGTGCAGCAATTCCTTCCATAATCCTTGCTTTTATAACAGCCCATTTCCCATTTCAGGCCACAATAATAAAAAAAATAGAAAACAAATCATACAGGCTTTACAGTTCCAAATCCATGGCTTCTCCCATCCAGAAGAACAAGAGAAGCAGATGCATAGGAATGCCACCACTTGCAAATTCCTCTCCAAATCACAAAGCATCCAGACGTTGCTGTTCCTTCATTGTTGTTGGCTCAAAGTCTGTCAACTTCCTCCCGAATGGCACGATGTTGATCCACATGAATGTAAAGGCAATGGCTCACTGCCACTTTCTCAAGGGAAACTGGGATAGACAGTAAATGCTGCTTTTGACAGAAATCCTCACAGTAACAGTAATGCAACAGTTTTTAATATCAAATCTGTCACACATGCTCTGTCATCTAGGTTGTTGTCCGGAAAAAATAATTTAAAAAGTAGCAAAAGGTAATGCCCTTTGTGCTTGAATAAGTCACTTATAGTTTTATTAAATTGTAGCATTGAAGTGAAGTGATATTCATTGTGAGAAAACTTCCTGAAATACAATTGAGAACATTTGCACTGAGTAGAAGAACCAAGACTTTCACAATTCAAATTTGAATAAGCATGGTTGTGCATTCAGACCTTTATTCAATCAAGAAACCTTCATGCAAATAAATTCCAATATTTGATTCTTTATTACTGGTTATCTCCTACTCTCCTTCAATTCTTCTCCCTATGACTAGCACTTGCTGCCCCTTTACTTCTTCATCCTGTCACCTTGTAAATCTTTAATATAGGCAGAATAGCTTTTTGTAACAGCTCTAAATTATTCCTATTTCATCACCAAGATATTTATAACCCGAAATGTCTTACTTCATCCAATGGATACTGTCACATGATTTTATTATACACATGTTTTGAACTGTAACTGACAATGATCATTTCAATCCCACACTGGTGTAGCTTGTTATACAAATTCTTTGTGTTCAGTAGATGCGTCTATTGGTCTTTTGGCTTCTTCATACAGATCAAATGGGACTCATTTGAAAACCTGAAATGAATTAAAGGAAATCCCACAAGCTTCTAAGCTTCTCAAATTGTATAAAAATTGAAAGTGACAGTTTTATTAATTTGATAGAACACCCAAAATGACTATCTTCCTCCCTGGTTGCAGAGATCATTAGCAATCATAGACTTATCAAATATTGTAACTTAAAAATAACTGAAAAGCAGTGAGCATGAAATCAATTTGATATTGAGTGGATTTTGCTTACATGGCTGGACATGTTTTTGCTTTCTTTTTTTGGCAAATCACTTCAAGAAATTTTTCATGACTAAAATTATTTATTATTTTAGCACTGAAGACGTAGAGAAAGCTTTAGTTGTGTGTCTGATTTGTTTTTTATTACTTTGAGGATTTCAAACAAACCTCCCGTCAAGTTATTGAACAGTTTCTCTCCTGTAAATTCTGTGTAACTCTTTGCAAGCACACAGCTAACCTATGCACATGAGATTAAAATCTTTCTCTACTTATAGAGTTGAAGGAGAAAACACTGAAACAGTCATAAAACAGCCTTTGTGGAGCATGGGGATCCTCATCAAATCAGAGAATAAAAGAATGGTTATTGGACTGAAGTGACCATTCAGCCCAACATGTCCATGTCCACTCTCTGCAAGACCATCTTAGCTAACGCCACTTCTGCACCTTTTACACATAGCCCTGCAAATATGTTCTATTCAAATCATGATTCAGTTAAAATTAAATCTGCATTAACCGAAATTTCAGGCATTCTTTTCCAGAACCTAAAATAAATTTGTTGTGTACAAAATCTTTTACTCTTGTTACTTTCATTTTTTTTTTGACCATTCACCTTAAATCACAACGAACAAAGTCTTCTTACTTACTCTATGCAGATCCTTCCTGGTTTTGAACAACTCTACCAAATTTCGTGTCAACATTCTCAAAGGGGAATACCCCATGTTTGTCCAAACTATCCATATAAATGAAGTCTCTTTCCTGGAACCAATTTTACACATCCTTCTAAACCCTAGCTAATGTCCCCACATCCTTCCTTCAGTTCAGTGCTCAAAATTAAGCATAATTTATCAGTTGAAAATGAATCTGTGTTTTTGAATTGTTCAACACAATTTCACTGTTTTTTGTATTTGTGGCAGAATTTATAAAATGCAAGAATCCCCATGTCTTATTAAACACTTCTTCAATCTGCCTTGTCAGCTTCAACAATTTGTGTACATCTTCCCTGAAGGTTCCCTACTCCTGCACCCGCTTTGGAATTGTATGTATTCATTTATTCTGCCTGTCCTCGTGTTCCTGCCAAAATAGATCATTTCAAACTGCTGGCCATGTGTTTGCCCATTGAATCAGCCTGTCTCTGCCCTGGAGTCTGTCACTGTCCTACTTACAGTCCACAATACTTTCCAAATCTTGTGCCATGCACCCCAAACCTTATGTCACTGAACAGCTCATGAAAAACAGTGAACCTACTCTGTTTTTCTGGGCTGAATTTTCCCAGCCCCTGAGTGACCTGGGCAATAACAAGTCACTTGGGAAAATATGGTGAGTTCAAGAAAAATGAGATTCTTGATGTCGAGAAAAAGAGTCCGATTCTGCATCACGTTTTGAAGGGCCAGATAAGAGGCTCACTAATGAGTGGCAATTTGCCTATTTACACGCATAGACATTTCATAAGTACTTAATCGTATCTCATTTATATGCAGTTTTATAGATATCTCATAAGACAGACAACTCCCGACATGAAAGTCAGACCAGGTACTTGGAGGCCTCAGTTCACTTTTTATTGCAATGTTGTTGCCAGGACTAGAATGCATCTCAGGGTTTCTCGCTTGCTCCCTTAGCAATCACTCACTTTGTGCCCTCCTCTGCACCACCTTTGCTTTTGGCACTTTTCACTTCATTCAGAACTTATAGGCTCACAGTCCTTCTCTCACGCCTTGCCTTTTAGATCAGACACAAAGCCAGGCAGCTTGTCATGGTTTTCAATGGTGATCAGTCAAAGGGTTGAATATTTTGCTGTACAACACCTTGCTACATCAATGTTAAGCCTAGATGTGGTGGACGGGTTAGTGGGGAGTGTAGAGCTGATGAGGGATTTGTGGAATGAATGATCCCTGCAGAAAGTGGACAGGGGTAGGGAGGGAAATATCTTTTTGGTGGTGGGTCTGATTGTAGGTAACAGAAATGTCAGAGGATGATGGGTTGGATGCAGAGGTTGATGGGGTGGTACATGAGGACTCGGGGGACTCTATCCTTATTGCAGTTTGGCAGAGGGGGTTTGAGGGCAGAAGTGTGGAAAATGGAGGAGATGCCATTGAGGGCATCCTTAATTATAGAGGAGGGGAAATTACAGAGTCTAAAGTAGGAAGATATCTGGGATGTTCTGGAATAGAACAGCTTACCCTGGGAGCAGATGCGGCAGAGATGGAGGAGTTTGGACTCTGGGATAGCATTTTTGCAGGAGGGTGGGTGAGAGGAGGTGTAGTCGAGGTAGTTGTGAGAGTCAGTGGTTTGAAATGGATGTCGGTGGTGATTGGTTTCTGGAGTTGGAGACAGAGAGGTCCAGGAAGGGGAGGGAGGTGTCAGAAATAGTCCATGTGAATTTGAGGGCGAGGTGGAAGGTGTTGGCGAAGTTGATGAACTGCTCGAACTCCTCGCGGGAGCACGAGGCCACACTGATGCAGTCATCAGTACAGTGGAGGAAGAGGTGAGGGATGGTGTTGGTATAGTTGTGGAAGAGGGACTGTTCCACAAATCTGACAAAGAGGCAGGCATAGCTCAGGCCCGTGCAGGTGTCCATGGCCACCCCTTTGGTTTGCTGGAAGTGGAAGGAATCGAAGGAGAAATTGTTGAGAGTGAGGACCAGTTCAGCCAAGCAAATGAGAGTGTCAGCGAAGGGGGACAGGTTGGGCCTATGGGAGAGGAAGAAATAGAGGGCTTTTTAGATCTCCACATGGGGGATACAGGTGTACAGGACTGTACGTCCATGGTGAAAATGATGTGTTGCGGCCTGTGGAATTGAGAGTTTTGGAAAACGTGGAGGGAATGTGTTGTGTCATGAATGTACTTAGGGAGTTCCTGGACCAAAGGGGAAAGAATGGAGTCGAGGGAGGATGAGATGTGCTCAGTGGGGCAGGAGCAGGCAGAGACAATGGGTGACCGGGGCAGTCAGGTTTATGGATTTTGGGTGGAAGATAGAATGGGGTGGTGCAGGGTTGGGTAACAATCAGGTTGGAGGCTGTCGATGGGAGATCTCCTGAAGTGGTGAGATTGCTGGTGGACTGGGAGATGATGGCTTGGTAATCAGAGGTGGGGTCTTGGTCGAGATGATGGTAGGAGGAGACATCAGAGAGTTGGTGTCAGGCCTCAGCGATGTAGAAGTCAGTACACCATACTACCACCATGCCCCACATGTCGGCGGGTTTAATTGTGAGGTTGAGATTCGAGCAAAGGGAGTGGGCTCTGACAGGGAGAGGTTGGAATAAGTGAGGGGGATGAAGGGATCCAAGCGATTGATGTCATGGCGGCAGTTTCAAATGAAGAGGTTGAGGGAGGGTAGGAGGTTGGGACGGGGTGTCCAGGAGGATAGAGTTTGCTGGAGGTAGGAGAAGGGGTTGTTAGGGGGTGGATTGGATTCCCATTCAAAGAAATAAGCGCAGAAAAAGAGCTTGACGCCATGGCGTAAGTGGAATTTGTTTATGTGTGGGTGCAGGGGAATGAAAGGGAGCCCTTTGCTGAGGACTGACTGTTCAACCTTAAGTGAGGGGGAGGTCAGGGGGATAGAGGTGGGTATGGTGAATACAGAGCTTGGGGCTGGGGCTGGATGTAGAGCTGGAGCCAGAAGCGTGGGTGGGGACTTCATCAGGAGTGGATGTGTGTGCTGGAGTGGTCACATGGTCAAAATAGAAGTAACGTGATTGTCAGTGATGTCAGCAGTCACATGGTCATCAACGTTGGCAGAAGAGGCAGTCACATGGTCATTAGAAGTGGTCGGTGCATCTGTGGCCAATGGCATTGAATGATCCCAGAGAAGGTCGGAGATCAGTTTAGGATGCTGAAAGGTTAGGGGAGTCTGTGACTGAAGGTGAGTATAGGAGAGTTTAGCGCACTTGTCGATGACCACGTGACTGCCGCTTCTGCTTCCCCCGAACCTGTCCATTTTCCTACTCACCTATCTGCTCCACTCTTCCCACAGACCAATCACAATAACTCCCTATTTGCATCCACTTATCACCATCCCACCTACCCTTCTGCCAGCCCCGACCCCTTCCCTGGGCTCCCCTCCCCCTCCCCAGTCCTGATGAAGGGTTTCGGCCCGAAATTTTGACTTGCCTGTTCCTCAGATGCTGTCTGATCTGCTGTGCTTTTCCAGCCTCACACCTATAGATTCTGACTTCTAGCATCTGTAGTCCTTACCGTCTCTAACCCACAGAGTACTGGTGAAAAACAGAACAAACACGCAGAATGCTGGGAAACCCCTCAGGTTTGGCAGCATCTGTGGTGGGAGAAACAGAGTTAACACTTTGAGTCAGCCTGACTCTTCCTCAGAACAAGAGGAATGTAAGGATGGCTAGCCTCTGTAACTTCATCAATGTAGTTACAAATACAATGAAATTTGCTCATCCAGCTGATGGTGAAAAGTAAACACTTATTACATTTACAGTAATGTCACCAATCCTACCTACGTGCTACCATAAGGTCTTCTTTATCCTTTGCTTCCCACTATATCTAAGTGCAGTCTAGCACTGCATTTGAACTGGAGAGGGCTTCGTTATAATGGGGCCTGTTAGCATTGGAGATTTTGGTGGTGAATTCAGGTGCACTTGTAGTCAGAGGCCTGGACATGCTGAGTGTGTCCTACACAGATGCAGGCTCAGCCTTCCTGACTCGAGCATCCACAGGTTGGAGAATGGTAGGGCGAAGGTGAAGGGACTGGGCACCTTTGAAGTGCCCTGAGAGGAGACGTCCTGGGGATACATGTGTATGTTTCCTCCTCCAACTGGGTGCCCACTGCCACCACCCTCTCCTTGAGAAGAAGGGGCACAGGGACTAGTGACAAGGTCCCTCATTTTCCCTGTCACCTTGCCGTTGGAGCTTGAGCGCTAACAGATAGAGCAATGGAGTGCAGGTCTATGTACATATCCCACAGAGGCTGAATCAGACTTTCCATGATAGCTGACAGCCTGTCTATGGAGGTAGCCAGGCGATTACATTCTAGAGATGTACAGTACTCCTCCAAGTTTTGATACCGTTTGCTCAGTGCCTCAGACAACCTGCTTTCTGTTCCCATGTCTACCTGTTCATTTGGATCAATTTTGAATGGCCAACACCATGGAGTCCTCTCCTGCCAGATGCGGAGCAGGAGCCTGGTCTATATCAGTCCTCTCAGTGCCCCTGACCCAGGATGTCTCTTCCTCAACTACCAGCAGAGACATGGCAGGGATGTACTCACCAGAATGTGTGCCTGGCTGAACCCTAGCATCCATATCAACCTGGACGATACAGGAGGCAGCCTTCCCAGTGCTTCATAAGGGATCCATAGCTTCTTTATCAGGACTGGAAGACAAGGTGATGCCTGGAAGAGTTGCTATCTTCCGGGTGAGTACTGTGCAGTTACTATTGGCGCCTATGGGAGACAAGTGAAAGAATGAGTTATGATATGTAGCTAGCAGTTTGGGCATATTTAGAATACATTCACAGTGACTGCATTGAGAGAGCAGCACAGCATTTGACAATGAATCTTACCTGGTTGCCCGGGGATCTCGGCATCACTACATGAGTGGTCATTGTGTTCTCTCGGTAAGGCAAGTGTCCCCTTCTGAAAGGGAACATGGAGACAGATGTGAAGTACCCAACCTCTGTCCTATTGTGACTCACTCTGCCCTGTTGTGGGCTATACTTTGCTTGTGACAAAGTGGGGGATTAAGTGATGAAAATGGAGCTGTCTGTGCTGGAGGGCACGGGGAATGGTGATGAGAGGTCCCGAGGCAGTGTAGAGGGCATACAAGATTAAGGGTGCGGAGCGTTGGTGAGTGAGAGGGATAGAGAGGGAAGATACTGCATGTAGACCATGGAGGTGTGTCCATCTGCAGCATTACAGTGAATGTGAGGTAGCAGAAAAAAGATGGTGACACTTTCTTTTATTAATTGACAGGACTAGGGTGTTGCTGGCTAGGCTAGCACTTATTGCCCATCCTTAATTTCCCAGATGGCAGTTCAGCATCAACCATATTGATGCAGATCTGGAGTCACATGTAGGCCAGACCAGTTAAGGATGGCAATTCTTTTTCCCCTAAAGGACATTAGTGAACCAGATTTCTTTTTCTGACAATCAACCATGGTTTCATGGTCATCATTAGACTCTTAATTCCAGATTTTTATTAAATTTAAATTCCACCATCTGTCATGGCAGGATTCAAACCGTGTTCCCAGAAAATTATCTGGGTTTCTGAATTAACAGTTCACCAATAATACCACTAGGCCATCATCTCCCTGAAACTTTCTAATGTTGAACAGAGAGAGTCATTGACATTCTTCCTGCATTTCTGAGCATTTCTCTGCCAGTGGCCAGTACTTCTGTGTATGATGTTTATAATATGTTTAATATGAGTGGGACACTATCACTTGTGGTTCATCAATAAAGAGGTAACTCATGACAAGGTATGTGAGATAACTCACCAGAGGTCACAAACAGAAACCCTCCATGAAACTCCTTGCAATTGTAACGTAGCCACAGTTTGGTAAAATTCAGTCCCCTGTTTCCTGTCACTCATCCAACTTTTTACCCATGCTGCCACTGTCACTTTCTTATTTGCCCTTTCACTTTTCAGCCAAGCTTGTCATCAAAGACCTTTGAAAGTCAATGCACACCTCATCAACTGCAATACATTCATCAATCTTCACTGTTATCTCACAGAAAACATACAAACAGGTTAGGAAAACCTGAAGAAGTTACCCTCCTCCCTCCGGACAAACCTCAAGGGATCTCTTTCCCACTGCAACTCTCTCGTAATCTCTTCGGCCCTGAAACTGCTCGACCACGTCCTGAAGCAAACCAGGTACTACAGCCACATCACCTTCCTTAGCACCTGCCTACGGAACCAGATCATCCCCAATGGACTACAATCCACATTCAAGCCTTCCCAATTTGGCCCCAACCGTGATAATATCTACACTCATGGTGTTGAGATCCTTCAGAAGCGTTTCTCCCTGCGACTCCTGAAACACACACTTGCAGCAATGCGCCGGCATCTCCAGACACTACAATCAAGCCTACCCCAGCTCAGAGCCTCCCTCTCCCAGACCTGCAAAGGACCTCTCCAGTTTTTTATTCTACGTAGGATCCACAACCTGAACTCTCAATTCTACTCAGCTTTATTGGACACTAAAAACCGTAAGTACAGCAAACTTACTGGTGCCTACCACCTAAAACGGGCTTCCTCCACCCCCCAAATCCCCAGCCGTACCCAGGACCTTCCCCACAATGGGTCCGCCGCCATTGGCCATGAGGCCACTATCGGAGAACCCACAGATGACGTCACACCCGCCACTGCCGGGTTCCCCACTTCCGGGACAGCGAACACCATCGCTGCCGTTGCCACCGACACTGAAGTCGCGACCACCCTCACCGCTACTGCCGCCGCCTACCCCGCTCCTCCTACCTCCGACGCCGGTCCGCCCATCACCGACGCGGACGCAACTCCACCCACCGCCGGCGCAACTCCGCCCACCGCCGACACCGGCACAACTCCGCCCACAGCCGACGCCGACGACGCTCCGCCCACAGCCGACGCCGACACAGCTCCGCCCACAGCCTCCACAGCCAGCAGCTCCAGAGGAGACAGCAGCACCCAGCCCTGCCGAGTCTTCACCATCCCCCCAGACCTACCCCTTACTGAGGACGAACGGTCAGTCCTCAGTAAAGGGCTCACCTTTGTCCCCCTCCACCCACACATCAACGAATATCGCTCACGCTTGGACATAGAGCAGTTTTTCCGCTGCCTCCGCCTCCACGCTTACTTCTTTAACCGTGAACCTAACCCTCCCTCTACTGACCCCTTCTCCCGCTTCCAACACACCCCCTCCTCCTGGACACCACCTCAAGGCCTCCTACCCTCCCTCGACCTCTTCATCTCCAACTGCCGTCGGGACATCAATCGCCTCAACCTCTCCACCCCTCTCACCCACTCCAACCTCTCCCCCGCAGAACGTGCAGCCCTCCGCTCCCTCCGCTCCAATCCCAACCTCACCATAAAACCCGCGGACAAGGGAGGTGCAGTTGTAGTATGGCGCACTGACCTCTACATCGCCGAGGCCGGACGCCAACTCTCCGACACCTCCTCCTACCGCCCCCTTGATCAAGACCCCACCCCTGAGCACCAAACCATCATCTCGCAAACCATCCACAACCTCATCACCTCAGGTGACCTCCCACCCACGGCCTCCAACCTCATCGTTCCCCAACCTCGCACTGCCCGCTTCTATCTCCTTCCCAAAATCCACAAACCTGAATGCCCTGGTCGACCCATTGTCTCCGCCTGCTCCTGCCCCACCGAACTGATCTCCAACTATCTCGACTCCATTTTCTCCCCCTTGGTCCAGGAACTCCCTACCTCTGTCCGCGACACCACCCACGCCCTCCACCTCCTCCAGAACTTCCAATTCCCCGGTCCCCAACACCTCATCTTTACCATGGACGTCCAGTCCCTCTACACCTGCATTCCCCATGCAGATGGCCTTAAGGCCCTCCGCTTCTTCCTGTCCCGCAGGCCCGACCAGTCCCCCTCCACTGACACCCTCATCCGCTCAGCCGAACTCGTCCTCACACTCAACAACTTCTCTTTCAATTCCTCCCACTTCCTACAGACAAAGGGGGTAGCCATGGGTACCCGCATGGGCCCAAGCTACGCCTGCCTCTTTGTAGGTTACGTGGAACAATCCCTCTTCCGTACCTACACCGGCCCTAAACCCCACCTCTTCCTCCGTTACATTGATGACTGTATCGGTGCCGCCTCGTGCTCCCACGAGGAGCTCGAACAGTTCATACACTTCACTAACACCTTCCACCCCAACCTTAAGTTTACCTGGACCATCTCTAACACCTCTCTCCCCTTCCTGGACCTCTCTGTCTCCATATCGGGCAACCACCTAGAAACCGATATTCATTTCAAGCCCACCGACTCCCACAGCTACCTAGAATACTCCTCCTCCCACCCACCTTCCTGCAAAAATGCTATCCCCTATTCCCAATTCCTTCGCCTCCGCCGCATCTGCTCCCAGGATGAGGCATTCCACTCCCGTACATCTCAGTTGTCCTCGTTTTTCAAGGACCGTAACTTCCCCTCCTCGGTGGTCGAGAACGCCCTCAACCGTGTCTCCCACATCTCCCGCACCTCATCCCTCACACCCCGTCCACGCAATAAAAACCAAAAAAGAATCCCCCTCATCCTCACGTACCACCCCACCAACCTCCGGATCCAACGCATCATCCTCCGACACTTCCGCCATCTGCAATCCGACCCCACCACCAAAGACATCTTTCCCTCCCCACCTTTATCTGCTTTCCGGAGGGACAACTCTCTCCGTGACTCCCTTGTCCGCTCCACACTCCCCTCCAGCTCCACCACACCCGGCACTTTTCCCTGCAACCGCAGGAAGTGCTACACCTGCCCCCACACCTCCTCCCTCACCCCCATCCCAGGCCCCAAGAAGACTTTCCACATCAAGCAGATGTTCACCTGCACATCTGCCAATGTGGTATACTGCATCCGCTGTACCCGGTGTGGCTTCCTCTACATCGGGGAAACCAAGCGGAGGCTCGGGGACCGCTTTGCAGAACACCTACGCTCGGTTCGCAATAAACAACTGCACCTCCCAGTCGCGAACCATTTCAACTCCCCCTCCCATTCCTCAGACGACATGTCCATCCTGGGCCTCCTGCAGTGCCACAACGATGCCACCCGAAGGTTGCAGGAACAGCAACTCATATTCCGCTTGGGAACCCTGCAGCCCAATGGTATCAATGTGGATTTCACAAGTTTCAAAATCTCCCCTCCCCCTACCGCATCCCAAAACCAGTCCAGCTCGTCCCTGCCTCCCTAACCTGTTCTTCCTCCCACCTATCCCCTCCTCCCACCTCAAGCCGCACCTCCATCTCCTACCGACCAACCTCATCCCGCCCCCTTGACCTGTCCGTCCTCCCTGGACTGACCTATCCCCTTCCTAACTCCCTACCTACACTCACCTTTCCTGGCCCCATCCCTGCCTCTTCGATCTGTTTGTTTCCTCTCCACCTATCCTCTCCTCTATCCCTCTTCTATCCGCCTCCCACTCTCTCCCTATTTATTTCAAAACCCCCTTCCCCTCCTCCTTTTCTGATGAAGGGCCTAGGCCCGAAACGTCAGCCTCTCTGCTCCTATGATGCTGCTTGGCCTGCTGTGTTCATCCAGCCCTGCACCTTGTTGTCTAGGAAAACATGCTTGCCTTTAAGAAATTTATGCTGGCTTTCTTCAATTAATCTACATTTTCCAAAAGATTATTCATTTTGCCCTAGATAATCATTTCTAAAAACCTCCCATTTATTGTTGTTTAAGTCACTCCCTCTATTATTTTTGCAAGCAAATGTATATAATAAGCAGTTCTCCAGTCCTTTGATTCCCACATTACATCCAAGGAATATTTGAGGATTATTGCTAATGTATCTGTAATTTCTTCCCTTACTTATCTCAGTATACTTTGATCCATTTGAACCACTTCTGGTAACTGCCCAAGTTTACATGCAGCCAGCATTCCCAATATCTCCTCTTAATCAATTTTTAGCTTATCTTATAGACCATAAGCTACTGGAGAAGAATTAGGCCATTCAACCCATTGAGTAAGCTCCATCATTCGATCACAACTAATATATTTCTGAACAGCATTCTCCTGCCTTCCCTCCCTAACCCTTGGTCCCTTCACTCATCAAGAACCTACCTACCACTGTCTTAAACACACTCAGTAACTTGGCCTCCGCAGGCCTCTGCAATAATGAGTTCCACAGATTAACTTCCCTCTGTTCTCAGTTCATCATCTTAGTTCTGAAGGGTCATCCCTTCAATCTGAAGCTGGTCCTAGTATCTCCCAAAATTTTTGGAAACCTCTTCTCCATGTCCACTCTATCCAGACTTCTCAATATTCTGTGAGTTTCATTCAGAACCCCCCTCATCCTTCTAAACTTCATCGAACACTGACCAGCATCGTCATATGACAAGGCCATCATTCCAGGGATCACTCTCAAAAAAGCTCCTTTGACCTCCTCCACGCTAGCAAATTGGTCCGTAGATATGGGCCCAAAACTGGTTACAATATTCCAAACGAGCTCTGACAACAACCTTATACAGCCTCAACAGTACATCCCTGCTCTTATATTCTAGACCTCTCAAAATGAATGCTAACATTGCATTTGCCTTTCTAGCTGCCAAATGAACATGTATGTTAACCTTAAGAGAATCCTGAATTAGGTCTTGTAAGTCCCTTTGTGCTTCAGATTTCTGATTATCCAGTGTCTCAACTATTTGCTCTTTCACTATGACATTAGCAGTATCTTCAGCCTGATAAAGACAAGTGCAGCATTCTTATTTATTATATTAGCAATTCCTTCATCCTCCATACATAAATCTCCTTTTCGTTCTCTAATTAGCCCGGCCCTTACTTTTACTAAATAAAATCTGAAAGGACTGCGGATGCTGCAAATCAGGAACAAAAACAAAAGTTGCTGGAAAATCTCAGCAGGTCTGGCATCATCTGTGAAAAAAAAAAATCAGAGTTAACATTTCAGGTCCCAGTAACCCTTCCTCAGGGGTTCCTTCTGAAGAACAGTCACCAGACCCGAAACGTTAACTCTGATTTTTTCTTCACAGATACTGCCAGACCTGCTGAGATTTTCCAGCAACTTCTGTTTTTGTTTCTTATTTTGATTATCTGTTCACTGTTCCTGTACCTGAAGGGAATTTTAGAATTCACTTTTACATTCATTACCAGTCTGTTTTCACACTCTCTTTGCTTCCTTTAATATTTAATTTCTCTGAACTTTTTAGACACAGCAATGGTATCTCCTTTCATTGGTTTCTTAAATGGTCACTAATATTATGATTGAATATGGCAAGTTCATTTTTTTTAATTCATTCCCAGGCCAGTATTTATTGCCCATCCCTACTTGCCCGGAGCACAGTTAAGAGTCAGTCACATTCCGCTGGGTCTGGAGTCACATATAGACCAGACCTGAAGAAGGGTCCAGACCCGAAACGTCAGCTTTCCTGCTCCTCTGATGCTGCCTGGCCTGCTGTGTTCCTCCAGATCCACACCTTGTTATCTCAGACTCCAGCATCGGCAATTTTTACTATCCCAGATAAGGAAAGCAGTTTCCTTCCCTAAGGGCATTCGTGAACCAGATAGGCTATTCCAACATTCGACAATGGCTATCATTAGATTCTTAATTCCATTTTTTTTATTGAGTTCAAATTCCACCATCTGCCATGGCAAGACTTAAAATCAGGTCCCCAGAACATTACCTGGGTCTCTGGATTAATAGTTAAGCGATAATACCACCAACCCAATGGAGATTAATGGGTAATCTCCATCTTCATGCAGATTTAATGAAAATGGATTTTTGTGAGATTTTAATGGAACATAGAACATTGAACATAGAATATAGAACAGTACAGCAGAGGAACAGGTCTTCAGCCCACTTTATTTGCACTGAGCCATGATAATTGTACATGAATCTCATTTGCCTACACACTGACTATATCTCTCCATCCTCTTCATGTGTCTATCTAGATGCCTCTTAAATGTTGCTATTGTATCTGCTTCTACTATTTCCCCTGGCAGTGTGCTCTGCACAAAAACTTGCTTCACACATCTTCATTAAACTTTCCCCATCTCACCTTCAACCTATGCCTCCTAGTATTTGACATTTCCACCCTGAGAAAAAAAACACTTTGACTATCCATCCTATCCTTGTCTCTCATTTTATACACTTCGATCAGGGATGACCCCAAAATTTAGCAAGCATGTGTTATAGCTGCTTTGTAACTTTAATAGGGTCTCACTTAATTTTTCAGTATCCCTGATAATGCTCGATGTATATTTTGCTGCATTGCTTATTGAACTAGAGTTGACCACCTGGCTTTCTAGATCGGGAGCAGTTAAAGTTTCCTCTTATAACAAAAGCAAAATAGTGCAGATGCTGAAAATGCTGGAGGAGGTGATGATCTGGTGGTATTATCACTGGACTGTTAAGCCAGAGACCCAGGTAATATTCTGGGACCTGGGTTCAAATCCCCCACGGCAGATGGTGGGATTTGAACTCAATAAAATATCTGGAATTAAGAGTCTAATGTTGACCATGAATCCATTGTCAATTGTCAGGAAAAACCCATCTGGTTCACTAATGTCCTTTTAGGGAAGGAAACTGCCACCCTTACCTAGTCTGGCCTACATGTGACTCCAGGTGCACAGCAATGTGGTTGACTCTGGGCAATTAGGGATGGGCAACAAATGTCACCTAGCCAGTGACACTCTCATCCTGTTAATGACTTTTTAAAAAATCCATTCTGAACTCGAGACACTAACTCTGTTTCTTTCTCCTCTGATGCTGTCAGACCTGCTGAGGTTCTGCAGCATTTCTGCTTTTAATTCATAAAATTCTTCTATTGTTGATGGCACACAGCTATACATGTATACCCAGGTTTGAGTTGTTCAATCTGTTCTGAGTCTAAACTCTTTGCATGGTATGTAGTGGCACACAGCATGACAGCGGGTGTTTTCAATATCTTCAACAGGATGCTTCTTCAAAACATTTAGGTTATTCATTATGTTGGTTATTCACTATCTACCAAAAGCCCAGTCTGGCAGTAAGGTCCTTTAGGTCTGAGACAGCTTGGTTGTCAGTGGCAATGCTTTCTGATGGACATTTTATGTTCCCTAACTAAACTATATTCTGTGTTCTTCTTCCCATTCTCCCTTCCTGCAAGAGGTGTTCTGCATGGGCAAGTACCGATTTATCAGCTGCTGGTAAAAAGTTGATGGTTTCTTTCATTTACTCACGGGATGAGAGTGTCGCTGGCTAGCCCAGCATTTATTGCTCATCCCTAGTTGCCCAGAGGGCAGTTCAGAGTCAACCACATGGCTGTGGGTCTGGAGTCACATGGAGGCCAGACCAGGTAAGGATGACAATTTCCTTTTCTAAAGGACATTAGTGAATCAGATGGGTTTTTCCAACAATCGACAATGAATACATGGTCATCATTTGACTGTTAATTCCAGATATTTATTGGATTCAAATTCCACCACCTGCCATGGCAGGATTCACATCCAAGTCCCCAGAACATTATCTGGGTCTCTGGATTAACAGTCTAGTGATAATACCACTAGAGTCATCATCTCCCCCCATCAGAAGGAGGTTTAGTTGTCTATTTTTCAACTGATACCATGTGATTTCAAAGTCATAACTAAGGAACTTTCAGTGTCAATACCACATGATCATACCACTCATTTCTGATGATCGAGTCCTGTCAGTTAGAAAGTGAGTATGTTAGGTCTAGGCCCGAAACGTCAGCCTCTCTGCTCCTATGATGCTGCTTGGCCTGCTGTGTTCATCCAGCCCTGCACCTTGTTGTCTATGTTAGGCTGTTGCTTGGCTGTGGGACAACTCACAACATTGGCAGTCAAATATATATCTGTAATTATATAACCGTGTTAGTGTCTTTTATTGGAAGCTATATTCGAAGGCAGATCATCGGGTGGAATTTCTTTTCTCAGAGGCTATTCAAATTGAGATAGGTTTTCAACTGGTAAGGGAAGCTAGGGTTATAGAGAAAAAGTTAGGAAAGTGGAGTTGAGGATTATCAGAGCAATTATGATCTCATTGAATGACAGCAAACTCAGGCTCAATGGCCCACTTCTACTCTTACATCTGATAAGGACATCACTGTTACAGACCATCTTCCTCTCTTTATCTGAGTGCGGCATGAGATACTGAGGCAGACCCAATGCAATAGATAAACCAATGTACACCATCATTCAAATATCCATCCCAACTATAAGCCTAAACCCACCAATCCCAGACTCGTAGAGGAGTGACAATAGAAGAGGTAGTGGTGAAGGAGAAAGAGCAGTCTGATGGCCTCCTTGTAATCTAGATTACGGCTCAGGGAGACCCAGCATCAATTAGCAGCCTTGGGATTTTCTATTGATCTCAAATACTTTATGCCTGTATAAGAAGCATTACCAAACAGAAAAGGCACTCACCAAATTTGAAAAATTTAGGCAAATGGAAGAAGTGGAAAATAGAAATGTTGCCATGGATACAATCAGGTGGTAAACATCATCAGCCACACTTAATTCCCTCAAAGATGTTGTGCTGGTTGCAGAGTTATGGTTATCTCTCAATTTCAAAGAATAAGCAAAGACACAGATAAAACTATCCCATGATCTCTGTCATTATCTTTCCAACTGACCATTCATTGATTGAAATAGGAAAATAATGGAAATAATCTCTTATGTCAATTTAGCAAATAAACAACAGGATGAACAGTGCCAGTCCCTATCCAAAGTTTCAAAATTAGGATTGTTGGAGGTGTTAAATGTTGATTGCAGTCTTCACAAAATGAATCTGTTTTGGATTAATGGACATGGTTTGCAATCATTTAAACTAATCTCTGCATATATTACCATGTGATCTCTATCACATCCTTGCTCACAATTATAATTGCTTTCTAAAATAAAACATTCCGTGTACTCTAATCATAAAATGTTACGAGCAATTGATTTTAACTCTTGAAAAATACAGGGTATCCTTTTATACTAACATCTGGTTCACAAATTCAGGAAGTATTTACAACAGTTCTTCGAATGAATGTCATGAAAATACCTTAGGGTAGTTTCAATTCATCTTTAATCTAGATGGATGTTTTACCTGGAAAACTAATGTGAGAAACTTTTAATTGATTTGTTTAAAGATCAATCTATATCTTGTGGGAGAATCTATAAGGGCCCAGTTCCAAAATAAAGGATTCCTTCTTTTTGAAGTTGGGGATGAGGAGGAATTTCTTCTCATGGAAATTCATCGATTCTTTGGAAGTGTTTGCCCCAGTGAACTGCAGAGGATGGGTCATTGAATAGGTTCAAGGCTGAGTTAGGTAGATTTTTGATCAACAAGGGAAGCAATGGTTAGCAGACACAGGCAGGGAAGTGGAATTATATAGAATCCCCACAGTGTGGAAACAGGACGTTTGGCCTAACAAGTCCATGGCAACCCTCTGAAGATCGTCCCACCCAGACCCATCCCCCTACTCTGTCCCTGTAAACCTGCATTTCCCATGGCTAACGCACCTAACCTACACATCCCTGAACACTATGGGTAATTTAGCATGGCCAGTCCACCTAACCTATTTTTAGGCTGTGGGAGGAAACTCGAGCACCCAGCAGAAACCCACACAGACATGGGAAGAACATACAAACTCCACACGGAGAGTTGTCCGAGGCTGGAATCGGTCCCTAGCACTGTGACGCAGCAGTGCTAACCACTGAGCTACTGTGCTGCCCCTTAATTAAGGCCACAATCAGATTATCCATTATGTTATCGAATGGCAGAACAGTTTCTCAGTTCCAATTGACCTACGTACATTCTTGCAGCTTTATGTTCTTCTTGCTAATTCTAGCACTATATACGTAGACTCCAAGTTTAAAAGAAAGCAAAAGAATTTGTGAGTGTCAATACTTTTCCTTTTCAATGGCATGTCATTCTGTTTTTATATAACTGGGCTACTTTTACAAACAGAAATTCAGAGTGTCTTTTCCATCTGTAAAATTAGCTTCAATATTCATGGACTCTCCTGCTGTCATTGTCATAATCCTAGAGAAATAATGGGAACAATTGAAAAATGGTTCTTTGCACCCTGTCTGTTGGTGCCTCATCAATCACACACTGGCAAACATGGTGAAATGCAGAATAAGGCAGATCCAGAATATGCATTGAGATTTTGAAAATTCTCTACATGAGGGCATTATGAATTTCAGTCTATGTAAGCAAAAATGGAAAAGATAGAAGGCAATTTTTTTTGTCAGAAGGACATCAGCAAAGTCTTAACAATGAACTTGTTAATTTATGAATATTAGGCGAGGCATTGGCCTAATAGTATTGTTTCTTGGCTGTTAATCCAGAGACCTAGGTAATGGTCTGGGGACCCAGGTTCAAATCTTGCCATGGCAGATGGAAGAATTTGAATTCAAAAAAAGAAGTTTGGAATTAAGAGCCTAACAATTACCATAAATCTATTGCCAATTGTCAGGAAAAACCCATCTGGTTCACTAACGTCCTTCAAGGGAAGGAAACTGCCATCCTTACATGGTCTGGCCTACACATGACTCCAGACCCACAGCAATGTGGTTGACTCTTAACTGCCCTCTGGGCAATGAGGGATGGGCAATAAATGCTATCTGGCCAGTGATGCCCATATCCCATGAATGAATTAAAAAAAAGAACTATTTTGATGTTATAAAAGATACAGGATGATAAACATTATAGACTAGACATTCTTGCTTATGATACTCGACAATTTTGCCTGCCATAACTGAGTTACAGAGAAGTTAGCAGCTACTCCTGAAGTTTGTCATCTTCAAACAGTGAAATCAGCTCAATGCTATGGTTTGGTGCATGAATTGATGAGTTGTGGCAT
The DNA here is from genome assembly GCF_021869965.1 of Rhincodon typus. NCBI lineage: Eukaryota > Metazoa > Chordata > Chondrichthyes > Orectolobiformes > Rhincodontidae > Rhincodon > Rhincodon typus. Next base: position 21,989,931 of record NC_063339.1, read on the forward strand.
TTACCTTGTTGCACTTCAAGAGCTCTTAGAGCTTACTAGCCACCTAATAAAATTTCACACTTGTTATTCACAGCCCAACATGATAGAATCCATGGTTTCAAAGCTTGTGATTTCTTTTAAAATAGCCTGTAACCAAAAAGGTGAACTAAAAAAGGGGTGGTGATAGCCTAGCGGTATTATTTCTGCTAATCCAGATACCCAGTTGTGTTCTGGGGACCTGGCTTCAAATCCAGAACAGCAGATGGTGGAATTTGAACTCAATAAAAATAAGAGTGTAACGAATCCATTGCTGATTGTCAAAAAAAAATCTGATTCACTAATGTCCTTGCCTGGTCTGGATTGCATGTGACTCCAGACCCACAACAATATGGTTGACACTTATCTGCTCTCTAGCCAGCGATGCCCTCATCCTGTAAATGATTTTTAAAATTGGGAAACTGCAAAGTGAGAATAAGAAAGGAAACTGACCCTCTTATTTTCTAAGAAAACTACAAATGAACCTGAAAAAGGGATCAGAAATTTCTGCAGAATCAAAACCTGGTTGAATCTGTAAAAGGACACTGCGGTGATCGAAACAAGGTCAGCCAGCTGGACCTCATAGGATGTGAGTGTCCTGATTGGGCTGTTAATCTGGTCCAATCAGGGATCTCTGGCTGACAGGTAAAAAGAGCAGTGCCAGAGATTGGCAATCTGGCAGCTAATGCTGAAGAGGCAGTACTAAAGTCAAGGACTCTTCAAGTGTAAAGGAAGGATGAGTTGGTGATGGGATACTGGCTTCTGAGGAGTTATTTCAGACACAATGCCCTTAAGGCTTGTTAATTGACAATGATTCTTTTAAGTAGAGGTAGCCTAAAGAAAATAATGATTACATGGTGAAGCTGAAAATAAAATTCAGTTGCTGTAACTGTTTCTGTTATTTGAAGATAACATTAGATCTATGTCATCCAAATTAAAATGGTCTCACAAATGTGTGCTATTATGGTGAAGACTATCTCCATGTGACTCAGGTCAGTTGTGAACTGAGTGGGAGATCAGGCTAGTTCCTAGAAGGAAAGGAACTGAAACTTTTTGTGAGGAAGGCAGAGTTTTGAAGGACATTGTAATTGAGAAAGCTAAACGAGTTTGTTTGATCAGTCTTATTTCCATCTGCCATGTAATTTAACAATCACAAGCACCATGTTAATTTATGTTTAACTTACGTTCTGTGTTTGAGAATAAGAGGTTACTTCAGATGATACTTAGTGTTTTGATGTTTTGAAACTTGTAAAGTAAAAACTTTCTCTTTTAAATCAGGGAAGCTTGTGCCTTAATGTTTGAAGTAAATAACAAGGATTTCAAATTTAAAAATGTTATTTGAAAGGATGTTCTTTAACTAGGTCCATAACACCAAACAGTGATATCTCCCTGGGTCAGGCCTTTTTGAATTGGGTTCAAGATAGTATGAACTGAATGTCAGTGGCATACCCAGTACCCAAATCAAGCAAGGCTGTAGTATTGCAGAACCAGTTAATATAAAATGTTCTTCACACTCAGCTACACTAACCCAGGAAACATTTGCACTTAGTATAATGATCTTGACAGAGAAAGCAACTGAATGTATGTGCATGGTCTGTGATCTGATCACCATCTATCATAGGTGCAGTAATGGGACTTTTTTTGCCTTCAGCAGGGTATTTATACCCAATGAAGCAAAGCTTATGTTAGATCCTCTAATAAGAGCTAGACATGGATAATAGTATTAAAAGACTCAAAGAATATCTATTATAGCTCCTGGTATCTACATATATTACAATCCTAAGCATTGTTGTGCCTGGACTAATGCTGATAAATTTGCTTATAAACCGCTGTATATTTCTTTCAGTGTGTCATACTGCAAGCGGCTTCAGTAAGATAGAGATTGAGCTCCTTATACTATTAGGTCCGATGTTGTGATACAATGATGATATCAAGAGCTTCTCTCTTAAAGGTAAATTATGTACCAGCTGTGACACAACAAACAACACTCTGAGCTGATAGACTCCACAGTTTTAGCTAGATTAAACGTTAGCAGACATATGGGTTCCCTTTAACTTGACTGCACCAACCTGCACTTGCATTGGCTGGAGTTACATAATTGAAAGGTATGCTCACACAGGTTGAGTGTGCACTCATACTGCAAAACAGAAAAGCTGTTCCCAAAGATTTATTAGTAGTTTGATTTGAGATTTTGAGTGCTCATTTTCTACACTTTTAATATGACTGAAAGAAACGGAAAAGCTGTTCCCAAAGATTTATTAGTAGTTTGATTTGAGATTTTGAGTGCTCATTTTCTACACTTTTAATATGACTGAAAGAAATGGTAAGACATGGTGGTACAATAGTAGCTCAACACCCATACACTTTGCCTTCTTTGAATGCATTATGTCATTTTCTTCTAAACAAATAAATATCAAGAAACCAGAAAGCACGGAGCAATCTGTCATGACCCACTGGGGGCTGACTTGAATGATTAATTTGGATGATTTTTTTTCAGCCTTTTTAATTCTGAAGGTTAGAAGGCAAACAATTGGCCCTAACTTGTTTTTTTCTGAAGAAGGGTCTAGGCCCGAAACTTCAGCTTTCCTGCTCCTCTGATGCTGCTTGGCCTGCTGTGTTCATCCAGCTCTACACCTTGTTATCTCAGATTCGCCAGCATCGGCAGTTCCTACTATCTCTGGCCCTAACTTCTGTTCCCTGGTTGTGATCTAGTGACCCCTGCTGGAACATGGCTGCATGTCAACATGTTAAGGGAGGATAAAGTTTGGCTCTTCTGTCATTCATGCTGGAATAGCATGCCACCCCCACCAAAAAGAAAACACAAGCTCTCTCTCTGTTGGCACAGAGCAAAAGACATTAGTCAGCCTTTGCAGGAATGGAAAATCTGGGATATTTCCTCTAACAAGCAGTTATGTCAAAGATAACCAGCACCTAGATAACTCTTCTACAACAGACTGATTAAACCCGTAAAATAGTTCTAAAAAGTGTTAATGTAAGGAGCGTCGATAGATATAGTCAGTCATGGAGCTGCATTCTGTAGTAGCTGATAGCAACCAGGTAAATAGAGAAAGCAAAGTAAGGGAGCAGGAATTATATCCTGTCAAGAGTACATAAGCATGCACCAGTTTGTCCTTGGTACAGTCAATGATGTACCATAAGATGAAATCTACATAACGTTTGTGCTCAGTAGGATGTTTTGAAAAACTGAGGTATATTATCCACATGAGTATCAATAAAATATCTGTACAGGAGCTTTCCAATAAATAAACCCCATGATTGCATCTACACAACAGATATAATTTAAATGTAAATTTAAGTTCATGTTAAAAATGGTTATGATAATATTTTTTTAAAAATTTAGAATTTGTTCATTTATTACACTTAGAAAAATAGTTTGAGGAAGTGTCACTGGACCCAAAATGTTATCTCTGATTTCTCTCCACAGATGCTGCCGGACCTGCTGAACTTTTCCTGCAATTTCTGGTTCTGTTTCTGATTTCCAGCATCCACAGTTCTTTCAGTTTTCACAATAGTTTTACTGTGGTATAAGGCAATTTGTACCTGAATGGGTTAACTGATATCACAACATAAACTTAGGAGATGAAGAACTGTTCCTAGGAGGGTCTAATGTCAGTGTGTGTACAGTAAACTTGTGTGTATTAGTTGTCCTGGTCTTGTATTCAGGTAGCTTACGGTTGTGTACTCGCTCTTAAGTTGAGTTTGCCTCCCAGAAATAATAGTGTGTCCCACGTAATTTATCTAGCTATTAAGTAATATTTAATAAACCTTTTACTATTTTTTTTGAGATTGAGCCTACTTTGTCTGAAGGCTTTGTGTGGTCATCCATTCGATATCAATAATTTAGACTCAGACCATGGAGAAGAATTGGTGGCAGTGGATCTACCAAAAGAAACTCATTTCTTTTTAATTCACTCACAGGATGTGGACATCTCTGGCTAGTTGGCAGGGACACAGGAGAAAGAGGTGGATAGTAGAAGGTCCAGAGGGATATTGTGATCATTATCTGATATCATTTCCTGGATATTGTTTCAAATAGAGATCATTTATCACCCATTCCCAATTGCAGTTCAGGGTCAACCACATTGGTTAGAGTCACATGTACTCCAGACCAGGTAAGGACAACAGATTTCCTTCCCTAGAGGGCATTAGTGAACCAGATGGGTTTTCCTTCCAACAGTTTCATGGTCATGATTAGATGCTTAATTACAGATTCTTTATTGAATCCAAATTCCATCAGGACCCCAGAACATTAGCTGAGTTTCAGGATTAATAGTCTAATGATGATACCACTAGGCCATTGCCTCACCATGGTTCCTGAGAGGATAACCACACACCAATTTATACCATTTTGGCTGTGCTGGTATCTGAAATTGTACCACTTAAATCACAGATCAAGATCAGTACTTTGTGCATGTGCTGGCTTGTCAAAAAATTACTTCCTTTGTATTTTTGTTGCAAATTAATGTCAAGAAAAGCAACACCAAGCTGACAATTCATGGACATCAGTAATTAGCCTGCTATCTATCTCAATTTAAAAATGCTGAGATATCATCTGCAAACCCCTCATCATTTTAATCATTTTTGTGATTTACTTATTTGTTTAAGGTTCTTGTAATGCAAGGCTGATTGTGTCCAGAATGTTATTGTTAAGTTGGATAAAAAGAAAGAATAATAAATAATGGTCAAAGCCAACTTTGTGCATGTAGTGTATGCAACAAAGTTCTGTAGAACAAATCATATTTTTAAACAAAGTGATATCTTTTCTGAAAGTATTCTCTTATTTGTGTGATTTAGCGTTCAGTTCTCAAGTATAGGTGTAGAATTCCATCAATTCAAAATTTCTTGTTCAATGGTATGCATTTTAACCAAATGTTTCCTACTGTTTGATCTAATATTTTCCTGTTCCTGGTGGTGATGATGAAATTATTTAGAATTACGTGATAAGATTATTCTGCTGGAAATTCACTGAAACAGAAACATCATTGTTAACCAAGTTAATTATTACAAACACTGCTCACAGGGTGAGTATTTTAAAATGGCATTCCTCAGATTATTTTAATCTTTAAATGTCAATCAATTATCTGATTGGTTTCATGTTGGATATTAATAGCTGAATGGTTATTGATGTTTTAACAGGATAAATGAATGACCAAGAGGTCCACCCTCAGGTAAAATGAACAACGTGCTTTCATAATGTGATAAAGACTGGAGAATTATTTTTTCCTCCACCATTCTCCCTCCCAGTGATAGGATGTCTTGCTCAAATACTCATCCTTCATGCTTTCCTGACAAGTTACTCAATCACAAAGAGAATCACAGCTGAGCTTAACCCTGCCTCCATTCAAAAGAAATCCAGGAAATTATATTGGATAATGATTGCAACATCACTCTGATCCTTGTACCACCCACCTCTCTCTCCCATGCCCCTGCCACACAATAAGCACCTGTGAAATTATTAATTGTTTCTGACAACTGTAGTGATACGTTTGCCATAAATCATGTCATGTTGACTCAGAGATTTATTTCAATTTTGTCATTGTCACTGGGCCAATATCCTGGAATGTTTCATCCAATTGTAAGAGGACAATCTCAAGAACGACAGCAGAAAATGCACCACCACCTTCTCAGTGAAGTCAACATGGATCATAGAGACCTTCTCTGTGATGTCCACCAATCAAGGATATTTCTTATTTCCAAATCCCAGGCTCCTGTAGTGGTCATGTTTACTGTGGAAAACATGATTAGCTTCTGCAGTCTCATGGGCTCCAAAGGTGATACAATTATGATTCTAAATGGCAAATAGATGAAGAAGAATGGGAAATAAGATTCGGAAGTTTGAAATAATTCGCATAACCCTTTCTCTCTGGAACTGAAGCATTTGTTGACTCACACTAACAACAGACTATCAAGGTAAAATTACAAATAAAGTGCACTTACGTTATGCTTTTCACATCCTCAGAAGGTTCAAAACCACTTCACAGCCAATGTCAACTTTAAAGAGCAGTTACTATTGCTACATAAGCAAACAACCATTGTTTGCAAGTTGCCACAAGCGTGAATAAAATAATTGGTCAGATGATTATTGCAGTGCTAGTTGAGAAATAAGTATTTACCAGGACACCTGTTTTCCTACATTTAAGGTTGTAAGAACCTTTATGTTAACCTGAGAGGGAAGACAAGGCCACAATACGTTGTGTCATCTGAATGACAACATCTCAACACTGTGGTGCTCCCATAACATTACACTAAAGTATCAAACTGTGTTATGTCATCAGAGTAGGAGGGCAGTCACTGAAGCAAGGCTGAAGCAAATGCACACCATAACACACTTGTTGCACACAGCAGGACAACTAGCATAGAGAAGGATACATTTCCAATGAAAGGCCTCTGACATACTCGTCCAGCTCTCTCTCTCTCTGTTAAATTTAAGATACATGGATTCATAGATTTATAGATACACACATTGCAGAAAAGACCCTTCAGCCAATCAAGTCAGCACCAACATAACTATCACTAAAAGTGCGCTAATCCCAATTTCCTGCACTTACCCTACATCCTTGAATGTAATGATATTTGAAGTACTCATCCAAATACTTTTTTTAAAAAAGTTGTAACATTTCCAGCCTCTGCTATCTTCCCAGACACTGCATTCTAGATTCCCACCACCCCTTGAGTGAAAGAGTTTGTTTTCCCAAATCCCCTCTGAGCATCCTGCCCCTTACCCGAAATCTATGTCTTCTTGTGATTGACCCCTCAACCAAGGGGGAATAGCTGCTGTCTATTCACCCTGTCCATACCCCTCATAATCATGTACACCTCAATCATATTGTCCCTCAGTCTTCTTTGCTCTAAAGAAAAAAACTCAAGCCCATCTAGTCTCTTCTTATTGCTCTCCATCTCAGGCAACATCCTGGTGAACTTCCTCTGTACCCCCTCTTGTGCTATCACATTCTTCTTGTAGTGAAGTAACCATGACTGCACACAGTACTCTGGCTGTGGCCTAACCAATGCTCTGTACAAATCCAACATTACCTCCTTGCTGTTATACTCTATGCCACAACTGATGCTACAGCCCCTGCGATTTCCCGCGTCACCTTTCACAGCAGCCTGGGATGCAATTCATCGGGGCCAAAGAATTTCTTTGTTTTTAAACCTGACAGAGCCTTCAATACCTCCCCATTTCCTATGTCAAATTATGCAAGTTCCTCACAGTTCCTTTTCCTGAATTCCATACCTACGTTCTCCTTTTCCAGAGAGAAGTCAGAAGAGAAGTATTCATTCAACACTCTTCAAATACCCTGCGGCTTCACACATAGGTTCCTAATGGGCGCTACTCTTTGCCTGCTTAACCTCTTCCCTTTAATGTATTTATCAAACATCTTAGGATTCTCCCTAATCCTGTTTGCAAGTCCTGCTTTCTTAAATTCCCTCCTGCACTTTCTGTATTCCTCTAGGATCGCAGCTGAATTGCTCTCTTTGACTTGTTAAAAGCCCAACTCTTCTTCTTTATCCAGTCCTGAACTGTTCTAGACATCCAGAGTGTTCTCTGAACTTGTTGTTCCTACATTTCCTCTAAAGGGTACATTTTGGACCTGTACTCTCCCCAGCTCCTTTATTAATGCTCCCTATTGGTCCACTGTAGACCTATCTACAAGGAGCTTTTCCAGTCTTCTGTGCCAAGATTCTGCTCTATTTTAATAAAAAATAATATATTTTGTAATTTCCAAATGCAATTCAACAACCCACAGTTCAACATCTGACTGTGCTGGTGTCATGCTGAGGACGTATTGACTACAGAAAGAGTTTGACTAAAATTTGCTACATGAAAGGAATCCATTTCAACAGGCATAATTCTAGCCAGTAATTGCTGGACTAGAGATTCAAAACTGTGGGAGGACAAAATTGAAGCCACTTCCATGGGAAATGATAATAACTGATACATAGAAATCATGTATCCTCTCTAAGCATTATTTGAAACTGAATATTATAAAGGAAATTCATCATATGCCTCAGAAGTGTGAGAGAAATGAAACCAAAATGGACATGTTTTGCAGGCTAGGGAGCCTAATAATTACTTGATTTCCTTGCTTTCCATTTCCTTTAAGGATCACTTAAAATGATGGATTGGAACTTTGCCATAATATTTATAAATGATAGAAGCTCTTGGTCCTTCCTGCAGAATAATTTGTTAGCCAAGTCAAATTATTATGAATCCTTGTGAAGCCAAGATATTGTCTCGAGTCACAATGAGTTTTGATATAAACTAGCAGTGACATTAAATAGGCAGTATGGTGGCCAGCAAATTATGAATGATCGCCTTAAAGTGGTTCCAGTATAAACCAATCTGAGAGGTAAATTTCCTCTCACAACCAGTCATAGGTGTTATATGCATACATGAAAAATTCTCTGCAGATCAGGCAGTATCTTTGGAGACAATATGAAGATGTTGGGCTGAATTTTCTCATTTTCAGTTAAAGTGAATTGCCGAGTGAGAGTCACAGTGGCCAGTCTGCCATGGCTTGTAAGGATGTGTTTCACACAACCTTCCACCACATTAATTATGTAACCAAGCACATTAGAGCCCTTTTTGTGCAGTCAGAGTGGAGGAAGTGCTCAGATGTTCTGACATTCATACCACTGGAGGCAATTAAAACCCCAGCAACACACTAATCCAGATCCTGGAAGCCAGGAACTACCTCCCACAGCATGGTGTCTGGCCATTGAGAGAGAACTTCTGAGTAAATATGATGTCTGCAATTGTGAGAGTTACAGTCATCTCACACTTATCAGCTTTGGTTAGATACAGTCATATAGATGTACAGCACAGAAGCAAACCCTTTAGTCCAACTCTTCCAAGCCAACTGAGACATGGTGGTCTCAGAATCATCCTACAAGAGGTGACAGCCCTCTCCTATAGCTCAAGGATTTTTGTCTCATACCAGGTGAGGTGACAAAATTCAGCCACTCTACCATCCATCTTGGCCCTTCCAGCCCTGAAATGAGTCAACGGGAGTGATTGGCTGCGAAGAATGCGACTGGAAGAGCTGTTAGTGGCGGCACAGGTACAGGAAAGGTGGTGAGGTGACCCGGCTGACTGAGTAGGAAGTGCGGAGGGTGGTTGGCAGTATGGGGGATGTGGTGGGCGAGAGACACTGAGGAAAGATGTTGCTTGAAATAATGAGAGTGGTAGACCCTGACACTTGGTGGGAGGTGGGTGCAGTTGTAGAGTTGAGTGAATGTGAAGTAGCAGAGAAAAGAAGGTGGCATTTACAGGGTGCAGATGGCTGTGTGTTCCTCCAGATGGTGGAAACTCCTAGCATAATTGAACATTTCCACCTCTGGTGACTAGAAGATTGCATGAGACCGGTGCCGTGGAGGTCAGAGAAAGATCACCAAAACACAGGAGGGGAACCCCGCATGAAACTCCCCAAAATTAATACTCAGTCAAATTTTGGTAAACTTCAGCCCCACATTTTGTTTCACGACCCTATAAGTCAGTCATTGAAAAAGTAAGTATCTTTTGTAAAGTATCAATTTCTACAGAGTCCACAACATTATTGCCAGAGGAGTTTTTGTCAAATATTGCAATGGGATATCACTGTCAAGTTTAACCTGGCATTAGAGGTCAGTTCTTGAGAGACCTCTAAGCAATGGGTGAGCAGCATGCATGACTTTTAAACGTGCCATAGACAAGAAGGACATTTGTGGGCTCTGTTAAAGAATTTTGTTCTGACCCATGAGAAACATTAGTTATTTCTTGGTTTAAAAATATCAGATAAAATAGCAGTTAGTCTAATCAATCCATGTAACATTCTTCAACAAGTTTGACAATGATGCAAAATGTCACAACTGGGTTCCTGAGACTAAACAGAGATGATTGATGAAGTTTAATATTGAGAACTTAAAAATGGAACATTGCAAAATCATGGAAGTACAAGAAAACTACCAATAAAAATACAGATTATGATTTGCTTTCAGAAGAAATAGAATTGTTCAACATGCAGAATATTGGTGTTTTAAGGCAGGAAGCTACACAAATCTGCAAAATAAAATTCACATGCTCACAACATATGGTAAAAGTACATAATTCATGCAAACTCATATTCCAATCTTTCTATAGGACAGGTGCAAGACATACCATGTGAACTATATATCACTGATCAGGGCTTGCAGTTGTTAAGACGAAAATAATATTCTGGGACAAGCTATTGAGTCACCAAGCAAGTTCTAGGTGCTGAATATTGTAAGGAAAACTAAAACTAAGCATGACCTTACTGTTAATAATAAAACTAGGAATGTTAGTCATCAATCTCAAAGGTTATGGGACTCTTAATAATGCTGCAGAGGGAGATTTACTTTCTCCTGCAGTTAATTAAAAGACTTGTAAATCTCAGATATGGAAATTTAATATTTTGCTGCTACCCAATAATTCCAAAAGGATAACTTTAGTAAACTCAATTCTGCTTCATTGTTGTTTGTAGAGGTTGATGATAAGTAATAAATGAATGAAACTGGTAAAAATTGTTTCAAAATGTATTGTTTCCAATTTTATACTTTAGCAACTCTGAACTCCTAGATATTGAAAACAATGCTTTCTTGTGCATTGTAAATTTTCTCAATGCCACACATATGGCATATTAAATACCCAGGGATCAATGAGCTCTGTTGACTGGATGGCTGGTTTGCAATGCAGAATAATGCCAACAGCATGGCTACAATGCATACACTGGTTGAAGTCACCTTAAGATCCTGGCTTTTCACCTCCTACCTCTCACCTGATGCGTGGTGACCTTCAGGTTAAACTCTCCACCTGTCATCTCTCTCGAATGAGAGAGCAGCCCTATGGTTTTCTCGGACCATGGTAAATTTCCCTGTATTCTATATCAGCTCCCATTTTGTGGCTCCACAGATTCTGGACAATGCAAGATCACCATGTCAGTGACATGAGGGAAACAGGCTGAATTTTACAATCCAAAGTCTCCTCCTTCAATTGCTCCCCATGCAAGGCAAATGTGAGCCAGGTGACCTCATAGAGTTATAGAGTCATAGAGTTGTATAGCACAGAAACAGACCTTTGTTCCAACTCATCCATGCTGACAAGATATCCTAAATTACTCCAGGCTCATTTCCCAGCATTTGGCCCATATCCCTCTAAACCTTTCCTATTCATAAGCACATTGGTTACCACTCCAATTAATTTCAATAGTCTTCATCACTTAAAGGAATAATTCTCACTCTCAAAGAGGAGATAGAATGGGGAGAAATTTAATTCATGGTTGCTGCCCTAGCTTTTGTCATCTGACTGAAGATTTGATGAAGTTGGAGCTACTTTTACGATATGCAAGATCGATGTCAGTGCCATGTGTTCCCAACGGTGAACTCACCAACTGCAAGAAAGGTTTGTTCATAATGATACATATTTTTTAAAAAAGAAATGATCTTTATAAATACCAGATTTGTTCATTTAAATTGACAGAACAGAATCACGAACTTCAACAGGATAAATTAATTTTGTGACATAGGCAAAGATGTCTTTTATGAGAGTCATTTCATTTATTGTGCAATAAATCATGCCAGTGCTATTTGTGAGAGCTTTGCCATTTATCATAACTCCTCCATGGTTTGTATTGATCAGTAATAATAAAAAACAGAAAAACAATGGAAGAATTAACAGGCTTTCAGTTCTTCGAAGTGCACTGGGATCTGATTGTTTGCCTGTTTGGGACTTTCATAAGCCAGGTTTATGCAAACATTGGAGATCTCCCTGGGGAGATTTTATTCCTGTCACAATAAATCTCCTGCAGCCCCGATACAAACTTAGTCAATTGTCAACAGCTTTTATTTGCAACATTAATGACTTATTTTAAAAGGGCTCCCTCTTCATAAATAAAATGTGGGCTAACAGTATTTTGTGGAATGCTGTGTAGAACTTGGCAAAATTAATCATATCATTTTATAGAGGATAGTGTATGAAAAGCAGCAGATGCTGCACGCCATTAGGTAAGGATTTATTTGTGGATTCTGTGAGTCATCTAGGTCATTCTAGTGATTGCATTGCTAAACAAAGCAGTTACTTTGTTACTGTCGGTTTAAACACAAATTATGGGAATGCTCATATTAACTATATTTTGCTTGCAGAATTTAAAATAACCTAAAAAGAATAGGGTGGCAAATGTGGCTTGACAGCACCAGGAGTGTCAGAGGTACAGACACTGGTTTAAGTGAAAAGAAATTACACAAGTTTGTTCCCTAATTCTTCACCTGCGACCACATTGTTGAGAATGTTGGCATGGGCATTGCATGTGCATGAACTGGAAAAGTGTAATGTAGGCTAACACTGATGCTGTATTGAGGCTAGCCCTGCCATTTCATCATTCTAGTGAACTTCCTTTCTTTAACATGTTCGACTGAACGTGTGCTCCGAAGCAAGACAGAAAGCCACATTATTTAATTTGCATCTAACGTGCAGGTTTGTTAAAGGATCTTTGTAAGCATGGGGAAGTACTGGGTTGCTGGGAAGTTGGTATTGTTGGCAGGGATTGATATATGAATATCAATTGCTGCGGGTTACACCACTTGCTGATGGGTTTGGAAATTATGGTTGCATTTTTTTTATTCATTCACGGGATGAGGGTGCCACTGGCTATATTGCCCAGAGGGCAGTGATGATTCAAACCACATTGCTGTGGGTCTGGAGTCATATGTAGGCCAGACCAGGTAAGGATGGCAGTTTCCTTCCATAAAGGACAATAGTGAAGCAGATGGGTTTTTCCAAAATCAACAATGGATTCATGGTCATCGTTTGATTCCTCAATCCAGATATTTATTCAACGCAAATTCCTCCATCTGCCATGGTGGGATTCGAACCCAGTTCCTTAGAACGTTATCCGGATCTCTGGATTAACAGTCCAGCAGCAATACCACTAGGCAGTCGCCTCCCTATAGGGTTTAATATCAGAGAGAGGTACACAGAGGCAGCAGTAAAGACAAGCTGTTCTTAAAGGGAGGAAGAGGTGATAGAAGGCTCACATAAGGAGGCCCAACCAACATTATGCCCTTAAGGAGCAATTCTTCCTGCACATAAGCTTGGATCAGTGTGCTAGCAGCTGGGCTTCACTAAGGAGGTGGCAACAGAATTATGCCACCTTCTGGTCAAGATGGCAGCAGAGTAGAATGCTCCAGTTGGAGCTCTTCTGCTCACCAGTCCCTCCACCTTTATCCTCCTCTTTTATTTTCTCTCCTCTTTGTGGTTTTCTCTTTCGATGCTCCATGCCCCCCCATCCCCCCACACGCACACACCACCCCCACCTCCGCACAACTCCCCACCTTCCCCAGAGAGTGGCGTTGTGGAGCAAGTGGGCAGAGTCCTGTGGTGGATTGGAGTGGGCACGTGCCGAGTCTCGCAGTGGATGGCCAACTCCCTTGGCAGATGGAAGAAAGCATGGGCCAAGTCCCGCAGTGGAACCTGCATGGGCAGCATGGCCTTGTGCTCTGGGACCTACAGACACGTCCCACGAGCCCCACAACACCACAACCAGTGAGCCCTGGAGCAGCATGTGGGCTGTGAGCCCGGAGCAGCATGTAGACTGTGAGCCCTGGAGCAGCATGTGGGCTGTGAGTCTGGAGCAGCATGTGGGCTGTGAGCCCTGGAGCAGTGAGTGGGCTGTGAGCCCGGAGCAGCATGTGGGCTGTGAGCCCTGGAGCAGCATGTGAGCTGTGAGCCCGGAGCAGCATGTGGGCTATGAGCCCTGGAACAGCATGTGGGCTGTGAGCCCTGGAGCAGCATGCGGGCTGTGAGCGTAGAACAGCATGTGGGCTGTGAGCCCTGGAGCAGCATGTGGGCTGTGAGCCTGGAGCAGCATGTGGGCTGTGAGCCCTGGAACAGCATGTGGGCTGTGAGCCCTGGAACAGCATGTGGGCTGTGAGCCCTGGAGCAGCATGTGGGCTGTGAGCCTGGA
>NC_063339.1:22004024-22004379 GCF_021869965.1 Rhincodon typus
ATGAGCCCGGAGCAGCATGTGATCTGTGAGCCCTGGAGCAGCATGTGGGCTGTGAGCCTGGAATAGCATGTGGGCTATGAGCCCGGAGCAGCACGTGGGCTGTGAGCCCTGGAGCAGCATGCGGGCTGTGAGCCTGGAACAGCATGTGGGCTGTGAGCCCGGAGCAGCACGTGGGCTGTGAGCCCTGGAGCAGCATGCGGGCTGTGAGCCTGGAACAGCATGTGGGCTGTGAGCCCTGGAGCAGCATGTGGGCTGTGAGCCCCAGAGCAGCATGTGGGCTGTGAGCCCTGGAGCAGCATGTGGGCTGTGAGCCCCGGAGCAGCATGTGGGCTGTGAGCCCTGGAGCAGCATGTGG
>NC_063339.1:22004479-22054538 GCF_021869965.1 Rhincodon typus
CCTGGAGCAGCATGTGGGCTGTGAGCCCCGGAGCAGCATGTGGACTGTGAGCCCCGGAGCAGCATGTGGGCTGTGAGCCCCGGAGCAGCATGTGGGCTGTGAGCCTGGAACAGCATGTGGGCTATGAGCCCTGGAGCAGCATGTGGGCTGTGAGCCCTGGAGCAGCATGTGGGCTGTGAGCCCTGGAGCAGCATGGGGAAGAAGCCACGGATTAGCACGCCGGCAGTGAGTCCTGGATGGAGACCGGTGAGTGGGAACAATCCTTAACTTAGAACTTACCTTAGAACACTGTAATGTTAACCCCTTAATATTTTCCTATGTTTAACTTATTTTCAACTCTGTAATTAAGAAACTAATTCTGCTCCTCTGCTGTATCCTATAATTGTACCTAGGTTCTTTGTACCTAAGAAGGGACATAGAAGAAGGCATAATACGAAGGCAGATATTGTAAAGCATTTCACCATACTCATGCAATGGAGTACATGTGACAATAAAAGGATATTATATCGTATATTGTATTGTAACTAAATGTGCAACCTTGGCACTGTTACTGATCACCATGATAACCATGATACTGAACTATTTCAGCAAATGTTCGCTTGGGTGATGTCAGAGCAAACTTCTCCCAGTTTTCCATCGATTGTTATACTGGAAAACATAAAGACTGCATTGTTTGAATTTCCTGTGCTTTTGATTGTGGACTGAAATCAGAAAAAGAACTGTTTTTAAAACCAAGTACTCTGGAAAGGATTGCTGCCCTTTTTTAATTCTAATTTCCTGACACTCACTGTAAGTCCTATTTATAATGTTGTTTGCTCAAGCAGTTGGGGGAAGATTACAACAAATAAGCTGGAAGCAGGGATTTGTACGAAGGGAGATTCGGCCAGTAACAAGTAGCTAACTGGTCTGTAGAATAGTGACCAGTTGTTGATGACAGAGGTCTTCTTCCTGTCAACAACCACGAGCTCCCCGGTAGCTGAATAATTTGTGAGTATGAATCCTTGGTCAGAAGGTTCCAGAAAGGAAGGATCTTTCCTTTTCACTGCAGTCGAACACCTCAGCCTGAAGATGGCCATCTTATTTACCTCACCAGTTATTGTAGCTTGTGGCTCTTAACCAACAAGTCAGAGAACATTATAAGTGTGAACCAGAAGCTATGTGTTTCCTACAAGCAAGAGAAATTACCAGGGGAAGGAAGATTGAGAAGTAGAAGGATTTCCTCAGGGAACCCTTTGGACAGGAACAATTGAACTGCCTTCTCAATCTTTCCCTTCACCCATGGCACCCTTACTTTTTTTTTTGCATCTGTCTGTATATGTGTGTAAGGAGAGTTTTATAAAAGGGTTAGAGTTTTAACTAGTAGAGTTATATGTCAACAGTACATAATTGTTTAACTGTAGTTAAAGTCTATTTACTTGTAATAAATAGTAATTCTTGTTAACTACGCAAACCTAGCTTTCTGTCAGCTTTGGACTAAAAGATAGATAAATTGGAGAAATTACATATTTTTATAGAATCTTTGATTGTTGTGATGACTCTGGAAATAGCAAGACAATTTCTAGTATGCTAGCCCAGAGAGACATAACAGAGGTCCTCAACACCAGGAGAGAGGATTTTATTGTCATTTCTCTGAATAGTGTGAAACAGAAAGAGAATATACATGGCTTTATCAGGACGGCAGAAATTCTGGGAGGAGAAGCAATCACAAAGGGTACCATTCATTTCAGTTGGCATGTATCCATGAAAATTACATCATGCTGATGCATGGTTACTATCCTGGCATCAGTCTTTATTTGTTTATCCCAGATCAGTCCCTCAACAACCTTTCAACCACCATGGCACACCAGAGGGTGGTTACTAGGCAATAAGAGAAGTACACTCTGCACCTTTCTAATGACAAAAGTGCTCACCATCACCACACTTGGCAGCAGTCATAGGTGCCCAGATGGCATCATTGAGCAGAGTGCAGCAGTGTGTAATATCTACAAGATAAGCCATTGCACATTGTACAACCTAAGAATAACAAGTAGTAGCAAGGGCAATGTGTGTGAGAGGGAGCACGGATGCTGTCATTCTGAGGTAGGATAGCCAGATTCTGCTGCACAGTGCTGGAATGGAGCTTGCAGAGTGCTGTGAGACCCAACAAGCACATTTTGAGCACTGATAGCAATCTAAGAGAGTGTGGCACTAAGCAGAGATTTAATAGCCTCAGTTCCGTTAATGTTATGATGTGGAGGTACTGGTGTTGGACTGCGGTGGACAAGGCCAACAACACCAGGTTGTTTGTGTGTGTGCACGTGTGTGTGTGTGTGTGTGTACGTGTGTGTGCGTGTTTGTGTGTGAGAGTGTATAGTATGATGGTGTCACCTGTAGTGCGACATGAACCCAAGATCCCGATTGAGGCCGTCCTCTTCTTTACAGTTGTTTATACTGATAAAGCCTTTAGTTCTCTCAGGACCATGACTTGAAAGGGATTTACATATGCATATTAATCAAATAAAACCTCCAACTGATTAAAGATTTAACAGCATCTTAGGTTTGTTTAATACGTCCTCATCAGTGGTGTGACACTTTGATCTTTTACTTATAAATTCTGTGTCTGATACTACCTCACTAACACCTGAAGAAGGAGCAAGGCTTTGAAAGCTTGTGTTTTCAAATAAACCTGTTGGACTACAACCTGGTGTTGTGTGATTTCTGACCATTAATACTGAACTGTGAATACGTGGGCATATGAGGAGCAACTTTTAAAATCCTTTATTTTACTTTCTGAGCCATTTTCACCTTGAACTTACTACTTTCATTTTTATTCTCTATATTCAATTCTCTGTACTGCATTGTATTTGCACCCTGTACCACAGCAAGGTTAATCATTGCAAAATAACACAAGAGCCACACAAGCTGAAGGATAACATGCTTTATTTGAAAATGTGAGATTCTGCAACATAAGCAACTTAGGTTGTACAATGTGCAATGACCTTTAAAATAATGGAATCAATATGGTATGTTTCATTTTGCAGTTTTCAGTATCGTTGCAAAATTTAATATAATATTATTATTCCCTTTACTTCCCCATTGAAACATGTTTGAGGTTATATTTATTCTGGGAGAAACGTGCATTGACTGTTCTCATTAAAACAGCAGTTGTTTGAGAGTCATAACGCAACATTGATTCTTGTCCAGATCCTAAATTGCCACTGAAAGAGGTCTCAATATGTACCAGTGAATAGAGGCCTGGTGCAACAGTGACCTTGACTGAATGCAAGGATTTTAATTCTGCTCTGCGGATTTCTAGTGTATGCATTCCTGGTGGCTCAGCACAGTTTATTCAGTGACAAGCTGACCCATATAAAGTCCAGAAAAGTGCCAAATTTGATTCCTGGTCAATCTCAGGAGAACTAACTTCAAGAAACAAGTGGTCTCTGACAATTTGAATCAGTGCTGTACACCAGAATTCCTACTCTAAATCACTCTTTGATGACCCTTGCTGTGTGTGGTACGTACACCGTAATCAGGTGAAGACTATCATCACAGTCAGTGAGTGCTCACATGTGATTCACACGAAAGAAATGTTTGACTCTGTTGTGTTGTATTGCAGCTGTCAACGCCTTCAGGAAAGATCTTGCAATTATTGGGAGCATTAGCCAAAGAACTCAAGAAAAGTTGGACATTGGATCCTGCAGCCTGCCTACTTGACACATGATGAATATAATTATCACAGAAGATTTTAGCAGTAGCAACTGATCAAAGATATTATAAATTTTACCTCTAAGACATTTTAGCTGCTTGTAATATTTTATTATAGTATACACATATAAATTTTCAGTAGGTGCAGTCATAATCAAAATGGCTTTCTGTAAATGCTCTATAGGTAGTAAATATTGCACAAAATATTATGGGATAGATTTCCTGATTTGGTCCAACTGATGAAATAGATATAAAGTTAGAAGAAAAGGTCAGAAGAATCCATAAATACAGGCCTTTGCCTTCTGCTCACTTTGCACAAAACACAACATCAGGGTTATAAATTTGTAAGGTGAACAATTGTTAGCTCATCACTGCTTCTATGTAAACATAAACTGAAGGAATTCAATGTGCGGTTTCCCAGTGTTTCCAATAACAAAGTACTGATTCATATTCCTGCACTTATAAAATAGATATCCAATATTGCAGCACTGATATTTCAGAAAGTAGTTACAAAGTCCAAGAAGAATAGTTTGAAAGCTTTTTTCTGCAACTTTTCTCTGGAGTTTTTATTTGTTTCTTATCTTTCCAAGTTGATGTATTAGTAGATTTTGAAATATTTTTTGAGCAATGGACATTAGCTTCATCCCCATTCCCTGAATGTAATCTGGCAGTGAAATTGTCTTTAAAATGTTTTACAGAGAATGTACCCATTTTTTAAGGAAGAGCATAACTAGAGACCATCAACATATCATAATCACCGACGTAATCATAAACAAAATTCAAAACAAGTTCTTTACCCAAAGAGTAGTGAGAATGTAGAACTCACTACCACAGGGACTGATTGAAGTGAATAGTGTAGCCAAACTGAGTGATATCTGGCAAAAGTACTCTGAAATCTGAGCACACAAATGGCTACACTACAAACTAATATAACCAATATGGATGGCATGATGGCTCAGTGATTAGCACTGCTGCCTCACAGTGCAAGGGACTTGGGTTCACTTCCTTGGGTGACCGTCTGTGTGGATTTTGCATATTCTCCCTGTGTCTGCATGGGTTTCCTCTATGTGTTCTGCTTTCCTCCCATGGTCCAAAGGTGTGCAGACCAGGTAGATTGACCATTGCAAAATTGCCCATATTGTCCAGGGATATACAGGCTAGGTGGATGAGCCATTAGAAACGCAGGGTTACAGGGATAGGATGGGTCTGGGTGGGATGGTCTTTGGAGGGTCAGTGTGCCTGTCTGTAGGACTTCTATGGTAATCACTCAAGATCATGGTCTAGCCCATTTATGCTCAGAAAAAGCAAATACATAGTTGCTTTGAATTGACCCTAAATGCCAACACCAACCAGTTGAGCTGAATGAGCTGCTTCTGTGCCATATATCCCCATGTAGTCCTGTATATGTAATAATTAAGCTATGACCATAAGACTATCACTGTCTATCCATTGTAATTCCATTGTATCTGTATGTTTTGAAGTTAAGAAGGAATAATCAATAGAGGGGTGATACAGGTCAGGATGAAGCAAAGTATCCACTCATAGGAAGGTTAAAATCCTCGAATAGGAACAGATGCGATGAGAGTCTTTGATGCTTGTGAAAGAGTTGACTCGCAGACAAATCTTCTGAAGAAACAACTTATCGGATAGCTTTCAAAGTCAGGCACATCTTTACGTTTCAATTCTCCCATCATTCAAAACAGGGGAAGTCAGTAACATTAGTCAATCAGCTGTTCATGGAAAAAGTGAACACATCACCAAACCCTTGGGACCCAATTGAGCACTTCTATCTCCTTAACTAAAGACAACCACCAGCAACGAGTGGGCATTTCATCTCTAAGGAATGGCAGAAAGTTCAGAGTTTGCAGATCACATCCACATAGCCTCACAAGCATGCAGACAACATTAATCCCAACATGAGTTCGGAAGCTGCAACTGAATTGATGAATAATTCACATGTGAAATCAACACTTCTCCAGACAGCAAACATGATGTTTCCAGAATGAGATAAAGTAGTCTGCTGTCAATATTTGACCTGCTAAAGAAATTGGGAAGTCTGCTCCTGGCAAAGCCTTCTGTAACCCTGGCCCATGATAATTTTGCCTGAACTGCTGAAAAAATATCATGAGACCCAATTTTCAATGAGAGAAATGTAAACACGCCATGGATTATTTAGCTCCAGGTGCATGGACAGGTCTAGGGAATGTCTTAAATAGATTACCAAACGTTGATGCACTACCCTGTGATATGATGCAAAGAGTTAGATACTAAAACTGCTTTAAATAGAGGAGCTGAAAGAGCACAAGACCCCTGCTAGCTGACTGTATGAATCAGAATCCATCTTGTCTTAATTTGCCGCATGTCAAAAACCACCAAGAATCTTAAGTGCCTCTCTGCCTACACTGGAAATGAGTGCAGCAGTTCAGATTTATTTTAGCTCTTTTATGACATGCAATTCAACTTCATAAACTTCTAAAGGTTCTTCTGCCTGTAAATACACCTGCTGGTTCTAATTTGGCCTGGAGAGGTAAGTTTGAAGGAAAGACTCGAGAAACTTGCAAAGTGGCTGCATTCCCAGTACTTAACATTTATTTTAATTTCAAAATACGTAACTGTTGGTAAGCGGCACAAAAGGTGGAATTTTATGCTATCCCATATTTATAAAGTGCTTGCAGCCTATACAAATCATAGGTGGGCCTTCCTGCCAGCCTCCTATCCATACCCGACCAGTCTGCACTCTTCCACAAGATGGCAGTGCCTAAGGGAACCCCTTCACTCCCAGGGCCCAGTTGAACTCCTTAAGTGGCTATTTATTGACTGCTGCCAGCCCATCCTCAATTTTGAGGCCGGTAGAAGGAGTTCAGGAACAAGGAACATGTCTGGCAGGTCACCTTCCTTGGGCATCATACCAAAGATGAGAGCTGTGGTTGAGTTCCTCAAATGGACTCTTTGAAATTGTGTTCGCATAACCCCAGTGTGACCTGACATTCTGCAGATGCTCTAGGCTTATCCCATTAAGGCAGTTCACCCAGACCTCAAAGCCCGAGTACTAGCCTAGCCCTGGACTCTCAGGCTTTGAATCTGGGGACTGCTTGCCCACACATGTCTTGTGCCTTGTCTGCTACTCTATTTGGAGTCTGCAGTGGTCAAAGTGGGCCCGGAGCTACCCAAAATGAATGCCAATGAGCTGGTTGTTTTTAAGTGCCATTTGATAGCACCACCAATGATACCTTACGTCATGTTACTGATTATCAAGAATAGACTGATGTGATGGTAATTGACTGGCTTGGATTAGTCCTGCTTGTTTTTTAACAGGACGTACTTGGACAATTTTCATATTGTCATTCAGATGCCACTGCTGTATCTTCAATAGAATAGCTTGGCTAGGACTGTGGCTAGTTCAGGAACAAAAGTCTTCAGTATGATTGTCAGAATGTTATTATAGTCCATAACCTTTACTGTATCCAGTGTCTTCAGCTGTTTTGTGATATTGTGTAAATTGAATTAGCTGATGGCTGGCAAATATGATTCTGAGGATGTCAGGAGGTGACTGAGGTGAACAGTCCATCTTCTGGCTTCTGGTTGCAAATGCCTGCTTCAACCTTGTTATAGAGTTATAGAGTCATATAGTCATACAACATGGAATCAGTCCAACACATCCATGCTGACCAGATTTCCTAAACTGAATTAGCCCCATTTGCCTGCATTTGGCCCATTTCCTTCAAAACCTCCCTTATCCATACATCTATCCAATCGTCTTTTAAATGTTGTAATTGTACACGCCCCTACCACTTCCTTTGGCAGCTCTTTCCATACATGCACAGTCTGTGTGAAAAAGTTGCCCATAAGATCCCTTTAAAATCTGTTCCTGCTTACCATTAACCTATGCCCTCATTTTCTACCTTTGGACAAAGACCTTGACTATTCACCTTACCCATGTCCCTCATGATTTTATAAACCTCTATAAAGTCCCAGCTTAAAACTCAAACCCTCGAGTCCTGGCAACATCCTTGTAACTTTTTCCATACCCTTTCTAGTTTAACAACATCTTTCCTATAGCATAGTTATACACAGTAGTCTAAAAGTGGCCCACCAATGTCTTATACAGCCGCGATATGACATCTCAACTCTAATGCTCAATTCATCAATGAAGGCAAGTGTGCCAAACACCTTCTTCACCACCTAGTCTACATGTGACTCTACATTCAAGAAACTGTGTACCTGCACCCCTGGGTCCCTCTGTTCAACAACGACATTCCCCAGGGCCCTACCATTAACTGTGTAAGTCCTTTCTTGAATTGCCTTACTAAAATGCACCACCTTGCATTTATCTAAATTAAACTCCATCTGCCACTTTTCATTGACAAGTTGGGTTGCCCCAACATTAAAGATGGGAATATTTGATGAGCTTCCTCCTCCACTGAGTTGTTTAATTGTCCTTAACTATTCACAACTGGATGTTGCAGTATTTCAGCCCTTGGGTCTGATCCATTGGTTGTGGGATTGCTTCAGAGTTTAACAATTAAAAAAAAACTCAGGATCTTTACTGACTCCAGAATAGATGAATCACATTAATATAATCTTTATTGAGAAGTAAAGTCAAAGAAAGTTAGTCATTCTCTCCTCAGAATTTCATGCAAATATAATTTTTAAAGGCAAATAGAATTATTGCGAGTTCCTTCCATGGAATGCCGTGTCAATCAACAGATGTCAAAACCAAGAAGGTGTCAGTGCTCTGTGCTGTTCACAAAATCTTAATTCTACAGCTGCTAATCATATAAATTGCATCCAGATCAGATGGAATAGTTAAAAAAAAAGTCCCCCAAAATCAGAGCAAATACTAGAAATCAAAAAAAGAAGTGGTGAAAACACACAGGAGGTAAAGAAAAGAGGGCTGGCAATGTAGGTTTTGTCTTGAGTGAAAAATGTGCATCTACTCTGAAAAACCTCACATTACCAATGAATTACACCCAGGTCCCAATTTTAAACACCCCCAGCAGACAGAACACCTGTGGGGATGAGAGGTGGAATTAAGTTAAAACATAGTGGCTATTTCTGCATCCAGGCATCTTTAGGAAGGGAGCCAGCTCTGTTAAAGCCCTCCACAAACACTGGACACCAGAGGGATTCGAGTGAATCATGCACAGTAGGAACAGCATTAGGATTTAGATTCATCAGTCCCCTTTGTTTTCATGTGGTTTGGAGTTTATTGCTTGTGCTTCTATTGATTGCTAAACCTATGTCACATAAATTGGAATTTTGCTTTTTTTTTGCTCCTTCATCCACCCCTCTTTATTCAACGGGAGAGATTTTAACTTATTCAAAATCTTCTCACCTGTACAAAGTTAAATTCAGGCCAAAATGGCTGATTTTAGCCTATTCTGTAAGAGTCACCTCCAGACTGTGTTGCTGTGGCAGAGGTTTTATATGATGTTGACAGATGATGTTGTTTTGTGTTTTATTTTCTCAAGTGACACAAAATTTGGGAAATCTGTCATCATGGAGATTTTAAAATGTCTTTCCAAAATGTCAGTCCAATAGGTTGCCCAAATCAATAAATTTAAGAATGGAAGCATTTGGTGAAATTGGCTCTACCCTTGATTTGCCATCAGCTATTTATTTCTGTTACTTAACCATGATTTTTCCTCTACTGGAACTTTTCAGTACTTTCTTCAATATGACCTTGACACCATTGTAATTATATTAAATATCTACCTGGATGCTTAAATGCAGCATTTGAACAGTACCACCTGGATGCAATGTGTTCACAACCGATAACTTGTCCAGAATGACATTGTCTCCTGTAGAACCTACCAATAGAATCATAGTATCCCTACAGTGTGGAAGCAGGCGATTCAGCCCATCAAGCCCACACTGAACCTCCAAAGAACATCCCACCTAGACCCACACCACTACCCTATCCCTGTGACCCCACATGTCCCATGGCCAATCCACCTAGCCTGCACATCCCTGGACACTATGGGGAATTTAACAGAGCTAATTTACCTGGTCTGCACATCTTTGGACTGTGGGAGGAAACTACAGCACATGGAGGAAACCCACACAGACTCAGGGAGAATGTGAAAACTCCACACAGACAGTTACTCGAGGGTGGAATTGAACCCAGGTCCCTGGTGCTGTGAGCCACTGTGCTGCCCATACTAAAGTATAACCATAGTTCAACTACAAACCCAAAGTGGATAATTGTTGAAATCAGGTGAGGTCACTCGGCTCCTTGAGCCTGCTGATCTGTGATCTAATTCCATATGCCCATATTTGCTCCATTTCCTCTAATACCTCTGGCTAACTAAAATGCGTCGATCTCTTAAATTTAGCAATTGGTCAACTTCACTTTTCACTTGCAGTAGACAAATCAAAACATCTACCATTCTTTTTGTTAGGTAGATCTTCCCAAGTTCAGTATGAGAAAGTCTGTCTCCACTTCTTGGGAGCATGTCCCTCATTCCTAGAAACAACTCAATGATCTCTGTATTTTGAAATATTCAATGAAATTTTCTTTTAGCACTCTAAATTCCATTTATCAATGAGCAACAAACTGTACATCCCAGCGTATATTACAAGCCCCAATTATCTATACTCCAAGGGTTAAATTTTCCTGTCAGGAACATTTTTTGCATGTCAGATTGTGACAATGCTGTGACTTTAAGAAGTTATTTTGCCCTGGTCCTTTTTTGAAGAGAGGTTGTAAGGCAGAGGTAATGAGCAGTCTACCTGAACTACGAGAGTAAACAGCTTGGAAGGCCTTGTGTTTGAGTTTAACAGCCTGAATGGGTGTGGCCAACTCTCATAGATCATGTTTTCTGGGTTCTTAGGTTTGGCTTTAAGCAAAAGTCTTTGGGATCTCAACAGAGTTGGAAGCTTCAGAGAATGTCTCCTGGCTGCTACTCTCTTTGAATTTTCTCTTAATATTTTTTTTCCTCTTGAATTGGAGAACTGCATGTGAGAGTCTGTGTCTGAGTTTTCTTTTTTGCCAAGGGGTGTTTTTGTATGATGATACTATACTGGAATAACTAATTATTGATAGTTACTGTATCTATTATTCTGTTAACTTTTCCAAAATAGTTCATAGGTAAAGGCACAGCTTAAAAATAGGCAACATTCAAAAATGAGATAACAAGAGTACAGAGATGGTATTTTCCTGTTACGTTGAAGGGCAAGACTGGTAGATGTAGGGAATGCTGCATGACTTGAGAAATTGAGGTTTTGATCAAGAAAAAGAAGGAAGCATATGTGAGGTATAGACAGCAGGAATCAAGTGAATCCCTAGAAGAGTATACAGGCAGTAGGAGTATACTTAAGAGGGAAATCAGGAGGGCAAAAAGGGGACATGAGATGGTTTTGGCAAATAGGGCTAACGAGAATCCAAAGGGATTCTACAAATACATTAAGGACAAAAGGGTAACCAGAGAGACAATAGGGTCCCTTAAAGATCAGCAAGGCCATCTATGTGTGGAACTGCAGGAGATGGGGGAGATACTAGACGAGTAATTTGCATCAGTGTTGACTGTGGAGAAGGATGTGGAAAATACAGAACATGGGAAAATAAGCAGCAACATCGTGAAAAATGTCCATATTACAGAGGAGGAGATGCTGAACATCTTAAGATGCATTAAGGTGACTAAATCCCTGGGACCTGATCAGGCATATCTTAAAATCATAGAATCCCTACAGTGTGGGAACAGGCCCTTCAGCCCAACGAGTCCACACCAACCCTCAGAGCATCTCACACAGACCCATCCCCCTGTAACCCACCTAACTATGGGAGGAAACCGGAGCACCGGAAAAAACACACGCAGACGCAGGGAGAATGTGCAAACTCCACACAGACAGTCACCCAAGACTGGAATTGAGCCTAGGGTCTTGTGAGGCAGTAGCGCTAACCATTAAGCCACCATGTACCCTAGAACTCTGTGGGAAGCTAGGGGAAGAGATTGCTGGGCCCCTTGCTGAGATATTTGTATCATCAATCGCTACAGGTGAGGTGGCGGAAGGGTAGAGGTTGGTTAACATCATGCCACTTTTCAAGAAAGGTGGTAAGGAAATGCCATGGAACTATAGGCTGGTGAGCTGACATTGGTAGTGAGCAAGTAAAGTTGCTTCATGACAGCAAAATCCAAATGAAATTGGCACAGTCTCAAAAAAGACATGAGGATTGGTGAGCAAGAATTTGGTTGAATGGCTATAAGAAAGATGTTGTAAAACTTGAAAGGGTTCAAAAAATATTTACAAGGATGTTGCCAGGATTGGAGGGTTTGAGCTATAGGGAGATGCTAAATAGGCTGGGGCTATTTTCCCTGGAATGTCAGAGGCTGAAGGGTGACCTTTTAGAGGTTTATAAAATAATGAGGGGCATGGTTGAGTAAATAGGCAAGGTCTTTTTCCTAGGGTGGGATGTCTAAAACTAGAGGAAATAGATTTAAGGTGAGAGGGGAAAGATATAAAAGAGACCTGAAGGGTGGTGCATGTATGGACTGAGCTGCCAGAGGAAGTGGTGAAGTTTGGTACGATCAAAACATTTAAAAGGCATCTGGTACGATGGGTATATGAACAGGGAGGGTTTAGAGGGATATGGGCTGGCAAATGTTGGCTAATGAAATGAGATTTATAAACAATATCTGGTTAGCATGGACAATTTGGACTGAAGGCCCTGTTTCCGTGCTGTATATCTCTATGACTCCAAGTTATTCTAAGTTCCTCTTTCTTTGGTTGTATTTAACTACATTGTTTAAATCAATTATGTTTTGCTTAATGTTAAGTAGTTTGTCCAGTTGCATTGCATCTGGAACGCGACACCACATCTGCCTTTAAAATAACATAAAGTTAGGGCTTAGGATACCTTCTTAAAATATTTTCAGAGGGTTTGAGCTGGTCCATTACAAGATCATCTCACTGGTTACAAACTGCATTAATGACTGATGTGTGACTTTACCCTGGATTTATGTCTTTGTACAGAGTGACCAGAGCTCCAGTGCACTTTGCAATTTGGGAACCAGTGCAGGAGGGTGTGGAGGTAGGCTGGTGAGAAACCCCTCCTCAATTCTCAGCAACAGCAGCTCAGCTCCTAACATTGTTAAAAGGCCTCAGAAACCTTACCCTTCAGATCCACACTTCTTTGCTCACCTCACCTACGTTTCCATTCTCTACTGCCACTCCCTCTAATATCCACCATGTACAGTCCTCCGACTCCATGCAGCATCAATGGGAAAACTTTCACATTCTTTGGGGAGATATGGCAACCTCTCACCATCCAATAAAAGCCCCCATCAAATACACCATCATTGATACTGAGAAATAAGTGGCATTCTACTATCTGAAGTCAAAAACGTGAAAATAGTTTTAATCCTATCAGCTTGTGTCAGCAGAACTGAAATAACATTAAAGGAATAATCTGTAATTTCAATTTCTTGAAACTGTCATTTATTCTCAGAAAATGAAGCACCAACTGGTTGAAACACTCTAGCACCTGAAGTTCAGCCAAGCTTTCATAGTTGCTATAGCTGACCAAACATTTGAGATGAAAAGAATAGACAGTATTTGTATCAATTTAAAGCAGGCTGTCTGTCAACCAATGGATGGAGAAGCTGGTTGATTTTGTTTCAAGTGGCAAAAGCATGGTTTCTTTGTCAGTGTAATCTGGCTCTCTATTTAAAGCATTCTGTACTTAAATTAAGACTAGAACTGGAGGTCAGCATTTAAAAAGAGACTAGCACTAAGGGACACAATGGACAGTGAGTCATAGAACTCCATTCCCCAGCAAGCAGAAGGCACAGGATCATTGATTTTTTTTTAAGGTAGAGGCAGTTAGATATTTGACTAACAAAGAAGTCAAAAAGAACTCCATGACAGGTAGGGAAGTGGAGTTGAGACTCTAATCAAATCAGCCACGATCTAATTGAATGGAGGAAGAGGCTTGTAGGGGTTGAATGGTCTACTTCTACTATTAATTCATATGTTCATATGCTCATAGTACAAAAGGTGAAAGCTCAGGCAGAAAGCACATCTTTTTAAACTTTACATTATGGCACTGTTTCCATTGGAAAAGCACTAGTCATTATAAGGGTGAACTCATATCTTTGCAGATCAAATGTTTATATCAAACCACTGCAATATAAAAGTAAGATTACAATATGACGTTGTGAAGTACTTTACAATTACCTTTCAGAATGTTCCAGACTCTTCAGCAGGCTTCCCATTTTCTTAAGAAATTCCTAGGTTTTGATTTTAATGAGTTTCCACAACCCTAGACAAAAAAAAAAGGTGCAGAGGAGGAAAATTCAGTTTTCATCCGACATTTAAAATGGGGCACCGACTTCATCT
Organism: Rhincodon typus; assembly: GCF_021869965.1. Lineage (NCBI taxonomy): Eukaryota > Metazoa > Chordata > Chondrichthyes > Orectolobiformes > Rhincodontidae > Rhincodon > Rhincodon typus. The sequence goes on from NC_063339.1 coordinate 22,018,505, forward strand.
GGCAGGTGTTTACATTTTCTACAGCAGACATTCCCAACTTTTGTAAAGATGAAAGGAAATAGTGAATGGTCAGGATTGCAGAGGAAAATTGGACTTCCTCTGAAACAAAAAAATCACAAGTTGGTAATTTGCACACTACAAGGTGCCTCTGCACTCGTTCAAGTGCTCACATCTGCGCCTTTGAGAAGAATTATTGGATCATATCTTTAAATCAGCAAAATCCACAATGCATCTTCCTTCATTGCATTTTAACAAAGCCACATCTTCTAATATACCTTACCTTGAACACAATCTAACCATAAAATATCAAGGCAATATTTCATTCAGTCGATGTGACTGCCTTTTGAACAACACAATGAAATTGCTATTTTATTTTCAGGTCTCAAGAAATGTCCTTTTGCTCCAACATTAAAAGTTTTTCTAATATAGCTTTAATTTTATATATTGTGAACTCTTGTCTGATTAGACCATTTCACAACTGCATTTTCTGAAATTCAAAAATCAGGTGACATGAAAAATCTCAACTGAGCCGAGAATGATAAAAAGTGCAATTGAAATTTATGTTTAGCATCACCAACCCAGTTAGAATTTAATCTGAAAATGTCAGCCCATGAATCAAAATCTACAGCAATCAGATCCAAAATAAATCAGGTAAATGTTAAAATCATTGGGATAAGGTAAATTCAAAGAAAAGTGAAGATCAAAATATATTTTCAGTAGTATTAGATCGCTGACAATTTAAATACTGTTTTCACATTATATATTAAAAGGAACTAGCTCATAGAAAATTTTACCAGTGTAGTGAATATTTGTCAAAAACTATTAATAATTTGATATTTAACGTTTAGTACATTCATCTGTATGTTATCCGAGATTGGATTCATTCAAGTAAAATGCTCTCACTCTCCTCATCTAACAAAATATCATTATCTTTACCTATTTTATAGTCTGGAAGAGCATCAATAGTTACAAAGACCAGAATGAAAGACATATAAATTCTATAAGAAAATTAATTATGGAAATGATTGAGATGGGATTTGGAATAGGGAAAGCTGCCTTTCTCTTACCTGGTGACAGGAGAAATGGAAATCATCTATTTGCACTTTAGTACTTCAGATTATATGTAAACCTTTTCGATTTTCAAATGAAAGGCAAGTGGCAAATGGAAACAATTGATCTTTCATTTTCCCCTGTTATATTGCGAAACAATTTGAATAAGATCTATTCGAAGTTGACACTTCTCAAGATCTGAATGCTCAATGTGAATACTGCTGAGCTAGTAGCAGCCAGGAACTGTGCAGTTCCCTTTCTTATTCTGAAGTCCTTTATTGCTGTAACATGATCAAATTTAATGCAGCTTGCCACATCTGCTCTTAGTATGCAAATGGCTTTCAGCCCTGCAAGCAGCATAAAACATAGGATTACCAATTTCAATGCATCTAATAATTAGGTCATACAGGGATAATTTTCATTTTGTTTTCACAGCAGAAGGCAGGCAAGACCAATTGGGTATTCCCTAGGATGCTGTGCCTTGGAAATATTTCGTTTAAAATATTTTGTATTCCTGTATTTGAAGACAACTAGTGTGGGATGTATTATAAAGTACAGCATTTTCACTTTACTTATTACCCACCATTTTATTATCTTGGGGGGATCCGAATTTCCAATGTAAGTCAAAGCTGGGTTTGAAACATAGCTGGTACAAACCATTATCTCACAATTGTCATTTGTTGATGTCACATTGTATAGGCATTTACACAAGTTATGGCCCTTTTGCATTGAAATAAATATTTCTGTAGCAGTATCTAAACTTAAAGAATGAATCCAAAGTGTAACTCTTCCGAAAGACTCAAAGTACTTGACGTCATGGTGCAAATCTGAAACCGAAATAACAAGAAAGCTAGCTTGAGAATTTTTTTTCTTTAATTAGATAACTGAAGGGACATTTAAGCGACTCTTGGATAGGCACATGGATGATAGTAAAATGTAGGGTATGCAGGATAATTTGATCTTAGAATAGGATAATAGGTCGGCACAGTATCGTGGGCAGAAGGGCCTGTACTGTGCTCTACTGTTCAATGTTCTATGTTCTATTTTCTATGAAGCTGATGGCTGTCATTTCCAGGAAAGACTATTATAATAATAGATTCACCACATTGACAGACCTTGTTTTCGAATTCCTTTATGTCCATGCCTCTCCCTTTCTCTGTATCTTTATTCCAAGTTACAAACCTTCAAGTTGTTGTACTCCACAAGATGAATATTAGCAGTTTTTTAGGGATAGGCAAGGAGGTGGGGTCTTCCCAATTGGGCACACTACAACTCATGTCGTGGCACTGAGGTGGCAAGAGATCTTCCTGTGGAAACACCCTGCCTACCCTTCGCCAACACCATCTGATTGGCTCCAGAAACTCCCAACTTTACGAACCTTCTTTATGTTTGGCATCTGCTTTTGACTCCTGCTATCCCAGCAGTTGTCGTAGCTCCCAGTTTTGTTGCTGAGACTGAGGTGCTGAAAGCCATCCCATTTCCTGAGCACCAAAATATGCAGCAGGGATCCCTCAAATGGCAGGCCATGATTTTTCAAACTGGCATCACCACCGTGATCATGTGGACAAAATTCGATCCCTCCAATTCTTGCCTTTTGTACATGCCTGATTTTGATATTCTATTATTAGTAACCATGTCTTCAATTGCATCAGCGTACATCCTGGAATTGCCTCTTGAAACCTTTCCACTTGATCCTCCATTAAGACCCTCCTTTAAGTTTTGGTCATCACCTAATATCTGCTTGAATGTGTCAGTGGCAAATATTCAATAATGTTCCTGCGACATGCCTTTGGATGTTTTACTCCATTGAGAGTGCTTATAGGTGCTATATTTAGGGGCAGCACAGTGGTTAGCACTGCTGCCTCACAGTGCCAAGGACCTGGGTTCGATTCCAGCCTCAGGCGACTGTCTGTGTGGATTTTGTACATTCTCCCCATGTCTGTGTGGGTTTCCTCCCACAGCCCAAAGGTGTGCAGGCTAGGTGGATTGGCCATGCTAAATTGCCCGTGGTGTTCAGGGATGTGTAGATTAGGTGGGATACAGGGATGGATCTGGGTGGAATGCTCTGAGGGTTGCTGTGCACATGCTTAGGCTGAAAGTCCTGTTTCCACAGTGTGGGGATTCTTGAGGCGGCATGGTGGCTCAGTGGTTAGCACTGCTGCCTCACAGCGCCAGGGACCTGGGTTCAATTCCGTCCTCGGGTGACTGTCTGTGTGGAGTTTGCACATTCTGCATGTGTTTCTTCCAGGTGCTCCAGTTTCCTACCACAGTCCAAAGATGTGCAGGCTAGGTGGATAGGCCTTGCTAAATTGCCCATAGTGTTCAGGGATGTGTAGATTAGGGGAATGGGTCTGGGTAGGATGCTCTCAGGATCAATGTGGACTTGTTGGGCTGAAGTGCCTGTTGTTATACTGTAGAGATTCTATGGTTCTATGTATACAAAGTATTGTATTCTCTTTCTAGCATTCTGATCATTTAATTAAAGTTTATATGGAAAAAGGATTCCTTTCAAGTCATATATCATCCTGCCAGGGAACTACATCATGGTTTTGTCAAGTTGCTGGGTCAAAATCCTCCACACTTGTTTCAACATCACTGCGGCTGTCCCTAACATTTAAGGACTGCAGCAGTCCAAGCATGTAGCTCACCACCACCAAAGATAATTAGGGATGGATAATAAATGCTGCTCCTGCCAATGTTCAATTTCCATCAGCATTGGGATCCCATAAAGAGTGAACCTGATATACAGTTACTGGTGCTTTTGTTTAGTGCATATATCTTTGGTCTTGGTGCTATTAAGTGGTGGAGTAAAGTGCTTGAAATTGGACAATATTGTGAAAGTGCTATGTTACAGTTTAAAATGGAAAGCTGAAACATCTATGGAGTTTTGAGGTCAATTTAACAAGCAGCGGGGAGTGGGGGGGTGGTGGGGGTTAAGGGACAGAGGTAACACACTGCGCTGGTCCAATCAAATTGAGGGTGGGATCTGTGCCCTCAGTGGGAGGACATCCCACCCTTGAGGGCTGCTGGACAATCTGATTGGCCATCACCATTAGCAGTCCCAACAGTGCCAGAACATAGCAGTGTCCACTATTGGGACTGCAACCATCCCAGCAAGGAACATTAAATGGTGTCCAGGCCCAGGGGAGTCCCAGGAGTACTGGACAGGGGGCAGAACACTAGTAAGGGGTTTGGGCCGAGGGAGTGAGTGGTGAAATTTAGAGGCTATACATGGAGACACAATGACACAATCTTCAGAGCCCCCTACCTTCCTTTCTGATTTTTACTTCAAGTGATTAAAAAAAAAGGAGTCTTCACACTCTTGCCCTGCCTGCCCATGCCAACTGCATTTTGTGTCAGTTAGCTTGTTGACAAGCTCAGACATCCATGATGATTTGATTTTTTTTTAATGGCAGGCTATTGTTTACAAAGCTCACAGTCAACTTTACTCGAGGAGCTAACCTGCAGTCATCAGGGTCATGACCTGACTCCATTTCTCACATGTGTAGAATGAGTGCGGTCTTAATTTGCAAATTTAAAATCACGGCCTAGCTTTCTTGGATACATTCTGTGTTATGAACTATTCCTTTATTAAAGCTTTTCTTACTGTCAGCAGATTTTCCATGACATTGGCCATGGTAAGATAAAGGACACATTGAGCCCAATATTTTGGTCAGGATCAGAAACCCAATTTCCTCTCGGAGACTGAATTAAAACTAACCCATTTTTGTTTTGATTTATACAAATGCTTTGGAGATGGTGCTAAGCCAGGGATAATTGTGAATTGAGAGGATGATGCTGAGTGACTTCAGAGGGGCACTGACAAGTTGTCCAAATAGGCAGATACCTGGCAGATGAATTTCAAGGCAGAAAAATGTGAGGTAATACATTTTGGTAGAAGAAACATGGACAGACAACACAGGCTCGGTGCTACAACTTTGAGAGGAGTACAGGATCAGAGGGACCTCAGGGTTCACATGCATGATTCCCTGAAGGTAGCCAGGCAGTTGTTAAGAAAGTTTATAGGATCCTTGGGTTTATAAGTAGATGCATAAGTATAAAAGCAAGGTAGTGATGTTATAACTCAATAATCATTTGTCAGGCCACATTTGGAGTATTGTGTTCCGTTCTGTGCAAGTTATTTGAGGAAAAAAGTTAAAGCCTGAACTGGATATGGATCAGCAGGGATGCTGGAGATGTAGAAAACCAGGCCAGCATCTTTTCAGAACAATTATTAGCTCACAAGAATCAAACTCTCTGAATTCTCCAAATTTAATAGACACTTTCGATAGTCCAAATGCAAGGGAAGTGGTCATTGGAAAATGCAACTTTCTCCAACAATTCCCTCAAAATGTGCTGTATCAGAATTTCCACCTGGTCCCAATGTGCAGCTCCACTTCACACTGTTCCACTGACTCTCTGGTTCTGAGAATATTTGGACCAATGTTTTAGTAGCACTGGGGATTCATACCATGGACAGCACCATGCATTATCTTGCTGCTGTCTCAATACCTTACACTGAACCTGGTCACACTATTTCCTCAGAAAGATCTGTCCGAAGCCCCACTTTGTGATATGAGCCAGAGTAAAGTGATTATCTTGTATATTTACCAAGTTACATGGAGTATTATGAAATGGATACAATTTCACTGAAAGTTGCACTTCATAGAAGTGGTGGCTAGTGATAATATCATTGGACTAGTCAATCCAAAACAACAGCCTAAAGTTTTGGGGATAAAGGTTTGAAGCCTTGCCTTGGTAAGCAGTGAAATTTAATTGACTAAAAGTCTAGAATTAAAAAGCTAGGCTTAATGGTGACCATTTAGCCACTGTCAATTGTTGAAACTAATTTAGTTCACAGAAGTCCCTAATGGAAGGAAATCTGCCATCCTTACCTCATCTGGCCTACATATGAGTCAGGATCTACAGCAATGTGGCTGAACCTTAACTGCTCTCTGGGCAATAAACACTGGTCTCGTCAGCAAAACCCACATCCTATGATTTTTTAAAAAATTGTATTTTGAGTACAATAAATAGCTTCCTTGCTTTACAAGAAAGACGAGCCCAGTAGAACACTGAGCCCATTAAAACTGAAAACATGTGGGACTATTTTCTGAGTGACCTCCAATGGTCACTCTATTTCTTTTTTTTTCTACCAGCAAATCTTCCAAGCAGCTTCAAGTTACCATTATCCCATTAGTCTGGCAGTAGATCAGCCCTATGTAAAGTTTGCTGATGCTCTATTCCAGCACTGAGAAGTTCAAAACCATCTCAGTGGAATGTACTAAGCAAACAGAGCAAGTAATTCAATTCTACAAATTTGTACAAGGAGCAATTAATGTAATACATATACCATTCAGAGTCCCATTTATTAACAGCAGAAGGATCATTAGGGCATGGTAAAGTACTGGTCTATTGTTAGACTATCAATGTGGAGGCATGCGTTCAAATCATTACATGGCAGTTTATGAGTTCAAACTTGGTTTTAAAATTCCTGATAAGTTGATCCTATCACTCAACATTCCAGATTCTTCCATCACCTTTCTTGGGAATGTCCTGTCCTATCAAGATGTGGATGTCACTGGCAAGGCAAGCAATTATTATTTAGATGCTTATTTAGCCTTCTTTTCAAACTGCTTCATAATATTTTAAAACAACCGAGTATCTTCTTTATGAAGCATGGCTTGCGGCGAATGTGTAACCACTATTGCTTGTGTGAAAACCTATTTGCTTCACTAATGCCATCCTCCCCTGCTGTGGTCTATATGTGAATCCAGATCTAAAGCAAAGTGATTGATTCTTAACTGGACTCTGGACAGTTTGGGGTGCATAACAAATGCTAGCCTATACAGCAAAGCCCACATCTCATGAACATTTTTTTAAATTCAGAGCATGCCAAAGAGTTGAGCACATTGGTTGTGGTTCACTTGTGAATGCGTTGGATTGTACAATGATCCAATATTATAGTTATATTTACTGATAGCAGCTTTATGTATCAGATTTTATCTATTGGTTTCAAATTTTCCATCTGCTATGCTAGGATTTGAATTAAAATTCACTAAATTATTAGTCCAGCTCCCCGAATTGCTATTTCAGTAACATAACTACTACCTTGCTTAACCTCTATATTATATAAATGGTTGCTACATGGAAAGCTATTATGGCACTTTGGTCCTCTAACAACAGCTCAAAACTGTGCAGCAGGTTGGTTGATTGATGATCAGGATATTCCCTGCAGTCAAGACTAATATTTCCACCATAGATAGGAGGCAAAATATAATGAGGCCCACAAGATAACAAAAACACAATAAAACACCGAACTAGTAATCTGAAGTCTTGCTTACGTGACTTAAGAATCTCATGGAGCCCAGGGAGAATGTCAGAATCATTGGAGCTTGTTGCTTAATGCTGAGTTGAAGAAAGGATTTTTACTTTCTGAAACTGGAGAGCCTGGTAATGAAGTAGGGGCTGGTCTCTCCACCTCTACATGTACAGTGTCCTTGGAGACAGAAAAAGTGAGTTTAAAGATGCATAATATGGAGCCAGAGAAATGAGGTGGTGCCTTATTACTGATTATTTTTAATAAAAATACAAGGTGGATGAGAAAACTAAAAAAAAACCTATCCTCATTAGTAGGATTGCTCAAAACGTATCTACCTTGTTAAGAGTTTGGATCACCCAGGAACCTATACTTTGCCAGAGCAGTCAAAACCTCACTTGTTCCCATTTTACATAAGAAAACATCTGGTGGGAATGTGCAATGAATTTTGATCTCAATGAAAATGTCTGCTCACAAAAATGAGAAGGCACATGTTAAGAAACTGTCTAAAACTACTTTTGTCAATTTGTCAGAAACCTTCCCCTCTGAAGTCAATCTGGAGTCTTTCCCTAGTAAATAGAACATAGAACAGCACAGCACAGGTAGGGGATCTTCAGCCCACGATGTTGTGCCAAAAATGATGCCAAATTAAACTAATCCTTACTCCCTACCCTTGGTCCATATCCCTCCATTCCTTCTATATTCATGTGCTTATCTAAAAGTCTCTTAAATGCCCCCATCATATCTGCCTCCACCACCCCCAATGGCAGCGCGTTCCACGCTCCTGCCACTCTGTGTGCAAAAGAGCTGCCCCTCATACCTCCTTTGAACTTATCACCCCCCACCTAAAATGCATGCTCCCTAATTTTAGACATTTCAACTCTGGGAAAAAGATTTTGACCGTCAACCCTAACTCTGCATCTCATAATTTTATAGACTTCTACCAAGTCTCCCTTCAGCATCTGCCAGTCCAGAGAAAACAACTCAAGTTTTTCTAGCCTCTCCTTTATGGATTATACCCTCTAATCCAGGCAGCATCCCGGTAAATCTCTTCTGCACCCTCTCCAAAGCCTCCACATCCTTCCTGTAATGTGGCGACCAGAATTGAACACAGGACTCTAAGTGTGGCCTAACCAAAGTCTTATAAAGCTGCAACATGACATCCTGACTCTTGTACTCAATTCTCTGACCAGTAAAGGCCAGCTTGCCATATGCCTTCTTTACCACCCTATCTACTTGCGTGGCCACTTTCAGGGAGCTATGGACTTGAACCCCAAGATCCCTCTGTACATCAATGTTGTTAACTGTATACTTTCCCTTAACATTTGACCTTCCAAAGTGCAGCACCTCACACTTACCCAGATTAAACTTCATCTGCCATTTCTCCGCCCATATCTGCAACTGATCTATATCCTGCTGTATCCTTTGTCAACCTTCTATAGTATCCACAACTCCACCGAACTTTGTTTCGTGTGCAAACTTACTAATCCACTCATCTATATTTTCATCCAAGTCATTTATATATATATATATCACAAACAGCAGAGGTTCCAGTATGAAACCCTGCAAGAAGCCACTAGTCATGGACATCCAGCCTGAAAAAACAACCCTCCAACATTACCCTCTGCCTTCTATGGGCAAGCCAATTCTGAATCCACATAGCCAAGTCACCATGGATCCTATGCATTGTAATCTTCTGGATGAGCCTACCATGAGACACCTTGTCATAAGCCTTACTAAAATCCAAACAGACAATATCCACTTCTCTAGCCTCATTGATCACCTTTGTCGCATCCTCGAAAAATTCAACCTAGTTAGTAAGACATGACCTGCCCTGCAGAAAGCCATGCTGACTGTCCCTAACTAGGCATTGGTTTTCCAAATGTGCATAAATCCTGTCCCTAAGAATTCTCTCCAATAGCATCCCAACCACTGATGTGAGACTCACCTGTCTATAGTTTCCTGAATTATCCCTATTTCCCTTCTTAAACAGAGGAACAACATTAACTGCTTGCCAGTCCTCTGGGACCTCTCCAGTGGCTAATGAAGAAACAAACATCTTGGTCAAAGCCCCAGCAATCTCCTCTCTTGCTTTTCTCAAAACCTGATGGAGATACCATTTGGCCCTGGAACTTATTGACCTTAATGCTCTTCAAGAGACTCAACACCACTTCTTTCTTGATGTCAAAATGCCGTGTCTTATTAGCATGCTCCACACAAACCTCACTATCCTCCATATCCTTCTCTGGGTGAATACTGATGCAAAGTACTCATTTAGGATCTTGTCCACACCCTCTGCCTCCAAGCACAAGTTCCTTCCTTTATCCTTGAGTGGTCCTACCTCCTTCCTAGTTATCTTCTTGTTTTTAATGTATCTATAGAATGCCTTGGAATTCTCTTTAACCCTACTTGTTCGAGTCATTTCATGTTCCCTTCTTGCTCTCCTAATTCCTTGCTTGATTTCCTTCCTGCTTTACTCATACTCCTCAAGGGCCTTGTTCAATTTTAGCTTCCTAAACCTTACATATACTTCTTTTTTCCCTTTTTACTAAATTCACATCCTCCCTCATTATCTACGGGATCCTTACCTTGCCATCCTTGTCCTTCCACCTTACTGGAATTTGTCTGTCCTGAACTCTCATCAGCATGTCTTTAAATATTTCCCACACATCAAACGTGACTTGACTGATAACAGCTCCTCCCAATTAACACTCCCTAGCTCCTGCCTAATACTGATGTAAATTTCCTTTCCCCAGTTCAGTACCTTGTCACAAAGTCCTTACATAACCTTGTTCATAGTTATCTTAAAACTTACGGAGTTGTGGTCACTGTTTCCAAATCGTTCTCCCTCTGAAATGTCAGTCTGTAAGGTCAATCACCTGGCCAGGTTCATTAGCCAGTACAAGGTCCAGTATGGCCTCTTGCCTAGTTGGACTATCCACATACTATTTCAAGAAACCCTCTTGGATAGACCAATCACTGTATGTACTCAGCTGGCTGAAATATGAAGAAAAGGCAAACCCAACTCAACAAACAAAATAATAAAATAACAGTTGTAAAAATTATATATGGAGCAATTTGAAATTATCATGTTAGAAAGTAAAATATTTTTATAGCTCTGTAAATGTAGATACACATTCAATTCTAATACATCTCAATGTTACCAAATGATAAATTATGTATGAACACATAAAAGAATCAGGAAAACAATATCAGGGGCCACTTACCTTGTACTTCCAATCATGGAAGAAAATGCATGTTGTGAATCTGATGCCTAATAATGCAATTAATGAAGGGGGTGACTAATTCAGGAAAAATCCCTTTGTGATCTTTCTTTAATTCCATTAGTCAATTAGCAAAGTTAACCTGCAGCAGATATATTTAGTTTATGAAAAATCAAGCACTGGAGCAACTTCAAATCCTGACACCAGAAAGTACTTGGGTTAAAATTCTTCCTCATATTCCTGAGCCCCATGTGGTTTTCTGGCTTGACATTATCTGAATTTAAAAAAAGTCTACTTTCACTACAGTTCACTCAAAATGATTTTTAGTAGATCCTTGAAATATTTCTGGCATTTTGAAGGCACAGAGTTTATTCTCAATGAAGGTCAGAAAGTTTTGAAGGCAGTTTCAATTTTCAACAAAAACAAACTTCTGTCAGATCTGGAAATCTGAAGTAAAAACAGAAAATGTTGGAAATACACAGCAGGTCATCCTTGGACTGAAAGGTGGGTCAATGGTTTGAATTTTCCCTGCTTGGAGGCAGAGGTTGGGAAAATAGTAAGAGCTTTGTTTGGATTGCTCCCTTGTGTGTCTTGTTGTGGCTGGAGACCTTTTCCAATGCTGAGCTAGGATTAGAATCAGCTTCTGCTCCATAGTAGCAGACCATCAATTAAGATGGTTAAGGCACCAATTAGGGTGATTTTGCAAACTTGCTCAAATTCTTAGCCAATTCAGAGGTTCCTGGGCTATGTGAAGAGTAATTGGAGATGGTTTATCTGAAACAGGCCAGGGGTTATCAGAGCTGAAGGGCCATGCTTTCGTGATCGATCTCTGCAGGCAGCCCAGACACCAAACTGTTCCTCTGGAGTGTTTTCCCCTCCCCTCTGATGAGCATACCTGTTTGGGCCATCGTCATGTTTTGCTTTCAGCCCAGGCATGTGAGGGTACCTCCAGGTTGAGGAGTCCCCACGGTTCCAGAGCTGGTTCAGCATCAACAACTTGTCCCAGAAAAGCTGGCAACTCTCTGATTGGACCAGCAGTACCAAAGCTTACGCACTGCTCATAACAAGACAATGAGTGCATAGGTGACCAATTAGGATGGAACCTAACTTAGGGGAAAGCTGGTGCCAGTTGACATGCTGCCAGTAAATGCAGGCTCAGCACCTGGTAAAATCTAGTTCGCTATTTCCAAGGTCACCAACCTGAAACTTTCATTTTGTTTCTCTCTGTACATGTGTTGGATGACCTAATGAGGATTTGTTGTTCATCTCAATCCTATTTTCCTCTCAGTCTAACATTATAGAAAATAATTTTGACTGCCAGACCTCCTCTCAGAAATGGGAAACCAAACTTAAAATGTCTTTTATGAAAGAAATCTACAATTTCAACACTATTATAATTTCACAGATAAAACATTACTTTTCTTGGTTCAAAATCATGTGTCTGTCATTGCAATTGAATTCATATGAGCCAATGGGATGAAGTTTCAATGACAATAAGCCAAGATTCAAAGACAATCCAGAGACAACAGTCTGTGGAAAATCTCTAGACATTGGTTTCGATTCACAACAATGCTGACCTTCAAGCACTGCTGATGAAATACAGTAAATGAAAGGAAGAACTTTAATGCCTATGAGAGAAAACCTCAGCAAAGTGTTCTGTATGTGGAATGGAATGGTCATGCAAATGAGTGCCAGGTCCCAGACCCAGAACTGCAAAACAGCACTTGGTAAAAGTAAATGGTCTGATATTGACATAACAGTAAAATGTTGTATTGTTTCTCCTTGAATGATGTGGTCACAAGTAAACAAGAGGATCAAAGGGACCTTCATTTGTAATTTCATAGATCCTTGAAGGCAGCAGAACACATAGATAAGGTGGTTATGAAGGCTTATGAGATACTTGGCTTTATCAGTCAAGGCATCGAATACAAAATCAAGAAGGTTATGATGAAGCTGTATGCAGCATTATTTAGATCACAGTAACCGTGTGCAGTTCTGGTCGTCACATTATAAGAAGGATGTAATTGTACTAGGGAGGCTACAGTAGAAATTCACCAGGATGTTGCCTGGTCAGGAGCGATTCAGTTATGAAGAAAGATTGGAACATGCTGGTGTTGTTTTCCTTAGAGCCAAGAAGCCTGAGGGGCGATCTGATTGAGGTGTACAAAGTTCTAAGGAGGGTAGGTAGTATAGCTAGGGAGAAGCCTTTCTCCTCAGTAGACAGGTCAATAACCAGGGGCCACAGTTTCACAGTAAGGAGCAGGAGGTTTAGAGGGGATTTAGGGAAAAGATTTCCCACCCAAAGGGTGACGGGTATCTGGAACTCACTGCCTGAAAGGCCAGTTGATGTAGGAAACCCTCAAGACATTTAGAAGTTGCTTACATGAATATCTGAAACACCATGGCATGCAATGTTTGGCCAAATGTTGGAAAACGGAATTGGAATTATTTGATGATTGGCATGGATACAATGGGCTGAAGGGCCTCTTTCAGTGCTGAAAAAGTCTATGACTCTAAAAATAATAGCTTGTAAGTCATCCTTTAAACTACACTGTAGTTAAAGGGCTGACTAGCTCTCTCTGTATAATAACCTTAAACAAATCACACTGCCATTCATTTGCATCATCACAGATATCTCAGATTCAATTTCCAGGACTCCAGCTACATAACTTATAGACTCAGCACCAGCAGCATTGTCTAATACCCTTCACTTCAAGGTTAAATGAAAACAAGGGGAACTGAACAATAAATAAGAATTTTCTTGTCTCAGTAATCATAATCATTTTCTTTCTGACATGTGTTCCTCTCACTTCCTTGAACTTGTCAAAAACTTATTTGCCCAGTTTAATGTGGTCTGATTTCCATTTTCTTCTCTCTTCAAGCCTATTTATTTTACAGATTAATGCATACCTGATGCAATTCAACAGTTCTACAATTGACATACTAAATATACCCACTAGGTGATGCAGAAGAGTAATCCAGTCAACTTCCGTTGGTAAAATACATGCTTCCATCTGCCAGAGAACAATCCTGTTTCTTTGTTCTTCAGTGCAATCTCTCCAGCATGTTTTCAAAAGAAGTTGTGTATTAGTGGCCACTTGCTATCAATGCAGCATTCTTCTTGCTTTGTAATCTTTTACAAATATCAGTATCAGTCCTACGTAATGCTTTGACTCTCTTCACCTTGTGTTGCAAGGGTAAAGGACATCATTAAGAGCGCGCAAAGCAGAACAGCCAGAAATCACCGTCCATTTGGGGCCGAGGATGTAGGACGTAGAAGTCTGAAATCTTTGAGTCAGAGTTTTGGGAGCTTGAGAAGACGTTAAAAAGCAGGACCGGCAAAGAGCAATCTCTGTTCTTTTTTCCCAGTGCCACATGCTAGCAAGTATAGAAATAGCAGGATAAATTAGGTTTATAAGTTCCAACTGGGATTATATCTCAGTCGGATATATGAGCAAGAAATAGAAGATGGTGCAGTCAATGGCAGTTTGAAGTATGGTGGGACAGCAAAGCTTACATGCACTTGAAGAATTAGGACATCCATGGCAGAAAGCACCTATTCAAAAGGGACAGTTTGCACCTGATACACAAGAGACCTCAAATGGCCCTCTTCTGAGCTTTAACTGTTCTGTGGTGCCATGTGACGATAGAAGTGAAGCAGGAGATTGGGCATTAGATTGCTGGGGAACTGGGACCAGCTATGGAGACCATTCAAGATGGATGGATTGGTAGACAAAATAGTAACTGAACAATGGGAGAACTTCAATGAAGAAAGTTTGAGTAGAGAGTAGATATATTTTTATGAAGAATAAAGGAAAGGCTAGAGGCCCTTGAACGATGAAAGATGATAGAGATTAAAATTAAATGATAAAAGACTTACAATAAAAGTAGCATTCGCAATGCAGTAGAAAGTTAAGCTAAACAAGTAGACAGAGCTATAAAAGTGGAGATGTAGGTCTCATTGGACAGATTATTCAAAATCCTACCTGGGTGAATGGTCTCTGAGTATTATTCATTCATTCCATTATCGTATGATTTTCCATATATCAAATTGCTTTTTGCTCTGTTTGGCCTTTGTGTTCTGAGTTTCTTTTGTTTCTTGATCTTTATGGCCTTTAGCAAAAATTCATTTGCTCTTCCATCCTTACAAGTCAGAAAAAAAATCAGAATATGAGTTAATAATATAATTTGAAGTACCTTTGATGTTTATGTATTGAAGCAAATGGGCTCAATAAGCAATTACAAACAAAGCCTCTTGTGCTAAGACTAGGATGCTTACAGTCTGTGTAAGATTCTTTTTAATGAATTAAACATTTTGGAAATACAAGTGAAGTGTACTTCAAACAAAAAAGTTGAGTCGTTTTGCACAATTTAAAAAAGCACAGTATTACAGGGAATTGCTGTAAACTCAAAGACAGTGATAAACGACTGTATTTGTACTCTTGTCTAGACCTTTGTTTTCAACTTGTTACAGTATCATTTCATTCAGCATTGCCACTGGAAGTAAGCTGGGAACAAGCATTTTGTAGAGAACTTCCCCTATTACTTCACTCCAGTGCAATGAACTATTGAGAATACACAGGAGAACATGAATTTTATATGGAGATCTAGAAACACTTCGCCATAGCAACAAGATGTGAGTTGGGGCACCATTATGTAAAGGAAAGTGAGAATTATGGGTGGGAGCATGTATTGAGGGATATCAAGCCTGGACTGGCACTTTGGGATAAGCAGAACAGTGACTACCAATATTAACTGCAAATATTTGCAGAATGGGCCACAATCATGAATGTAACAGACACAAAATTTCATACTAGGCTGCAACCTTCGACATATATTTCCACCAGCATTTCCACACAACAGTAAGTCTAAACACTAAAATAGACATTGAGGATAAATGGTATTCTCATCTATTAGAGAGGAATTGCTTCAAGGCAATAATTGTACCTTAACCAATTGAAAGTTTGATCTGCCTTTTCTTTGCGGATCTTTCATAATTTCTTGTGATAATCCTTTGCTACTGCGAATCCAACAATGCTGTAAATATTGTTACAATCATTGACAAGGACCAAGATATTTTTATGATTGAGTTAGGAATTGGTACCTTTTGTGTTTAAAGATAAAAGGCTTGAAATACCAATTACTTATCAAGAGAATAAAGCCACAAAATTCCACAATTTTAAATGAACAGATGAATTTTAACTATACAACCCATTGTTAGCTACTACCAGTCCTCATTAAAAGCTATTCAGCCTCCAACCCAGATTGTTATCCACTCCTTTGTCTGTTCACCTGTTCTTCTCTCTCTTTGCACTGTATCCCCACCTACCTTACTGTTTATCCTCAATGCCTCAACCCATCTTCTGCATAAAAGCCGACATTTTCCTAGCTACCAAATGTTCTGAGGAAGGGTCACGTGACCTGTAACGTTAACTCTGATTTCTCTCCACTCATACTGCCTGACCTGCTGAGCTTTTCCAGCAACTTCTGTACTTGTCACTGATTCACAGCATCTGCAGTTCTTTGGGTTTTTATTTATGCACTGCAACCACTTATCCTCAGCATGGTCCTAACTCTACAGCATACAACCACTCTTTATGGGCAGTGCATTTGCCCAACTACCAGCTTCAAAGAACAGACAGCTTGATTTATGTTTCACTGGGAGGAACTGCACTCCTGGTCTCCTCTGAGCCACAACCCATGAACTGCATGGAGCTATCAACAGTTGCTGGGCTTCTCTAAGGCCCAGCTCACATGGGGTTTCTCTGAGCCCACATTCTCATGGGGTTTCTCATGGTACCACTCTGAGGACCAGCTGCACAGAGCTACCGACAGCACTTCAGTTGCACAGAGGTAGCGACCTTCTTCTTCACCTGTTCTCTACTAATCATGTCACATTGTCCCTTTTTGCGCTGCACACTCAGTCCCATGATTGTGTTTTTGTGCTACATGGCAAATCCCACCTTGAAAACCTTCTGCACCACCCTCCCAGATCCCACTGTCGGGGTGTCAGTAAAACAAACACAGTCAACAATCTTTCACAAATGCTTGGCTTATCTTCCTCCCACTTTCTGCTCTTATGCCAGAGTTTCAAGCGTGTCAGCAGTTGTAGACCTTGGCCATCTCCCCAGCCAACTCACAATGGTGCATTGTAACCAGTCCCCTCTGCACTCTGCACTTCCTCCAAAGCATGATGCAAACTGGTAAGCAGCCTCATCAGATTTCCTCACAAACTATCCAGTAAGGAGCCAAGTCGAGTAGACTGGAAAAATCAAAGATTTGATCGTAATTTGACTTTAATCAACTAATGGCAACCCAGAAAACTATTAGAATGGTACAACTGGTTAACTTCTAATGACTAGGGCAGGAAAAAAAACATGCCATTATATTTAGCAGCTGCATCTGTTGAATCTTGGAAGAGTTGGTCTGTCTCAGTGTTGTAACATTCAACATGATATCAATGAAACTGACTCTGAAGTTGCTACATGGGACTGAGAAAAAAGAGTAAGGGTGGATGAAGGCGTGGCCCAGTTTGACCTGGAGCCAGAAAACAATGCTCAGGTCACAGAAGGAAGGGAATGAAGCATCATTTTGAACTATGTGGAGAGAAGGGCATGCTTGTAATGTTCCCCTATCGAGGGGTGTTACTGAGGGAGTGCCTATTAAATTCACCAGGTGAACTGCCCTGCCCACTCCACAGTTATACCAGCAAAAGTTGGCACATTGGACAACTCATTGGCAATAGTGAGTCCATCAATGCCTTAGGCGGGAAATTAATTTCCAATTAAGGGCTTCATCCAGCCCTTTGGAGAGACCCAGGCCAAGCATCCACTCTGACAGGGTTCCCTGTGTCAGCTAATGGCGAGCCGTAGAAAGGTCCCTCCTTAACACCCTTCCAGGGTCCATCGGAAATCCGTCCCCACCCCAACAAAGGTATAACTCCTCACCCCCTCCCCCACTCGGAGTCCCCTTGCTCTGTGTCTTTCGCCACTACTTCTAGTCTTTGGTTGGTCATCAGTTCAAGGAGACAGCATTTCCTGTCCCCAGTGGTTAGGAATCCCACCTTTATTCTATGGGACAGCTCTTCTGCCCTCGGTGGGCTCACCCCCAGCACTTTAGCCCCACATTAAGCTGTTGTGCAAATGTTGGAGGAAACAAGAGTTTATCTGTAAACTTGTGTAGAGTGTTAAAGGGGAAGCAATATACATGTGAACTGAGTCTGTAAAGAATAGAGTGCCTCCTGAAATGGATAGAAAGCGATCAG
Organism: Rhincodon typus; assembly: GCF_021869965.1. Lineage (NCBI taxonomy): Eukaryota > Metazoa > Chordata > Chondrichthyes > Orectolobiformes > Rhincodontidae > Rhincodon > Rhincodon typus. The sequence goes on from NC_063339.1 coordinate 22,036,362, forward strand.
ATGTGGGATGGAATGGTCTGGTTGATCTGTTAAAAATTTCAATGCAGCTAAACTTTATTATGACACGCAATGAATAAGCGAAGTATATCAGTGTTTCAAATTAACCGAAGGCATTGCATTAACATGCTCCTTATTTCATTTACAAATGTGTCAGAAGTTGCTATGCCCATGAGGGAAGCATCCTAGAAAATTAAATAGCCTGAAATAATTGGAAATGTGAGATACAAGGAAGACAAACACTGAACAAGGAGCATGCACAGTTCTAAATTCGCTGCTACCGTTCTTGTTAAAAGAATCAATAAAATATACTTTGAATTGCCAATTTGCTAATTGACACTTTTTTGTGAAAGAGGGTGACTTACAAGTTTTCTTTTGAAAAAATCAATTGTTTTCTGTTGCTAAGAGAAGGAAGTTATAAACTATAAAGAAAAATACTTCCTTCCCAAGTCGCAAATTGGAAGTAGTTTTCAATGAAATTCCACTAAATGTACAACAAGAAAGAGGCCATTGACCCTTGTTTTAACTGAAGCAAATTTTAAATATCAGCAAACTTGCTTTGCTCTCTTTCACGATATTTTATTGAAGTCAATATATAGTTGCAGTATCCCAACAGTTTTCCTGGCTGCCATTACTTAACTTGGCCAAACTGAAATCAAAACAGAGACCTCCCTCAGTCTATTTGACTGACCTAGCCATTCTATAAATTTAAGAGGTGTAAGGTGAGCAGTAGTTGTTGTGACAGCTACCAGAGTATCCGGCTTGGTGATTGCTGATGACCTGAATATTATTGGAATGGAATCCCTTCCTATTGATGATTCTTGCAGTATCATAATATGGCCCTCTCAATGCCACTTTTGTGTAGTCTATGGCATCCTGCATGTGGAAAAGCCAGCTAAGTCTCCAAATCCTATCCTACAGCGCTAACCTTGAGGCAAAATGAACTAGTGTGATATTGCTTAGACGGTATTAGTCACCGTCCTAATGCATTTGTTGGGTCCCACCCATGTCACCCATCACTGCTTGGAAGGTGCCAGTTGCATAGTAGTTCAAATAAAAGGTAAATACTGGAAATCTGAAATAAAAATAGAAAGTGCTGGAGAAACTCAGCAGGTCTGGCAGCATCTGTGGACATAGAAACTGAATTAACTCTTTGAGTCTGATATGATTCTTCTTCAGAATTGTGTATTTAATGCTACCGACTGAGCGGGAGGAGAAGCGAGTAGAACAGGGTGTGACAGCACTCAAAATCAAAGGCAAAGAGGTTAGTAATGGTGGTGAAAGGAGGAAAGAGATCTAAGAAGAGTATAACTGAAGGTGTGAAAAGCGTTAAGCGAACAAACACCAAAAAAAGTGAGTAGTTCTGGCATGTAGCTTGGTCCAGTTCCTGAAATGAGTGCTGCTCCTGCAAAGTGTCCTTACAGGAGCTTTGCAATGTTAATTTCTGCTCAGCCGTTTAATGCAAATCTGTGCTTCCTTAGCCACCTGCTAGACATAGTGTAATGGTGGTGAGGGGTTGGCAAATGCCAAATGCCAATGTCCATGGATGAGGAGTGCCTGTGGATCGTAATCTGAGAGCCTGTTTGGTGCTGGACAACATGGAGGCCTTAACTGGCAATTCACTGCTGCCCAGTGAGAAACTTGCCTCGCTGATCAGCAAATACATAAAAGCTACAGTGAATTGCTCCCACCTTTGAGATCAGCCGAACAGACTTCTGCTGAAGTCTGCCACAGATTTTGCCATAGCCAACACTGCTCAGGTCATAAGATTCTGTTCAATGTGACTGATCATGGAAATCCATTTCATGTGGAGTTATTAATGTGTGGGAGCTCAGGCAGACATAAATATTGAATGCTGCATCCAAGTACATACTTTTTACCTAATATGGATAATACTGAAATACTGATGAAATTCAGAAGCAGAGACAATGACATCTGAAAATCTAATATTCTATGGGTAGTGTCGCCATTAGGAAGAAAGTAAGTATCAAACAATGTAACCTGCTTGTTGTAATTCCCTCGGCTTTCCATGTTTGAATGAGACTTTTAAAAGCTAACTTTGTGAAAATGGATTCCAAGGTAATGGTCTGGATTTTGAATTGACAAGAATGGCGTGGCTAACAGAATTCACCGCTATTACACTCTAAACTGGACAGCAACTTTCAGAGTAATCACATAGGGGGAGGCAGTGGCCTAGTGGTATTATTGCTGGACTGTTAATTCAGAGACCTAGATAATGTTCTGGTGACCCAGGTTCAAATCCTGCCACAGTAGATGGTGGAATTTGAATTCAATAAATATCTGGAATTAAGAATCTAATGATGACAGTGAATCCATTGTCAATTGTCAGGAAAAACCCACCTGGTTCGCTAATGCCTTTTAGGGAAGGAAACTACCATCCTTACCTGGTCGGGCCTACATGTGATTCCAGACCCACAGCAATGTGGTTGACTCTGAAATGCCATTTGGATAATTAGGGATGGGCAATAAATGCTGCCTGATCAGTAACGCCCTGATCCCATAAATGAGTAAAGGAAAAAACAATGCACAGTTAGACCCAGAAATGTAGAAGTTACAGTCCAGGGTACCTGGGTGCTCCAAAGGTTGAAACATATTTCAGTTCTTTTATCGTGTGGTTGGTGCGACACTGTGTTTGGGATTTTTACAGACTGGTTGAGAAGAAGGCAAATTCTAGCAGTCTTCAGGTTTAGCCTTCAAAGTAAACAATTTATTATACTTCCATACTAAACACTGCTACATGTAGTAATCAGGTCTTGATTGTAGTTACATTTGTTAAGTAAGGACTACGCTAGTGACTTTGTGTGCAATGTCCACATATCTGTGCCATCAGGACTCTGTTATTCCAGGGGGTTTCAGAATGGAATGATGTCGTTGATTTTAGTGTTCCAGTCTTTTCTAACTCTGCCCTCGCTGTGATATCTATGCTCAGCTCTTTAATACCATCATTGGGTAGCTCCAAGTTTCGGAAGTACTTTTGCAACAAATTTGGCATTGAAATAAATGTAAAGACATTAAGGTGTGATACTGACCCATTTAACGTGCACCCATATGATGTTGTTGAAGGAGTAAATTATCCTAAGATTCTCATGGAACAGTTATTAAAATCACTTTGAAACTAGACCACGTAAAGTAATATTAGGGAAGATGACCATACTCTTAGTAAAAATGGGATGATTTACGGAACATCTTGGAAGAAAGAAAGGACCTGAAGGCATTGTTACAACTAAATGAGAGCAATTAAAATCAGGGATGTTTAAAAAGTGGGAAATGGAAGAACTCAGAGAATGGTAGTGCGGGATTAGAATAAAGAGATGGGGAAGGGTAAGGCCATGAGTTTCTTTTAAAAAGAAGTGTTTTAAAATTGAGATGTTGCTATTCCCGGGACCAATAGATTAACAAGCAGTGCTACGGGAATGGGACTTTGAATTAGGTTGGACATAGGCAGAAGAATACAGTGATAATTAATATCAATTAATCTCCCTGGTCTTGAAAATGTAATTTTACAAATGTAGAGTTCCATTCCAAGGAATTAAATTAATGCTGGAGACGTTAAAATGAATTTTTATTCTTACTTATTTTTCTTGCTTTATCTTCCTTACTTTTCATCCTGTCTTTCTTATCCAACCTTTAATTCATATTCTCTCCTTGAATTAGCTTCAGCATAGGCTTTATGGTTTATTCTCTGCGGGCCTGTTTCATGTTCTCAGGCTTAACCCCATTCCTCAAGGACAGAATACATCTCTAGTCATTACTTGCAGAGCCTGCAGGGCTTTCTTCAATGATCTCCCGGTTTGCTACCTGGGAATGATATTGAAAATAAAAGTGAGAAATTTAAGTGCAAGTGGTTTCCTTCAGTCCCAGCTGCTGCGAGGAGCCAATCGGCACCATAGTTTACAATATCGCGGTTGCTCAGATGCCAGCTTACAACCATCCTACTCTTTCAGTTCTCACTTTTGTTAGTGATGGTCATTGCCTGGCACTTATGTGGCATAAATGTTATATGCCACTTGTCAGCCCAAGCATTGTTATTTGGTGTCAAATTTTGCTTATGCTCCTGTGAAGGGCCAAAGGATGCTTTACCACTCTTTGAATTGGAAGAGGTACATTTGAGAAAATTTGTAATTTCTTTGAAGATGCATTTATTAATCCTGCAATGCCACTGGGGAGAATTCTGCACATATACAGAGGCAGTATTAAGAGTTACAATGTTGCATCTACTGCATAATCCATCCGAAATAAATGCCTGAAATGTAAAACCAAGATTGCAAAAACATGACAGGGTAAGAGGATAAAATGCCAATGAGAAAGTATCAGCGATGCCAGTAACTCTAAGTGGTTCCTTTTTGTGCCAAATCCAGATGCATTCCAATGAAAATGTCAATTCTACCATTTCATTTTGGAACAAACAATATCTGCCGAAGAACTGTCCTTAGCAATTTTGTCCAAAAGTTTGTTTCTCAGCTAACTGAACGAAATTTACTAATTTTTAAAATTTCAAATATTAAATTTTTAAAATTGATCACTCAGTTGAGGATTGGTGTGTTCCAATAAGTTAGAAGGACATGAAGGTAAGGCAAGGGACTCTTGAATAATGAGGGAAGTTGTGAATTTAGTCAAAAGAGAAAAAAAAAGCATATATAAGGTTTAGCAAGCTAAAATCGAACAGGGCCCATGAGAAATATAAAGAAAGCACAAAAGAACTCAAACAGGGAATAAAAAGAGAAAGAGAGGCCATGAAATGACCTTGGCAAGTAGGGTTAAAGAAAATCCTAAGGAATTCTATACATACATTAAAACCAAGAAGGTAACTAGGGAGAAGGTAGGATCACTCAAGGATAAAAAAGGTAACTTGTGCTTGGAAGCAGAGGATGTGGGTGAGATCCTAAATGAGTACTTTGCATCAGTATTCACCCAGGAGAAGAATATGTAGGACAGTGAGATTAGTGTGGAGCATGCTAATGTGCTAGAGCATTTTGAGAGCAAGAAAGAAGTGGTGTTGGATCTCTTGAAGAGCATTAAGGTGGGCAAGTCCCCACGGCCCAATGGTATCTACAACAGGTTATTGAGAGAGGCAAAAGAGGAGATTGCTGGGGCCTTGATTAAGATCTTTGTATCCTTGCCAGGCAGCTGAGAGGTCCTGGAGTAGCTAATGTTGTTCCTCTGTTCATGACGGGAAATAGAGATAATTCAGGAAACTACAGACCTGTGAGTTTCACATCAGTAGTTGCGAAGCAATTGAAGAGTATTCTTAGGGATAGGATTTATGTGCATTTGGAAAAGCATGACCTAATTAGGGACAATTAGCATGGTTTTGTGCCGGGTCTTACTAACCTGATTGAATTTTTCAAGGAGGCGATGAAGGTGATAGATGAGGGGAGAGCATTGGATGTCGTCTATATGGATTTGAGTGAGGCTTTCAACAAGGTCTCTCATATTATGCTCATCCAGAAGATTAAGATGCATGGAATCCACATTGACTTGACCATTTGGATTCGGAATTAGCTTGCCCATAGGAGACAGAAGGTAGCGGTGGAAGGCTGTTTATCTGGCTGGAGGTCCACGACAAGTGGTGTTCTGCAGGGATCCATACTGGGACCTCTGCTGTTAGTGATATATATATATATATATATAAATGACTTGGATGAAAATGTAGATCAGTGGGTTAGTAAGTTTACAGACCATACAACGATTGGTGGAGTTGTGGATAGTGTAGAAGGTTGTCAAAGGATACAGCGGGGTATAGACCATTTTCAGATATGGGTGGAGGAATGGCAGATGGAATTTAATCCAGGTAAGTGCGAGGTGCTGCACTTTGGGAGATCAAATGTTAAGGAAAAGTATATAGTCAATGGCAGGACCCTGAACAGTATTGATGTACAGAGGGATCTTGGGGTTCAAGTCCATAGCTCCCTGGAAGTCACCACACAAGTAGATTGGGTGGTAAAGAAAGCATATAGCATGCTTGCCTTTATTGGTCAGGGAATTGAGTTCAAGAGTCAGGATGTCATGTTGCAGCTTTATAAGACTTTGGTTAGTCTTTGGGTATTGCTTTCAGTTCTGGTCGCCACATTACAGGAAAGATGTGAAGGCTTTGGAGAGGGTGTAGAAGAGGTTTACTGGGATGCTGCCTGGATTAGAGGGTGTGAGCTATAAGATGAGGCTAGAGAAACACGAGTGGCAGAGGCTGAAGGGAGTCTTGATAGAAGTCTATTAAATTATGAGATGCATAGATAGGCTTGACAATCAGAATCTCTTTCCCAGTGTTGAAATGTCTAATACTAGGGGGCATGCATTTAAGGTTGGCGGGGGTGTAAGATCAAAGGAGATGTGAGGGGTAAGATTTCACAAAGAAAGTGGCTGGGGTCTGGAACGCACTGGGGTGGTGGTGGAGGCAGCTATGATAGGGACATTTAAGGGGCTTTTAGATAAGCACATGAATATGCAAGGAATGGAGGGGCATGGACTAAGGTCAGTCAGAAAGGATTAGTTTAATTTGACATCATGTTCGGCACAACATTGTGGGCCAGAGGGCCCATTCCTGTGCTGTTCGTTTCTATGTTCTATGTTCTGTGTTCAGGATGAGGCTTGAGCCAATGACACTGTGATTAAAAATGCCATGACCGATCAACTGACTAACCAAGCAGTACAAGAATTTGATCGATCAAGCCTTGTCAGCAAGGTGAATTGCAAGCATCATTCCTTCATTCCGGAGCACATAATCCAGGACATGACAATTTCAAATCATTGAAGAGCTTTTCTGTTTTAAATATAATAGCACTTTGGAATACACTTTAACTTTGCTGTCTGGGATTTAAAAATTGTCTGTGAGAAAGGTAGATTGTTAAGAATCACAATCTAATTGGGCATCCTGTTGAATTCTTCCTCTCTTTAACTTAAATATAAGGATAAATGTGTGGTCTCCCTTGTTGGGGAGTGACCATTCCTGCCAGACTTTTCTCTGAGCAGCTGAATGCACAGGCGAAAATAAAGAGAAAATCTATCCGGCACTGTTTAATTTCAGACTGACTTTGGGCTCCTGAATTGAATTATCATTTTTAGTGACTAAAGTTTCAATCATTGATGAGCAGCATAAAATTTAGCATTGCAGAAATTAATTCTGTTTAAAATTTTAACAGTGTTCAAATAATAGTACATGTGATATTGAAAAAAAATTGTTAAAATCATTTTCTTTCATGTAGGCAACCATTTATATATTTAATACTTATCTTGAGGTAATTTCATAACTTTGAGGGAAGTTTGCAAAGGGGAATAGAGGTAGAAAATAGAAACGCTAGTCAATAAAGATTTTTGCTTAGGTTACTATTTAACCAAAAACAGTATTGATAATGATAACTTGATTATTTAGCATTTAGTAAAATCGTGGGATGAAACATTTCACATGAAACCAGTGGGGGTTTATGAGTGCTGTTGTCCACACAGATGTCTTGTCAAATAAAAGCAAAATACTGAAAATCTAAAATAAAAACAGAAATTTTTAGAAAAAGTCAGCAGGTCTGTCAGTTACAGTGGAGAGGGAAACAGAATAAATCTTTTGAGTTGGATAGCACTCTTCTTTGAGTTGTTGGATGCTGCTCTGGTCTCAGCCTCTGGCTTGCTTTTTAAAGACAGTCCCTGACAAAAAGAGAAGTGGAGATTTCAGTTTCCGAGGAAATGGGTTTTGACCTCAGGTTGCTAGGGAAACAAAAGTTGATTAATAAAGGACTGTACCATAAAACGATCTCACAGTATAGTTCAGGGCAAGCGGCTTGTGCAGAGTTGAATGAGGCACAATTGGAAGAACAGAATCCTGAAGGTTGGATCTGAGCGTAGGGATAAGAATAGACTTTTGTTGTTTTGAAGGGACTGATTAACCAGGATTTCATTGAGGACCATGGCCATGGGAACTTACTTTGTAGACAGTAGCTGTCAGGGGAAGCACAGTGGTTGGATCCTACATGGAGAAAGGAATGGGAATTCCATTTGAGGACAAAAGATTCGGAATTACATGGTTTCATTTTTGCCAAATCTTAAACAGACCATTGTTCAAAGCAAACTCCCCAGCCGTCAGAACAACATCAAGCACAACACCACACAAACCTGTCATGGCAACCTCTGAAAACATGTCAGATCATCAACATGGACACTACAATCACACATGGGAACACCACCCACCACATGCACAGCAGATACTCATGTGACTCGGCTAACGTTTTCTATCTCGTACGTTTCAGGCAGGGATGCCCCGAGGCATGGTATATTGGTGAAACCATGCTGACGCTACCACAACAGAAGAATAGACACCGTGCAATAATCACCAGACAGGGGTTCCCTCCCAGTGGCAGAGCACTTCAGTAGTCAAGGGCATTCAGCCTCAGATCTTCGGGTAAGCATCCTCCAAGGCGGACGTCAGGATACACAACAACGCAGAATCACCGAGCAGAGGCTGATAGACAAGTTTGAAATTCATGAGGACGGCCTCAACCGGGATCTTGGGTTCATGTCACACTACAGGTGACCCCACCACACTATACATTCTATCACACACACACAAACACACAAATACTCTCTTACACAAACACACTCACACACACACACACACACACACAGACCCTCTCTCACACACAGACACACTCACAATCACACTCTATCACACACATATACTCCCTCACACTCAAACACTCTCTGAAACACACACACACACACACACACACATACTTTCTCTCTGTCTCTCCCTTAGGCATGCACAGATGCACACACACACACAAAAATGTATGGGGTCAATTTGCATTTACAGATTTGTATTTGCAGATACATTCTACTTTGTTCAAAAAGCACACAATTTGTAGATACAGCCAGTCAATGGGGCTTTTTCATAAATTCCTGCTTTGAACATAAAACAATCTGACTCCAGGTTAAAACACAGACAGATTGTAAACTAAGCCTCACACCTAAAATGTATTGTCTGACCTGAGATGTCACCTCTTGTAGCAGTGACTTGAAAGAAATTCTGGGATTTGCATTTTAATTAATCGAAACCTGCATCTCCTTTTTAATTGATCAAAGATTTAACAGGAGGGAGTCAGACGCCCATTTTAGATTTTTTCAATACATTTGCATCAGTTGTATGATCTTTTGAACTTTTACTTATAAATTCTGTGTCTTGATGCCTCTCTCACTACACCTCATGAAGGAGCTATGCTTCGAAAGCTTGTGTTTTCAAATAAACCTGTTGGACTATAACCTGCTGTCATATGATTTTTACCTTGTCCAATCCAGTCTAACACGAGCACCTCCGCATCATTTTTGCTTAAAAGACTATCAGTAAATCTATGAGATCTATTTCTGGTGCGTCTGCTATTTAAAGTAGAATTTGTACTTTGTATTTATTGCAAGTCATTTGTTAGCTCATGTTTAATTTATGCTAATTTTGGTTTGGTTGTTAAAGTAAAAGTTAGGCAAAGTGAAATCCTGACTCTTTTTTACCATTTTGCTCTTTCAGTTTGTTGGTATCCATGGGGAACATTATACCAGAGGCCAAATCATTTATCAATTCACAATTTAGGCATTCGTTGATATTTCTTGTGGAAAATACGAGGCCAAAAATGGATCTGGATTCACATTTATGATTAATTGATTTGCACATGATTGAGCTTTTGGCACTTAGTTCATCTTACACGGTCTGATTGAATTAAACCAATTCATTCACAACTTGGTTATCACCATGACCAAAGTACAGTAACTGGTTGAATGCCCACGTCAGAGAGATATACATAGAGGACTAGGATTTCCAAAATTTGACAAATTTAAACCAGCAAAATCTGCTTTTAATGAAATAAGTCATACAGGAACCTCTAAAACAGTCTAAAAACCACCTGAAATTTCTTGACATTTGCGTTTTGCCACTGTTATCAATAGTTGTATAACACTCGACTTTACTGGATTTATTGTTGCAGCACAGTAAGTGGCACACACAAAAGTTCGAATATGGACAAATTGACCTTATTTTGAGTTTTAGTCCATAATGACTTTTGAATTTTTGTTACACAAGGGAATAAAACTCCCAGTACTGACTGGGTCATTGAAGGAGAAAAAAGACTCTGGAAAATGTTATGAATGTGCCAGCGTTCTTAAATTTTATTCATAATCATGACAAATTATAATTTCCATGGATGAAACTAAATTCTTAATAAACTGAATACTATAGTTTAACTGTACAATGAATGAGAACAACATGCCTCAAGCTAACAATGGAACCTGATACCTTCAGGTTAAGCACCAGAGGTCACATGAATGCAAGTAATATGCTCCCTCTCTCTTTAACAGTTGGACAGGTGCCATTATGCCAACAACAACAACTTCCATCTATCAGTTGTCTGAAATATATGTTATTATCCCCTTCAAGGAACCTGAAACCAGAATAATTAAATTTACTGATTTTGTTTTAATGGAATGTAGATGTTGTTTTCTAGCCTGGATTTTTTTGCCCATCCCTGTCTCTCCTGTCCTGAAGAAGGTGTTGGTGAGCTACTTCTTGAACTCCAGCAGTCGTGATGGTGTAGGGACACCCACTGCGTCATTAGGTAGTGAGTTCTAGGATTGTGATGCAGCGACAGTGAAGAAAAAGTGATATAGTTCCAAATCAAGACGGTATGTGATTTATTGGGAACTTGAAGGTGCAATTGTTCCAATGCATTTGTTGCCATCAAACGTCTAGGAGTTAGGAAATTTTGTCCAGTGGAGTCAAAAAGATGCAGAGCTGACAAGGTTTAATTGAACAAATTCTTTCAGTATTTGATGACTCAGTTCGTGGGTAATGGCTCTTTTAATCACAGTGTCAGTGCCTCAAGCCCTCGTGCTATGCGATCAATTTTAAAAATATAATATTTGAAATAAGAAATTATTAAATTTCACTCAACTAGTTGAGAAAGAAACTTCTGAACAAAGTAGTTGGTCACAGTTCTTTAACAGATATGGATTGTTCCAAAATGAAATAATAGAAATGAAATCTTCTTTGGAATGCATCTAGACTTAGCACACAGGGAATGGGTTTGTGTCAAGGGCATTTCTGCTGCTTTCTCATTGACATTGTCTCTTCTTATTCTGTCATGTTTTTGCAATTCTTGTCTTATTTCAGATATTTTGTAACTTTTATCACTGGATTGGCATATGTGCAAGATTTTATCACTATCATGTTGCAGCACTAATAAATTTCAAAGCAAATTACAAATTTTTCCTTGGGCCCTTCTCAAGAGTATAAAACAAAAATTGACACCAAATATTAATGCTTGGGCTGACAAGTGGCAAGTAACATTTATGCCACACTAGTGCCAGGCAATGACCATTGCCAATGAAAGCAAATCTAACTAACAGCCCTCAATATTTAATGACATGACTATCACTGAATTACCCACTATCAACATTCTGGGAGTCACTATTAACCAGAAACTGAATTGTGACAACCAGAAACATATTGTGGCTTCAAAAGCAGGCTAGATGCCAGCACTTCGGCAGTGACTAACTCAACTCCTGACTCCCCAAATCTTGTCCAGAATCTACAAGGCACAAGTTAGGTGTATGGTGAAATACTTCCCACTTGACTGGGTCAGTGAAGCTTCAACAATTCAGGAAGCTTAATGCCATCCAGGCCAAAACAGCCTGCTTGATTGGTACCACATCTAGAAATATTCACTCCCTCCACCATGACTGCCCAGTAGCAGCAATGTGTACCATCTACAAGATATACTGCAGAAATTCACCTTCCAAATTCATAATCTCTGCGACCTCGAAGGCCAAAGGTAAAAGTACATGAGAACACTCACCATCCTGGCTTGGAAATAGTTCACCATTCCTTCATTGTGGCTGGACCAAAATTCCAGAAGTTCCTTCCAAATTGCATAATGGGACTGCAGTGGTTCAAGGACACAGCTCACCAGCACCTTTTGAAGGGTAACTAGAGATAGGCAATAAATCCTGGCACAGCCTCTAAAGCCCAAATCCTGAATGAATAAACAAAAGGCAACGTTTAGAGCAGATAACAAGAAACTAAAGAAGTAGAGAAGTGAAGGGGTTTAGGAAAGCAATTCCAAAGTATGGGCCTCAGCAGCTAAAGACATATTCAACAGTGTGGCAGTGATTAAAAATCAGTTTCCTCACAATGTAAGAATTCAAAGAGTGTAAATATCTTGGACAACTGTAGGAATAGAAGGGATTAAACAGATAAGGGAGGGTACAGGCCAGAAAGGTGTTTTTAAGCAAGGATGAGATTTTGAAATTGCAGTTTGCTCATCAGGGAGCCAATATAGATCAGGGATGATGAGTATATGGAACTTAGAATATATGTAGCAAAGATTTAGATGATTTTACATTTATTTTTAGAATATTGGAGTTGAGCCGATTCAAGTCTGGGAATAACAGATTCAAGAATGAGGATTTCACTAACCAGTAAACAGAGGCAGGGACACAGAAATACAGTGCTAGATGAAACTATGAATCAAATTTGTTACAAGAAAGTTATTCACACAAAGGTAAAATAGTAAGTGGCTGCACGTTATACTGTGTGCCTGACAATACTCTGAATTAAAATAATCCACTCCACAGTTTGAGGATTGTCAGCCAGAATTTTTAAAGAAAAAGATTTCATGTTGTTTTTCCTCAAATGCGTCTCTGCACATCACAGAGATGTATTGCTGGCGCAAGATAAAAATACAGATAACCTTAATGACATGAAGATCATCAGGTTGCTGTTGTCATTGAAGCAGACATCAGTTCCCTTGAAGACCATGAGCTATTTCTTCCTCAACAGGCCAGTAATTATAATCTTAGTTAGTTCCATGGCTGATTGGTAACACCCATCTCTAACTGGAATGATGTATATATTCACATTGATCAGATTTGATTCAAAACCTTTTGAAGATTTTTCTCATCATGTTAATAATTATGCCAATGATAAACGATTGAGGCAAAGCAGTCTACTCAGCATTTATTTTTCAAGGAATAACATGAGAAAGGGCAAGTTTGTACCTGTCAACACTCTCAAACTCACAAGTTGACAAATATTCACTGGTCAATATTTTGTACAACATTATCTGCGGACTCTGAGACAAAGAGATGCTTTAAGAATGTACATTAACAGTGAAAGAACATAGAAAGAAGGACATTTAAATTATTGTAGCTAAAATGAATTTGTTGAATTTTTTGGTGCTAACACTAAGAGTTAATAGGTTATAAAATATTCTTTAATTTATATTTTATTGGTGCCGTTTAAGTAGAGAATAAGGGGCAGGTTATGAAAATATGTTAATACATTTATTACTAAAACATGGAGACAAGCTTCAACCTAGAAGTCATAAAATGTTATTGTGTACTTAGTTCTCATCAAGCAAATGTAAGAAACTATATAAAAAGAATGAATCATTTTTTAAAATCTTATAGCAATTACTGTTAAAATGCAAGAAACCTGCAATATTTAGTACATAATATTCTCTCTTCAACAATAGGTCAAGCCTAGCCTGGAGATAGCTTCAGAGAAGAATTCAAATCTGAAATGCCCATAAGGCTGCAAGGAGAAAACATAGGGATCAAAGTCAGAGAAAAACTGTAGAACAGATGAATTACACCAACAGGGACCAAAATAGAGAGATACATCTAGTGGTCTAGATTCTCGTATAAGTATCTAAATACATTTACAATCCTCTGTTTGTAATAAAATCACTATAGGAGGATCCATTATCTCATACATTCATCCTGAATTGGCCTTACAGAAAACTTCAAACACCAGAATGACACATTGGTAACTCTGTGGCAAGTGAATATATAAATCATAGAATCCCTGTAGTTAGAAGTAGGCCACTTGGTCCATCACATCCACACTGACCCTTCAAAAAGTATCCCATCCACGCCATCCCTATCTCTGTAAATCTGCATTTCCCTTGGTTAATCCACCAAGCCTGCACATTATGGGTAATTTAGCATGGCCAATCCCCACCTAACCTGCATATCTTTGGACTGTGGGAGGTAACCAGAGCACCCAGATGAAACCCACACAGACACTTGGGAGAATGTGTAAACTCCACACAGTTACCCAAGGCTGGAATCAAACCCAGGTCCCTGGTGCTGTGAGGTAGCAGTGCTAACCACTGATCCACCATGCCACCCCTGGTAAAATGGTTTACATCACTATGGCTACATGTTTCTTAAGACTAATGACTTTTATCATGACAGTCAGCATTTAAAAGCTATATCATGAATATGTTTGCATATGTGTACTAAATAAGTATGTATTTGAATTTTAATTGTTCAGTTAAGAATACATACTTCCGGATTCATTTTTAAGTGCTTTCCAACAAAAGTAATGTTGGGTTTTCTAGAGGTGATCACAAATTAAATGAATGTAATGGAAGATGTAGCTAAACCTTTCTATAGTGTATAGCGGCAATATCACTGAACTCGTAAACCAACACCCCAGGCTAATGTTCACAGTTTCAAATCTGAACAGTAGATGAAATTGAAATTGAAATCCATGAACATCAGAAATTAAAAGCTGACTAAGGGGATGTCACACAACCACTGTCAACTGTTGTAAAACCCCTTCTGATTCACTAATGCCCTTTCTGGAAAGAGACCGATCATTCTTACCTTGTTTTCATGTGACTTCAGATATACAGCACTGTGGTTAAACCTTAATTACCCTCTGAACAATTAGGTGGAGCAATAAATGCTGACACAGCCAGTGATGTCCACATTCCACAAATGAATAATAAAATCCTTCTGATCAAAGCAGTTTTCATAAGAACATGAGAAACTGAAGCAGAAGTTCAGCTCCTCGAGCCTCCATCACAATCTGTAAGATCGTGGCTGATCTGCCCTCAAGCCTCAAGCCCTCTTTCATGACCAGTTCCTCATTGTCTTCAACTCCTCAATATTTTTATCTATCTCCCTCTTCTTCAAATCCTCCTTTCAATGCTCAAGCCATCCTGACTCTCTGGGGTGGGCAATTTAGATTTGAATTTCTCTGGAATTGGGTAAATAGAAGACTTGCAATGGCTGTGCAGAGATTATAGAACTGAACTTCAGGATTGCAGTGAAAACCAAACTGCTTCTGTCCTTCACCAGTTGGTCTGGTGTCCGAGTGACTCTAGACTACGTGCTTGACTTTTCAGTCACTGATGCAGCCCAGCAAAATATATAAGCGGACAAACAGTTGCTTCAACAAGGCTTGCCATGACATCCCAAAAACACAGGCAATAATTTAGCCTTGTCAGAGTTGCCAACAACCCTATGGCAGACAAATCAGAACTGATAGAAAAAGGATCTGCTAAATTAGCTAATCCGTAATAATAATTCAGTGGCATCTCAACACCTCCCTTCCCTGTATTTATCTGCATGTGAATTCTAGATGCAGATAGTAATAACGCTGTGATGAATTTCTCAGTCAAATATCTTGCCAACAGTCTACTGTCCAAGATTACAGGTAAACAATGGTAGTTTGCATTAAATACCAAAGAGTCAAGATGCTCATCAAATTGCACCTCAGCAGCAGTTATTACTTCAAAATGGAGGGGAGAAAGGGGGAAAGATTGTTTTGAAAAAGATAAGATTGTGGGAGACAATAAAAATAACTGAGATTACATTGGGCTTTAATTAGTTGGAGTGCAATGGCAGGAAGCGCTAAGTGGCCGGGTAAATTTCAAAATAAAAAGATAATCATCCAACACATCAAACATGCGATTGGAACAATATATTAACTCAGTTTTGAACATATCACTTAGCTTCATTCTTCTCAGAGACTCATGTAGAGACTCATTCTGACCCAATTTTTTTTTTTGCCCTCTTCAGTGAATGAGTTTATTAATAGCCAGTCTTTGTACCTTTTTGGTAGTAGCTTATTGATAGATTTTAATAGTTAAAAATCATAATAACAATCTTTGGCTGTTTATATGGTAATTGTTGCATAGTGTTTATCTACGGGTATCACACTCTATTGCTTGGACCCTTATTCCCTTACTACCTACAACTTGTCTGCTTCTCTTCTCTGGCTCTTTGGTCTGTATGTCCCCATTGCCCACTCTGGTCCTCTAATCAATTTGCTGTTCACCTCCTAGTTATTTCTATCTTGCCTTCGCACCCTGCCTTCCTCATGTTTCCTTGCAGTTCCACTTCTAGCTTTATCTCCTACCCTTATTCTGTCGCATCCAATCTCCAATACTGGTCCATTCTTTCTTGTTCCACAATTCTGATGCAAGTTTCATTAAATTTTTACTAATAATGAGTTTCTGAACTTTTATTTTTACTGTCTTTCATGTATATCACCTGACAATTAATACAAAATAAGCCACCAACACTGACAACTGAATTCCATCAGGTCCCAAAAGAATTACAATTTGGAATATTCAAACTCTGGGGAAATAAAGTCTGCATTAAGTAAGCGAACTGGCATAACAATGTGATAAAAATGAAGCAAATTCAGCAAAAATGCACACTGTATCCATATAAATGGAATATTGAGACTATGTAGAATAATGACAAATAGTATTTTGTGGAATGATGCCTGTCAGTTCATAAATTATACAGCAATGGTTTATCTTCCATCTCTTATTATTTCATGACAGTCTAGTTTATTTCCACAGAATAAATAAAAATAAAGTAATTGGTTTCACTGTTTGATAAAATGATAATTTATGCACTGTAAAGTTCATTATAAAAGGATGGGAATATGCAACGGATCATTAAACAGCTGAAAGATAAAGATAGATCACATTTCAGGTGTGACACCTAATTAAATCCCTTTTGGGTAAGGTCACAAGTTGGATACTTGTTTCAATTAGTTTAAAATCAATTTCAAACGTTGAACAGATCAATTTATGGGTCACATCTGCATGAATTTGGTGAAATACTACAAAAACCTTGCCCCAATGTGTGAAGCAGGTTCCAGAATTTTGACCTTCTTTCAAGGTCCTTTAACGCTACTTCCTGACTGAGCAAGGTTAGAAACATTTCACCTCTGATATTGAGCCAGCTGCCAATTTGGACCTGGTGGGGAAGGTGATCATCCAGAGAGTTGTAGTGGGTGGGCAGAAGACCGCTTGTTTTTTGTATAGTCATAAGAACTATAACTGCTCAATCTCAATCTAAACAAAAACAGATCAAAATAGCTCAGGACCATTGTTTGAGAAACATTCAGTGATCACTTCCTACTCAATGGGTGAGGCTATTCAATTCACACATCAAAAGGCACACTCACAAAATAACATATTATATGTGGATTCTGCCTGAAATAGCCAGCAACACAATTGCCCATCCAAAGACCCCAGCCAATCTGGCGATCACTGGAGAGCCAACAATAAATAGATTAGGACGTGACCAAATACCAGTGTTAGTTTGTCAGCACATTTATGCCAAGAAACCACAATTAAAATCAGCCAACAATTGGGAGAATCTCCAAAACAATTCACCTCCCCCCGGCCCAAACAACTTCACACTATGAACAAAAGCAAAAATCTATAAATTGCAGTCCTTCTGCTTTGTTCCCTATCACATGCATTACTACATCTGTAATGATGCTGTGCATAATGTATTGAGATAAACCAAAAATAACACACATTACAAAGGTTGTATGTAAAATTTAATCGAATTATTAATGCTGCTCCAATCATTAGAATTGATTTCCACCAAAGCAACCCTGTGAAGATAATCTCTTTAAGCATTGTCCACACATATCAGAAAGTCATGATCAACCATTGCACACCTACCCTTGCAGTCAAGTTCAGTGGAATGATTAAACATGGTTGATAAATATATGATTGTGTCAATTTGATATGCTCTAATTTGTTCAATAATTCTTTAAGAAGATTTCTTCTTAAAGAAGGAATAACTATAAATTAATATTTTACTGCATTTTATCAATGTATTTGCAGTTTACAAGCTCTGTAAACATTACAGCCCAACAACTCACTGAGTGATCTGTACTCATCAAATTTGCACCTCTTGTGCATCTCTGATACTAATTGCTCCACCATTGGTGGTTGGATCTTCAACTATCTATGCTCAAAGCTAAGCCTCTCCATCTTCCTTTCTTCCTTTAGGATTTCCCATAAACCTATCTCATTGAATATCTGAGATAGTAGGAACTGCAGATGCTGGAGAATCCGAGACAACAAGGTG
>NC_063339.1:22054548-22059368 GCF_021869965.1 Rhincodon typus
CTTAGAAGAGGCTTCGCAGTGGGGTTAAAATCGAATCAGAGATAGTACCCTAATTGAGGTGTACAAAATGATCAGAGGTACAGATAGAGTGGACAACCAGAGACTTTTTCCAACGGTGGAGGTAGCTATTATGAGGGGGCATAGTTTTAAAGTGAGTGGAGGTAGATATAGGGGAGAGGTCAGAGATAGGTTCTTTACTCAGAGAGTGGTAGGGGCGTGGAATGCATTGCCGGAGAGGGTAGTGGAGTCGTCCTCGTTAGGGGCATTTAAGCGGCTATTAGATAGGCATATGGATGATAGTATAAGGTATGGGTGGAGGTGAGATAGACCTTAGGGTTAGTGTAAAAGTTCGGCACAACATCATGGGCCGAAGGGCCTGTACTGTTCTATGTTCTATGTTCTAATTTCCACTTAAGTGACTTGGTGTCAAATTTAGAACAAAGAACAAAGAACAAAGAAAATTACAGCACAGGAACAGGCTCTTCAGCCCTCCAAGCCTGCACCGATCCAGATCCTCTATCTAAACCTGTCGCCTATTTTCCAAGGATCTGTATCCCTCTGCTCCCTGCCCATTCATGTATCTGTCTAGATACATCTTAAATGACGCTATCGTGCCCGCCTCTACCACCTCCTCCGGCAATGCGTTCCAGGCACTTACCACCCTCTGCGTAAAGAACTTTCCACGCATATCTCCTTTAAACTTTACCCCTCTCAACTTGAAATCGTGACTTCTAGTAATTGAGTCCCCCACTCTGGGAGAAAGCTTCTTGCTATCCACCCTGTCTATACCTCTCATGATTTTGTAGACCTCAATCAGGTCCCCCCTCAACCTCCGTCTTTCTAATGTAAATAATCCTAATCTACTCAACCTCTCTTCATTGCTAGCGCCCTCCATACCAGGCAACATCCTGGTGAACCTCCTCTGCACCCTCTCCAAAGCATCCACATCCTTTTGGTAATGTGGCGACCAGAACTGTACACAGTATTCCAAATGTGGTCGAAACAAAGTCCTAAACAACTGTAACATGACCTGCCAACTCTTGTCCTCAGTACCCCGTCCAATGAATGAAAGCATGCCGTATGCCTTTTTGACCACTCTATCGACCTGTGTTGCCACCTTCAGGGTACAACGGACCTGAACACCCAGATCTCTCTGTGCATCAATTTTCTCCAGGGCTTTTCCATTTACCGTATAGTTCGCTCTTGAATTGGATCTTCCGAAATGCATCACCTTGCATTTGCCTGGATTGAACTCCATCTGCCATTTCTCCGCCCAACTCTCCAATCTATCTCTATTCTGCTGCGTTCTCCGACAGTCCCCTTCACTATCTGCTACTCCACCAATCTTAGTGTCATCTGCAAACTTGCTAATCAGACCATCTATACCTTCCTCCAGATCATTTATGTATATCACAAACAACAGTGGTCCCAACACGGATCCCTGTGGAACACCACTGGTCACAGTTCTCCATTTTGAGAAACTCCCTTCCACTCCAACTCTCCGTCTCCTGTTGCCCTGCCAGTTCTCTATCCATCTAGCTAGTACACTCTGGACCCCATGTGGCTTCACTTTCTGCATCAGCCTACCATGGGGAACCTTATCAAATGCCTTACTGAAGTCCATGTATATGACATCTACAGCCCTTTCCTCATCTATCAACTTTGTCACTTCCTCAAAGAATTCTATCAAGTTGGTAAGACATGACCTTCCCTGCACAAAATCATGCTGCCTATCACTAATAAGCCCATTTTCTTCCAAATGTAAATAGATCCTATCCCTCAGTATCTTCTCCAGCAGCTTCCCCACCACTGACGTCAGGCTCACCGGTCTATAATTACCTGGATTATCCTTGCTACCCTTCTTAAACAAGGGGACAACATTAGCAATTCTCCAGTCCTCCGGGACCTCACCCGTGCTCAAGGATGCTGCAAAGATATCTGTTAAGGTCCCGCTATTTCCTCTCTCACTTCCCTCAGTAACCTGGGATAGATCCCATCCGGACCTGGGTCTTGTCCACCCTAATGTGTTTTAGAATACCCAACACTTCCCCCCTCCTTATGCCAACTTGACCTCGCGTAATTAAACATCTATCCCGAACCTCAACATCCGTCATGTCCCTCTCCTCAGTGAATATCGATACAAAGTACTCATTAAGAATCTCACTCATTTTCTCTGACTCCTCACATAACTTCCCTCCTTTGTCCTTGAGTGGGCCAACCCTTTCTCTAGTTACCCTCTTGCTCCTTATGTATGAATAAAAAGCGTTGGGATTTTCCTTAACACTGTTTGCTAAAGATATTTCATGACCCCTTTTAGCCCTCTTAATTCCTCATTTCAGATTGGTCCTACTTTCCTGATATTCTTCCAAAGCTTCATCTGTTTTCAGTCACCTAGACCTTATGTATGCTTCCTTTTTCTTCTTTGCTAGTCTCATGATTTCACCTGTCATCCATGGTTCCCTAATCTTGCCCTTTCTATCCCTCATTTTCACAGGGACATGTCTGTCCTGCACTCTAATCAACCTCTCTTTAAAAGCCTCCCACATATCAAATGTGGATTTACCCTCAAACAGCTGCTCCCAATCCACATTCCCCAGCTCCTGTCGAATTTTGCCATAGTTGGCCTTCCCCCAATTCAGCACTCTTCCTTTAGGACCACTCTCGTCTTTGTCCATCAGTATTCTAAAACTTACGGAATTGTGATCACTATTCCCAAAGTAACCCCCACTGAAACTTCAACCACCTGGCTGGGCTCATTCCCCAACATGAGGCCCCTTCCCAAGTTGGACTATTTACATACTGCTCTAGAAAACCCTCCTGGATGCTCCTTACAAATTCCACCCCATCTAAACCCCTAACACTTAAGTAAATCCCAGTCAATGTTGGGAAAACTAAAATCTCCCATCACTACCACCCTGTTGCTTCTACATCTTTCCATAATCTGTCGACATATTTGGACTTCTATCTCACGCTCGCTGTTGGGAGGCCTGTAGTACAGCCCCAACATTGTTACCGCACCCTTCCTATTTCTGAGCTCTGCCCATATTGCCTCACTGCTCAAGTCTTCCATAGTGCCCTCCTTCAGCACAGCTGTGATATCCTCTTTGACCAGTAATGCAACTCCTCCATCCCTTTTACCTCCCTCTCTATCCCACCTGAAGCATTTATATCCTGGGATGTTTAGTAGCCAATCTTGCCTTTCCCTCAACCGAGTCTCAGTAATAGCAATAACATCATACTCCCAGGTACTAATCCAAGCCCTAAGTTCATCTGCCTTACCTACTACATTCTTGCATTAAAACAAATGCACCTCAGACCACCTGTCCCTTTGCGTTCATCATCTGCTCTCTGCCTACTCTTCCCCTTAGTCACACTGACTTCATTATCTAGTTCCTTACAGGCTTTAGTTACTACCTCCTTACTGTCCACTAACCTCCTCATTTGGTTCCCATCCCCCTGCCACATTAGTTTAAACCCTCCCCAACAGCGTTAGCAAAAGCACCCCCTAGGACATTGGTTCCAGTCCTGCCCAGGTGTAGACCGTCTGATTTGTAACAGTCCCACCTCCCCCAGAACCGGTCCCAATGTCCCAAAAATCTGAACCCCTCCCTCCTGCACCATCTCTCAAGCCACTCATTTATCCTGCCTATTCTTTCATTTCTATTCTGACTAGCACATGGCACTGGTAGCAATCCTGAGATTACTACCTCAGAGGTCCTACTTTTTAACTTGGCTCCTAACTCCCTAAATTCTGCTTGGAGGACCTCATCCCGTTTAGTACTTATATCATTGGTGCCTATATGCACTACAAAAGCTGGCTGTTCACCCTCTCCCTTCAGAATGTCCTGCAGTCGATCTGAGACATCCCTGACCCATGCACCTGGGAGGCAACATACCATTCGGGAGTCTCGTTTTCGACCACAGAACTGCCTATCTACTCCCCTTACAATCGAATCCCCTATGACTATAACCCTTCCACTCTTTTTCTCACCCTTCTGTACAGCAGAGCCAGCCACAGTGCCATGAACCTGACTACTGCTGCCTTCCCCTGGTGAGCCATCTCCCCCAACAGTATCCAAAATGGTATACCTGTTTTGGAGGGAGATGACCGCAGGGGACACCTGCACTGCCTTCCTGCTATTCTTTTTCTGCCTTTTGGTCACCTATTCCCTTTCACCCTCAGCAATCCTAATCTGTGGTGTGACCAATTTGCTGAACGTGCTATCCACGACTTCCTCAGCATCGCGGATGCTCCAAAGTGAGTCCATCTGCAGCTCCAGAGCCGTCATGTGGTCTAACAAGAGCTGCGGCTGGACACACTTCCTGCACGTGTAGGAGTCAGGGACATCAGCCGCGTCCCTGAGCTCCCACATTGAGCAAGAGGAGCATAACATGGGTCTGGGATCTCCTGCCATTTTTACTCTTAAGCTTAGCTTAGTCCTACTACAATATTCAATCCTAGATAAATGAAATGAAAAAAAAATTTGTACCAAATCACTCTACTTACCAGCACACAATAAAAAAAAGAAAAAGAAAAACACTTACCTCATCAACACAGCAGAGCTTTCTTTTTTGGTCAGAGGAGGAGGGCGGTTGGGAGACACAACACGTGTAGAGTCTCGGGTTTAGCCACTGCCCAAATATATCAGTTCACTCACGTTCCGAGAGCGCAATTTGACCGCTCCCACTCAGCTCCGCTGCCGAAATGAAGAACTTACCTCCTGGCAGCCCCCTGGTACTCACTCTCACTGCTCCCGCTGCTGCTGCTGCTACAAAAAATGGAGGCCGCTGATTGCACGAGGTAAGTTTTTAACTGGGAA
>NC_063339.1:22059378-22096435 GCF_021869965.1 Rhincodon typus
CCTCCCGGCAGGCCCCTGGTCCTCGCTCTCACTGCTGCAAAAAAAAAATGGAGGCCGCTGATTTTAGCTTCATGATGCTTTTATAAAATCCTTTATGTTAGTTTGTTGTGTTAAAAGCAATAAATAAGTAAAAGTTTTATAGCAGGTAGTGGCATCTTAGGCATTACGACAGTTATTTTACATTCAATAAAGACATCCAGAAGAAATTCACCAAAGATCCTTAGACAGCACTTTCCAAACCCACAAGCAATTCCATCTAGAAAGACAAGGGCAGCAGAAATATGGGAATACCACCACCTTCAAGGTCCCCTCCAAGCCATTCAACATCCTGACTTGGAAATATATCGCCATTCCTTCACCGTTGCGGGGTCAAAATCCTTGAATTCCCTCCCTAATGGCATTGTGGGTCAAACCACAGAAGGTGGACTGCAGCGATTCAAGAAACATAGAAACATAAAATATAGGAGCTGGAGGAGGCCATTCAGCCCTTCGAGCCTGCTCTGCCATTCTTCACGATCATGGCTGATCACCCAACTCAATAGACTAATCCTGCTTTCTTCCCAAAACCTTTGATCCCATTCACCCCAAGTGCAATATCAAGTCACCTCTTGAATAATTCAATGTTTTGGCATCAACGATTTCTCGTGGTAATGAACTCCACAGGCTCACCCCTCTCTGGGAGAAGAAATGTCTCCTCATCTCTGTCCTAAATCGTCCACCCTGAATCCTCATACTGTGATCCCTGGTTCTAGACACATCCACCATTGGGAGCATCCTCCCTGCATCTACCTTGTCCAGTTCTGTTAAAATTTTATAAGTCTCTATGAGATCCCCCTCATTCATCTGAATTCCATTGAAAACAATCCCAACCTAGTCAATCTCTCCTCATACGTCAGACCCGCCATCCCCCGAATCAGCCTGGTAAACCTTCGCTGCACACCCTCGACAGCAAAAGCATCCTTTCTCAGGAAAGGAGACCAAAACTGCACACAATATTCTAGGTGTGGCTTCAGCAAGGCTCTGTATAACTGCAACAGCACGTCCCTGGCTCCTATACTCGAAACCTCTCGCAATGAACACCAACATACCATTTGCCTTCTTTACCCCCTGCTGCACCTGCATGTTTACCTTCAGCGACTGGTGCACAGATACCCAGATCATGTTGTACACTCCCCTCTCCCAATTTACAACCACTGAGGTAGTAATCTGCTTTCTTGTTTTTGCTTCAGAATTGAATAACCTCACATTTATGCAAATTATACTGCATCTGCCATTGATTTGTTCACTCACCCAACCTGTCAGATCATGCTGAAGGATCTCTGCATCCTCGGCACAGTTCACCTTCCCACCCAACTTGGTATCATCTGCAAACTTGGAGCTGTTACATTTTGTTCCCTCATCTAAGCCATTAATATATATTGTGAATCACTGGGGTCCCAGCACCGATCCCTGTGGCACCACACTAGTTACTGCCTGCCAATTTGAAAAGGATCCACTAATTCCTACTCTTTGTTTCCTCTCTGCCAACCAGTTTCCTATCCATCTCAATATACTTGCCCCAATCCCATGAGCTTTAATCTTGCACATTAATTTCTTTGTCAAACACTTCTGAAAGTCCAAATATACTACATTGACTGGCTCCCCCCGTCAACTCTACCAGTTACATCTTCATAGAATTCCAACAGATTTGTCAAGCATAATTTCCCCTTCATAAATCCATGCTTACTCTCTGATCCAGCCATTGCTTTCTAAATGCCCTGTTATAAAATCCTTGAGAATGGATTTGAGAATTTTCCGCACTACCGAAGTTAGACTCACCAGTCTCTAGTTCCCTTTTACTCTCTACCTCCCTTTTTGAATATTGGAGTGGCATTAGCTACCCTCCGATCTGCAGGGACTGTTTCAGAGTCTATAGAATCCTGGAAGATGACCACTAATGCATTCACTATCTCTATAGCTACTTGCTTAATTACTCTAGTATGCAGATTATCAGGCCATGGGGATTTATCAGCCTTCAATCCCAACAATTTTCTAGCACCATTTCTCTACTAATATTGATCTCCCTCAGTTCTTCCATCTCACTAAATCTTGCATCCTCCAACAGTTGTGGCATCTGACTTGTGTCCGTGAGAAGACAGAACCAAAGTATATATTCAGTTCCTCAGCCATTCTTTGTCACCTACTATATATTCCCCCGTTTCTGTCTGTAGGGGACCTACATTTGTCATTATCAATCTTTTTCTCTACACATACCAATAGAAACTCTTAGCATCAGTCTTTATGTTCCCCGCAAGCTTACTTTCGTACTCTATTTTCCCCTTCTTAATCAATCCCTTGGTCTTTGCTGAATTCTAAACTGCTCCCGATCCTCAGATTTATTATTTTTCTTGGTTATTCTGTATGCTTCTTCCTTGGATCAGATACTATCTCTTATTTCCTTTGTAAGCCATGGATTGACGATCTCACCCATTTTGCTTTTGTGACAGACAGGAATAAACAGTTGTTGCAGATCCCCCATGCGTTCCTTGAATGTTTGCCATTGCCTATCCACTGTCATCCCTTTAAGTCACTCTCCCCAATCTGTCAAGACCAACTCACACCTCATATTCTCGTAGTTTCCTTTATTAAGGTTCAGCACCCTAGTCTCTGAATCAATAAACTCACTCTCCACCATGATAAAAAATTCTATCATGTTATGGTCGCTCTTCCCTAAGGGTCTCACATAGCGAGCTGGAACAAAGCTCACAACCATATTTTCAAGGACAACTAGGGACAGGAAATAAATGCTGGCCAGACAGTGACGCCCACAACCCAAAATGAATAAATTAAAAGGAAACAATTACTGATTATGAAATATTCTATGGTTTTATGTTTCTGAACTTCGGAATATTGTTTTGAATTACACAATTAACGGTGGAATTATTCAGTGTCTATTGTTTTATCTAAAATGTGCAGCAAGAAACAATTTAACTCAGTTCTATTTTCATAGATGGAAAACAAAAAATCTCCCTACATCCACTTAATATGCTGCAACCTAAGTATTAACTCAATGTGCATTACTTTTAATACAGAGCAATCGTTTAACAATCTAATATAATCCCCTTTATTATCACCTAGTAATACTTAAAATACAATTGGGATAGCAACTATATATGCTTTATTATTCAAGAGTCATACATTAGTTTGTTTCTATTTTAATTCAAACTTTCCTTACGTAATGCACTTTGAATATTATCGAAGCTTCCTTCCATAGACTGTGCTATTAGTTAGAAGTTGGTGCGACTTGAGTCAGTACAGAATTATACAAAATGGCTGTTTTCCACCTTCAAGTAAAATCTTATGCTTTAAATCACAGAAAACCGATGATACCCATGATATACATTGCCAATAGATTTAACCATGAGGCATCATTGTGATTAGAACTTCTAATAACAGTAGATGAAATGAAAACTATGATGCCAGGTTATTCAAAAGGACAATGTTTTCTTTCTTTGACAAACTGTAGGTTGGAATGTAAAATACAGGTAAAGCCACAACAATCTTATCAGACCATAATCCATTCTCTCTTTAGAGAGATGATTGGTAGTTCTTTAACCTGAGGATTACCATGCCCCCAGGCAAGGGGAGACATTGAGAAAGGGATTCTTTCATAGAACCCAGACTATTGGCATTACTGTATTGCAAACCAGTCACCAAGCCAACTATGCTAACTGAGCCCCTTATACTAGCCAACTGTCTTTTCTCTTTAATTAATTCCTGGTTAGAAAACCCCCATAATTTAGTCTCCAGCTGTCAGATTATTGAGCTCTTCACCTTTAAAGTGGTTATGATCATTCCTTACACAGGAAAAGAATGTAGAATTTCAAGTTATGAATTAAAAATGCACCCACATCATGAATACTTTCAAACCACTTCTCAGAAATCAAAGCGCTGATCTTAATATAGCAAATCAGTGCTTCCTATTTTTTTCCCCATTGTGAATCTATTTTGAGATTTGAAAATTGTTACAACCCGTCAGAGAGAACTCAGAGAGCAGGGTGTGTCTGTAAACCGGTAGGAGTAATGGTCTGTTAGGAGGGTTGGGAAACAGGTATTATAATTCATTCAGAGCCCTATAGCAGACATTACTGCCTCAGATGTCATGACCCCCAAACGTTTGGGTCGTGATCACACCCAGAGACCTGAGTCCCACTTTGGGAAATCAACATGCTTTAATTTGTTGTCACTGTTAACGTCTGATCAAAGTATCATTTATAGTCTGGATCAGGATATGGAACACAATCATGTGAACTGGATCTTGCAACCACTTACCACACTGTTACATAATCATTTGTACTTGAATAAACGACCTCTTACATATTTTGTCAAGTATTTTTCTGGTGATTTGCTAATAGTTTTAGCATCACACTGTTGTATATGAATGCCAAAACTCTTAGTGAGGTACTGATTTGTACATCTACCTACATATGTATGTATGCCAAAAGTTGTGAACTGATTTACTCCTTAACAACGGTCAGCATTGATAGCCTCACTGTTATTCTTAAAACAAATGGTGGAAGCTAGCATTTTCAGTATGAGTTAGGACATGATATTGCAGTAGTACAGGAAAATGGTGTAGCTACTTTTGGAGTACTGTGTATAGTTCTGGTTGCCCTGCTATAGAAAGGATACTATTAAATTGGAAAAGGTGTAAAAAGGATTTGCAAGGATGTTACGAGGACTGGTATGTCTGAGTAATAATGAAAGCTGGAACTTTTTTCACGGGGGCATAGGAGGTTGAGGTGTAACCTCATAGAGGTTTATAAAATCATAAGAGACATAGATAAGATGAATAGTAAAGGTCTTTTCCCTAGGGTAGGGGAATTAAAAACTCGAGTGCATATTTTTGCGGTGAGAGGGGAAATATTTAAAAGGGACCTGAGAAGAAACATTTTTCACACAGAGGGTGCTTTGTATGTGAAATGAGCTGCCCGAGGAGGTAGTAGGTGCAGGTACAGTTACAACATTTAAAAGACATTTGGTTAGATACATGAATAGTAAAGGTTTAGAGAGATATTGGTCAAATGCAGGTAAATGGGACTAATTTAGTTTGGGAAACTTGGTTGGCTTGGATGAGTTTGACTGAAGGGTCTGTTTCCACGCTGTATGACTTTATAACTCTGTAACTGAAATTCGTGATTTTCTAAAGACATAACGTATCAGATGGGATCTGGAAATCTGAACAGATAAATGTTGGGGAGAGATTTCAAAAAGGTGTCTTGAGTCCTGTGTTTGACAGTACAAGTTTTATTCAGAGGTCCATACCAACACAGTGTGTGAGAGATCTCAGGAGAACATCTCCAAGACACATTAACAGTCCAATCAAATGCAGTACATTTATACATTCTAGCACTATAACAGCCACCTGCCATTGATCTCATCATAGTTTGTTAGATAAAAGGCACTAACAATAACTATTCCTATTCAATAAACAACATTGACCTATACCATCACTGTGATCTAGTTTGACTGTTAGAATTCCTGTTATCACGTGACTGCTCAAAGTAATTGTGAAACATCATTGTGTCACAACAGCTACATTGATTTCATCATTGCTGACTGCGGTTTGGTCTTTGAACTCTCTCTTCCTTCCTGTGTGTATGCTAATGTGACTAACTCCCCTGCTGCAAATAACCTTTATTCCCAACTGCTGACCATTCCCTCTAAACTGACGCTGGGCCAAATTGCATGAGCTTGCACTACTGAAGACCTTATCTGGAAACATCCTACTTTCTGCAGAAGTAGCTCTCCTAAGCTTATTTCTTACCAACATGTTTATTTCACTGTGCCATGCTAAGCTTAAAACTATCTCCCCGTGACTCTCGTCATCATTTTTAAAAAAAAATCATTTACAGGATGAGAGCATCACTGGCTAGGCCAGCATTTATTGCCCATCCCAGAGGGCACTTAAATGTCAACCACATTGCTGTGGGTCTGGAGTCACATGTAGGCCATATCAGTTTCCTTCCCTAAAGGACATTGGTGAAGCAGAAGGGCTTTTCCTGACAATTGACAACAGATGCATGGTCATCATTAGACTCTTAATTCCAGATTTTTATTGAATATAAATTTCACCGTCTGTCAAAATGGGATTCATTCCTTGGCCCCCAGAACAATCAACAAACAGATTCTATTTAAATTAGAATTTCTATGAAGTACAAAAAACAACTCATGACGAAATAATCTCTTACTATACTATAAGCAGGAATATTTCAGTTACAAAATGCAATAAGTGCAGGACATCCAGATAAGCCACCACCAGCACAGTGGCCCAGTGGTTAGCACTGCTGCCTCACAGCACCAGGGACCCAGGTTAGAATTCATCCTTGCATGACTTTCTGTGTGGAGTTCACATATCCTCCCTGTGCCTGCATGTGTTTCCTCCCACAGTCCAAAGATGTGCAGGTAAGGTGGATTGGCCATGCTAAATTGCCCAAAGTGTCCAAGGATGTGCAGGCTAGGTGGATCAGCCATGGGAAATGCAAGTTTTCAGGGATAAGATGGGGGCAGGATTCTCTTGGGAGGGTCAGTGTGGGCTGAATGACCTGTTTCCACACTGTAGAGATTCTATGATTTCTACACTTACAAATTGTTCTGAAGAAGTCACTGAACTAGAAATGTTAACTCTATTTCTCTTCACAGATGCTGCCAGACCTTTAGAGATTCTCCAGCAATTTCTCTTTTAATGCAGTATGTCTCTCCAGTGGAGTGAGGCAAATGAAAAATAGTTAAATGAAATTAATTATGCATATAAAAGCAATCTCATTGGTTTATAACAGTTGATCTTCAGCCATAATTGATTGAACAATCTCCATTCTGATCAAAGCTTGTATTGTCTATAGCCCTGAAAAATGCCCAGATAGCTTAATATATGGCCCAAAACAGCTGAAAAATTCAATATGGTATATTCAAATGGATACTCTGTATTTGTAACTTCACGGCTCATAACATTCTGTGGAGCTACAAACAGGTATCTTGCAGCTGTACCTGTGTAGAAAGGCAGAACTGTCATTTACATTGCCAAATTATTTTTCTAGACAAGAAGTCCTTAATGTAGCTGCACTGTTATGTCAACAGATTCCTAAATCAAATCACAGTGCAAGAGACAATACAGTTCATCTGTGTACAAGATTTCCCAGATAACTGATAAATGTTGAGACGTCACTCTGTGGATTCCAGAATAATTCAGTAAAACAGATATTGGCCTGAATTTCTTTTGTGTCTACTAGTTAGCACATTGGTTAAAAAGCTTGTACAAATTATTGCTCGTCTGATTTTGATACAATTTAAGTAATTACAATAAAATGAATAAAGGAGCGACTGGAATGTACATAAACATATTAATTAGAGAAGTGTTGCAATGAGCACATTAAAATTTTATTGAGACACAGAAATAGACTAATCATCGGTATATTCTGTATTACTTGATAAAATCACACTTGGTAATCAATGGCCATAACTCCATTTTGCATTTTTCATGAGAAAGTGAATATAGCCATTAATTTTATGCATCGTAATTACAACAATTACAACCATTTCCTGAATGTGCTGACATGAAACTATTCCTCTGTTCAAATTGTGAACTTATCAACAGGGCTACCCAGGAAACAATTATTTAACACTTAGCGTTAAAAATCAGCAGCGACAGCATTCATGAGTTTGATGTCACACTTTATGG
Organism: Rhincodon typus; assembly: GCF_021869965.1. Classification (NCBI taxonomy): domain Eukaryota; kingdom Metazoa; phylum Chordata; class Chondrichthyes; order Orectolobiformes; family Rhincodontidae; genus Rhincodon; species Rhincodon typus. The sequence continues at coordinate 22,067,096 of NC_063339.1, forward strand.
GCTGAATCCTACTTTTCCCAGCTAAGTCCAAATTGCATTGAGTTTTTTTGGAGCATTTCTCACTGCAAGGCAAAGTGAGTTCTCTATCTGCCCAAATTCATCTAATTAATTATTTACTGTGCCCCATGGTGTCTCTTACTTCCGATACCCACACTATCTTACTACACGCTTTTACCACAACAACTTGCCACTCGGTAAATATTGGCCAAAGGACTGTTATAAACCAATGAGATTGCTTTGAATTTGTGCCATGTTGAAATGGTCGCTTTGCATCTGGGTGACTACTGGCATTCCAAAATGATCAAGGGCACAGTTAGGACATAGCAGTATGGCACTGTGATTCCACAAGAGGGGTCTGGTCGATTGGTGATCAAAAGAAGATCCATCCTCTTCCCAGAAGATGGGCAGAAGAGATTGTGCCACCAGACACTGCCAGCTTCGTCTAAGGTCGCCACCTGTGCTCATGTCATCTCCAGGATGTGGAGAAATGGCTGGCAGTGCCACAAGAATCCATTTGCACCAGGTTAAATGTCACATTTTGATCTCTCCTACCTGACACTCAATCTCTCTCTCTGCTACTGCTCCCAGCTCCCACCAACACTCTTGCTCCACCACTCTGACTGGAGCTTAGAAGAGTGAAGGGGATCTCACTGAAATGTAGAACAACTTGGCAGGATTGATGGACTAGGTGCAAGAATGATGTTTCCTCTGCCTGGATGACCTAAACCAAGAGGTGATAGGATATACAAGTAGGCTATTTAAGGCTGAGATGAGGAGAAATGTCTTCACAGGTAGTGAACCTGTGGAATTCTTTACTATAGAAGACTATGGAGGCCAAGTCACTGAACTTATTTAAGAAAGAAATAGAAAGGTTTCTAGATACTAAAGTCATCAAGGGCTATGAGGAAAGAACCCGAGTATCGTGTTGAGGTAGAGGATCAGCCACGGCCATGTTGAATTGTGGAGTGTGCTTAGTACACTGATGATCTACTCCTGCTCCAATTACTGTTTCTATACAGATTCATAGAGCCATTTGCTTGACTTTAGTTAATTGGCCTGTCAATGGTAGGAGTAGGGCTGCAATCAATATTGCCAAGAGGAAACGTTTTTTATCACAGAAATATAGAAATGATCACATCTACGTTCTAAGGGTTGGGTTTCAACTTGAGCAATCTTTTATTGCAATTTTGTACCTTTTAGTCATGCACATTTCTGCATCATAACTGATTCTCCAAAGATTTAAACAGCATATTAAAAATGTGTTCCAAGTAATTCATCATTTAGGCCTGCTCAAAAGGTTAAATCATATTTCATAAGAAATTGCTGTATAATAACACATATGTCATTCAGATTGTTAATTATGTAAAAAGCAATCTTACAGTAATACATTGATTATAATTCATAATCTTTGATTGCTTTGCATTACTTGGCAAAGCTTAATTAAAATTATAATATTGGCTGGCACTACCCAAAACAGCAAGAACATTAAACAATGGAAGGCAAAGTATTAAAAGGATGACATGTTCTTTATTTTTTGAAAGGATTAACATGTTGGGAATATTGCTTCCCACCTTAATGCACCACCTTACACCCTCTCTGTGCTTTGCAAATACTTATGAATCAATTGATCAGAAATTATTCCAGCCATTGCACTGAACACCTTAATACTATATAATTGTACAGGATAGATCTATACACTGTATGAGAGTTTCTTCTCTTAAAGAGCTGGGAATTTTTGGAATTGGAATGAAACTACAGTTGAGAAGTGTTTGGGTCCTGGTGGGCATCATCATGGAGTCTTAAAAGGGTTGGCTAATGAGCTAATAGATGCATAAGTGTTAATTTTCCAAACTCCATTAAATTTTTGACTGGACAATAGCAAGTATAACCCCTCAATTTAAGAAGAGAGGGAGGCAGAAAACAGGAAACTATGGGTCAGTAAGCTTGAGGTCTGCCACGGGAAGCTATTCACATCATCATTAAAGAGGTTATAGCTGGACACTTGGAAAAGATAAAGGTTATCAGTAAGAGTCAATATGGCTTGATGAAATAGAATCCTATTTGGCCAATTATTGGATTTCTTTGAAGGAGTAACGTGATCTACGGATTAAAGGGAGCCCATTGACAAACTGTACTTCAATTTCCATAAGGCATTCAACAAAGTTCTATGTAAATGGCAGCACATTGGCTCAGTGGTTAGCACCGCTGCCTCACAGCGCCAGGGACCAGAGTTCAATTCTACCCTCAGGCGACTGGCTGTGTGGAGTTTGCACATTCACGTGTATCTGTGTGGGTTTCCTCTGGGAGCTCTGGTTTCCTCCCACAGTCCAAAGATATGTCAATTGGCTGTGCTAAGTTGTGCAAAGTGTCCGAGGATTGCGTGCTAGATTGGTTAGCCATGTAAAATACAGGGTAGAGGGTGGTTCTGGGTGGGGTCCTCTTCAGAGGGTCAATGTGGACTTAATGGGCCAAATGGCTTGCTTCCACATTACAGGGATTTTACGAAATGCTTACTGTGCAAAATGGAAGTTGAGGGAGTAGGATAATCATGCTAACAAGGATAGAAGATTGGCTGGCTCAAAACAGATGCATAAATGCAAATTTTTCAGATTGGCTGCATGTGACAGTGGGGTCCTATGGGGTGTCTGCTGGGCCATTAATTTTTTAGAATTTAAGTCAATAAATTAATTGAAGGGATTGAGGCATGATACCTAAATTAATTGGAGACACAAAGATGTGTAAGTTCGAAGAAGAGTCATATCAAGGTCAAGATGTTAATTTCTTTTTTCTTTCTACAAATGCTGCCAGATCAGTTGAGTTTCTCCATCATTTGTTGCTTTTGCTTCAGATTTCCAAGATCCACAGTATTTTACTGATACTCTTGTGTCAGTCAATGGTTAAGGGGTACTATTTTAAAATTAGGAGCTGATCTGTTATGACAGAGATAAAGGACTTTTCTTTCTCTCAGAGAGTTGTGCAACTTGCAAACACTCTGCCTCAGAAGGCAGTAGAGGTATAGTCATTGAGTACTTTTGAGGCAGGCAGTAGAAAAGAGGAATCAAAGGTTATCAGGGACAAATGAGAATGTGGAATTTGAAACATAAACAGGTTAGCCATGATGTTATCGCAGGCATGAATGCCTACTTTTGCTTCTGCTACTAATTCATATGTGCGTTACTTCGCAAAATTACATTTGATTAATTCAACCAAATTGTTGATATGTATATTATGAATAACCAGGGCCCAAACATTGATTCCCGTACTGCCCCACTAGTACCCTCCAATCCAAAAAAGACCCAGTTATTCCTACTCTCTGTTTTCTCTTTGCCAACCAATACTCAATCTATTGCTAAATTAATCTCAATCCACCACAGTTCCTTGTGCTTTAATTTGTACACTAACCTCTTATGTGTCCAAAGTTTTCAGGTTGAGGTGAAAGCCATGGGATTGTTACAGAGCAGAAGGGAGCTATTCAGCATCATGTTTGCTTCAGTCCTTGAAATGAGTACCTCACCTAAAGCCACTTTCCTGCCCTCATACAGTTTATTCTTCCTTTTGAAACAGTCACCAATTCCCAATCAAATGTCTGGATTGAACTTGTCTTTTCCACACTCTCCAGCAGCGCATTCCAGACCACTCTAACCACGTGCTACATGAAAGGTTTGTTTTCATATTACTTTTGCTTATTTTACTAATTACTTTAAATCCATGCTCTCTGGTGTTCAGTAAGTGGGAACACTGTTTCCCTATTTATTCTGTCCAGACCTCTCATACCTTTGAATGCCTCAATTAAGTCATCTCGCAGCCATTTCTTCTCTGAAGAGAACAGTCCCAGTTTTTCCAACTTACCATCATTACTGAAATTCTACATCTCTGGAAACATGCTTGTAAACCTCTTCTGAACTCCCTGAAAAGCCTTCACATTAAACTTAAAGTGTGGCGCCCAGAACTGAATGCAATAATCCAATTAATGCCAGAATGGTGTCTTACTTATTTTGTGCCTCTTGCCTAAATGGAATAGTATTCCTAAACAATACAACTGGTTGTCTTTCTCCAATACAGAATGATTCTTACAGTCTTTCATAGACCATGGTTAATTACTTGGCTATTTTATATTGAAGTTACTGAACCCATTTAAATCAGAAAAGCTGATAACAAGATCAGCGTTGCTACTACATATTTGCATTCACCTGGTGTCTGCCAACAAGCGCAACTCCTATCCTAAGTAAAAAGAAAAAGAATGCTGGTGAAACTCAGCAACTCTGGCAGTGATCTGTGGAGAGAAACCAGAGATAACATTTCTAATCCAATACGACACTTCTTCAGTTCCAATGAAGAGATATACCAGACTCTGAACATTAACTCTGTTTCTCACCTCACAGATGCTGCCAGACCTGCTGAGCTTCTCCAGCATTTCCTGTTTATATTTCAGATTGCCAAGAATCGTAGCATTGTGCTTTTATTCTTATCTCCAATTCTATATCTTTTGCAGGAAAATGTGCTCCCCTCAAAGTCCAGCATTAACTGTGAGTATACTTAATTATTACCTGTTGATAATCCCTAACCGTCCAGGGCACATTTAAGCATCAGTTGTTTGCCTTTACAAGAGCTTATATTTTCAATGGTGAAACACCCACAGGAAAGGCAGAGGTCACTGTGAAGATTATTTACAACGTTCATGTTGTGAATAGGGATCTTAGTCATCGATGGTGATATTGGATATTTTCAATTTGTTAGGAAGAGCAGAATCTTATGGGGGTTTGAGCAACATGGGCTAAGACGTGATTAGTGGCAGAATTCAATGAGAAATCTGGTGAGGCCTAATTCAATGTCAGGAGCATCTCGCTCCATCTTTTGACAAGCGGCGAGGTGAGTTTCTTGCTGGCCAGTGGTGAGTTGCCAATTAAGGGGGTTTATTATTTATTAAATCCTTTGTCAACAACTCAACTTCGCTCATTAATACTCAGCTTCCCATCTTACCAGGCAAGTTCAATGTCGAGAATTATCAATGTGGAACTCAGAAGAAGCACTTGATAAATTCAGCTCACTGGTTGTTCCAAAGGGCATCCATGTTGAACAGTGAGCACCAGTGTCTCAGGGCACACTCTATGGGCACTGGCCACACATGGCCCATATCTATAGACATTGGCATCTGATATGTGACAGCCTCTAAGAACAGCACATTGGCCCAGTTGTTAGCACTGCTGCCTCACAACATTGATTCCAGTGTCGGGTAACTGTCCGTGTGGAGTTTGCATGTTCTCCCTATGACTGCATGGTTTTCCATTGGGTGCTCTGGTTTCCTCCCAAAGTCCAAAAGGTGTGCAAGTTAGGTGAATTGACCACGCTAAATTGCCCATAGTGTCTGGGGATGTGCAGGCAAGGGGAGTTAACCATAGGAAATGCAGGGCTACAGGGATAGGGTAGGGGGTGAGTCTAGGTGGGTCTTTGGAGGGTCGGTGTAGACTCGATGGACTGAATGGCCTTCTTCCATATTGTAGGGATTCTATAATTCTATAATATATGTGGGGTTATGGGGAAAGTGCAGCGGTCTGGGTGAGATGCTTTTCAGAAATCAGTGCAGACTTGATGGGCTAAATAGCCTCTTTCTGCACTGTAAGGATTCTATGATTCTAACCATCACTGCCTATCTCCAATACATTTACAGGAGGCTTCTGTACTTCAATTCTGCACCGAAAACTCTTATTGTAATGCTGCATCAAAGGCACTGCATGCTCAGGGACAAAAACTCAGCTCATGGACTGGACCAGGCTACACCTCCAGGCTGTTTGCTTGCTGTCAAAGTGCTCACTCACTCCAGGTCTACGTGGACACTCCCAACATCCCTCCCTTGCCTTACCTTTCTACACTTTGCCACTTCAGCCTGAGATACCAGATTCATATTATTTCTATTTAGTATAGATACAGAGGCAGGAGCTTGTAATGGTTGCAGTAGGACTCAGTCAAGTGAAGGGGTTCCTCTTCACTCAGGGGATCCCAGCACAGTAAGTCAAGGCCATCTCTAATACCAGTCTAGTGGGTTGGGCATGGTCAGACAGCCACTCAGGACAGTCAGAGTTTGGGTACTCTCCACATAAGGGGAGGGGAGACAAACATCATCAACCCACCACTGTCTTGACTCTTTCAACCCTGTTGTTGACTGTTTACCTCTTGGAAACAGAGAGAAGTGAGTATTTACAGTGATGAAAGTTGGTGATACAGCTGTTATTTTCCATGCAGGTTGAGTGGTGCTCCGAGCGGGTGAGTGGGCAGTGCTTAGGGCATGCTGTGTTAATCCTGTCAGGGCTACTGGGGGTGGGTAACAGTGAGTGAGGGAAAATGTTACATACAATAGTGAGATTGAGTGAATGTATGGTATCAGAGAGAAGATGATAACACTTAATGCTGGTAGAGTGGAAAAGGACATTGCCCATCTTCCCATTGTGCTGAGCATTCCTCCAGGTGGCTCAGACTGCTCTGACTCAGATAGCCACATTGGACCAGACTGGCATGGCCTAGTGTCATAGGGTCTGCTGGTCTTAGTGGAACAGGAAGCCCCACATTTGCACCAACCCATGTAGCAGGACCTCCAGAACCCTGACCACTCAGTGTTGAGGGGGACGCCAATTCTGTCTAGTCCACCACGTCCAACGCAAATGTCAGGAACTGTGCAGGGCAGCTCCTGACCAACAGTGCTTGTCCGGGTGCACAATGAGCTTTCAAAGATGGCGCAGGTGCAAGGGATGCCTGATATCTCAGTGGTGAGTTGCTTTGAGGAATGGTGCAAGATGATATGGGGCTGCAATCGATGTGAGGGATGTTATTGGGCCGGGTAGGTAGTTGAAAGGGTGTGATTAGTAAAACGCAATGAGAAAATGAACTTGGCCTTGCAATGTAAAACCCTTGGAAAAACTTGATAAAACTCAGACTTAGGCAAAAAGACATAGATTCAGCCTGACATCATACACACTGCACAACATCCCTGCCACTATGTGTGTGATACTTCGAGCCTGTCTCCCAGTTAGCAGTTAGAATCTGAGCATTACCTATTTTGACGTTTTTTAATAATATATTTAATTTTACAATTACTCATTTTAAGCACGACACAAGATCTTGAGGCTGAATAAATTTGACAAATAACGTCCAGTAAGAATAAGCTCCTTGTCAAAAAAAAATCAAAGCTAGTTTCTTAAACCACGAACAACGAGAAACAACATAAGAAACTTATATTTGAGTTTTTGTTCAGTGGATGCATGTCAATGTTAAAGGAAAACATGGAGGGACTTAGAGTCATAGAGTCATACAGCATGGAAACAGACCCTTCAGCCCTACTCATCCATGCTGACCAGATATCCTAAATTATTCTCATCCCATTTGTCAGCATTTGGCCCATATCCCTCTGAACCATTCCTATGCATGTACCCATCCAGATGTCTTTTACGTGTTGCAATTTTACCAGTCTCCACCACTTGCCAGGTCATTCCATACATGCACCACCTTCTGCGTGAAAAAGTTGCCCCTTAGGTCCCTTTTAAATCTTCTTTTTATTTAAAAAAAAATGTAACCTGTGATCAAAGAGTAAAACACCTGTTCATCTATGATTTCCTCAGGTGTCCTCATCTCTTACAATATCAATCTCTATTCTCGCGTGGAGGCCCTTTAATGAAGCAAAAGTTAGGTTGAAGAAGTCAACTTTAAGGAGCATTGTAAAGGAGAAAAGTGGGGTTGAAATACAAATAGGTTGATAGAGACACAGTTGCCAATAGTAGAAGACTAAAATAAGGAATGCTCAAATGGCCCAAATTGGAAGGGCACTGATATCTCAGAGGGTTTTGCAGTTGTAGAAGATTATAGAAATAGGCAGAGAGAAGGTCATGGAGGGATTTTAAAACAAAGGGAAATAATTATAAGTTTATATCTTTATATATGCAGACCCGATTGTTGAGTTGTGACTTCAATTTCAATTTTAGCTCAGTATTCTACATCTTGTGAAACTTGAATCGTATAACGCAGCTGATTCAGGGTGGCTGCCAGTTCCTGGGTTAACCGATTAGGCTTTTCATTTTCTCCTCATATTTTGTGACACTGAAAACATTGCTAATGTTACAGAAGTAATAACAATAACTCATTCTTTAGCCTTTTCATTGTTGTTTAATTAATCTTAAATTACTTCAATACATTAAATACAATTTACATAAAAATGGAGAAGCATGGTAGAGCTAATTGACTTTGGCAGCTGTGCAGTGAAATAAATGAACAGAGGACTTCAGGATTTTATTTCCCCCGAGGTGCATTTCGGGGGATGGTTTTCCTCAAGATACTGGTGGCGAAGTGTCAAACATCAGTGGCTGCCATCTGTGAAGCTGAATGCCACATATGGCATTATTTATGGCAATGGTTTTCACTTTGCTGAACTGTCTACTCTTCTTCCAACATCAAGAAATGTTCTCAACAGGGCAATGAAAAGAGTGATGTTGATTGAAATCCAGCCCAAAGGGGGAATAAGTGGAAGTTTGGAAAAGGTGGAAGTTCATGCCACCAGAAGGCAACATGGAAAAGTTCTTCATAACATAAACTTGCTGGAATTTAGTTAAAGCAATGTCTCTGTTTAACAGTAACTTATTATATCCATTGAACAAATCTTTCATTGCTACCTATTCAATGAAAGGAATGATGTTACATGCAGAGTGACAAATGAACTTGCAACATAATTACACCATAAAAAATTAGGGAATGTTAAAGTTACAAACCGTACATGTCAGTCAATCTTTGCCAAAGCATCTTAGATATAAAAGAATTAACTTACGTGTTTCATGGGATATAACAACAACAAAATATTGATAGTAATAACTAATTTCAGTAACTTTAAATTAATCTGATAGAATTCTAATCTGTCATGTTTTAAGGGACAAGTATACATAACTCAGAAAATATCTGAGATATTCTTTCATACGTTAAGTGAAATTATTATTCAGTGAATGCCTTAGAAACACAGAAAATAGGTGCAGGAGTAGGCCATTTGGCCATTTAAACCTGCACCACCATTCAATATGATCATGATTGATCATGCAATTTCAGAATCTCCATATCCCTTGATCCCTTCAGCCACAAGGGGTATGTCCAGCTCCTTCTTGAATACATCTAACAAACCGCGCCAAATAGCTTTCTGTGGTAGAGAATTCCACAGGTTCACAACTCTCCAAGTGAAGAAATTCTCCCTCATTTCAGTCCCGAATGGCTTACCCCTTATTCTTAGACTCTTTGTGCATGATTTGTGTGTGCCAGGGTTACGGGGGATAATATAGAAGCCATTCAGCCCATCAAGTCCACATTGACCTTATGAAGGGCATTACACCAGACTCACCTCCCTACTCTATCCTTGTAACCCTGTATTTCCCATGACTAATCCACCTAGACCATACATCCCTGGACACTATGGGTAATTTAGCATAGCCAATCTACCTAACCTGCACATCTTTGGACTGTCGAAGGAAACTGGAGCACCCGGAGAAAACCCACTCAGACACAGGGAGAATGTGCAAACTCCTCACAGTCACCCGAGGCTGGAATCTAACCCGAGTCCCTGGTGCTGCGAGACAGCATTGCTAACGACTGTTAACCATTAACCTTGTTAATGCCTGTTAAAGTGCAATTACTTTCTTCTCAAATAAAACATGCCTTATTATTGATTAGGACTGTGTAGGATGTGTTTTAGTTTTATGTTGGGAGATGAGAAGTAAGTACTTGAAGCAGAATTTACATTTACTTGGTGCCTTTCACATCCTTAGGACCTCTCACGGCAGTTCACGCCAAACTACTTCCATGTTAGCTACACTTGAGTACTGGAAATAAAATAAATAATATTGTGGTGTCTTTTATATACAACTGAAGTTAGCGGTAAGCTTGATTTGACAAATCCTATAACTATACAACATCCATTCATTATTGTATTCTTTCCACCTATTTTTGGAGGACATTTGAGCATTTCAGACAATGAAGAAATTATAGGACTATATACATTCAGGTGAGATGGTGCATGCTATGGAAGAGAACTTGTGTGTTTCCTATGGATGGTAAAGATTACAGAGCAGAGAAATACTGCTGAAGTAACATTCGTAAGCCAAAAATCATAAATTGCTGGAGAAGCTCAGCAGGTCTAGAAGCATCTGTGGAAAGAAAGCAGGGTCAGTATTTCATGTCCAGTGACCGTCCTTTCAGAACTGTTTTTTTGTTTATCATTGGTAAGTAGCTGCTGTTAATTCGTTGTATCATACATCTGCTTCTTTTTGAGTTCTATGCCCAAGGTGAAGTACCACGAGCTCCACCACAAGTAGGGTGAGAAGGCAGGTCCCAAATCCAACACAGCCCAAAGTTGTCCAACCAACTCACCTCTAAATCATCTGAGTTGCTAAGTTCCTGGAGCCACGGATATGATAATACAGGGTTCGATTTCTTTCCAAAGCATGGCTATTCAGGAATATTTCCCACTCTTACTGTCTGTCATTGGTGTTCTTATAGTTAATGGTTCCGAAGGTGTTAATGGTGCTGTTACATTGGCTTCACCCACTTTACTGATATCTCACACAGTCTGGAGGTGGTGAAAAGGAGTTCTACTCCAACTTTCAGGGGGAGCAGATATAGCTGCACTATCTCTGGAAAGTCCCAATAATTATGTTTGTCCAAATCTAGGTCTATTGTTGCTATTATGCAATAAATCTTCTTGTTATCTAAGAACAGTGACTCTTTCTAGATTCTGTAGGCTAGGTTTATTTCAATCACTAGAAACAGACATTAAACGGAGGATTGGTGGCGGTGAATTAAACCAAACAACCTTTCTTCAGTACACACACTGGTTCGGGTTACACTTGCACAACGTAATAAGAGTGGAAAAATACAACAGCATGTTAGAAACATTTGCAACTTGATATTTGACTCTATTTAGCTGTGTTATGATCACACCTTTGTTGGACATAAAGAACTGGAGTGGAGAAATCCAAAGCTTCACATTCATTGGAACTTCAGACTAACCAATCTGTTCCAGTACAGTTACAGCACTGGCAATGACCCGGCACTATGAAAAAAATTTTCTACGTCCTGTCCAGAAAAAAACAGAACAAATTCTACCTAGAGAATTACTGCTCCATTAGTCCACTCCCAATCATTAACAAAGTGATGAAAGGTGTTGGCAATAAAGTTATCAGATACCACTTTACTCAACAATAACTTGTTCATTGCTGCTCAATTTGAGGTTTATGCTGTTAAACAGGTCTTACTTGCAGCAATGTGGTTGACTCTTAACTGCTCTCTGGGCAATTAGGGATGGGTAATAAATGCTGCCTAGCCAGCGACACCCTCATCCCATAAATGAATAAATAAAAAAAAAGTTAGGGATCACTTCAAAATTGTATGAAATCATGGAGTCATACAGCATACAAAGGAGAGTTTTTGGCCCATTGAGTCTGCACTGACTTATCTACATTAATCCCACCTTCCAGCACCTGTCCCATAGCTTTGATGTTATAATGTTTAAAGTGCTTATCCACATACCTTTTAAAGGTTGTGAGATTTCCCACTTCTGTTATCTTCCCAGGTAGTGCATTCCAAATTCCCATCGCATTCTTGGTGAAAACATTTTCCTTCAAATCCTCTAAATCTCCTGCCCTTCACCTTAAAATTATGCTCTATTGACTCCCCAACGTATGGTAACGGCTCCTTCCTATCTACCTTCCTCATGCCCCTTAATATCTTATTCACCTCAATCAAGCTCCCCCTCAGATTTCTCTGCTCCAAAGAAAACAACCCAAATCTCTTCATAGCTAAAATTCTCCAACCCAGGCAACATCCTGATGAATCTCCAATACAATCTCCTTGCTCTTGTGTCCTTCATGCCACATTAACTACCCTATTTATTTGTTTTGTTTTGTTGCCTTCACGGATCTGTAGTCAAGCACCGTCTGTTCCTCTGTTACTGTTTTCTAGCGTCCTGCCACTCCTTTATCTTGTTACTTCTTCCAAAGTGCATCACTTCACAGTTTTCAATATTGAATTCCATCTATCATTGATCTGCCCATTTGACCAACCCATCTATATCTTCCTTTAATATAAGATTTTCATCCTCATTATTAACCCCTGGGCAATCTTTATGTCAGTCTCAAACCTACTTATCATCACCACCTACATTCTGATCCATATTGTTTTCATATATCATGACCAATAAAGGAACAACACTGATTCTTGTGGTACACCACTGGACACTGGCCTCTAGCCACACCAACAGGCTTCACTGTATGCTCATGCCGATGAAATTAGTGGCCCAGAATTCAGCATGCTCAGAAACCTATTTTCCTGTCCTGATAATACAAACAACACACCTACATTTTTGATCAGTTCTGCCATTAACCTTCTTGTCGAAGAACTTTCTGTTACATAGCATTGAAGACCAGCCCAGGAATGGTAGTAAACAGCACTGGGGTAGATCAAACTGGAAACCAAACCAAGTTTTCAGCAGAAAATACTGTAGTTCAAGTCTCCTGCAGGACATGAAAGTTACTGAGTGAAGGTAAGGGCCAAACGCAAGTGAGGGGTTAGCACGAAAGGTGACTGGGGAAGGGGGCATGGGTGAGGGTGGTAGCAATTGGTAGAGTGTAAGGTGGATAAGGGGATGAGCTGGGCAGGTGGATGAGGTACATAGGTTGGCCAGTGGGTGAGGGGATAGAGTGTGAAATAAGTGGATGCATGTGTAGGGTAGATCAAGGCTTAAGGATGTATCAGGCTATATTTCATCTGACAGGGTTGAGGTAGGATCGGTGGGTGGGTACATATCGGGTCTTCTTTTCCGAGTACTTTCTGTGCAGCTGGAAATCTGATATAATTATTCTTACCACAGCAAAAGGCCTTATCCAAATGGAAACAAATTTCTCATAAATTGAGACAAAAGGAAGGTAGAAGAAAGATCACAAGATTCACCAGGATCATCGGGGTCATGATATTCTATTGAACTGATGTCTAGATTTATCCAGTTTTGATCTTCAAAGAAAATGACAACGAATCCTCAGATGATGATGGCAATGGTCATTCTGACATCTTGAATAGCATTTCATTGACTGAAAGGTTTCAAATAGGGGATTGACAACAGCATTAACTACCAGCTGTTAGAAGTATGATTTATTATAAAATGTTCAGAGTCGGGGCAATCCTCTCCAGACAGTCCTTGTCAGGCAGTCATCATCAGACAGATACCTCCTTCAGATGGAAGACAGAACAGAAGAGGTGGCAGACCACTGAATTAGCCCTTCAGCTACCTCCACTGTGATGGATCATTGAACAAACACATGAATTTTTGGAGAAACCCAGCAGGTCTGGTAGCATCTGTGGAGAGAAAGCAGAGTCAACATTCCAGGTCCAGTGAACCTTCATCAGAACCTGCAGGTCTTGGTTTAATGTTTTGGGTCACTTCCATTTCTATCGAATTAGCTGGCCTACCTTCTTGAAACTGTGCTTCTTTGCACAGTTGACAAACTATTTGAAAATCTTCACAAATGATTGATTGTCTGCATTAGGTAACTTCGGTAACACAAAATTCTAAAAGCAAACAATAGGATGGAGTCACATTGGGTATTGTGTGTGGGTTTGATGCTGTCAGGTTTGATGAACTTGGGGTTAGGTAGGTTTGGTGATGAATCGGAAGAGTTTTGTTGTTTCAGGGGGAGGGTGACAGGTGTGGGGGAGGATGGTGTCAGAAGGGTGTCAGTAGTTGGAGGAGTATCATTAAAAGTTGATTTGAATGGCGACCCAGTAGTCAAAGTAGGTTTTAAATCCTCTAACTTTTGTTGGGTAACTATTAGGTTTAAGTGAGTCAGAACAATTCAAAATCTCTGATCCTAACAATGAATTGGGAACTCTTCTGGAGGGATCCAAATGCTGGTTAATTATCCTAAGGAACTGCCAAATCCAATGGAGTCAGCTACATCAGGATTTCTGCTTGGTCTCCACACACTCATCCAATCTTTGCTGCTGTGAATTTCCAGAGCTATTGCTTTTCAAACATAGTTTTGCTTCAGTATTTTTTAAAAACATTTTTTTGTTTTTAATCTTAACTTGTTTCCTTATATACTTCTCTAAATGAGAAGCAACATTCCATTTTTTCAGGATCCAAACATTCTGGATATAAACCAAGCCACTGCTATATCCATAATGTTCATGAAATGAAGTCAATGCCAGAAAAAACTTTGAAAGTCATTAATCCCATAGAATGATGTGGAGGTGTTGGTGCTGGACTGGAGTGGACAAGGTCAGAAATCACACGACACCATGTTATAGTCCAACAGATTCATTATTAAAACACAAGCTTTCTGAGCCCCACTCCTTCTTCAGGTGTTAGTGAGAGAGGTAGTATCAGACACAGAATTTATAAGTAAAAGATCAAAGTGTCACACCACTGATAAGGATGTATTAGACAAACCTAAGATGTGTTAAATCTTTAATCAGTTAGAAGGTTTTAATTGATTAATATGTATATGTTAATCCCAAACTCCTTTCTCTGTTGGTGGGGGGGGGGTGGTGGGGTGTGTGAGTGAGTGTGTGTGTGTGTATGTATGAGTGTGTGAGTGTGTGTGTGAGAGTATATAGTGTGGTGGGGTCACCTGTAGTGTGACATGAACCCAAGATCCCAGTTGAGGCCGTCCTCATGGGTACCAACCCTGGCTACCCTCTGCTTGGCAATTCTCTGTTGTTCTCTATCCCAAGTTTGCCTTGGAGGACGCTTACCTGAAGATCCAAGGCCGAATGTACTTGACCGCGGAAGTGTTCCTTCACTGGGAGGGAATATTTCTGTCTAGCGATTGTTGCACGGTGTCTATTCATCCATTGTCATAGCATCTGCATGGTTTCGCCAACGTACCATGCCACGGGACATCCTTGCCTGCACTGTATGAGGTAGACAACGTTGGCCGAGTCACATGAGTATCTGCCATGCAAGTGGTGTTCCCTTGTGTGATGGTAGTGTTCATTTCCACCACCCAACACACAGACACACACACACACTCTCCCACGCACTCACACACACATGCACTCACACTCTCACACAAGCACTCACACGCACTCTCTCACACACACACACACACATGAATGTGTATTTGCAGATATATTCTATTTTGTTCAAAAACACACAATTTAGAGACAGTCAGTCAATGTGGCGTTTTATATATTTTTATATTAGAAATAAAACCAGTCTGACTCCAAACCGAAACACAAACAGGTTCTAAACAAGGCCTCACACCTAAAATGCACTGTCTGACCTAAAATGTTACTTCTTCTCTACACTGTTAAAACCTTTAGTTCTCTCTAAGAGCAGTGACTTGAAAACAATTTGGAGATTTACATATCCATATTAATCAATTAAAACTTTCTAACTGATTAAAGATTTAACAGCATCTTAGGTTTGCTTAATACATCCTCATCTGTGGTGTGACCCTTTGATGTTTTAATTATAAATTTTGTGTCCGAAACCACCTCTCTCACTAACACATGAAGGAAGAGCAAAGCTGCGAAAGCTTGTATTTTCAAATAAACCTGGTGAACTATAACCTAATGTCGTGTGATTTCTGTCTCTGGTCCAGAGTAAAGCCATTGGTTACTATAAATATATTACCATGACCTTACAAAAAATAATGTAAAGTTAAGCAAGTTAACTGCTGCCAGTTGTAATTAAATGCAAACAATTTGAACTGGTGACCAATCATTGACTAATCTCTATTGAACAAACAGCAAGGCCCTTTTTGATGTCAAAATGTCCATGAACGGGACATGCCTAGCAATGGAAAAATTGGACCTGAATTAATTATTCCAGTGACAATCCATGCTACCTTAGATACACAGATCTGTGTTGCTGGAAGTTTCTTCATCAAAAGTTCCTGTCCTAACATCAGTCATCTCAATTTCTCTTTTCCCTCCTCTCACTGTAATTTGCCTCTCGCTGAATATCTTGCATTCTTTGCTCATAAGTCCAAACGCAAAATTGTCATCAAACCTGCTGACACCTTCTACTTTGTTCTCACCTAGAGGGAGATTTACAGCATGGAAACAGGCCCTTCAGCCCAACTTGCCCATGCCGCCCAGTTTTCACAATTAAACTAGTCCCATTTGCCTGTGTTTAGCCCATATCCTTCCATACCTATCCGCTTCATGTACCTGTCCAAATGTTTCTTAAGTGACGAAATTGTAACCTGCCACCATGTCACTCATCATTGTTTCATCCCCTTCCAGTGCAGTGGCATCACTGATCAAACCTTCCCCACCTTTGCCCTTTCAGAATTCTGAAGGGACTGTTCCCTCCCTGACCAGCTCCGCAGTGCAAAGTGCAGGAACTGTTCTGCCAGTCAGCATAACACTCTGTTCGCTTCCCATGGCATTTTTCCATGTCAGCACTGAAGAGGTAACACCTCCCTTCTTACGTCCTATTTCCTCACCATCCGAGGCCCTTAACAATCCTTCCAAGTGAAATAACAATTTACATGTACTTTTAAAAAAATTTACTCGATTGTATTTGCTGCTCAAATGTGGATGGATCTAACTGGGGAGATTAAATGTAGATTGGGTAAATGTTTTGCAGAACAGCTCCAGTCAGTCCACCAGCGTAAACCCAAGCATCCAATTGCCTGCCACGTCAATTCTCCAGCCTGTTCTCACACTGACACCTGAAGCTCAACGTAAGTTCATAGAACATGACTTTACAATTTATAACATTCCAGACTCAACATAAAGCTCAATAATTTCAGACCATAACTTCTGGCCTCATTTTATTCCTTTTATTTTGTAGGTTTATATTTTACTCTCATTTTTTCCTCAGTTCTAAGTTAGGACGGTAGTTAGACATTATTCTGCCATGTACATTTCCTAAGTACCCATCATTTGTTTCTTTACTTGGCCTACTACCGTGCCCTTTAACTCTGCTCAAACAACTCTTTTGTCATTTAATCTCTTTCACATTCCTTGCTACAACAAACCCTCCATTTTGTTCTTTTGCCTGCCCTCTCACTTGTCAGTGGCTTAAAACCTACTGACAAGGATTTAGTGTAGAGGCAGTGGACCTTCTCACTGGCTGGAGAGACGGGACTGAGACTGCCTCTGCCAACTCTGGTAAGCCATGACCACAGTTAACAGTTGTCAGGCAAATTCTTACCTAACCACATGACTTCCACATCATCCCTACTCCAGCAGGATATCCCACCTCCAAGAGTTGCCCACCAATCAGATGGCTAGTAGCTCTCCAGTCTCAGCAGGGCGTCTCTGGAAGCAGTGGCCAGTCCTAAGACTGCCATCAATCCTTGACAGGGAACAGAGCTGAATTGCCAGAGAAACAGTTCAGTAGGCCTCCTTCTCAGATGTAGCCTTACCTGCTGAGTACTTATTGCATTTTCTGGCTTAGTTAAATTTTCAGCTTCTGCCGTGTTTTACTGCTGTGAGGTGGATTTCTGTTTGAGTCAGACACCAGCTGTCCAAAAGAAGCAAAAGCTAGTACTGTCAAGGAATAAGTCACAAGAATCCTTTTGAATCAAAACAATCTGAACTGGTGGGTGGGGTCATTAAGGGAGTGCCATTGAGAGACAGTGCAATGAATGTTCCCGAGACCAATTCCTGGGAATGTAGACCCATCTTTTGAGAAAAGATTGAGGAGATTGGTTCTGTACATTCCAGAGTGTGGATGAATGAGAGTTGATCTCATCAAAACATGCAAAATTCTTACTGAGCTCAAAAGGGTACATGTAGATAGAAGGTATCCCCCTGGCTCGTGGGGCCAGAGCTAGGGTAGAATACAGTCTCAGAACTGAGAAAAAGAGGGATTTCACCATTTGGAAGGTGATGAGTCTTTGGAATTCTAATCTTAAGAGTGCTATCGGAGTTCAGTCATTGGGTATGTTCAATAGTTAGATCAATAGATTTCTAAATATTAAATGCATCAGACATTGGGGATAGTATGAGAAAATAGCACTGAGGTAGAAGATTGCTCATGATCTAGTTGAATGATAGGACAGGCTTGATGGACCAAATGGCCAACTCCTATTCCTATTTCCTACATTTAGCAATTGTCCTGGATACTTAAAACTATTTTACTTAGCTCAGGCCTGGTTAGCCAAATGATGCTACTAATAATGTACATGAAAGAAGCTATGGGGATACTGTTGTTAGGCGGTGTGTTTGTGGTTTTCTCTGTGGAAGTGTTCACGTGCTGTTTTAATTTCCTCACAACATGTCTACATCTGTATCGTGTCAGGAAAGGTCTATGTTTGGCTGATCTAATGATTCTCTGCAAACCCTAAGGAGAATTGTAGACAAGATACTTGAATGTTGTACAATTTATTCATTCACCTAGTCCATTAAAGAAAAGTAATAGTGACAGTCTGTACTCTGCCACCGAATGCAAGCAATTACAGCAATGGAGTATTGTGTTGCCTTTTTAAAATCTAATTCTCTGGGACAATGGATACATATGAGTTACAGCAACATAAGACAACTGAGAGGCAAACAGTTAATTAATATCATCTGGACCCCTAGATTGTTCAATACCCATAACTCCCTCCTGGGCATTTTTTATATTAATATTCAATGCACAACGCATTTATAATTCATTTCTCATCACTGATATGCAGCCTTACCAAAATGATTGTGGTCATGCAGTGATATAATAGGCACTAAAATTTTTTTAAGCTGTTCTTCATTTCTGCATCTGCAACTTGGATGACCAGGTCCCAAAATGCTGAGAGGTATAAAGTAAAGGTGAAGTCACTATACTGCTGCTCCTTATTAGAGAGAGATGACTGGTGGTGGTTTAAATTAAGGGTCACCATGCCTTTTGTGAGGGTACAGGTGGAAAAGGAGTATCATTCATGGTAAACTCAGCTGGTGTAGGAATTGAACCCATGCTGTTGGTATCACTTCATAATCAGAAACTATCAGTCCAGCCAACTGAGCAATACCAACCCCAGGCTCAGAGATATAAATGACAAGAAACATAGAAGATAGGAGCACAAGGAGGCCATTCGGCCCTTCGAGTCTGCTGCACCATTCTTCACGATCATGGCTGATCATCCAACTCAATAGCCTAATCCTGCTTTCTCCCCATAACCTTTGATCCCATTCGCTCTAAGCACTATATCTAGCCGCCTCTTGAATACATTCAATGTTTTGGCATCAACTACTTCCTGTGGAAATGAATTCCACAGGCTTACCCCTCTTTGGGTGAAGAAATGTGTCCTCCTCTCCATCCCAAATGGTCTACCCCGAATCCTCAAACCGTGACCCCTGATTTTGGACACACCCACCACTGGGAACATCCTCCCTGCACCTACTCTGTCCAGTTCTGTCAGAATTTTATAAGTCTCTATGAGATCCTCCCTCATTCATCTGAACTCCAGCGAAAACAATCCCAACCTAGTCAATCTCTCCTCATACGTCAGACCCGCCATCCCAAGAATCAACCTGGTAAACCTTCGCTGCAGTCCCTCAAGAGCAAGAGCATCCTTCCCGAGAAAAGGAGACAAAAACTGCACGCAATATTCTAAGTGTGGTCTCACCAAGGTCCCGTATAACTGCAACAACACATCCCTGTTCCTATACTCGAAACCTCTCGCAACATACCATTGGCCTTCTTTACCGCCTGCTGCACCTGCATGCTTACCTTCAGCGACTGGTGCACAAGGACACCCAGGTCCCACTGCACACTCCCTTCTCCCAATTTATAACCACTGAGGTAGTAATCTGCTTTCTTGTTTTTGCGTCCAAAGTGAATAACCTCACATGTATCCAAATTATACTGCATCTGCCATTGATTTGTTCACTCACCCAACCTGTCAGATCATGCTGAAGGATCTCTGCATCCTTGGCACAGTTCACCTTCCCATCCAACTTGATACCATCTGCATACCTTGAGATGTTATATTTTGTTCCCTCATCCAAATCATTAACATATATTGTGAATACCTGGGGTCCCAGCACCGATCCCTGTGGCACCCCACAAATGACTGCCTGCCAATTTGAAAAGGACCCATTAATTCCTATTCTTTGTTTCCTCTCTGCCAACCAGTTTCCTATCCCTCTCAATACACTTTCCCCAGTCCCATGCACTTTAACCTTGCATGATAATCTCCAATGCAGGACTTTGTCAAATGCTTTCTACAAGTCCAATTATACACATTGACTCGCTCCCCCAGGATAGAAGTAGGCTGTTTGACTTAAGAGCATGAGTACAATACTAAAAGAGGCAGAGTAAAACTTTCCTTTCTGTCTGCAAACTTACAAAAATGGATATATCTCTATTTGGATTTCTTAACTCAGAATACTCAATTCCAGCGTAGAGCAGAAATAATGCTGCAGCTGCTATGTGGAGTGTGGAAACAACTGACCTTGGGAACATGAGGTCTGGACTACTTTGTGAAAAGAAGTCTGGGGCTTGTTTACAGAGGATCCTCCATGTTTCTGTTGGCCACAGGAAAGTTTAGCTGTGGCTGGTCAATGAGCAGAAGTGAGAAAGCAAGAAGCCACTAGCCATCACTGAAGGATGGCCCCAAACTGCGATTGAGAACGTCGTGAGGAGAAGGCTCTGAGAAATTCGAATAATTAAGAAATTCCAGACAAAGCCAAATGTTCCCTTGTTTTAATCTAAATGAGTGCTTTTACCGTCTCCAAGCGCACAGCAGCTTCCCTGCTCAGCTACAGATGATCATTTCAGTCAGGCTCCATCATCTGTCGATTAATGGGAGGACCCCACTGGCTTCAGGCAGACACTTTTATCAAGCACTCAGACAATCAGGTTAAGAGATCAGGCCAGTGCATGATGCCTATGGGTAAGCTATCGAAGTAATTTTAACGGCCCGCACAAAGGTACGAGAACTTCTCAGGATTCTTTGCTTAGCTTCTCAGCAATCTTCATACTTGTTTTCCCAATCATCAACGTGGAACTATGGTATGGACTTTAGCCCTGAGGTAGGTTCCGTTCAGGTGTTTGGTGTAATGAGTAAAGCAAATCAGGATGAATGAGTTTCTCAAAGGTCCTGCTTCTTTTAAATTCTGGGGGTTTCCTCTTGTTCATGTTTCTGTCACATTCCATCCTATTCAAGCAGCCTGTTAGACAGACAAGAGATCTCTCTTGAGGGAAGCCTGCTTCACAAAATTGTAGGTAATGAGAGCTGGCAGATGTAGCAGAATCATGAGAAAGATCAGGGTGGGAGAAGGATTTAGCTAATTGCTTCGTTATAGCCTAACCATGGTAGCGAGTTGGAGGTGCAAGGGGAGAAGGAGTGGGTAGTGGTCATTTGGGGAATCTGCAGGTGGTAAATAAGTATAGGTGGGGGTTTACTAAAGTAGACTTGGGATGGAGAAGTACTTTTGCTCCTCCTGGTCCACAAGAAGCATTGTAAGGACATTTGGTTCATAAATGCAGTCTCCCTGTCCTCCTTTGAACTGTTGAGTTTCTACAGTGATGGGAATGCTGCCAATATCAATGGCTGTTAAAATTAAGGCAGGCAATTTCGTTATAATGAAGCTGCTTCTTGAAAGTGGAATAGTTACCCATACCTTGTCTTACCTCAATTCAAGTCAAAAGTAGATGGATTTTAGGTTAATTGGGTTCCTGCTTCAGGATTTTTGCTTTTTAATCTATGTTGTAACTCTAACCTGCCTGAGCTTTGGGAGTTAAGATTCTGCCCTATGTATATGTATTAAAGGAGATAAAAAAATACCTCATAGTCTAGAGGTGGATAGAAAATATTGCAGTCAATCTTTCTTGGAGAGCATTTGAATTGGTCTTCTGGGTGCTAAGTATTGCACATGCATGGCTCAGCCAACCTATTCAATAAGTTCAATGTTCGGATGTGTCTGCATTGTTTCACCCCTTTTATTTCAGGTGAGGAGTGAATCACTGTCTTGGGAGTGATATCTAGGGAGAACATTGTGTGTTACATGCTTACCAGGTCATCACTGCGAAGAAGCAGAATAATATGATACACACTTGTGCAAGGATTGTATTTGTAGATATTAGGATGACAAATGTTGATTCGTGATAGCCTCTGAGAAAGCTAACTGTTCACCAGACTGGAATCTGTGCTACTTTTACCTATTTTATATGCTTTTCTCATGTCTAATATAATGTCACCGAAACAAGTCCATAGTAAGTTTAATTTAATTCATGCAAATCATGCACAAATACTCATGACTGATGCAAAAGTGGAAATCCTGTCTATTAATAAATGTGAAAAATAATAGTCTCACCTATTCCTTCAGAGTAGGGCAAGAAATTTCATAATTATCTGTTTGCATGTAGCTATAGAGTTCCAGCAACCCAACACTAAATATTATTTCAAGTTAATTACTGGTTCGTTAGAAATTAGAAATCTGATGCTAACCAGTTTGATTTTAGTAAATGATATTAATCTTTGACCTGAAAATAATCTCCGTATTTTCAGAGACTAAAGTATGGAATTGAAAAGCTATGATACATTGTTTTATCAGTTGTACAAAGTTTACTTTTAATTACTCCAAATTACTACATAAGCTGAATGTATCAGTATGAAATGATTTTTGTTTCTGTTGTCACTTTGTATAAATATTGATACTGTACAAAATAACAGCTGAGAGTTCTGGAAATTTGGAATGATATTTAATTTAATTTTGATGAAATTAAATCTGATGAAATCAACTATATTACATGACTACAGGCCCCTAACTTTAACATTTCGTTGTAAGGAAATATGTGGCTAGTTACATTGAAAGGCAAACAATCAATAGTTTCATTATATTTGTAGAAATACCCATTCACACAATTAAAATGACCCAGTCCTTGAGAATGCCAACTGAACCAATCAAGCAACTTACCATGTGGGTATAAGAAATGTGTATCCTACTGGGGTCAATGGGGTAAACCTGGTGCATTTTCCGAAAAGCATGCAAACGTCTTCTGATGAGGAAAGGTCCTGACAGTAGTTGTCTCTCTTAGCTAATTCTCTGTGAATGTTGTAGTGATTGAAATGAGGTCAGGCAGTTGAACCTTGTAGAATATGAGTTCCCTGATTGGATCTGATTAACAACCCCAATCAGAGCATCCTAGCTGACAGATATAAACAGGAGTGAGGTTGTAGACCTGCTTGCTGAGCCAGTGGGCTTGGTAGCAAATGTTTCATCACCCTGCTAGATTATGTTGTCAGTGTACCTCTGGTGAAGTGACAGTGTTCTCTCCCACTTGTTATTTATATGCCTTGGTTTGTTGGTGTGGTTGGTATTACTTCTGATTCTGTTTCTCAGTGGTTTGTACATGGGGTCTAATTCAATCTGTTTGTTGCTGGAGTTCTGGTTGGAATACCAGGCCTCCAGGAATTCCCTGGTGTCTCTCTGTTTGGCTTGTGTGATTATAGCTGTGTTGTCCCAGTTGAATTCATGTCCCTTGTTGTCTGTGTGTATTGAGACACTTGAGAATTGGTCATGTCCTTAGTGGCTAGTTGGTGTTTGTGCATCTGTATTGTCAGTTTCCTTCTGGTTTGGCTTATGTAGTGTTTCTTGCAGCCCTTGCAAATGGTATTTTGTATATTAGGCTGGTTTTGCTAGTTTTGGATATGGGATCCTTTACACTTGTCAGTAGCTGTTGTAGGGTGGTTGTTGGTTTGTGGGCTACTCTGATACCTGGGTGTCTGAGTAGTCTTTTCATATCTGAAATGTCCTTGATGTACTATAGGGTGATTAGTAAGTCTGGTTGTGTTGTGGTCTGTCTTGGAGGTAATGGTGGATTGTGCTTTTGGGCATCCATTCCTTTTGAAGACTGCAGCAAACCAGGAGAACCAAAACAATGTATTGTGGCTTGTTTGAATAATGTCCTGATGCAGTGCTGTTTGTGGGCATTGGGGTGGTTGCTAGTTAATTGAGTATCTGGTCTATCTATATATGCTAATCTGGTGTTGCCCATTGTTTTTGCATTCTACCATTATGTAGTGGACTTAATTGACAAAACTATCCACTCCATCCACTCATCCCAGGAATTCCTCCAACATCAATGACACCAGGGTAGAAGAGGGTGAGATGATGATATCCTTTGATGTAACAGCACTATTTACACCCTGAAAATTCACTACTTTGCATGGTATTTGCAGGTAGGAGGTGCATAGTTCATAGAATCCTGCTTCCACCATTCTGTTTATCTTGAGAAAGTCTTGGTCACATTTGATTTAGTGATAAAGGATTAACCACTCTTGAATATTAATGAGTGTCTTTTTTAACAGATGCAGTTCATTGCAAAACAGCAATTAGGTACAAATAGCTAAATTACATTAGCTAGTTACACATTGTTACTAATACAGTTGAGACCATAGATGACATGTCTGCAACCTTTATGATCCAAAAATATTCTCCCAATTTGCCTGCCCAAGATGAGTGATGTTTAATTTGGTGGAGCATAATGTCTCCAACATTAATTCTTTGGGAAGGATTATTTATATAATACCAAGTTTCAATCACCTGATGTGGGAGTCAATGCCCTAGTGACATTATTGCTGGCCAAGTATCCTAGAAACTTGGCTAATGTTCTTGGTTTGATCTCACTGTAAAAGAATCATCATGGAAAATCTTTTACCTCTCCTGTTCTCATCTTCCAGCATTCTGAATACTACTTCTAGATGAAACAGTAGATTTACTTGTAAATATTTCAACTTAATACAAGTTCATTGCTCATATGGACTTTATTCTACATTTGGAAGACTAAACAGCTCCTTCTGTCATGGACATGTATCTCTCAAGTCTGCTAAATGTCAGTAACTTCACTTACCTTGATAGAATTCAAATTCTAAGAAAAAAATCTGGAATTAAGAATCCACTGCTCACCATAAAACCATTACTAATTGTCAGGAAAAGTCCATCTAACTAGGATAACTAGACAATCTGACATCCTCATCATGTGGCCTACATATGTCTCCAGGCCCACAGCAATGTAGCCGACTCTCGACTGCCTTCTGAAATGGCCCAGCAAGCCATTCAGTTCAAGGGCAGCTAGGAATGGGTAATAAATGCTGGCCAGTCACTCATGAGTGAATAATTGAGGTTGCACATTATATCGAGATGAAATTGGCTGCTACTCCTGTTATGGACCTAAAGGTTAGTGAAGTTACTGACACTTAGCAGATTTGAGAGATATGTCCATGACAGAAGAGCAGCTGTTTAGTCTTCCAAATGTAGAATAAAGTCCATATGAGCAATGAACTTGTATTAAGTTGAAATATTTACAAGTAAATCTACTTTCTTCTTCTAGAAGAAGTGTTCAGAATGCTGGAAGATGAGAACAGGAGAGGTAAGATTTTCCATGATTGATGAGCTTTTTATTGTATCATTTATGAAGTCGAATAGGTTACTGTACAGTAACCTATATGTACTGCAACATGCAACTCGGATTCATTCTTCAGCTATTGTAGCTCAGTCATATTTGAGTTGACCATTAATTACTTTTTAGTTTCTGTGGGAAATTCTGTTCAAAATGAAGCAGTTTGTAAAGCTGTTCACTGGTTTACATAATTCTTATTATCATTGAGTATAATTTATATTCATCCATTACCATGATACTGTACAACAGTTTCTAGGTTGATTGAAAGTGCAAATGCAGTTTCTTGCAGCAGTTGGTAAATTTTCAGCAACAACATAATCCAGGATTTTAAACATTGGCCTCTCTTGCTACATTTTTTCAGTGTGATTTTACGCTAATCACCATTTCTCCATTAATCCCCAAAGCTACCCCTTATGAGTACCACATTCAGAAGGTAAATCTAATCCAGTCTTTGAAGGATAATGTTGATGTATTTACAATTTTGTTTTCCTGTCGGGGATGGTCTGAATATTATGCCACTATTTGATGCCTGCTAAACACTTCAAGATTAGGTGATTGCGTATACTATGCATTGTATATTGTTTTTTGTTTTGGGTTGACTTTCTAGGGCATTTAGTGAAGAGAAGGGAAAGAAAATCTGTTGGTCACTTACATTGTAACATTAACCAAGACTCATGTGTTATTTCCTGCTGAGCCATCTGGTCTTTCATGTTATACTAGCAACAAACAAAGGATTATTAATATATAAGTTGGACATCTGAGGAAATATGTCCTTATGTGTAACTTCTTGTATATCTTCTAGGCAGGTTGCAAGTTTTGTGTAGTATTTGATGTAGTCTAGAATCAGAACCTCTGATAATTGTAGCATGGGAGTGCTTTAATCTACTACCTTGGGTGAAGGTGACAGCTTCTACCATGACCAAGTATGAGGTGGTGTTGTGTCTAGATTTTGAGAAACAATTTGTCCTTAAGTTTGTACAGTGGTGTCCTGTGTAAGAAATCCAATTGGTATGTCATTGTTCTTTCAAACATTACTCCCTTGGTCATTGAGATTGAGGAAAGATCACTGGAGAGCTTCTGTTATGGTCAAAAATGGCCCACTATATTTCCAAGACATTTGTCAAGTCAGCCTGGAACGTCATGATTTTATTGATGTAGTAACCACTAACAGTGGATATTACTAAAATCCTGGGTGAAATCTGTAACTGGGATCACAGTGGTCAAAGAATAGCTTAATACTACAGATGCTGGCAATCTGAATTATAAATAGAAAATGCTGGAATGTATCATCTGAAAGAAACAAAGTTAGAAATGTGTGATGTTTAAAGCAAGGAAAGGACAATAAAAGGAAGATCTGTGATAAGGTGGAAGGCAGGAGTTATTAAATGACAAAAACAATAGTGCAAGACAAAATCAGATGGTAATGGGCCAACTAAAGCAGGAAATGATACATCTGGAGGAGGCGTGAAAGAAAATCTCAATTACTGACAGCCACCAGCAAAAGCATCTGAACCTATGAATTAGGAACAGGAGTAGGCCACTCAGTCCCTGGGACCTGTTTTACCATTCAAAAAGAGGACAATCATCTGATTACTGCACATTCCTGCTTACCCTGACAAACGTTCATCCTTCGCTTATCAAGAAACTATCCGCTTCTGCCTTTAAAAAAATTCCAAGACTTCACCTCCACCATATTTGAAGAGACTTCTGAAGTCTCAACCTTCAGTGAGAAACAAATTTCCTTTTCTGTTTTTAATGGACACCCCTTAATTTTAAACAGTGGCCCCCTAGCTTCAGATTGTCCCACAAAAGGAAATATCCTGTCAAGACCCCTCAATCATGCATCTCGAATATAAAACTTTATTTTTTACAAAAAAAAGCAAATGAAAAGAATGGGGGGGCAAAGGTGAAGAGCTGAATCTGTTGAATTCAATATTGAGTCAGAAAGGTTATGAAATAGTTCAGTGGAAAATGTGATGTTGTAACTTTAGCTTAAGCTGAGCTTCTGTCAAATCATTGACACACAAGATAGACAGGACAGAATATGTGAACAGTATAGAATTAAAACACAGGCAGATAGGAATCATGATTGTGAACTGAATGAGGTGTTCCACAAAGCAATTGTCCAATCTGTGCTTGGTCTCTTCTATATCAAAAAGACCATGTTGCAACCAGTGAATACAGTATGCTGTATTGAAGTATACAAGTAAACCACTGTTTTAACTGGAAAGAGGTTTTGGGACCTTGGATAGTAAGAAGGGAAAGATTAAAAGGTGTTTCTTGGTAATATTGATGATCCATTTTATTAAGTATTATTGTTGTTTATCAAGTCTAACAAGATCTATAAAATGCAAAAACAGGACTATGCCATTCAGGTGCTTGAGCCTGCTCTGCCATTCAATGCAATCAGGACTGATCCAGTGCTATTTTATTGCATTGCAACATGTAACAAAATTCAGCTCCTCTCAGCTGTGTTTGAGTTGACCCATTCTAAGGTTAGAAAAATGTAATTGCAGTTAATAAGCAGAGCAAAAGTTCAGTCATTATTTATTTCATTTTTGTTTGCAAATTGGGGAGAAAAGAAACAAAGTAGTTCCTGTCTGATGTTGTTATGCATACTTTTGACACTGAAGTGTGAAAATGTGTTAAGAACACATACATATGAACTGCTGTCTTTCTATTGAATGCATGAGCTAAGAAGTGGAGGTAAAATTACATTAAGGTGCAGGGCTGGATGAACACAGCAGGCCAAGCAGCATCACAGGAGCAGAGGCTGACGTTTTGGGCCTAGACCCTTCATCAGAAAAGGGGGAGGGGAAGGGGGTTGAAATAAATAGGAGTGTGGGAGGTGGATAGAAGAGGGATAGGTGGAGAGGAAACAAACAGGTCGAAGAGGCGGGGATGGAGCCAGTAAAGGTGAGTGTAGGTAGGGAGTTAGGAAGGGGATAGGTCAGTCCAGGGAGGACTGACAGGTTGAGGGGGCGGGATGAGGTTGGTCGGTAGGAGATGGAGGTGCGGCTTGAGGTGGGAGGAAGAACAGGTTAGGGAGGCAGGGACAAGCTGGACTAGTTTTGGGATGCGGTAGGGGGAGGGGAGATTTTGAAACTTGTGAAATCCACATTGATACCATTGGGCTGCAGGGTTCCCAAGCGGAATGAGTTGCTGTTGCTGTTCCTGCAACCTTCGGGTGGCATCATTGTGGCACTGCAGGAGGCCCAGGATGGACATGTTGTCTGAGGAATGGGAGGGGGAGTTGAAATGGTTCACGACTGGGAGGTGCAGTTGTTTATTGCGAACCGAGCATAGGTGTTCTGCAAAGCGGTCCCCGAGCCTCTGCTTGGTTTCCCCGATGTAGAGGAAGCCACACCGGGTACAGCGGATGCAGTATACCACATTGGCCGATGTGCAGGTGAACATCTGCTTGATGTGGAAAGTCTTCTTGGGGCCTGGGATGGGGGTGAGGGAGGAGGTATGGGGGCAGATGTAGCACTTCCTGCGGTTGCAAGGAAAAGTGCCGGGTGTGGTGGAGCTGGAGGGGAGTGTGGAGCGGACAAGGGAGTCATGGAGAGAGTTGTCCCTCCGGAAAGCAGATAAGGGTGGGGAGGGAAAGATGTCTTTGGTGGTGGGGTCGGATTGCAGATGGCGGAAGTGTCGGAGGATGATGCGTTGGATCCGGAGGTTGGTGGGGTGGTACGTGAGGACGAGGGGGATTCTTTTTTGGTTTTTATTGCGTGGACGGGGTGTGAGGGATGAGGTGCGGGAGATGTGGGAGACACGGTTGAGGGCGTTCTCGACCACCGAGGAGGGGAAGTTACGGTCCTCGAAAAACGAGGACAACTGATATGTACGGGAGTGGAATGCCTCATCCTGGGAGCAGATGCGGCGGAGGCGAAGGAATTGGGAATAGGGGATAGCATTTTTGCAGGAAGGTGGGTGGGAGGAGGAGTATTCTAGGTAGCTGTGGGAGTCGGTGGGCTTGAAATGAATAT
>NC_063339.1:22096535-22098383 GCF_021869965.1 Rhincodon typus
TGGAATGCCTCATCCTGGGAGCAGATGCGGCGGAGGCGAAGGAATTGGGAATAGGGGATAGCATTTTTGCAGGAAGGTCGGTGGGAGGAGGAGTATTCTAGGTTGCTGTGGGAGTCGGTGGGCTTGAAATGAATATCGGTTTCTAGGTGGTTCTCCAAGATGGAGACAGAGGTCCAGGAAGGGGAGAGAGGTGTTAGAGATGGTCCAGGTCAACTTAAGGTTGGGGTGGAAGGTGTTGAAGTGGATGAACTGTTTGAGCTCCTCGTGAGCACGAGGCAGTGCCGATACAGTCATCAATGTAACGGAGGAAGAGGTGGGGTTTAGGGCCAGTGTAGGTACGGAAGAGGGATTGTTCCACGTAACCTACAAAGAGGCAGGCGTAGCTTGGGCCCATGCGGGTACCCATGGCTACCCCCTTTGTCTGTAGGAAGTGGGAGGAATTGAAAGAGAAGTTGTTGAGTGTGAGGACGCGTTCAGCTAAGCGGATGAGGGTGTCAGTGGCGGGGGACTGGTCGGGCCTGCGGGACAGGAAGAAGCGGAGGGCCTCAAGGCCATGGCATGGGGAATGCAGGTGTAGAGGGACTGGACGTCCATGGTGAAGATGAGGTGTTGGGGACCGGGGAATTGGAAGTTCTGGAGGAGGTGGAGGGCGTGGGTGGTGTCACGGACATAGGTAGGGAGTTCCTGGACCAAGGGGGAGAAAATGGAGTCCAGATAGTTGGAGATCAGTTCGGTGGGGCAGGAGCAGGCGGAGACAATGGGTCGACCAGGGCATTCAGGTTTGTGGATTTTGGGAAGGAGATAGAAGCGGGCAGTGTGAGGTTGGGGAACGATGAGGTTGGAGGCCGTGGGTGGGAGGTCACCTGAGGTGATGTTGTGGATGGTTTGGGAGATGATGGTTTGGTGCTCAGGGGTGGGGTCATGATCAAGGGGGCGGTAGGAGGAGGTGTCGGAGAGTTGGCATCCAGCCTCGGCGATGTAGAGGTCAGTGCGCCATACTACAACTGCGCCTCCCTTGTCCATGGGTTTTATGGTGAAGTTGGGATTGGAGCGGAGGGCTGCATGTTCTGCGGGGGAGAAGTTGGAGTGGGTGAGAGGGGTGGAGAGGTTGAGGCGATTGATGTCTCGACAGCAGTTGGAGATGAAGAGGTCGAGGGAGGGTAGGAGGCCTTGGGGTGGTGTCCAGGAGAAGGGGTCAGTAGAGGGAGGGTTAGGTTCATGGTTAAAGAAGTAAGCGTGGCGGCGGAGGCGGTGGAAAAACTGCTCTATGTCCAAGCGTGAGTGGTATTCATGGATCTGTGGGTGGAGGGGGACAAAGGTGAGCTCTTTACTGAGGACTGACTGTTCATCCTCAGTAAGGGGTAGGTCTGGGGGGATGGTGAAGACTCGGCGGGGCTGGGTGCTGCTGTCTCCTCTGGAGCTGCGGCTGTGCCAGCGTCGGATGGAGTGGTGAGGGTGGTTGTGACTTCAGTGTCAGTGGCAACGGCAGCGATGGTGTTTGCTGTCCTGGAAGTGGGGAACCCGGCGGTGGCAGATGTGACGTCATCTGTGGGTTCTCCGATAGTGGCCTCATGGCCAATGGCGGTGGACCCATTGTGGGGAAGGTCCTGGGTACGGCTGGGGATTTGGGGGGTGGAGGAAGCCCGTTTTGGTGGTAGGCACCAGTAAGTTTACTGTACTTACGGTTTCTCCCTGCAACTCCTGAAACACACTTGCAGCAATGCGCTGGCATCTCCAGGCACTACAATCAGCCTACCCCAGCTCAGAGCCTCCCTCTCCCAGACCTGCAAAGGACAGCTGAGTAGAATTGGGAGTTCAGGTTGTGGATCCTACGAAGAATAAAAAACA
>NC_063339.1:22118383-22153814 GCF_021869965.1 Rhincodon typus
CCATCCCCGCCTCTTCGACCTGTTTGTTTCCTCTCCACCTATCCTCTCCTCTATCCCTCTTCTATCCGCCTCCCACTCTCTCCCTATTTATTTCAGAACCCCCTTCCCCTCCCCCTTTTCTGATGAAGGGTCTAGGCCCGAAACGTCAGCCTCTCTGCTCCTATGATGCTGCTTGGCCTGCTGTGTTCATCCAGCCCTGCACCTTGTTGTCAAGCATGCTAAAAGCCTTCTTGACCATCCTGTCCATCTGTGACACAAATCTCAAAAAATTTTGTACCTGAACCCATAGGTCTCTCTGTCCTACAACACTACCCAAGGTCCTATTATTAATTGTATAGGTCCTGCCCTTGTTTGTTTTACCAAAATGCAGTACCTTGCATTTATCCAAATTAAACTCCATGTGCCACTCCACAGTCCATTGACCCAATTGATCAAGATCACTTTGTAATCTTAAACTATCTTCTTCACTGTCCACTATACCAACAATTTTGGTGTCATCCACAAATTTACTAA
Source organism: Rhincodon typus (assembly GCF_021869965.1). NCBI lineage: Eukaryota > Metazoa > Chordata > Chondrichthyes > Orectolobiformes > Rhincodontidae > Rhincodon > Rhincodon typus. The sequence goes on from NC_063339.1 coordinate 22,118,897, forward strand.
CCATGCCTCCCATATTCTCATCCAAATGGTTTATATAAATGACAAACAAAAATGGACCCTGTACTGATCCCTGTGGAACACTGTAGGTCACATGCCTCCAGTTTGAAAAATAACCGTCCACCAGCATGGTTTATCACCTACCATCAAGAAATTTTGTACCTAATTGGCAAGCTCACCCTGAATCCCGTGTGATCGAACTTTACTAATTAGTCTACCATATGGAACCTTGTCAAAGGCTTTATTAAAGTCCATGTAAACAATGTCTACTGCTCTGTCCTCATCTATCATTTTGGTTACTTCCTCAAAAAACTCAATCAAGTTTGTGAGATATGATTTCCCTCGCACAAAACCATGCTGACTATTCCTAATCAGTCCTTTCTTCTTCAAATTCATGTAAATCCTATCTTTCAGAATCACCTCCAACAACTTACCCACTACCAATGTCGGACTCACAGGTCTATAATTCCCAAAGTCAATTCTGCTATGACCAGAAAGCAACATTAATTTACACTGACCATAATTTCTGGGACATTGTAGAGAAATTTCAAAACAAACATGTTTTTAATAGGGCTTTTTAGCTCAACTTTATAAAATAATAATTGTTCATATTGTTAACAAAAATACAGATGTGCTATCCAGAATGTAAAGATGTTAAAAGAGCCTGGGGATTAAAAGGTAAAATAAATGGTTTAAATCATGTATGAAGTGTAAATGTGGAGGAATTAATGCAATTGTACATATATCTTTTTACATTGTAATGAAACACATTTTGAAATGATATTTCATTTACCAAGTGTCAAGGCATGTAGAGAACACATATATTAATGGAATATGAGAACTGGAAAAGATGGAGAGGTTGGACAATTCCTGGTTTATAAAGAATTTACTTTGCAATTTATTCGAACTAAGTCAGAAAGAGCTAAATAAACTAGGTCAGAAAATCAGGAGAACTGGGCATTATTTGCTGTTTTCAAAACAAGAAAAATAAAACTCACTTTGGGAGGAAAATGTTTGAGATTATCTTATGACCCTAATTGCTGGGTGAGCAGACTGCTTTGGAAGGAACTTGGTGTTGACTGTTGCCTGGTAGCAGCCTCTGAACTTTTACTTTTGGTTTTGCCACAGGCTTCAGACTTGCTCCATTGTGGATGGTTTATAAGGCCTCTGCCTCTCCCCCTCCCTCTCCCTTAGTAAGTAATAAAATAATATGTTAAAAAAGTTGAAATATCTCTGTGAACTATTTCCTTAAGTTCACAGAAAGTTTCAGCTACATTGTTTCTGATCTCCTCATAAACTCTGAAAATTGATCAGTTAACTCAGTCATGAGGCCTATATCTAACTGTCCTCCTAACTAAACTAAGATCTAACTTCATTCTATGGCTGACAGCAATGTGATTTACTTGACGACAAACTGAAGGAATTGTAGGAAGATCACCTTATTCTATACCTTAGCTTAATCCTTTGATCAACAGGATTTTCCCAATTTTTCCATACATAATTGATCTTCAGGGCTGTGTGAATTAATATGTGTGTCAGAGTTTGGGAATATAGTTTGATTCTCTGTAGTACCTCAGTTGATAACCAATTTGCTACATGTTTAAAGGATACATTTATTTCTTGCAAATAAAAACAAGTTATTTCAAAATTAATTGAGGAAACATGATGTAAGTATCTTTTGTTTTGGATGACATCTGTAAGGTGAAACAAAATGATAAAATAAGTCATTTACGCTTTTGGTATGGCTCATGGAGTGATGCGTCTTGATTTCCAAGGCACTCCTCCCATCAGAATCCTAATAATATTAACCTTGCTGATCATACTATGATTTCCAAATGCACTGGTAAATTTTTCTGGTTCATAGATTGCAGTATTTTCTCAGTGACTGATGTCAGGCCATTTTGCCTATGGATCATTATATTCTCCCTCCCCCCTTTCCTGAAGGCAAAGTTAGATTTGTTGACTTACAATCACCTGGGGCTGTTTCAGAACCTCGTAAATTTTGGAAAATCACAACCAGTGCATCCATTATATCTACAGCTATCTCTTTTAATATCCTAAGGATGAAGCACATCTGCTTCTGTCAAAGTTTTAGTTCCTTTAATTTCTCCAGTACTTTTACTCTGCTGATATTACTTACCTTAATTACATCACTTCTTAGCACCTAAGTCTTGCTTTATTTCTGTGGGATAACTTGTGTATTAAACTATGGAAACTGTCACAAAATATTTGTTCAATGACTATTATTTTCTCAGTCCCCATAATAATTTCTCCCGCTTCTGCTTCTAAATGTTTCCTTTAGCTACTTCCTTTCTTTTTTATATATTTATGAAAGCCCTTACAATCTGTTGTTAATATTCCTGCTTAGTTTATTCTGGTTTTCTGTTTCTTTTTATAATTTATAAGCTTTGTTGGCAGACTTTGCTGATTTAAAATACATTCTCAGACTTATTATTCTTCGGAAAATTATAAGCCTCTTCTTTAAAAATATTATCCTAATTTCCTCAGTAATCCAAGGATGGACATTTCTTGCAGTGTTTTTGCATTTCAATAGATTGTTTACCTGTTTCTTTAATGTTTCCTATTGTTTATTCACCAACATATATTTTAGTCTAGTGACTCATTCAATCTTCAATGATTCTCCTCTGATATCTAGTTAATCTATCTATTTATTTTGTGGGTTTGATATAAGTCTAAGATTTTCGTTTGAAGTTAGAATATGTCACTTTCAAACTACACATGGTAACCAATGGTATTGTGATCATTAGTTCCCAGTGGATCTTTTTCTGTGATATTTCTAATTAGTCCTGCGTCATTATATCTGATCTAGTGCAGGTTTATCCCTGGCTGGTTTGAAAATGGCTTGCTTAAGGAAACTGGCACAAAACATTCTACAATCTCATATCCTCAAGCAGACTTGCAAATGTGATTGGTCCAAAGTAGAGAAGAAGAAATCTTTAGATAACTATACTGCCTTTCTTAAATGCTTCAATAATTCCCAATGTGCACATACTGTTGTTTGGAGGCCTACAGACTACGTCTAGTGGTGTTTTCTGACTCTTGCTATCACTAATCTTTACCCATATTTCTTTTTAATTTTAACTTTACACTAAAGTTCTGAGGAAGGGTCACCAGACCCAAAACGTTAACTCGGAATTTTCTTCACATGCTGCCAGACCTGTTGAGCTTTTCCGGTAATTTCTGTTTTTGTTCCTGATTTACAGCATCCGCAGTTCTTTTGGTTTTTAAGTTTACATTACTTTGAGGCAGGTGAAAAAAGTAAGTTAAGCAGTTTTTGGATAAATTGTTTGAGAAAGATATAAGATCAATGGCAAGAACTAAAAATTCAGCCCAAAGTGATCGACATTAGAAGTGATTGCCCAGAAGGACTGAAAACAATCCCTCACCTAAAAGCAAATACTGGGATGCTGGAAATCTGAAAGAGAAACAGGAAGCTCTGGAGAAACAAAAAGCAGATCTGGTCTGGCAGCATTTGTGGTAGGAGAAACAACGTTTTGAATCCAGTGATTCTTCTGCAGAACAGTTTTGAAGAAGAGCCATATTGGACTTGAAATGTTTACTCTGGGTCTCTCTCCACAGATTCTCCCAGACCTGCTAAGTTTCTCCAGCACTTTCTGGTTTTACTTAAAAACAATCACAATCCATTTGGATTAACTATATGGGCTGTTTTGCTATTCTTAGTCATTCTGAGATATTTTGTAATCTTCTGATGTAGGTCCTAGATCCAGACTGAAAGGTAAAATGGCAAAACATGAGAAAGTAAAGTTTCAGTTTCTAAAAATAAATGCAGCAAAGAAAATGGGGAAGAAAATAGCTAAAGTTAATAATAAAATCAAGAAATGGCACTAAAGTTTGTCAGTGCAGCAATATTACACTCATAGCCTTACAACAATATTACAGCCATAAAGCAAGCATTGCTGTTGATATCACAATAAAACAATTTTTCACCAGAAGAAAAGAGAAATGAGAATAGATCGTTCAACCACTTGAGCATGTTCTCACATTCAGTTAGATCAAGGCTGATCTGTATCTCAATCCCATTTACCTGAGTTTGTTCAATATCCCTTGATATCCTTTGAATGGACGTCTCAAATGTTAATTCTGATCTCTCTCTCTCTTTCTGCACCTTGTCTGCGGCTGTAACATTGTGTTCTGATACCTTAATGCACTTTGTTTGGTACAATTCACCTGTATAGCAAGCAAAACAGTTTTCACTGTATCTAATTACATGTGGCAACAATGAATCAATCAATATCCTTACCTATCAAAAAAAGTATTGCTTCCGGAAGTTTCGTTTGATGCAGCATCCACAGTCTTTCAGGGAAAATGTTCCAGATTTGCACTATGCTTTGTGAGAAGACTTCTTTCCTTATTTCACTCCTGAATGATCTGTTTCCAATTTCAATCTGTCATTATCTTGGAGTTACTTGTACTCCAGCCCCAGGGAGTTCTGAACACATTGCTGTTGCTGCATTTCTCTTACCAGGTCTGAAATATTTTATATTGACTGTCGATTCTGCCTCGTTGAATCTTGTCATGAGATTCCCTCCTTTGGGGTTTGTGGATATTTAGCTCTTCCTGCTGTTGACTGTTTGCATAAGCAGCCTCTCAAAGCTTTATCTGAAGAAATCTTCACCTCCATCACCAGTAACATATGCGAGGCAGCTAACTGGAATTCATACCTTATGCCACTATGTTGTCTGATCAACACTTACAGCTGCTCATCATATTCTATGCTTTGTCTGTACTATTGCTCACTGTAAGATTAAGTTCTTGCCCTTGTGTTCTTTTCTGCTAAGAACCCACAGTGCATACTCTGTCTAGTGTGATGGTATAAAACTATTTAGTATTATAATGAGGAGACCATCTTGTTTTAAACAAGATGTAGTTTATTGCATGACAGAAAATATGTAGTATTTACATTAATGTGCCAGTGTTATATTGACTATGAGATTGTAAGTCCCTCCCCCGCCCCCAACAAAATCCTAGTACCCGGTGTTCAGTATTAATCCTTTTAGAGCCTTACACCCTTAAATAGCAAATATGTGAAGGCATTTAGAGCTGGTCATGTTGACTGAATATCACAGGATGTTACAAAGCACATTTCTGTCAGGTAAAATTGGAAAACATTTGTTATACCTTCGGAAATAGATCATAAACAGCCAATTCCTGTCTTAACTGCAGATATTAGAGTCATGCTTTTTGATAGCCACTAGTCTAAACCATAACTAGTGTAAAGGGTCAGGTGTTAAACTGTAAGAACTCAGGAAATATAGAATCAATTTGATTCATGGCTCTGAATTGTTTGCACCCTGTATGGGTGCAGAGTGAGGTCAAAAATCTAGACCTTGGCTTATCTTTTCCTCTCATGTCTGAAATAATCAATAATAAAACAGACTGGTGCCATATGTGATTGAGGTATGAGGGGATATTGAATTCCTTTGAAATATTCCCCAATAAGGTCTTTTCAGAGAAAATAAAAAAGACCCATGATAAGATTTTACGAGGAAGATTGGTAGTTTGCATTGTGAAGATTATTTTGCATTCACTTTTACCATGCATTAATAATTAGGAAACAGAAACATGGAGTATACTAAATATGCAATGACAAAAGAAAATCAACAAATTAAATGCATTCCATTTAAAATATTTAAAATCTTAAATGGAAGTTGTCTTGTATCATAATTATTTCTTCAATAAGAGGTTTGACTCAACATTTGGAGAAATATGACATACTTCTCATTGGTTCATGAACCACAGCCAAAACCATATAGGATGAGATTTAACGTTCAGACCCAATTTTGGGGAGTGGGGTTCGGGCAGCATTTCACTGGGCTATTGGTCACAGTGATGGTGGGGGGACACTGAATCTATTCTGTCTCTGCCTTGATATATCTGGAGTGGAAGGGATTGAGGTGGCATTCCATCTGGACTCCATTGAAGTCCTTAAGTGGTTCCTAGGGGAAAAAATAAATTCAGTGCCTCATCGAGAGACCTGACTTTGGGACAGAGTGCCCACTAAGAGACACTCATCTGCCCTTTCTACCCACTCCCCTCTGCCCCCTCTCTGCAGCCAGCTACCTGCTCCCCAAGACTCCCATCCTGCCCTCACTTGCAAGCAGTCTTGTTGTCCTAGGTCCTTTACTGGTGCTCAGCCTCTGCTGAGTTAATTGCCAGTAGCTACTGTTACTCTAGTGACACAGCTGCAATGGAGAGTTGCCAGCCCCGACAGACCAGCAGCTCTTGGGGAGCAATGGGACTCCTTCCCCCAGGGTCCTTGATTCCAAAGGCCTGCCACTCGTCACTTCATTGGCACTTCAAATGGTGAGTCTTCCCCGAAGGAGACACCATGGTGCTCTCAGAGACTCTTCAGTCAGGATTAAATCTTCCCATCGAATTATTGGGAAGTTCTAGCACCATTCTCTCACCCTTGGTCAAAAATGGACAAAGTTTCAAACCTTTGTTCAATTCAGACAAAACAAAACGGATTTTTGTATGAATAAATGCCAGATCATGTGACAAAGCTTGCAGTGAAATAAGCTGCTCTGAGCAAAATCAACATTTCTTTGTTTAATCCCTTTATTAATTTAGCTTTGCTATTCAGAAATATTTTTAATTACTGGCACTGACCAGATCATGCTTGCTCATCTTTAATGCAGCATAAAGCTTACATTTTCACTTGGCTGCTAGTGGTCATTCTTGAAAGATCTTCAACTATTTTATAGGCTTGCCCATGTCCATTCAGTTCTTTACAAAAGGTGACCCACAGCATCAATATAAAAAAAAGGTTAGATAAATGTATCTAATACGCTTCGAATGTGGAATTGTTTCCTTTCCAGTTTGGAGACTTCTAGTATGACTGTTTCCTGTAATGGCTCTGAAGAGAAATAGCACAGGAAAAATAGAAACTGAAATTCCACACACTGCCGAGGAATGGAGGAAATATAGACCCATGTATGTACATTTCATACTTGGAAAGCTGTCTGCTTTCCTGCTAAGTGTATAGGGGTCACTATGAACTTAAGAAAACTGATGTTCATGCCATCTTATTTGACATTTAGCAGAACATTGATGTGTCAGTTGACCTTTTCGCTGACAACTTTTTCCATTTCTTCATGAGGCCACATTTAATCTGAGTAATCATTTTTTTATTTACCTCTTTGTCAGAGGATGAATGGATCAATGACTTTTATCACCTTGGAATTGCACTCTGGAGTTCTATTTGCAAGCTAAAGTAAACATATTCAATTATGTAGTGATGGCATAGATCTTTTTAAGAGTAATTTGTGTATTGACAATATATGTGCATGGCAATCTATCTGGTTTAAAATAATTAAACATAATATCTGGTAATGTGCATTTCAGTTGGGCCATCATCATTTGAAAGAGTGCTTATGTCATGGTCTAAGAGATAAATCATAAACCATTCAATTTTGCATGAACTGTGTGGAAACCTAAACACAATTAAATTCCATTATATCACAGTAAAACTAAAACCTTGTAATAGCATCTCAGGCACAGTCTGATAAGTTGCTTTTTTTTTGACAGTAGAACAGTCTCGGGATTCTGGAAAAATGCCCAAAACATATATCTGTAACAGTTAATGCACCCATTGCTAGTACTGAATAACAGATAATTCATAATGTGAGTACTGTATTAAAGACAAGGCAACAGGTTAAAAATGTTACGTTTATAATGAAATAGCAGTAATTCAAAACAGAATTTCAGCTTAAGATTCCAAGTGAATTGGAGAAGTTTGGCTAGAGGATGATTCCAAGTAAACTCTGGAATAATATCAAAGAAGTTACTGGATTGAAGTGCAACATTTTTTGGATTGTTATAAATAAGCATATTGAAGGGTCTAGGCCCGAAACGTCAGCCTTCCTGCTCCTATGATGCTGCTTGGCCTGCTGTGTTCATCCTGCTCTACACCTTGTTATCTCAGATTCTCCAGCATTTGCAGTTCCTACTATCTCTGATATTATAATCTTTACTTAATTTAGAAATTACTGCCAGCAAATTTGTCCATACCCTTAAAAAGGTCTTATAAAATATTAGCTATTTTAAGAGTTGTATTAAGCTACATGTTTTAAATAGTTTAGAAGCCCCACTAAAATAGTGAAGAAGTAAACTTGTTAGAAGTGCCCTGATTTAATAAAGTTGCAATTTCTAACCTTGCTAAAAACAATAATTCACCAAGTGTTAAGTGCGCAATCAGGTGAAAAGAGGTTTAATCTCAGAACATATTACAATTGGCACAATTATGACTCATCAAGAATGTCTATTTCTGACTTGTGCCTGCACCCAGGCCGTGTCTAAATTCATCAGGATCCAGTTTTTAGCAGCGACAAGCACAGGCCTCAGTTCGAAATGAAAATGAAGTTCCTGCAACTCTTTGAGACTCATCCATAACATTCGTTTGTCCATACTTGAACAGACGCTTAGGACTGAATCTCAATTTGTTTTTTTGGCAAAATGCAAGTTGTCTTGAGTATTTTGGATACTTTCTCCTTGTGAAGCCCGGCACTATTTCTTGATGTATTTTACCAAATTCGCCTCATCATCTTTTCATCTGGCCCCATGATGTCTTTCATATCTGATTCCAACCACATCTTACCAAGCACCATTTGTCAACAACTCAATGGATATCCAGCAAAAAGCCACCACTACTGGTGTTCATGCCATGTTTAAAAGGCCACTATGCACCTGGATGAGTACTGGAACTCCAAAGTTGCTTTGCTCAGTGTAAGGATGTCAAAGAAGGCAAAGACATCGGAGAAGTAGAAGATGACATCATGATTCTCCAACAGCGACCTGGAGATTTTGGTGGATGGAAGTGTTAAAAAGGAGGGGTGTTCTTCATCCCGAGCACCAGCAGAAGAGTCCAGGACTCTGGCAGCCTGATCCAAAACCATCACTCAGATCAATGAGGTCTCTATGGAGCAGAGAATGGCCAAGTGTGCCATAAAAATGAAAATGAACTTCTCTATTGTGCCAGGGTAAGTGGCACACTTTTCTCTGTCTGCTGTCTTATTCACTCCATCTCTCCTACCTATCTTCCACCAAAGCTCATGCTGTTACTTGTTTTAGAAGGATAAGAGCAGCAGATACATGGGAACACCACCATCTTCAAGTTTCCCTCCAAGCCACTCACCATCCTGACTTGGAAATATATTGCTGTTCCTTCATTGTCGCTAGGTCAAAATTCTGGGATTCCCTCCCTAATGGCATTGTGGGTCAACCCACAGCAGGTGGACTGCAGCGGTTCAAGAAGGCAGCTCACCACCACCTCCTCAACGGCAACTAGGGATGGGCAAGAAATGCTGGCCAGCCAGCGACACCCACATCTGACAGATGATTCAAACATTTTTAACAGTTGTCAACATCTTCCCTCACCACTAACCCTGCATGGCTCCTGTACTGGCCATACACTCACCCAGGTCACATCACCACCTTTCCACCAGTCTCGTGATAACCACAAAATCATTGCAGATTGTCAGGAAAAAAAAAAAAACATCTGGTTCACTCATTTCCTTGAGGGAGGAAATCTGATTTCCAAAGTGGTTGACACTCAGCTGCCCTCTGAGTAGATTAGAGATGGGCAATAAATACTGGTCTGGCCAGTGATGGCTACATCCCATGAATGAATGAAAAAAAAGACCAGGCTAGGATGCAATAAGTATGTAGGGAGCCGCTAAGAGAGTAAGCAAACAGCCCTGAGATGCAGCCTGGTCCAGTTCATCAGTTCAGTTCCTGTCCCTGTGAGCAAATTGTCCTTGCACCAGCCTTCCAAAGCTAAGCGTTGGTGTACCCTAAATTGCGAGTCTGCACTTCCTAAGCAGCATGCTGAAGGACTGGAGAGATTCCATATGATCATAGAATCATAGCATCCGCACAGTGTGGAAAGAATTCAGCTCATCATGTCTGTACCAACCTTCTGAAGAGCATCCCATCCAGACCCTGCAACCCCCACCCTAATCCCATAACTTTCCATTTCCCATGACTAAAGCACCTACATGCACGCCCTTGGACACTACAGGGCAATTTCCCATGGCCAATCCACCTAACCTGCACAGTTTGGATTGTGGGAGGAAACAGGGGTACCCAGCAGAAACCCACACAGACACAGGTAGAACATGCAAACTGAATACGGACAGTCATCTGAACTTGGAATTGAACCCAGGTTTCTGGTACTGCAAGGATAGCAGTGCTAAACACTGATTCACTGTGCCACCCCAGATCAATAGCAGTTAACATATTCCCTGTTCCACCATTGATAATAGCTAATGAGGGGTTGGCAAATGTTGAATGACAAACATCCGTGGTCAAGGGGTGGATGTGACTGGTGCTCATAAATCGTGTCCCGAGATGCTGTTTGATGCTGAGCAACATGGACCTGAAATCACCAGGTGCCCGCTCCGACTTCTATCTCGAGAATTCTTGACCTCAAGTTTGTTTAGTGCACTTGGTAAGATAGTAAGCTGAATATTAATGAGATGAATTGTGATATTAATAAGTAATTTAGCAAACTTTAATTGTTCTTAATTAGCAACTCTCTGCCCCCCTCCCAACAAGAAACTCGCCTTATTGCCTGACAAACAAAGAAAAGTGCAATGAGAAATAGGAAGAACTGCCGATGCTGGAGTCAGAGATAACAGTGTGGAGCTGGAGGAACACAGCAGGCCAGGCAGCATCAGAGGAGCAGGAAAGTTGATGTTTCAGGTTGATGCAATGTGTTGCTCCCAAAATTGGGATGGGCCTTGCTGGATTTATTGTCTGTTTCTGTCACGAATCTCACCATAGGCTATATCACTGAGGCCCCCATAAGATTCTGCCCCGGGTTTTTTCTGTCCTCAGCACAACCTGGTTTGGAAGTGACCTAACCAGAGAGCCTTCAGGGGAATTGCTGGAGTCTGTCATCAAAAATATGAGCTCTTCTTTCTGTCTTGATGTGGAGGCAGGAGGATCAGCAGTATTCCTTTCAGAAATATAGAATACTGCTGGCCATCACTGACCAACACTCCACTAATTTCCTTGCCCTCAATCTTCCCAGTATTTACCAAATTCTGGTACTGGCACTGACTGCCCAAGTTCCATCTGACCACACAGCTAAACTTTCCTAGCAGAAATGACAGATAGTGAATGCTTGCCACACATTATCATTCAAGTCAAGGGCCAAGGGCCCTCCTATGCTAAGTAAAACCAAAAGAACTGCAGATGCTGTAAATCAGGAACAAAAACAAAGTTGCTGGAAAAGCGCAGCAGGTCTGGCAGCATCTGTGAAGGAAAAATCAGAGTTAACATTTCGGGTATGGTAACCCTTCCTCAGAACTGATGGTGGCTGGGAAAACGTCAGTTTATATACAGAAAATAGGGAGATGGGTGGGGGTAGGGAGAAAACGATAAGATAGGGCCCAAAGAGAGAGAAAGACAGTTGGACAGACAAAGGAGTTGTTAACGATCAGGCTGGGAGGGTGAATAGTTGTTAATGTACCCAAATAATTGTTGCTCACTTTCTCTGGCCTTTTTGCCAGTTGAATTTTTAAAACTTTATCAGAGTGGCTAGAACTTAATGTAGGGTCCAACATTAACTCCTTCAGGGCAAGATGTGAAATCAAGAGTTTTTTTTTGTTTTTGATGCAATTTTCATGTTCATATTTATTTAAGAACATCCATCAGATAAGGTATTTAATAGCATTAAGAAAGTGAACAGAGTGAGATGTTTGGTAGGACTGTCAGTGCAGGCGGAAGTGGGATTACATAAGAGGTGCTGTCATCAATAATTTGTAACCTTGCTGCTTTAGTCAGTGGTTCCTCCCCTTATCCTTGGATTTTCCGCATTATCTGTGGTTTCTTATCTGCCCATAATTTTCCTCCTGCGATTGCTTCACGGCTTGGCTCTCTGAATTGCATTATTTAGGAGATCCATGATAGATCAGGAGACTCGCTTAACGCTAAACTGAAGGACACCTTCAGGGAGATTCCAATTTTTCAGCCTCTGTTTAAATACCTAGGATTTGATGTTAAGCTGAGATATGATGCTGAAGAATGGGTGGTGTCTCTTTTTTTGCACCACAATTGACTACAACAACGCAACTAAATTGTCTTCTTGTCACAACAACATGAATGCCATTTATTCTGGTCACGTTGTGAATTGGCTGTCAGTTTCTGTCAGAATGTGATATGATGTTAGATCTTTTCCAACTCACTAAATTATTGATGGCATTTTCAATGAATCAGCAATTTATTTACAGAGTTTAGATATCTCCAGCAATGTTCATGACTTTTAATGAAAACAAGTGCCACAAAACACATGGGGATGGGGTTGGAGAGTTTTACATAGCTTACTAAATAAGAGTGGAAGGAGACAATTCAACAGCGCAAGCCTGCTCTGCCATTCAGTGAGATTGTGGTTGACCTGTTTTGACTTACACATTCCATCTCACCCCCAATTACATTTCACTCTCCCTGACCAACCAGATTTGTTCTACTTCGAGCTAAAAAATATTCATTGATCCCACCTTTTGGCTTCTGATGCTGAGAGTTTCAAAGATGTATGTACCACCCTCTGCGTTTTAATAAAAATCTCCTCATCTTTATTCCAAAGGGACAACCCCTAACTTTAACACAATGTCCCCAGTTCTAGGCTCACCCACAAGACAGAAATTCATTCCAGTGTTTACCCTGTCAAAATCATTCAGGATCTTATAAACTTCAATCAAGTCACCCTCGCTCTTTTAAATTCCAGTGTGAAATACCGGTATCTCATTACCAAGTCACCCTTTAATACATGTGCATTGCACTTGACATTGGTCCAGAGTCAGCAGAACCTCTAACAATCCTGTTTATATCTGTTAGCCAGGGCTCCGTGATTGGACCAGATTAACAGTCCCAATCGGGGAACTCATTTTCTAATGAGGTCCACCTGAATGACCTGATTACAAACACAGTGAAAACAAGCTCAGACTATCTAATCTTTTCAAATCAGCCAATCTATTCATTGCGGGTATCAATTTAGTTAAAATCCTCTGAACAATGTCCAAGCATTCATATGGTCTCAGCAAAAAATTTGTGGCTCGGGTCTTGGATGCAGTTGTTCGTTAGCTAGTCAAGCTGGTTGTTCTGTGGTGTGCAGACATTTTGTTACCCTTCTAGGCAACATCATCAGTGTGACCTCTAATCGAAGAGTTGGTGTTCTGCTTCCATCTGGATTTATATGATCCTCTGGTGTAAAGTCTGAGAATTTCTGGAAGCCTGGTTCTCAACATGGGGACTCCTTTAACAAACACATAGAAATAGACCCGTATCCAGACCGCTGCTAAAACAACAGGACCCGAAGTGACAAGACCATCACACCAACGCTTCGATTAGAGGTCACAATGATGATGTTGCCTAGAAAGGTAACGAAACATCTGCACACCACAGAACAATCGGCTTGGCGAGCTAACAAACAATTGAATGCATTCATATCCTTCCTTAAATAAGGAAACCAAAACTGCATGCAGTATACAAGCTGTGGTCTCACCCATGCCCTCTTTAAATGAAGCACAATGTTTTTACCTTTATCAACAACAAAAACAAAGTTGCTGGAAAAGCCCAGCAGGTCTGGCAGCATCCATGAAGGTAAAAAAAGTTAACATTTCGGTTCCGGTAACCCTTCCTTTCAGTCTTTACTTTTATATTTGACTTCTCTCATAAGAAAGGATTGCACTTACTACAAACTAAGGTGGTGGCTATGGGTAACCGTATGGGTCTGAGCTATGCCTACTTCTTCGTAGGATACGTGGAACAGTCTGTTTTCCACTGTTACACTGGCACCATCCCTCACCTCTTCCTCCGTTACACTGTATCGGTGCTGCCTTGTGCTCCCATGAGGAGCTTGAACAGTCCATCAACTTTACTAATACTTTTCACACCGACCTCAAACTCACCTGGATCACGTCCAGTGCCTCCCTGGACCTCTCCATCTCCATCTCTGTTAACCACCTCAACACCAACATCTCTTTCAAATCTACCGATTCCCATAGCTACCTAGACTACACTTCCTCTCACCCACCCTCCTGCAAGACTCCTGTAGTCCTAATTCCTCCACCTCTGCCACATCTGCTCCCAAGATGGAGCATTCCATTCCCGAACATCCCAGATGTCCTTCTATTTCAAGGACAGCAATATCCCCCCCTCTGGTGATCAAAGATGCCCTCAACTGCATCTATTGCATTTCCTGCACTCTGCCCTCAAACCCCCTCCCCTCAACAAAAATAAGGACAGAGACTCCTTGTCCTCACATACCACCCCATCAACCTCCGCATCCAGCGTATCATCGTCCACCACTTCTGCCACCTACAATCTGAACCCACAACCAAAGAGATATTTCCCTCCCCTCCCTTCCATAGGGACTGCTCACTCAGCGACTCCCTTGTCTGCTCTACACTCCCCACCAGCCCCACCACACCTGGCACCTTTCCCTGCGACCGCAGGAAGTGCTGCACCTGCCCCTAGAGCCCCCCTCACCTCCGCCCAAAGCCCCAGACAAACTTTCCAAATCTAACAGTGATTCACCTGTACATCCTCCAACCTGGTTTACTGTATCCATTGCTGCTGATGTGGTCTCCTGTACATCAGCGAGACCAAGTGCAGACTCGGTGACTGTTTCGTGGAGCATCTGCATTCTGTACGCAATAACCGTCTGGCCGCTAACCATTTTAACTCCCCCCTCCCACTCCCTTGATGACATGTCCATCCTGGGCTTCCTCCAATGCCACCATGATGCCACACGCAAACTGGAGGAACAACACCTCATATTCCATTAGGGCGCCTACAGCCTGATGGCCTGAACAGAAAATCCACCAGTTTTAAAATCTTCCCACCCCGCAGCCTCATCCCATGTCCAACCCTCCCTCTCATTCCTGCCTCCTTGACTGACACAACCTGTCCATCTTCTTTCCCACCTATACGCCCCACCCCCTTCCCACCAATCTATCACCACCCCACCTACCTTCCCCCAGCCCCACCCATCCTACCTCTCGCCTCCTTGACCCGGCACAACCTGTCCATCTTCTCTCCCATCTATCCGCCCCACCCATCCCACTGACCAATCCCCACTACCCCCTACCTGCATCCACAAATCGATCTGTCTGCAACTTCTTACATCTCTTTCACAACATAATTTCCTCCCAATCTTGGTATCCTCTGAAAATTTAGCTGCCATGTCTTCATTCCCCTCATCTAAGTCATTGATGGAATTGCTAAAATTTGAGGGCAAGCACAGACTCCCACAGGCCTCCACTTGTCATATCCTGCCAATTGACAAAGACCCATTTATGCATAAGTCTGTTTGAATGCTACCAGACCTGCTGAGTTTCTGCAGCACTCTCTATGTTCTAAGGTCACCTAATCATCTACCAATGCTAATAAGTTACCCCCACAGCAAGAGCTTTTATCTTCCACAGCAAAGTTTGATGTGGCACCTTATTGAATGACTTCTGGGAATCCAAGTACACTAAGGCTACAGGTTTTCTTCATAGCACATGTTACTCCTTCAAAGAACTCCAATAAATTGGTTAAATATTATTTCTTTTGTCAAAACAGTGTTGACTCTTCCTGATTATTTTACTCTGGGTTTTTATAAACGTGAAGCTATAAATTTTATAATGGTCAATTTTCCCCATGACAGGCCTCAAACATAACGTCTTTAGTTTCCTTGTTTTCTGTCCTCCTCACTTCTTGAATGGAGAGACAATGTTTCCTACTTTCTAGCCTGATCAAATATTTTTTCAAATGAGGGAATTTTGGAAAATTAACACCAACTCATCTACTAGCTCAGACAAAACAGAGAGTGCTGGAGAAAGTCAGCAGATCTGGCATCCTAAGTAGAGAGAGTTAATATTTTGAGTCCAGTAAACCTTCATCAGAACGGAGGACAGCTGGGTAAGTGTGGTATTTATGTATTTATGTTGATAATGAGGTGGGGGAGGCAGTGAGGGTGTGGAGAGGTGGAGGGAATGAATAGAATACATAGAGATGGAGACAGAGACAGAGACAGAGAGAGAGAGAAAAGAAGGATAAGAAAACAGAAAGATAGCTGACGATAAGCTGCGAGTGTGATAAATGCTAAATAGGGTGCTGATGAGAAGAGTTAATAGTTGCAAATGGGTTGGCCGGGAGCAGGGGGCCTAGACACCTAAAATAAAGCAAAAACTTTAAGATCAATAAGCGTAAAATCTGTGGTAGGTAAGTTACTTGAGAAGATTCTGGGGGATAAAATATACATGCATTTAGAAAGACCAGGTTTGATTAGAAGTAGTCAGCATAGCTTTGTGCGTGGGAAATTATGCCTTACAAATTTGTTAGAGTTCTTTGATGAAGTGACCAGGAAGGTTGATGAAGGCAGAGCAGTGGACATAGTCTATATGGATTTCAGCGAGGACTTTGGTAAGGTTCCACATAGTAGGCTGCTCTGGAAGGTTAGATTGCATGGAATCCAGGGAGAGTTGGCAAATTGGATAGACAGTTGGCTTGATGGTAGGAAGCAGAGGGTAATAATGGAAGGATGCTTGTGGGACTGGTGGCCAGTGACTTGTGGTGTGCCTCAGGGGTTGGTGCTGGGCCCATTGCTGTTTGTTATCTACATCAATGATTTGGGTGAAAATGTACCAGACATGATCAGTAAGCTTGCAGATGACACTAAAAGAAGCGGTATCGTGGACAGTGAGGAAGGTTATCAGAAATTGCAGCAGGATCTTGATCAGGTGGGGAAGTAGGCTGGGAAATAGTAAATGGAGTTTAGTATAGATGTGTGAGGTGTTGCATTTTGGAAAGTCAAATCAAGGTAGGAGTTTCATGGTGACTGGTAGGGCCTTAAGGAGTGTAGTGGAACAGAGATCTTGGAGTTCTGGTGCACGGTTCTCTGAAAATAGAGTCACAGAGATAGGACAGTGAAGAAGGCCTTTGGCACACTAGCCTCCATCAGTCAGGGCATTGCGTATAGAAGTTGGGAAGTCATGTTGCAGTTGTACAGAACATTGATGAGGCCATACTTGGAGTATTGTGTTCAGTTTTGGTCACCTTCTACAGGAATGATGTCATTTAACTGGAAATATTGTAGAAGAAATTTACAAGGATATTGCCAGGACTCAAGGTATTGAGTTTAGGGAGAGGTTGAACAAGCTAGGACTTATTTCTTTAGAGCGTAAGAGACTGAGGAAGGATCTTAGAAGTGTATAAGATCATGAGAGGCATGGTGAATCCACTCAGTTGTTTTCCCAGAGTTAGGGAATCGAGGACTAGAGGGCATCAGTTTATGGTAAGAGGGGAAAGAATACATGGGAACCTAAGGGTGGCACGCATATGGAATGAGCTGCCAGCGGAAGTGGTTGAGGCGAGTACATTAATAAAATTTAAAAGGCATTTGGATAAATACATGGATAGAAAAGGTTGAGAAGGATATCGTCCAAGTGCAGGGAAATGGGGTTAGTGTGGATGGACATTTTGGTCGGCATGGACTGAAGGGCATGTTTCTGAGCTGTAGGACTCTATGACTCTATCTGAAACAAAAATGGAAATTGCTGGAGTGATTCAGCAGGTCTGGCTGCATCTGTGGGAAGAAAGCAGAGTTAATGTTTCGAGACCAATGACTCTTCATCAGAACTGTTCGTAGTTTTAAAAAAAGGTAGTATTTATGCTGAAGGCAAAGAGGGGTCCGGTGGGATAGTGAAGGAAAGAGGTGAACGAATAGGTGGAGACAGAGCCCAAAGAGAGAGAGATATGAATTGGGTAGGTAAACAAGTTTAGCATAGTCGCCCATTCTCACCTACTCCTCTGTCCATTTTCACATTATATGGGTTGCATTCAGCACAGGTCACCTATTTTCTCAATCTTAGCTCTTATTATCACTCACTCAGCTTTTCTTCTGTCCTGGCCTGTTACCTATAAACTCCTTGTTTATCCATCCCTTTCATATCTCTCTCTTTGGGCTCCAACTCCACCTGTCTGCTTACCTCTCCACTGCCTCTCTTCCCCCCCACCCCATTTCGACTTCAACATTAATACCACCTTTTCCTAGCTAATAACAGTTCTGATGAAGAGTCACCATTAACTCTGCTTTCTTCCCACACATGCTGCCAAACCTGCTGAGTCTCCCCAACAATTTCTGTTTGTGTTGGCCTAGGCACTTTATGGCCTGAAGGACTCAACATTGAGGTTAACAATTTCAGAACACGATCATCATCCTCTATGCTGGTTAGCCTCCCCTGACACCCCTAAGTCTTATGTTGCATGGGCTGCATAGCCAACACATTTGTAGCTACTCACACTAACACCCACCTAGCATAAAAACCAAAAGAACTGCAGATGCTGTAAATCAGGGACAAAAACAGAAGTTGCTGGAAAAGCTCAACAGGTCTGGCAGCATCTGTGAAGAAAAAAAAAATCAGAGTTAATGCTTCGGATCTGCTGACCCTTCCTCAGAACTCCTGTTTTTGACCCACCTAGCATTTATCACTATCTGGTCTTATCAGCAACTGTCTCTTTGTTTTTCTACATTTTGTTTCTCTCCCACTTCCTCGCCCTGAGCTCTGTATCTAAGAATTCTATTCATTACTCCCCTGCTAAAACCCCCTCCACCCCACAGCATCCTGTCATCAGCATAAATAACGCCCTTTGCTACATATTGTCACTTCAGAAGAAGGATGACTGGACTTGAGACATTAACTCTGTTTTCTCTCTACAAATGCTACCAGATCTGCTGAGTTTCTGCAGCACTCTGTTTCTGTTTCCAATTGCCAACATTCACAGTTCTTTCTATTTACATCTAAATGCTCATTAGCCAACTTCCCAAGACCTTAGGATGAAAGATCTGGACCCAAAGACTTGTCCGCCTGCAGCTCCATCATGTTTCTTAGTACTGCCTCCTTTGTGATTGTAACTCCACTAAATTTCTCTTTCCCTCCACCTCCTGATCTACAGCAATCGCTAGATTCTTTTTCTAACAAGAACTCTTACACAGATCTTTGAGGCATGTATTCACCTCTCTAGTATTATGCACAGTACCCCTATTTGCATAGAGTTCAGTTAATAATCCGGAGATTGTAACCTTTGAGGTTGTACTTTTTAAATTAGGGCCCAATCCCTCATACTCTCGATGCAGAACTTTTTCCCTCTTCTGTATTTGTAATTGTTACCTCCATTGACCATGATGCCTGGATCCTCCCTCTCCCACTGCAAATTCCCTTCCAGATATTGGCAGGTATTCCAATCCATGGCACAGGGCAGGCAACACACCCATCAAGACTCTTACTCATTGTTGCCAAGAACAGTGTCTTTCTCTCTCTCTCACTCTCACTCTACTATGCCCTAATACTAATACACTCTTTTCAGCTCTCCCCATTTGAGTGGCTTCCTGTACCATGGTGCCATGCTCAGTTAGTCCATCTACCTTGCAGCCCTCATTTTCATTCAATGATAAACCTATAGGACCATTGCAGAGGCTGACCCTCCTGCACTCCTTCTCTCTGGCTCCACTTAACCCTATCGTTTGCACTCGCAACCCCATGTCCCAGACAAAATCAGAAACACATGTCATAAACAGTGTGAGTGCTTCCTTGTGCAAAGAATCTAGGAAACTGGTTATCTAAAAAAAATACAGTGCAGAGCTGGATGAACACAGTAGGCCAAGCAGCATCAGGAGCAGGAAGTCTGACGTTTCAGGCCTAGACCCTTCTTCAGAAATGGGGGAGGGGAAGGGGGTTCTGAAATAAATAGGGAGAGAGGGGGAGGCAGATAGAAGATGGATAGAGGAGAAGATAGGTGGAGAGGAGACAGACTGGTCAAAGAGGCGGGGATGGAGCCAGTAAAGGTGAGTGTAGGTGGGGAGTTAGGGAGGACGGACAGGTCAAGGGGGCGGGATGAGGTTAGTAGGTAGGAGATGGAGGTGGGGCTTGAGGTGGGAGGAGGGATAGGTGGGAGGAAGGACAGGTTAGGGAGGCGGGGATGAGCTGGGCTGGTTTTGGGATGCGGTAGGGGGAGGGGAGATTTTGAAGCTTGTGAAATCCACATTGATACCATTGGGGCTGCAGGGTTCCCAAGCGGAATATGAATTGCTGTTCCTGCAACCTTCAGGTAACATTGTTGTGGCACTGCAGGAGGCCCAGGATGGACATGTTGTCTGCGGAATGGGAGGGGAATTGAAATGGTTCGCGACTGGAAGGTGCAGTTGTTTAGTGCGAACCGAGCGTAGGTGTTCTGCAAAGCCGTCCCCAAGCCTCCACTTGGTTTCCCCGATGCAGAGGAGGCCACAACGGGAACAGCGGATGCAGTATACCACATTAGCAGATGTGCAGATGAACATCTGCTTGATGTGGAAAGTCTTCTTGGGGCCTGGGATGGGGGTGAGGGGGGAGGTGTAGGGGCAGGTGTAGCACTTCCTGCGGTTGCAGGGAAAAGTGCCGGGTGAGGTGGGGCTGGAGGTGAGTGTGGAGCCAACAAGGGAGTCACGGAGAGAGTGGTCCCTCCGGAAAGCAGATAAGGGTGGGGAGGGAAATGTCTTTGGTGGTGGGGTCGGATTGCAGATGGCGGAAGTGTCGGAGGATGATGCGTTGGATCCGGAGCTTGGTGGGGTGGTACGTGAGGATGAGGGGGATTCTGTTTTGGTTGTTATTGCAGGGAGGGGGTGTGAGAGATGAGTTGCGGGAAATGCGGGAGACACGGTGGAGGGCGTTCTCAATCACTGAGGGGGGGGATGTTGCGGTCCTTGAAAAACAAGGACATCTGGAGACGTACGGGTATGGAATGCCTCATCCTGGGAGCAGATGCGGCGGAGGCGAAGGAATTGGGAATAGGGGATGGCATTTTTGCAGGAAGCTGGGTGGGAGGAGGTGTATTCTAGGTAGCTGTGGGAGTCGGTGGGCTTGAAATGGATATCGGTTTCGAGGTGGTTGCCCAATATGGAGACAGAGAGGTCCAGGAAGGAGAGAGAGGTATTAGAGATGGTCCAGGTGAACTTAAGGTTGGGGTGGAAGGTGTTAGTGAAGTGGATGAACTGTTCGAGCTCCTCGTGGGAGCACGAGGCGGCGCCGATACAGTCAACAATGTAACGGAGGAAGAGATGGGGTTTAGGGCCAGTGCAGGTACGGAAGAGGGATTGTTCCACGTTACCTACAAAGAGGCATGCATAGCTTGGGCCCATGCGGGTACCCATGGCCATCCCCTTTGTCTGTAGGAAGTGGGAGGAATTGAAAGAGAAGTTGTTGAGGGTGAGGACGAGTTCGGCTAAGCGGATGAGGGTGTCAGTGGAGGGGGACTGGTTGGGCCTGCGGGACAGGAAGAAGCGGAGGACCTTTAGGCCATCTGTATGGGGAATGCAGGTGTATAGGGACTGGACGTCCCTATATCTTTACCATGGACATAGGTTTGGAAACCGCTTTGTAGAACACCTACGCTCGGTTCACACTAAACAACTGCACCTCCCAGTCGCAAACCATTTCAACTCCTCCTCCCATTCTGCAGACGACATGTCCATCCTGGGCCTCCTGCAGTGCCACAACGATGCCACCCGAAGGTTGCAGGAACAGCAACTCATATTCCGCTTGGGAACCCTGCAGCCCAATGGTATCAATGTGGACTTCACAAGCTTCAAAATCTCCCTTCCCCCTACCGCATCCCAAAACCAGCCCAGCTCATCCCCGCCTCCCTAACCTGTCCTTCCTCCCACCTATCCCCTCCTCCCACCTCAAGCCCCACCCCCATCTCCTACCTACTAACCTCATCCCGCCCCCTTGACCTGTCCGTCCTCCCTAACTCCCCACCTACACTCACCTTTACTGGCTCCACCCCCACCTCTTTGACCTGTCTGTCTCCTCTCCACCTATCTTCTCCACTATCCATCTTCTATCCGCCTCCCCGTCTCTCCCTATTTATTTCAGAACCCCCTTCCCCATTTCTGAAGAAGGGTCTAGGCCCAAAACATCAGCTTTCCTGCTCCTCTGATGCTGCTTGGCCTGCTGTGTTCATCCAGCCCTACACCTGGTTATCTCAGATTCTCCAGCATCTGCAGTTCCTACTATATCTGAAAAAATACCACAGTTCACTCATAGGAATCATGACTGTGGGCAAAAATCTTCATCTGTTTTTGTATTGATTAATCTTTAAACAGGTTTTAACTATTTCAGCATGGACAATGGAAGGGAAGATCAACAGTTTTTATTTTGAAGTATCTTTTGCTCTCTACAGATTATTTGGTTGTTTTGAATACTTTTTCAATTCTCTGTCTTCAGAATACAGAAAGAAAACCGTGTGAATTAATTTGAGACAACAGATTTTTATTCTTTGCGAGCAGTACACTTTGTTATCTAAATGGAAACAATCAATTTATCCGTACAATTATTAGGACATAGCAATAGGACTGGGCCATTTGGATTCTTGAGCCAGTTCTGCTAACATCAGTACTCCTCTTAGCATTGATAGGAGTCATTTTAAACAATCTATTTTGACCCACAGAAGTACAGTTGG
This sequence comes from Rhincodon typus, assembly GCF_021869965.1. NCBI lineage: Eukaryota > Metazoa > Chordata > Chondrichthyes > Orectolobiformes > Rhincodontidae > Rhincodon > Rhincodon typus. The sequence continues at coordinate 22,141,418 of NC_063339.1, forward strand.
TGTAATGTGTAACAACTAAGAAAAATCAGGGCATTTCAATTACATGTTAAAGGAAAAAAGCAGCAGTGCTCTGAAACATTATCATTTCAAAAAAAAAAAAAAAAAAATTTAGATTGAAAACTAGATGAACTATCAATGAAATCTCATGGTTGATTTTTGATCGCTTTTAGATTGGCTACCTTTAAAACATTCAAAGAATTCCAATGTTTCTAAGTACATATAAGAAGAATACATTTTAAAAATATAAGTAAACTGTCTATTTGATGCAGCTCTTCCTTGCATTAAACAAGTTACTTTTGTAGGTGATTTTGTGCAATCTTCCCACTAGAAATGAACAATGGCAACTGGATATTTGAAACAAATATCCAATTTAAAATTTTACATATCAATCATGCACAATGATTTACTGTAAGTTAATATGCCTCTTGTTCAGCCATTCAACAGAAAGTTGATTGTAAAAATGTAGCCTTAAATCCAAATCAAATTTTTTAAGATTGTCTAATTTAAGTACCTGTCACTGCAGTTAATAATCTGTCAGTATCATTCTAGCTCAAAGCAAAATACTTTTTTTCATCCCACACTGAACAATTGTTTACTGTAAATATAGGCTGGGATTTGCCAGGAGTCATGTGTTCTGGGGCTCCCCAGCTAAATGTTGGGTGGGAGGGGAACAGTGTGGGAGCACGTATAGATTAAGAATGGCAGTCCAACAGCTTTAGAATGGCCAATTGGCCTCAAAATGGAACTTCTGCCCCTTGGAAACAAGATGTCCCACCTCAGGGTTGCTAGTGGATTAGAACCACACAGCTTCCTGGTATCAGCAGTAGCTCTGGGAGTGGAGGCCACTATCGGGATTGCACTTGTAGCTTGAGGAGGTGAACTGTGCTGGGTGTGTACATTGTTGGGAAAGGCAAGGGGTGTAGGTGGAGAGATTAAACATGCTGGGTTTGAGACACCATGGGGTGAGTCTGTAAATTTATAAATACCACAAGCAGTCACTTCCGAAGGCAAAAGCAAGCAGCCAAAGAAAGAGAGAGGGGTTAGGTGGGAAATAAATAAAATGGATTGTGCTAAATTCAAGGAAAGAGAAATAAAGGAGCTGATGAGGCAATCATTGCTGTTGGATGGCAAAGATCTGGTTTATTTCATAATTGACAGATTCATCACAAAAACCCATTCCAAAGTAACAGTGCAATAGTCTTGAAAACATATGTAATGTCTGACTAAAACAAAGTCTTATTCTTATGGGACACTGTGCAATGGTAGAAGTACAATCAAAGTTGTAATTTAAACAATTTATGGTGTGAGCAAATCTGACAAACTTATTACAGAAAATGAATATGTGCTGCAGTGTGTGTTAATTGCTCCCATGGAGTGACTGATGAGAAAGGGAAAAAGTCCTGAAAGAGTCTACAGTTCTAACTGGCCTGTAGATGATTGTTAATCACAGAACATTGACATTACAGCACTTACGTTGCTGAAACCAGCACTTCAAATTAACACCCTGCTGGGATATTATTCTTTTGTCCATGAGGAATGCTCCCCAGATTTTAAAGTGAACAAACATGTTTATTTCAAACTGTCAAAAGAATGGGTCGCTTTTAAGATGCACTTTCCATTACAGTACTTCAGTACAAGAAATCATAATTAGATTGTAATCTTAAGTTGTGCATATACAAGTATTTTAATTGTAGCCTAAAGATTTTAATGATTTTCAAGTGACATAGGGCACTAATTAGAGAAAAGCAAATACTATTATTAACAGCAGAAGGTTATCTTATTTTTGTTATGAAGTTACTTTTATCTATATCTTTAATTAATAATTGCTGAAAGTGGCCTCCCGTCACTTTTTGTCAATAATCTTGCACATTCATTCTCACGATGTGGGGATGAATGTGGGGATAGATTACCCACCTATATTTTCCCTGAGACATGGAAAGAAGAAAAGAAGGAAAGAATATGTGTGTTTTTGAACAGTGTTGTTTTAGTGAGGTAACTCAGCAACAGAGATTTCAGAAATGAAGGCACATCATGCACACCCTTGAACTCTATTCCTAGCCAGGTCTCATGCCTAAAGAAATCCATGGGACATGTCTTTAAATATCCCAGATTTTATTCTTGCTTTGCAACAAGTGAGGTAAGATGCAACTGAGCATTAATATGTCAACTGCCATAGGGTGTAATTTTTAAAAAAATTCATTTACAGGATGCACAACTACAGGACACATGTAAGGATCAGGATATACCTCTTCCTATTACTTCTCAAAGTCTACTGCATTAATTGGTAGCTTCTCATTAGTTTTCCTAAGTACTTGCTGTGCCTGCGTACTAACCTTTTGCAACCCATAGACTAGGATATCCAGATCACTGTGTTTCAGAGATCCTAGATCTCTTACCATTTAGATAATGCTTCTTTTTTATTCTTCCTCCCAAAATTGCCAATTTCACATTTTGCTACATTAGACATTTGCTAATCTTTGCCCACTCACTTAATCTATGAGCCCTCTGTAGCCTCCTTATGTCCTCTTCACAACTTTTGTTCCTACGTTGTCTATACGATGGCATCACCTCTGGCAGTTTCAGGGATAAACAGGGATGAGCCCTACCCTTACTTTGTTTGGCATCTGCCTCTTCCTGCTTCAGAGCTCTACCTTCCGTGTAGATATGGAAAGACTTTACCTGCCTACTGGGTCAGACAGCAATTTGTCCAATTCATCCGGACTGAAAGGAAATACCAAAACCCTGCATGTCTGGATCAGAAAACTCCACTATGCTGCTGATTCCATGCTAATCACTGACATGGAAACTCAGTTTATTAGTCTCTGTAGCTGTCTCTCTCATGCCTGCGTCTTGTTTATTTTCAAGGTGAACATCAAGATATCTGTAGTCATGGGACAGGGTGTCACATCTTTACATCTAGTCACACCAAATAACAACTCTTGAAAATGGTTTCCAAAAGTTTGCAGCATATTTTGGACATCTCAGGGGAGTTAAAAATCAAGAATGTAGCAGTTGTCTTAAAAAGAAAGTTCCCACATATATTGGCATTCATCAAGCTGAGGTGACATGGCTGGTATGGACATTTCACAAGATAGAGGGCAGTTCATAGAACCCCTACAGTGTGGAAATAGGCCATTCAGCCCAACAAATCCACACTGCTCCTCTGAAGACCATCCCACCCAGACCCATTCCCCTACCCCACCATTTCCCATGTCCAACCCACCTAACTTAAACATCCCTGAGCACAATGGGCATGGCCAATCCACCTACCCTGCACATCTTTGGACTGTGGGAGGAAATCAGAGCACCCTTAGGAAACCCACACAGACACGGGGAGAATGTGCAAGCTCTACACAGGCAGTCGCCCAAGGCTGGGATTGAACCTGGGTCTCTGGCGCTGTGAGGCAGTAGTGCTAACCACTGAGCCACCGTTTGGCCAGGTAGTTGGTTCCATATCATCAGTGGGCCTTCCAAAGCTCTTCAAGGGTGCTTACAAGGATGTTCTGAAGATGTTAAACATCAATTCTTGCACATGGGAGACAATACCTGATGACAGACAAAAATGGAAGCAGCACCCAGAGGAGCATGATGATTAGTGGCTATTGTGGCTTGGCAACAGGCATCAACATTGAAACCAACAACCCACAAAGACACCTGATAATTGCTTTATATACAGAGCTTGTGGCAGAAATTGCCTCAGTTTGTTTTGTTCAGCTGTTGGCAAAAATGCATCATATGAAGCTGACTTATTAAATGTGAATTCTGCACCTCCTGGGGGTGGTCAAATGTCAACAATGTTGATACAATAGAATGGGGCATATAAAAATTGATCTAGAGAAGGTGTTAATAGCAACAGCAGAAGCAGGAATATAGAATTGAGATTAATATTAGTTCATCTGTGATCTTATTGAATGGAAGGGCAGGCTCAAAGTTTCTAGTGGCCTACTCTTGTTCCTTGTTCGTACATTTGTATCTGAAATTGTTAAACTCAAGCACTGAAGCTTTAGAAGTTCCGAACCAAAAGATAGTCTCTCTACCAGGTTCTGTTGAGCTTCAAATGAAACAATGTCAATCATGGAGGACAATGAGGATGTCAGAGTGGAAGTGAGACAGACTGAGCCATGTTTTGTTATATTAAAGATGCTGCATAACTATTGTTGTTGAACCAAGGCATTCAGCAAAATTCTCACCCAATCGGAGTTCATAATACCAGTTTTTAATACTAAATGTCCTGTTATGGTACTTGGATGTGTTCAATCAGTTGGGAGGACAGCTACAGAGGTGTTGTCGATTCTTCAGCCTTAATATGGAGCTCAATCAATTTTTTAATCCATTGAAATGAAGGGATGGAAAAAATGGGTGGATCTATTGTAGGCATGCAAGCCTTCCACCATAGTTCCTCCAGGGTCAGGTTGTCAAATGTGCCCACTGGAATAATAAGAAAATCTGCCTTCGATTTGTTGAAGTTGGAGACTACAGCACTTCAGGCAAAACTCTTCAAAAATAATATACTCCTACAACGACTGCTTTATACGAAGCATTATACAAGCCAGCCGCAGTCTTGTGGGAATACTTTGTTTCTGTTGAAAGTCTGCAGGCGAAACCTGTTTTAGATAACCCTTGGATGTATAAACCATGATGTTATGCTGTTGGACAGCATCAAAACAAAAAGACCTGCTGACATGAAACAATCAGTCTGGGCCATTTCTTGCTTGGAGTCCTAATAAGACAATGTGAGCAGCTTCCACAGAATCCAGTCAAGTGCAGCAAACCCAAGATTATTATAAATCAACTGGACCTAATTAAGAGATAGCAGGAACTGCAGATGCTGGAGAATCCGAGACAACAAGGTGCAGGGCTGGACGAACACAGCAGGCCAAGCAGCATCACAGGAGCAGAGAGGCTGATGTTTTGGGCCTAGACCCTTCATCAGAAAAGGGGGAGGGGGAAGGGGGTTTTGAAATAAATAGGGAGAGAGTGGGAGGCGGATAGAAGAGGGATAGAGGAGAGGATAGGTGGAGAGGAGACAGACAGGTTGGAGAGGCGGGGATGGAGCCAGTAAAGGTGAGTGTAGGTAGGGAGTTAGGAAGGGGATAGGTCAGTCCAGGGAGGACAGACAGGTCAAGGGGGCGGGATGAGGTTGGTCGGTAGGAGATGGAGGTGCGGCTTGAGGTGGGAGGAGGGGATAGGTGGGAGGAAGAACAGGTTAGGGAGGCAGGGACGAGCTGGACTGGTTTTGGGATGCGGTAGGGGGAGGGGAGATTTTGAAACTTGTGAAATCCACATTGATACCATTGGGCTGCAGGGTTCCCAAGCGGAATATGAGTTGCTGTTCCTGCAACCTTCGGGTGGCATCGTTGTGGCACTGCAGGAGGCCCAGGATGGACATGTCGTCTGAGGAATGGGAGGGGGAGTTGAAATGGTTCGCGACTGGGAGGTGCAGTTGTTTATTGCGAACCGAGCGTAGGTGTTCTGCAAAGCGGTCCCCGAGCCTCCGCTTGGTTTCCCCGATGTAGAGGAAGCCACACCGGGTACAGCGGATGCAGTATACCACATGGCAGATGTGCAGGTTAGCATGCTTGCTTTCATTGTTCAGACCTTTGAATACAGGAGGTGGGACATCATGTTGAGGCTGTACAGGACGTTGGTGAGCCCTTTTCAGGAGTACTGTGTGCAGGTCTGGTCGCCCTGTTGTAGGAAGGATATTATTAAACTGTAGAGGGTTCAGAAAGGATTTACCAGGATGCTTCCAGAAATGAAGAGTTTTAGTTGTAAAAATAGACTGGATAAGCTGGGATTTTTTTCACTGAGGCATAGGAGGTTGAGGGGTGACCTTATAGAGATTTATAATATCATGACACTCAAAGATAAGGTGAATAGCAAGGGTCTTTTCCCTAGGGTGGAACAGTTCAAAACTAGAGGGCATATTTTTAAGGTGAGAGGAGAAAGATTTGAAAAGTAAATGAGGGGCACCTTTTTATACACAGAGCGGTTTGTCTGTGGAATGAACTGCCAGAGGAAGTAGTGAATGCAGGTACAGTTACAACATTTAAAAAACATTTGGATAATTTCATGAATAGGAAAGGTTTGGAGGGATATGGGCCAAATGCAGGCAGATGGGATTAGTTTAATTTGGGAACATCATCAGTGTGGACTAGTTGGACTGAAGGGTCTGTTTCCATTAGTGTGTCCCTATGATACGATGACTCTATAACATTGAAATGTTTAGGAGCCAGCAATGATCCCGAAGGATCATTTTCCATGGAGAGTATAGTTTTGGTTCTGATTCAACCTCTTTGAAAAGCATACTCCTGGATTCTTTACACACAATTTGTCATCCTACAACAAGTCAGTACATATCCCTGAATCACTAGAATCAATTGTGATTTTAAAAGATTCAGCAAAGTCAGGGGGAGCCAACTGCAGTTCATTCATCTGAATTGCTTTCAACTTCCCATGAACTGTTTGGCACTCTGTTTATCATTGCGCATTTTGCTTGTTTTTGGAATAAATCTGATAAGCAGCTATTGTGCTAAAGCTTGGCATAAACTTCCAATCAAATCCACACATCCCCAAAAATATTATGATTTCCCATTTCACTTTAAGAATAGGAATTCTATCAATGTTGTTACTTGAGCTAATCCCAGTAACACTTGCTATTGCTTTGTGTTCTAGGTTTGTTACCTTTACTTTTGCATGGTTTCTCTCCGCAAGAGTTATTGCTAAGTGGACTAATGGTAGTTGGCTGAACAAGCTTCCAGTTGTTTTATATGTTCTTCCCAGATGTTCCTGCATACAGAAGTATTTCATATAAGTATATCTCACAACTGTAGCACACTAGTTATTATTTGATTCCTAAGTCTTTGGAAAGTCGCATTTTGAAACTTAAATGACATGACTCAATATTGATACAATACATTTGATGCAACAAATGTTGATATTTCTTTTGCTCTTGAGTCTATGGTACCTGCCAACACTGCTTCAATAAATCAGTCTTAGAAAGGAAAGGCAACTCTATCAGTACAATCTTCTATTCAAAAAAATGGTTGTGCACAGTTAATTTTGCAGAACTCTTAACTGCTTTGGTTTGGTTCGGTTCCATGAAGTCATTTTCTAACAAGTGTCAAATCATCTTTTTTCACATGGGCCTTTTTTTAAAAAAATGATACTCCTTCCCATAAATTCACATTATATTTGGCTAAAGTTGCTTTTCTAAAGATATCTTTTAATTCCTTCATTGTCCTACTGGATGCTTCCATTGTCCTCCCTCTAACTTCAAGAATATAGTATCTAACTGTCCCAGTATTTCACTATTGAATAATTGGATTCATTTTATGAATAATCTACATCTCCTCTCTGTTACTCTTACTGTCTCTGTCATCCTCCACTATTCTTAACACCTGATTTTAATATGTTAATCTGACATAATTGATTCTTTTTCCTGCAGTCTAGAATATCTGTTAAATGGCTCACTTTACTAAAGTTCTTAATTATCTTGTCTGAACCAATATGGACCATATTGCATAGATAAGGGAGAAAGCCAACAGCTTTTCCTTATGGTAAGGGAGTGTCAAACTAGAGGGCATAGGCTTAAGGTGAAAGAGGAGAGATACAAAAGGGTCCGGAGGGCAATTTTTTTCCATACAGAGGATGGTGAATATCTGGAATGGGCTGCGTGAGGTAGTGATGGAGGTGAGTACAGTTTTATCATTTAAGAAACATTTCAGCAGATACATGGATGGGATAGGTGTGGGGGGATGTAGACCAAATGCAGGCAAATGGGACTAGTTTTTAATTGTAAAAACTAGGCGGCATGGACAAGTTGGGCCAAAGAGCCTGTTTCCATGCTGTAAACTTCTGTGACTACAACTTTATGACCAATGCACCTAGCATTCAGAGGTTTGACTTGGAAAGATGCGAACGCTAACACATCATTTTCTATTTAATATTTCAGCATGTTTACCTGCACATTCTTTCATTTTTGTCAGTGAAGTTTTTAAATGTTCTTGCACTATTTTGCTTGCTCATGTGAGCCTGAATCATTGAGGATTTGTCTTTAATTTTAATGAAACTTTTATCATACATTAATTCAAATGGATGAAACCCATTTGATTTGTCTAGGTAATCTTGATAACAAAGAAATAGAAAATTCAAACCTTTCTTTCAATCCTGAGGATAGTCATATGCTTTCAATGAGATTAAATTTTTCATTGTTTCTTATTGAGAGTCTGATAGTTATCCTCTAAAGCTCCCTCTCTTTGTGGGTGATGTGCTGTAAGTTTCAATTGTTTTTTATTCAAGTTATTTATTATGTTTTGATAAAAATTCGATAGAAAGCTGGTGTTCCTCCATTGCTGGGCACATTGAGAATCTGAAAGGAAAAAGACACAAGGCCAAGGTTGTTCCGTGGGGAGGGTCAGGGTCGGGGTGGGGGTGCGGGGAACTAGTGAGAACAGGCGGTAGTTGAGGAAAATACCAGATACATGCTGACCCAATCTGAAAGTTGTGGGTCAAAAGAGATTGTGGAACGTGGATGAAGTGGGTTGCAAAAAGGAAGATTAAACATGAAAATATCACTATCCTCAATTGATTCACAGTTCACCTCTTTTTTTAAAAAAAACAAGCTACTTTTAAGTTGTGCTAGACATTTACAAAGTCAACTTCATCCTCATGTAATGCCTGAACATCTCCTAATGTCATTGTTCCAGATATTATATGACATGACATTGCACTTCAGAAAATGTAAATAGTACATATTATCCACTAATAAGGGCAATGTATGAAATTTCATGTGCTTTATTTGTTAACCTGCTTTGCGTGAACAGTGTCCAGTTTTCCTTCAGCCACTTCATTGGTTTTGCCACTTTCTCAAATCACATACAAACTGCCTTTGAGTTCTTTTCCTTAATCATAGAATCCCTGCAGTGTGGAAGCAGGCTTTTTGGCCCATCAAGTCCTCACTGACGCTTTGAAGACCATCCCACCGAGACCCACCACCCCCCACCTTATTCCTATAACACAACGTTTCCCATGGCCAATCCACCTAAACTGCACATCTTTGGACTGCAGGAGGAAACCCACACAGATGCAGAGAGAATGTGCAAACTCCACACAGAGAGTTGCCCAACGGTGGAACTGAACCCACGTCCTTGGTGCTGTGAGGCAGCGGGCTAACCACTGAGCCACCCTTAAATTACAGTTAAATTTCAGTGAGGCCTATACAAATTTAATTGTTTCCTTATTGGACTTCAGGCTATGGCTAGTTTTTTTTTTCTGTCATCAGAACCTCTTTCTGCATCTAAGGACTAATTCAACCCGAGTCTAAGTCAATATTCTCATTTCAATTTCTCTCTTTATCCTTTATTATCTCCTGAAACTTCAGCTCCAGCCTCTTCAGAGCTCTCGTTTTTGGAACTCCTCTTTCTAAAGTTTAAATATTGTAAGTTCCATTTCTCTTTCCATCCTTTTCAATTCTAAAGTTCATTGTGTTTTTAGTTCAAATGGCTTTACCTCTTTTTATACTCAAGCTGCTTTAAGTTAAATTGAATTCTCAATTCACCACTTGGGAATATCTAGCCAGTCTTGTATTTCCATCAATCCCAAATGTTATGTTAGTTCTTCAATTACATTTGCCTTCTTAGTTTTTGCAGGAAATTCCACCTTTAACTCCTCCTTTGCCAATTCTATTTGTTTAGCCTTAGTTAAATTTTTGTCAACCAGTTAGGCATACCTCCTATATTTCAAAGAAAGTTCTATCCATTTTCAATGTTAGTGTTGTAGCTTTGAGCAAAAATCCCCATATTCTGAAATACTAGACCAAAACCCTGAACTTTTCGAAAAAAAGAACTTTTAAAAATTAAAAAAGGCAGCCGGGCTATGCGCTGGGAAAAACACACAGACACCGGGATGGCAGCCTGGAACCATTGTTCAGCCTGAAAATCCAATTTACACCTGCACTCTAAAAGAACAATATTAACCAGACCTAACACTCTAGACTGAACCAGCAAGAGCTGCAGATGCTGGAGTCAGAGATAACAAAGTGTAGAGCTGGAGGAACACAGCAGGCCAGGCAGCATCAGAGGAACAGGAAAGTTGAGTTTCTGGTCGGGACCCTTCTTCAGAAACTAACTTGCATCCTTCGGGCTACCCCAACCCAGACATTATGGAGCCTATAAAGAGACTGAGACATTCAACTTCAATCAATACTTGTGCACAGAGATACCATACATTCCGTTTAATCAAAATACATTTTCACCTACTCTTAACTATCAGGAAGCCAATTGCCTCATAAGGGAACAGCAGTAACACATTGGCAAGCGCAGATTTGGTGCGAAGATAAGAGACCCGCAATTAGTATAAATGCAGGCCCTTACCTCACCAGGGAGAGCTTTCTCCCCAAGTGCTATCTGCACAGCTATATCCGGAAGTGGAATCCAAGAGACTGATTCACTCCGGGAGCTATCCCCACAGCTACCACCAGGAAAAGGATATGAAAGAGCTACCACCCTGAGACCGAACCCCACAACCATCTCCAGAAGAGGGTCCCGACGGCAAACCCAAAAATATACCGACACAGACCTGTTCCCTACCAGGGGAACCAACCATCTCCAAAAACCACCAACTCGATTGACACATCCTGAGGGGAAAACTGGCTCTCAAAAACCACCACAAAGTAAGGAAAACCAAGTACTAACCCGATAAATTCACTATACGTCCTACCGCATGAGCGGACTCAACCCAGACTGAAGGCCGACACTATCCGAAGTTTTCATTGAAGCACCAGGAGTGGCCAGCTGTATTTCAAAATCGCGTTTATCCCCAGTGGTGAGCTTATTTTCGAGACCCCGAAGTATCCAACCTAACTAGCGGGGAGGAAAAGGTGGGTGGTGAACTCTCTCCCTATTTATTTCAGAACTCCCTTCCCCTCCCCCATTTCTGATGAAGGGTCTAGGCCCGAAACGTCAGCCTTTCTGCTCCTATGATGCTGCTTGGCCTGCTGTGTTTATCCAGCTCTGCACCTTGTTGTCTCGGATTCTCCAGCATCTGCAGTTCCTACTATCCCTAAGGGTAGGAAGCCTGATTAAAGTTTTCGGTGATTAAAACTACTGTCTAGCTTCTAATAGTGTTTAATTTAGTAGTGTATTTAAATACTGTCCTCTGTATAATTGATCATGTCAATTTCACTGTTTTGTGTTTGCCTTTATCTCTTTATAATACACTCACCTTTTGTATTCAATAAACGTGGAGATTCTTTTGCCCTGAAACACCTGTCTACTGCCTTCTTTATTTCACATTCCCTAAATGAGTCCAGTGGCTGAAGCAAGGATCTGGGAGTGATTCGAACCACCTAAAAATCATCAAATTACTGATCGCAAACTAGAAACCCTACAGTGTTACAACATGTGAAACCTGATATCTGCCCTTTTATCTCTCACTAATTAGCAATACTCCATACAATCTGAAATCTTTCATGCACAAGAGTCACACACTGAACACTTATACTTTTGCATGACTCTGATGGGAGGGTTGGGCTGGAAATCAAGCCCTACTACTCCAAGAACTGTTGCTATAGTGTGAATGCCTCTCACAAAACCAGTCAATTAGTTCACTTCCTAACTATAATCCAAAACAAAAGAAACCAAGTTTCTTGAGTCAACACACAAATGACAAGTTTATTTAAAAAAGTATATACTTTAAACATATGCAAATATGCATTAACTAAGGTACCATGTAGAACTAAACAATATCCTGTTATTTCAAACACAAATATATTCATGTACAGACAGAAAGAGATACACAACAATTATAATCAGATATTTAGGAAAAATTCTGTTGATCAAGAATCCAAACTAAAAGGATAGAATGAAGTGACTTTCTCATAGTTCCTTCAATTTCTTATTGATGATATTAGCTATATAACAACGGAACACCCCATGTTGGGTAGCAGATCAGTTAGACACAGGTCTCATGGTTAAATTTAAAGTCCAGCTTTCCAAGTTCATGAGGAGATCAGAAATATCGATTCCTAGCGGTATTATACTTCATTTGCCATGAAATTTGCCCACTTACTCAATTTGTCCAAGTCACACTGAAGCATCCCTGAATCCTCCTCACAGCTCACCATTCAAAGCTTGGAGACATTGCTTTTAGTTCCCCCAACTAAACCATTAGCATAAATTGTGAATAGCTGGGGCCCATGCACGGTTCCCTACTGTACCCCACTTGTTACTGGCTGCCACTCAGAAAAAGATCCATTTATTCCTACTCTTTGCTTTCTGTCTGCCAACCAGTTCCTTATCTATGACAACAAGGTGCAGAGCTGGATGAACACAGCAGGCCAAGCAGCATCATAGGAGCAGAAAGACTGACGTTTCGGGCCTAGACCCGTCATCAGAAA
>NC_063339.1:22163814-22190985 GCF_021869965.1 Rhincodon typus
GTCAGCCTTCCTGCTCCTCTGATGCTGCTTGGCCTGCTGTGTTCATTCAGCTCTACACCTTGTTATCTCAGATTCTCCAGCATCTGCAGTTCCTACTATCTCTTACAGGGGTGGATCTGGATGGGTGCTCTTCAGAGGGTTTGTGTGGACTCAATGGGCCAAATGGCCTGATTCCACACTTAGGGATTCAATGATTCTTATCTCACTTCAACACGGCTTGTCACTTTTGAACCTCAGTTATGTTTGGTGGCCGCGTCACAAAATGTTTTAATTCTTAGCTGCACGACGAAAATCAATGAATCACGAACATTTTCTCTTTATTCTCTTTATACCGCTTTCAACATTATGTAAGATGTAACCTTCTATTCCTGACAGGATACTGTACTATTCTGTCATAGGAATTATAAGATACATTACATTACAAGGATTAAATAACACTAGGTTTGATGAGTACAATGGATCCATTAGCACAATACAGATTAGTCACAATGTATTAGAAGAGGTCATACATATGAACTCTGTCAGAGTGCTAACATTTCTGTTTAACGTGCCCTTCTAGTTGACCAATTATTCTTTGCAAGTCTCTTATATCTCCCTTTGCAAGGTTGGCAGTCTGTTTCATTTAAGGAATTGTACTGTCTTATCAAAGTTTACTTTAAGTTGCAATTGTCTAAAAAAGCATCTAATTCTTAGATGCAACTAAGATTTCAAAATATGCCTCAATAATGAACATTCATTCAGTTTAAATTTATTTCAGTAATTCTACCTCTCATGAAAGTTGCAATATCTTCAAGATCTCTGTCAGGAATTACAACAGTAGCTTCATTTCCTGATTGCTCATTTCAAAATCACGGGACGATTAAACAATCCAAGTCCCTCAGAAAACTGACAAACTGATGCTTAGAAAAAAAAGCAGATAAAAGTCTGTGGCCTGTAAGCCCTCTGCATTTCAAAATAAAGCAGAGGTCAACATGGTAGGCTGCATTTTATGCAGGGATTTCTGGCCCTACTCAGAAGGATAGCAGAAATCCAATATGTTGAGAAGATGTCTGACCTGCACCTGCACATTGTGGGAAGATGAAATTGGTTAATGCGGGATTTCCACCCCTCATTAGACAGAAGTACCACTTTCTGGAGATAGTCGGATTAGCCAACAGCTCAAGTATGTGGGCTAGTAAGCCCTCAGTAGTGGATCTTATAAGGAAACTCATGGTTCTCCAAGGAAAGTAAGTCCCTAGGCATTATGGTGAGGAGGATTCATGAAGTACAGGTGAGGTGGCAGGGAGATAAAGCCCTGAATTTCAGGTGGTGGGGTAAGGGGATTAACAGCTTGCTGGGGAATGGCCCAGATGGCTGCATAATGTCCTCTGACTGACTTGCCCTGCCTTTCCTGCAACTGCTTTTCAGCGAGACCAAGGAAATTAGCCTTTCTAATCTTGCCCAACTTCCCAATGCCAGCCAGATTATGCAATGGACGCACATTATCCAGATCAGCGGAACCTAATTACACTTTATTTAAATATTTACATGGGATAGGCTTGTTGCCAATTTCATCACCTGCTCACCCAATGCATTCTGGGATTGAGCTCAAGAAGATGGTGGGAAGATGGTGGCCTTATTATTTGACCTCCTTCACTTTCCCGCTAACCAAAAACACACCCTGCAGAGCCACATCAACTCCATCCCAATCAATTGACATGAGTCCGTGTCACTTCCTTGTGGTTTCAAAGTACTTAGGCTAGATGAATTTGAACTTTAACAAAATGTTTAATCATGCTGATCTATTACTTTCATATTTCCAGATGGTTCTATGGCCATGCCTCCATGAATTTTGTGCACATGAAAGTTCTCCAATGTTCTGACTTGGCATCAAAGCAAATAGCTTTGAAGTTTCTCTGTTTATTGATTTTTGACTCAATGTTTGTGACTTTGCTGCTTTTTGTTAAACATCCCACAGTCTTAAATTGTTTATGCCAGCAACTCTGTTATCTGCAATGAAAAATAAGCAGCTGCAGCTGTAAAAGGGTTATTTTGGCTCGAAATCCTTTAATCCTTGCAAAACATACCGATAAATTTCAGTCCGTTTTCTATATATCCAAATATAGCAAAGCTTTTCGCATCTCATTTAAACAATGGATGTTCCCACCTCCCTTTTCGAATAGCTTCCACAAATCTGAAACATAATTTTCAAATAAAAGAACAATGAAGTCAGTCAAAACCATTGCAACTCAGTATAATACTGTAAAAGTATTGAATGTATGCAAATAAGGGCTGTTACACATCATGTCTTTTTCTTTTGTTGTATTTGGTATTTCCCATTTTAAAGAAATTTCTCTTTTATCACAAGTCATAAGTTTTTCTTCAGTGGTTGTATTGAAGTGTTTGCCTATGTGTTGCCTAATTTGACTGCATCTGGCCATATGAATATATGAACTAGAGCAGAAGTAGACCATTCAACCATTCTTTAAGATCGTGACTGATCTGATCATTACCTTAACTCCACATTCCTTCTTATTTCTATTATCTATTGACCACCTTGTTAGTCAAGAATCTATCCACCTATGCCATAACAGCATTCAATGAATTGACCTCTGCCATTCTCTGGAAAGAGATTTTCAAACACTCACAATTCTGATTGAAAATATTTCTTCTCATCTCTATTTTAAATGAAAAAAGGTTAATTTTTAACTAGTGGGTCCTTTCGTTCTTGCCTATTCCACAAAGTGAGACATTCTTTTAGCATCCACCTTGTTAAACCCTCTCCAGATCTTAGGTGTCTCAATAAGGTTGCATCTTATTCTTCGAGGCTTCGATGTACACAGGCAAAGTCCCTTTGTTCATAAAATAATCCCCCACAACTGGTATCAGTTGAAAGAAACTTCTCTGAATTCTTTTTAACATATTTTCATGCTTTGTAAATAAAGGGAGCGAAACAGTACACAGTGCCCTAGATGTGGCCTCATCAATGTTCATTACAGCTGCAACGAACCTTCTCTAATTTTATAATCCAAAATTCTTTGCACGCAAATCTGTTAGGTGCTTCAGAAGACTCCTATAAATTCTAATGGAAATATTGTCCTGCTTTAGAAATTAGTAAGGCTAAGTGATCCATGTTCCCCTTCCTTCAGTATGTTTCTCTCCATCCTCCTCTATGTGGATAACCATGAAATAAACATTTGTTCTTTGAGCCATGTTGTAGAACACATCTTAAGTACCAATTCACAGCTCTTCTGCTGGTGTAATGCACTGTGAACCAATTAGTGGTTACTGTCATATGACAGATTCTTTGCTCAACACTCACTATATTATTGAGTAGTCAAGTATAAAGCAGTTCTAGTTTTGACAGGATGCAGGCATTTCAAAGCCTTGCCAAGAATGACTTGTTCAGCTGCACGTCCATCAATATTTATGAATGAGAAATGCTATACCAGAATCAACACAACTGAAAAGTGGAAGAGTGTCAATCTATTTTTGTGAGTGCTATCTTATGCAGAGACCTTTCTGCCCCTTTTATAGTAACGTTGCAATTGAAAAATGGCGAATGGCCATGGAACAATCACAACAGAATGAAATTGGTGAGTGTAATTGAATAAGCAATCAATTCAATAGGATTGTTCAGAAGCATCTTAGGGGTAATCTCAGAGGGTACATTTACTGCACAAAGCAACGTATTCATATAATCAGCCCAACAAACCAGAGTTTAATTTTAATCAGAGATAAATGGGGTGGGTGTTTAGATTTGATCATCAATGAAATCAGGCACAGAAATTGGGAAGCACAAATTAATCCACTCCTGTTTAAAGTAAAGTACTCAGCACAAAAATGTCATGCTGCCTGCTAATTGCACTGCCTATGGCATGCAAGCAGCATGCAATGCACAGTTCAGTGCCTGTCGGTCTCATCAGAGCCCTGAGTTCATTCAAGGCTAGTGCTGCTTGAAGCACGCTTGGCATTGTTTAAAACAAGCCTGTACCTTGTATGAAGATATGTATATAATGGATTTGACCAAATCTATCCTGTAATTTGAGTGTATTTAACGTACCAGCATGACGTGAGAATTTGAGCGAAGTGCTGTTTAGTACATGTAGGATTGCAGTGGTTTCAAGCTATTCTCATCTAAACATAGTTAATTATGTGATCTAAATTCTTGTGCTGTATGATCAACCTTCATTGTCTGTGGCAAGCTATAAAGGCAAGCTGATTAGAATTAGACTAGAAAATAACAAGGCTACCATTAAGACATTAACATCTCAGTAAAGCAAGTGGACTCATGAAAATTCTGCAAGATTAAGTTTGAAGACATTGCAAATTGAGAATATTCACAACTACTGTCGATATTATGATGAGGGCCATTGGCTACAAAGAAAAAAAGGGTATCATTGCCAGACAGTCATTGAGAAGGCCTGGAAGATGTATGTGCTGGAAGGCTGGACAAGTTCTGTGTTTAAAAATATCAGTCCAAGGATATTCATGTTTATTGCAATAAGTTGAGTGACATGATTGGTCACACAGTAAGACAAATGTACTTGTCACTGTAAACTGGAAACTAGCTGATGCAATTGTATGCATATGTATGCTGATGTTTTCTTGTAAGGATTATTGATTTTAAAGAACGGTTCCTATGAAATCTTTATCTCAAGTTACCTGTTTCACTGTGGGTGCAAATATTGAGTACAGTTAGATCGAGCCAAATGTGGTCATGAATCCTACAAATGTTTTTAGGAACAGAAGTAGGCCAATCAGCCCATTGATTCAGCTCCAACTCCATCACTTAATGAGTTCATGGCTGATTTGAAAATCCTCATCACCACTTTCCTGCTTTTTCCCCATTTCCCTTGCTCCATGTATTAATTAAAAATCTGTCCATCTCAGCTTTCAATATACTTAACATCTCAGCCTCTACAACCCTTTGTGGTAAAGAATTTCATGGATTCACTACCCTCTGAGAATGACCCCTTATTGTGAGATTATGCTGTTTGGTTCTAAACAACCTTTCATTGTCTACCATGTCAAGTCCATTAAGAACCTCATATGTTTCAACAAAAGTGCTTTACATTCTTCTATGAAACTCCAATGAATACAAGCCAGCCCTACTCAACTTCTCCTAAAACAGTCCCTCCATATTCGTGATCAGCCTAGTGAAAATTCTCAGGACTGCCTCCAATACAGTAAATATTTCCTTAGATAAGGGGAACAAAAGTTCATAGTATCTCTCATGTGGTTGAACTAGTTTAGACTTGTATATTTTTGGCAAGACCTCCCTATTTTTATATTTCATTCCATTTGAAATAAAGGTCAAAGTCCATTTGCCTTCCCTGTTACCTATTTGTATACTAGCTTTTGTGTATCAAAACTCCCAAAACCATTATGCTGTAGATTTCTGCAGTTTCTTTTCCCATTTCAATAATATATCCAACTAGAGGGTGCTGAAACATCACTCATTTGCATTCTGGGAGTGGACTTCTCAGTCAGCAGATGTGTGATGAGTATCATGGAAGAACCTGCTGTTGAGGAACGCTCAGCCCTAAATATTACACTACTATAATGCTTCCATCCCTCCTTCATCCTCTAACCAAAGCAAAAGGAGAGGCAAGGTTCAGAGGAGAAGCGACAGAACATTGTGAGAGGAAGGACAGCAGTGAGAGTTCCAGCAGGTAAAGGAGCATGAGCCTAAATAGTTTCTGGAAACGATTGTTGGTGAGTGACAAGTAAGTTTTGAGAAATTGTTCTCGGAGCAGAGAGCATCAGAAGTGAGGAAAGGTATTTGACATTGTAAGGATTAATTAAGCTAAAAGTGTAAGACATAGCAGAAGAGCTCCAAATCGTAGTCTACTCCTCTTGCTTGATGTGGGAAGCCAGGCATGTGTGCAAGAAGTCTCTCCAGCTGCAGCTCCTGGAAGCTTTGGAGTTGGAGCAGCATCTGGGGACACGGTGGAGCATTCGCTAGGTGGAAAGTATTTGGATAGCACAGGTGGTCACACAGAAAATTCAGGCTCCACAGGCAGCAAGGGATTGGGTGACCACCGGGCAGAGCAGGAGGGCTAAGCTAGCAGTGCAGAATTCCTGCAAAACAGATATACTGTTTTGGATACTGTTAATGGGTATGACCACTCAGGGGATAACAGCAACAGCTAAATTCATGGCAATATGGTTGTCTCTGCTGCAGAGAGAGGGAGAAATAGGCATAAAAATGCTATAGTTTTGGGGATTCAATCATAAGGAGAATGGATAGGCCAGGATGGTGTGTTGCCTCCCTGATGCTAGGGTCATGGATGTCTCAGAGCAGTTGCAGGACATTCTGGAGGGGGAGGATGGACAGCCAGTGGTCGTGGTACACATTGGTACTAACAACACAGGTAAGAAAAGGATGAGGCCCTAAAAACAGAATATGCAGAACTAGGAAGAAAGTTGAAATGTAGGAACTCAAAGGTGTTTATCTCAGGATTACTATCAGTGAACAAGCTAGTCAGAGTGAAAACAGCAGGGTATATGAGATGGACATGTGGCTGAAAAGATGGTGTGAGGGGGAAAGTTTCAGATTCATGGGGCATTGGGACCGGTTCTGGGGGAGGTGGAACCTGTACAAACTGGGCAGGACCAGGACTGATGTCCTTGGGGTAGCACTTGGTAAAGTGGTTGGTGAGGGTTTAAACTAGTGTAACAGGGCAATGGGAACTCAAGGGAAAAGGAGGGAATCTATGTTTGGATCCAGAAGAGGTAGTTGAGGTCCTAAATTAATACTTTGTGTCGGTATTCACCAAAGAGAAGGAATTGGTGGAATACAATCTCCGGGAAGGGGGTGTCAAATCTCTAAGTCAAGTTGTTATTAAAAAGTAAGAGGTGTTATGCATCCTAAAAAGTATTAAGATAGAGAAGTCCCCGGACCCTGATGGAATCTATTCCAGAATATTGAGGAAGGAAAGAGAACAAATTGCTGGAGCATTGACAGCCATCTTTGCATCCTCTTTGGCCACACGTGAGGTCCCAGAGGACTGGAGAATGGCTAATGTTGTCCCATTGTTTAAAAAGGGTAACAGGGATAATCCTAGAAATTACACGCCTGCGAGACTCACGTCAGCAGTAGGGAAATTATTGGAAAAGATTCTCCAGAACAAGATCTATAAGCATTTAGAACCAAATGGACTGATTAGCGATAAACAATATGGTTTATATGGGGGAGGTTGTGCCTAACCTGCTTGATCGAGTTTTTTGAGGAGGTGATAAAAATGCTTGATGAGGGGAAAGCGATAGATGTTGCCAGAGAAGTGAAGCTTTGTGAGGTTATCCATGGGCTTGCGGTAGAGTGAAATACTGAGGTGTCCGTCTTTTATGGAGATACATGCGTCTATGAATGAGACTGATTCTGAGGAGCAGTCCATGGTAAGTCTGATGGTGGAATGAAACTTGTTGATATCGGTGTGTAGTCACTTCAGTGATTCCTTGCTATGAGTCCAAAGGAAGAAAATGTCCTTGCTGCATCTGGTGTAAAGCATATGTCAGAGGGCCTGTGCAGCAAAGAAGCCTTGCTCGAACTTGTGCATGAAAATGTTGGCATATCAGAGTGCAAATTTGGTTCCCAGGGCTGTTCCATGCTTCCGAATGAACAGCTGGTTATTGAAGCTGAATACGTTGTGGTTGCGGATGAAGTGGATGAGTTGTAGGACAGTCTGGAAATTGCCAATTCTTGCTGTTGAATACTGAGACAGTTGCAGCGATGCTGTCGTCGTGAGGGACGCTGGTGTAGAGTGCTGAAGTGTCGATTATGATGAGGAATTTTCCTGGTTCAACTGGTCAGTGGGTGCTGAGTTTCTGTTAGAAGTCTGTAGTGTCACGCAGAAGCTGGGGCTTCCTTGTACAATGGGTTTCAAGATGCCCTCAGCATAGCCAGAGAGGTTCTCACACTTATTTTGCAATGATCTCTCTGCCTATAAATTCTGTGCCTGTGCGTTTCCCTCTGCTTCACCTGACATGGGAGCAGTGCTTTGAAAACTTGTGATTTGAAATAAACTTGGTGTCATGTGACTTCTGACTTGTCCACCCCAGTCTAACACCAGCACCTCCACATCATCCCTAAAGGGCATTAGTGAATCAGGTTTTTTTTTTCCAAAAATGGTTTCATGGTTATCATGAGAACATTAATTTCAGATTCTCTAGTGAATTAAAATTCCACAATTGCCATGCAGGATTTGAACCTGGGTCCCTGGAACATTAGTTGAGTTTCTGGACTAATAGTCTAGCAATAATACCACTAGCCCATTGGCCCCCTGAGCCTATAGTTTTCATATTGTTTTCTCCATGGTAAAATTTTAGCTGATAAGTAACAACTTGCCAACAAATTAGCACCATTGTCTCCTATAGGGTGAATTGTTTTGATTAATTGAAATCTGACATTTTTGAATTTGTTCCAATGAATACTGGACGAAAAGCTTCAGCAATATGTTTTTCTTTGCAATATGAAATTATTGAAACATTTCGTTCAATTGTTGGCAAATGGCCTGAGCTTCATAGTTCATAAAAAAATCCTAGTTTCCAAATTCTGGATTATATGCAATAAAAATAAGTTGAGTAGATGCTTACGTAATAGCTAAGAATGGCCCTACTTGGGCTGCTTTATCCAATTATAGACTATGAGGTCAATTTGGTCGGGAATGAAGATGGAACTACATAGACTACAGTAATATCCATGCTGAAAACCCAAATGTTCCAATTTCAGTAGCTACCTCAAAGATAAACTGAATCTGATCCTGATCTCAGTCTCACTGAGAAAGTCTAGTTATCCTTTTTTTCTCTCCCCATTATATATGTCCAATAACTAATGATCCCATGCTACAGTCCATTTACCTAGATCTCTTTACTAACTTAAATTGCTTTGTCCTTTGCGCCTTCCTCTCTAGCAGTAAGGGTTAGATAATGAATTAATTTGGCTGCATGGGATAATTAGAGATTATCCACTGAATGGGAAAATGGAAGATTACGTTTCTGTTTAGGAGATTTTTAGAAGTTATCTATCTGCATTAGGTTCCTGTTGAATTGGCTACATTTGCCAGGTCTTATTATGAATTATACAAGGCCTGACTTAGAAGTATAGAATGTTTGAAGTTTATATAAAATTGAAAAAGTAACTGCAGAAATAGAAATCACAGGACATCTGAATGGTCAGTTATACAGTAGGTCCAGATTTATGAACATCTCAATTACAAATGTTCTTTCTTATGAATGCAGTCCTATACAGGGGTATAATTTTAAAAATTTGACGTGCGAACATTTCCTGTACTTGTAAATGGCCATTTAATATTATCCTTCATTGTGTTCTGACTTGCATGTAAATCGACTTGCAAACAGACACAAGAATGGAACCTGTTCGCAGCCGGGGACTGTAACTTTTTAGATTGAAAGAGAAAAAGAAAAACATCAATATGCATTGGATCACATCCTTCCTTGAATCTCAGTTTGGATCATTTGGCATTACTTTTCCCCCAAACAAAATTGTTGTAAATCCCAGCACCGTTTCAACATTTTAACATACATTCTAGGCTGTCAATGCAGCTTTGAACAGAGGGTGCTGCATTATGGTACCAATCTTCAGATTACTTACGGTGCAGATTACTGATTCCATGATGTTATTTGAAAGCAAGCTGGGAGTTTTGTTACAGGTTGAATTTCCCCACTGTATTCAACCTGTCAGCTCATCAGAAAAGAAAGAATTGCATTGATATCCTGCTTTTGATGACAATCAGATGTCTCAAAGCAGGCAATATAGAACCTTTGAAATACAGTCAATTTTGTAATGAAACAGAGCATAAATGTTGCACAAAATGTTTTTGATGAGGAAGCCCAGGTGGAAGTCTTGCTGTGCAACTTAAGTCTCTTCAAAACAGCTTTCGCTTACATCTTAATATCGGAATTTCTTCAGAATCCTTTGCACATCTTTTTCTTTTCTTTTCTCCTTCATGATGCTCCCTAAAACCTCTTCCTTTGACAAAGCTTTTGAGAATCTGTCATCCTTGTAATGTCACCTTATGTGATTCAGCATCAGATTTTGCTTGATTGTGCTCCTGTAAGTATGATTTTTCCATTTTAAAGATACTGAATAAATACGTGCTGTTCTTCTTAAATTTTTTCATGCTTTTTCAATATTGCTATTGTTCATACAGTAGGTCGCTGCTGACGTTATGTGCATTTGTCAAGGTGAAAGCTGCTTAAGTGCCAACATTTTAAGACTTCAGTCCACCTCAGACATCTTTTGGTAGTATTTCTGTGGTGAAACCTGGATCTTAGCAGCCATTTGTCATTGCAACACAAATGCAAGTTTACACCACTACTTTAGGATTGCACTGACTGAGAGGTGTGAGATGCAACATCTGCCTCAAAAGTGAGGAATTCCTAATACAGAACAGTCTAGAGATTGTGAATATAGAGGTTTGCAGCTGAGAATCACTACTTAAAATAGGTTGTGGAGGGAGTAATGGTTCCATTTTATTGACACACCTCTTACAGCCTCAGAACACCCCAAAGCACTTGACAGCCAACTAAATCTTTTGAAGAGTGGTCAGTTTTGTCAAATGAGGAATATAGCAGCCAATTTGCACATGACAAACTCCGTCAAACTGCAGTGTGATAATTGTTGTGTGTGTACCTATGTCTTTAAGAGACTTGCTTCTCACCATATCTGAGACATATTATTAGATAACATATTATTAGATAGCGAATTGCATGTGCCTATTAACTGTCGACTAACTACTAACTGACTCGGTTAGTAGTCTTATTATCTCTAAAATGGAAGGTCATAGGTTCAAGCCCCACCTGAGGATCAAAAGCACAAAATATAAAGTGAATGCTCCGCAGAGGGGCTGCTGCTTTCTGCATGAGGTGTGAATCTAATGTCAAGTGGATAAAAAAGACCTTGTCGCATACTTTAAAGAAGAGCGCGGGAGTATCCTCGCTGTCCTGGCTAATATGTGTCCCTCAACCAAATTACTGAAGCAGATTATCTGATCGTGATTGCCATGTTAATGATATTGATTTAAGGATCAATCAGTTTTCAGGGATTGGTTAATTCCATGGTAAGTTTATTTAATACTAAAAAGGATTACAAGTTATGAAATGAACACGACAGCAGGACATCTGGTTTCACTGAATGCTGCTGACATACACACCCAGCCAGACAGTCTCATTGCTCATAGCCATACACATACAACAACGGAAGTCTTTAAATTTAAAGTCTCTTAGAGAGAAGGGTATGCACACAATTATCATAGCGCAATTTGTGGGGCTGCATTCCCTATATTACAAAAGTGCCCGCTCTTCAAAAGATTTCTTTGGCTGTCAAGTGCTTTGGGATGTCCTGAGATCATGAAAGGCACTGTATAAATGAAATCTTTATGTCTTTTTCCAGTGTGACCTGCCTGTCAGCTGGCTTCTATTGAAGGATGGAGAAGGAATTGTCATTTTAAAGGTTGCATGAGAGTCTCTAGACAATTCAGTTGCTGATATAATTTCATCCCGTTTTACACCAAGGGATTCACTTATGAGACCATGAAGCAGCAATTTGACAGCTCCTTTGCGTATCATCCCCTGCAGGTTACAATGCCTTTTTTATAAAAGAGTAAGCAGAAGCATAACTCATATTGAGAGGTCCCTACATCGTGTTCTTTATTCTTCCCTCAATTATCATCAGAAATAGGTAACTCCAGGATGTGAGCATTGATAGATGGGCCATAGCTTTAATTTTAACTCACTCGTGGGATATGGACATCGCTGGTTGGCCAACATTTATTGCCTGACCCTAGTTGCCCTTGAGAAGATTGTGATGAGCTGTCTTTAATCATTGCAGTCCATATGCTTTAGGTCAGACCCACAATGCCCTTCGGTAGGGCATTCCAGGATTTTAAAATCGAAAGAACTGTGGATGCCGTAAATCAGGAACAAAACCAGAGGTTGCTGGAAAAGCTCAGAAGGTCTGGCAGCATCTGTGGAGAAAAAAATCAGAGTTAACATTTTGGGTCCGGTGACCTTTCCTCAGCAGGGTCTTTACTGTTCTGAGGTAGGGTCACTGGACCTGAAACGTTAACCCTGATTTTTTTCTCCACAGATGCTGCCAGACCTGCTGAGCTTTTCCAGCAACTTCTGTTTTTATTCCAGGATTTTAATCTAGTGACACCAAAGAAATGGTGAAACATTTTCAAGTCAGGATGGCGAGTGGCTTGGAGGGGAACTTGCAGGTGGTGATGTGTTCATGTATCTGCTGCTCCCTTCTAGATGGAAGTGGTCATGGGTTTGGAAGATGTTGTCTAAGGATCTTTGGTGAATTTCTACAGTGCATCTTGTAGATGGTATACACAGCTGCTACTGAGTGTTGGTGCTCCCTAACTGCCCTGGAGAAGGAAGTGAGCAGCTGCCTCTTGAACTATTGCTGTCCTCAGTGTATAGAGACACACAGTGCTGTTAGGGAGGGAGTTTCACAATTTTGACCTAATGACAGTAAAGGAACAGTAATATAGTTCCAGGATATGAAATATGAGCATGCAGTTGGTGGTGTTCTTGTGCATTTGCTGCCCTTGTCCCTCCAGGTGGTAGAGGTCACAGATTTTGAAGCAGTCTTGGTGAGTTACTACAGAGTACGTCCTGTAGATGGCTCAGACAGCTGCCACCATGCATTGGTAAGGAAGGGAATCAATGTTGAAAGTGGTGTGTGGGGTAACAATCAAGTAAGGTGGTTTGTCTGCATAGTGTTGACCCTCTTGATTATTGGTGGAGCTGTATAGAGTTGACAATATTCCAACACTCTCATGACCTGAGCCCATTAGCTGGTGGACAGGCATTGGAGAGTTTGGAGGTGAGTCACTCAGTGCTGAATTCCAAGCATCAAATCTGCTTTTGTGGATACAATAGTTAAATTTCTGGTCAAGGTAACACCTTGAATATTGATAGTGGGAAAATCAGAGATGGTAATACTAATGAATGCTGAGGAGCAATCATTTAGATTCTCTTTGGGTGGAGATGGCTATTGCCTGGAGCACATTCTGTCTGGGGCCTTCAATGCTGTTCTACTACAACTCTACTATAGATTATAGAGTAGCAATAATACCAATAGGCAATCACCTCCTCTTAAAGATTTCCAAAACAAATCTCTTATATGAATTGAGATTTGATGAGCCAAGTATTTCATTCACCATGTATACTTAAGAAGAGACTCTGGAATATTTTAAGCACTTCTCATACCTTGGCAGTCTCCAAAACAAAATACCTCTGCCAGATTGGCCTAGTGTACAGCAGCAGTTGTCCCTAGATCCCTGCCCTGCGATGAAACATTGATATTGCATCAGTGATTCCAGAACCTCAGAGAAATTCCATAACAATACCTCCATCATATCCTCAGGATTCAATGGGAAAACTTTCAGAAAACATTAGTTTCCTTCACGAAGTCAACTTCATAAGCAAATCTCCTTTGACATCAACAACAATGGGCAGGATGCTGTGACCAATGAGTAAAAAGTATCTCTTCAGCCAAATCCTGATTCCTTATCTCTCAGTGAAGATGAAGAAACTGCTACAAAAATTCTCTGATGCTCACCTTGAAGCATGGGAACATTGATATTAATAAGTGGGAGGAGCTTATTGCCAATCATTCAAAACATCAGACAATTCATCGATGAATCTGTATCAGGCTTTAAATCCAAATGAAAACGTGTGAAGGCACAGCATCAACACAGAAGCGAAGAAATAGAAATAAATCCTGAACTCTGGATACCACTACATTTTGGTATATCCATCCACATAAGCTCATATGGGTAGACCATCTCATAAATAAACACAGCAAAGCCCATGGCCTTAAGTAAATGTCATCCTCAAAGAGAGGGACTGCTGAAAAATTGTCCCAACACTGGGCCCTGAGTTCCCTGGTCTGTGTTCATTTCTATCCTTTGTGGAATTGAATTGAGAAGAAAACTTGACTAACTGACAATCTTTTAAGAATCAGAAACAATAATAATAACCTACATTTGTTTAGTTTTATAAGAAAATATTCTTTTTAAGGCAATGCTCTTCCAGAGTTAAATCTTCTTCGGACGTTGAGGCTTCACAGGATCATGCAGCCCTGATGAAGAGCAATGCTAAAACATACACTGTTCAGATAAGCGTGGGCAGCAATGTGTTATTTTTTCATCCTTTGACTTGAATAGGTAGAAAATCAGGGACTGTCAGCCTGTGATTTCCTGCAAATCCTGTTGAGGAAATCAACTCTTACCTTAGTGGAGAAAGGTCAATTTAAGGAAAAGTGTCTTGAAGCCAATTCAGTTAAGTTTCTCAAGTATTTTGTTGAAGCTAGCACATCTGTCAGCAACACAGGGCATCTAGACAGATAACATATTAGTTGTGAAGCTGCTGTTATGGGTGCTTGTAAAGACAACATGACATGAATATGACCCCATCTGTCAGCTGAACCACAGTGAGGAGCATACACCATTCGCCTGTGGAGAAAATAACATGACACAAAACACATAAACCCATAAAAATGACAAGGAAAATAGACACTTTGCTCCTCATGACAACATTTTTTAGCAGCCTAATAGCAGAATGAAAATGTATTGAATATTTCGGTCAGCTAGAATAAAAGGCAGAAAAACAATTGTTTCTACAGGGAGGTGCCATTCTGAAGAGCGACCTATTACTGTTATTATTTACACATACAACACCTACAGGAGGTAAACATTGCAAGTAGATTTTGAGGAAGTGTATAACCTACTTTCTTCAAGACTGTAACCTGATTTTCAATCCTATCCAAGCTCATGGATTAATTCTTCTTCAGTCTGCCACCTTAAGCTATACATGAAAGGCACTTTCCCTTATAACTCAGCATTAGCACTCAACATACTCCAAGAGCAGACAATGTTGAAATGAAAAGGTGACAACTAAAATCCTCACTGGAGAAACAGGGGATGATTGTTTGAAGCTGGAGTTAAAATGTTTAAGCTATGTTTTTCAGTAACACTGAAAATATGTTATATAAGCAAATAATTTTCTCAAAGGGTTTTTTCAAATCTAAAAAGAATCATCATAGAATCCCTATAGTGCTGATAGAGGCTATTCTGCCCTTTGAGTCTGCACTGACTCTCCAGAAAGCATCTTACCCTTCCCCCATAACCTGACATTTACCACATCTAATCCACCTAGCCTGCACACTACAGGTTGTTTAGCATGACCAATCACCTAACCTGCATATCTTTGGATTGTGGGAGGAAACTAGAACATCCAGCAGAAACCCACACAGACAAGGGGAGAACATTTAAACTCCATACAGTCACCCAAAGCTGGAATTGAATCCAGGTTCCTGCTAGTTTGCGGCAATAGTGCTAACCACTGTGCCACGCTGCTGCCTCAAAGTAGGCAAAGATGTTGTTTCAGATCTTTAGTTACATTGCAGTTTGGTATCCACGTCCATGGCCTCATTTAGGGACTCAGTTGACCAACCTTGTTTGATTTACTTTGGTATGTTACTGCCGGAATTTTTTTAACAGATAATCCCATTTAGTACTGTTTAATAGCTACTTGACCAATAATTCTGATTCGGATTTTCAGCACTTTCAGTTTATAAAGTGGAAATGTATGAAGTTGATGCCTTTCATTGTTAATGTTCTTGGAAGAATTCATTAAAACCATAGGAGTATAATCAGTGTTAATATTATGTTAATTGTTTTGCTATGTTTATTGGAGGGCATTGTTATATGTTGAATAGCCCAGCTGCAAAATGATGACTGAGTTGTTAACAAGTTTATTCACAAAATCATACAGTTCTTACAGGTACCAGAAGAGGTTATTCAGCCCATTATGTTTTCATTGGCTGTCTGGGTATTTTAACTTATTTCTAATTTCCTGCTTTTTCCGAATAAACCTGCACATGGTTTCGATTCAAATAATCACCCAATGTGCTCCTGAATGCTTCAATTGAACCTGCCTTTACCTCGCTCTCAGGCAGTGTATTCCATACCTTAAATACTCCCTCAGTGAAAAAGTTTTTGTCACCTTGCATTTACTTCTTTTGCAGAAAATTTTAAAAGAGTCACCTTGGTTCTCAATCCACTCATAATTGAAAAGAAAAAATCCAGATCCTTCGTGATTTTGAAAGCTCCTGCCAAATCACTTCTTAGCCTCTCAAAGGGAAGCACTCTTAACTTCTTCAATCTTCCCTCACAACTGAAGTGTCTCAATTCTGGAACACATGGGCTTTAATTTTTCTAACTGTTCGCCCTGTGGGACCTTGTCAGGTGCCTTATTAAAATCCACATAGGAAACATCTTCTGTGCCTATCCAACTGGCAGTTAATCTTATCTCTTAGTATTGATTCCAATAATTTACTCGTCATCGAGGTTAAACTGACCAGCCTATCATTATTTGCCTTATCTCTTGCATCCTTTTTGAATAGTATAAAGTTTGCAAATTTTCAATCCTCTGGTACCTCACCTGTAACTTGTGAGGATTGAAAAATGATCATCCGTGAATCTGATATTTCCTTTTTGGCTTCTATTAAAAGTTTCAGGTACAAATCATCCAACCCTGGTGATTTATCCACTGTCAGGGAAATCAGTCCTCCCACCCCTCCCACAACCCTGCCCATACTTCCCTTATATTGTTCTTATAGAATATAGAACATAGAACAGTACAACACAGGAACGAGACCTTCGTCCCATAATGTTGTGCCAAACATGAGACCAAACTAAACTAATCCCATCTGCCTGTCTTTGGTCCATATCTCTCCAGTCTTTGTTTATTCATGTGCTTATCTAAAAGTCCCTTAAATGCCCCTATAATACCTGCCTCCACCACCACACCTGCAGCACATTCCAGACTCCTACAATTCTCTGAGTAAAATAACTTGTCCCTTACATCTCTTTTGAACTTATCCCCTCTCACCTGAAATGCATGCCACCTAGTATTAGACTCTTCAACTCTGGGAAAAAGATTCTGACCAACAACTCTATCTAAACATCTCATAATTTTACAGACTTCTATTAAGTCTCCCTTAAGCCTCTGCTTCTCCAGAGAATACAACTCAAGCTTTTCTAGCCTCTCCTTTATGGATTATACCCTCTAATCCAGGCAGCATCCTGGTAAACCTCTTCTGCACCCTCGCCAAAGCCTCCACATACTTCCTGTGATGTGGTGATCCAAATTGAACACAATACCCCAAGTGTGGCCTAACCAAAGTCTTATAAAGCTGCAACATGGCATCCTGACTCTTGTACTCAATTCCCTGATCAATAAAGGTAAGCATGCCATATGCCTTCCTTATCACCCTATCTACTTGCGTGGCCACTTTCAGGGAGCCATGGACTTGAACCCCAAGATCCCTCTGGACGTCAATGTTGTTCAGGGTCCTGCCATTAACTGTATACTTTTCCTTAACATTTGATATCCCAAAGTGCAGCACCTCACCTGGATTAAACCTTATCTGCCATTTCTCCACCCATATCTGCAACTCATCTATATCCCTCTGTATCCTTTGACAGCCTTCTACACTATCCACAACTCCACCGATATTTTTATTGTCTGCAAACTTACTAACCTACCCATCTATATTTTCATCCAAGTCAATTATATATATCACAAACAGCAGAGGTCCCAGTACCTCACAAGCCAGACAAACGCCTTCCACCACTACTCTCGTCCTTCTTTGGGTAAGCCAACTCTGAATCGGCGTGGCCAAGTCATCATGGATTCCATGTATCTTAATCTCCTGGATGGGCCTACATGAAGAACCTTGTCGAACGTTTTACTAAAATCCATATTGACAACATCTATTTCTCTACACTCATCGATCACCTTCATCACCTCCTCGAAAAATGTAATCAAGTTAGTAAGACATGACCTGCCCCACACAAAGCCATGCTGACTGTCCTTAATTAAGCCAAGCTTTTCCTAATGCACATAAATCCTATCCTTAAGAATTCTCTCTTAATTTACCTGATATTTCACACTCCATCTCTTTAGCTAGAATTTTTGCAATTTCTCGCTCCTTTGTGAAGACAGAGACAAAGTATTCATTTAAAATCCTGCCCACATCTTCTGCATTCAAGCACAAGTTACGATGTACATCTATGATAGGCCCAACACATTCCCTTAGATAACCTTTTGGTCTTAATGCACTGATGTACCATCTTTCTGGCAGAGATTCCTCAATTTGATTATTAGTCTTATCGAAGGCAGACATTTCACTTCATGATATCTTCCCAAGTTGGCAAATTTGTCTCCATGCTGATAGGCCTTTTTTATGTGACAACTCTCGCAAGGTTTTATGGCTTCTTGCATTTTCCATCCCCATAATAGCTTTGATTCTGAGGCATCTTTTACATTCCTGTGCTTAGGAAACTGTATGGTATGTAAGAAACTGGAAGATTCCTGAGCCAAAGATTTCCTTTAGCTTTAGCTCTCCATATTGCCCCATTCTGCTTATTGACTGAGCAGCCGTGTTAATTTTTCTATGATCCTTAGATTACAATATGCCCTTCTGGACATCCAAGTATAAAACATCTTCTGTTTCATTACTATTCATAGCATATGTTACTTCCTCATATAACTCCACTGATTAAAGTTGATTTACTTTTCTGCCATTAATTACATGCAGCCTGGATCCCCAGCTGAGCATCAGTTGACTGTACTACCAACAGTAACCACTGATCCCTGGTGGTGCTGCTAAACAATGAAGAGCTCATAGTCTCTCGATTTGTGGGCAGATCTTCCACAACTGGCATCCAAAACCCTGGCAAAGGCTTGCTGTTGAAATGCTCAATTGGCACTTAATGTGGTGGACGTTCACAAAAAGAGTTGAGGCAGGGCCCTTTCCAACTCTCCAACCCATGAATGCGATCTCCCCTCTTCACCTCTCCCATGTTAAAATATTGCCCGTTATATTCTCAACTGGAAACTAACAATGAATGTCTTTGTAAACCTATCCGAAAGTATTCTGTTCATGTTATGAAGATTATTAATTACTTTGCCTAAATAAAGTTCAAAAATGATAACTTGTGCAACTGGACCTTTATGTTGTTGTGCGGCCGGCATCACAAATTGAAATACGCAGGAGATTGTGACCTACATCAAAACGGATCAAAACCAGAAATAATCCAAATACCAGCAGCTGTGGAATTTGGCATTCTCTTCTTATCTATGGCCCATGTGAGGTATGGACCTTCCTTGAGCTGAAAGAATCGTTATATTTCATAATCTCTATTAAATTCCACTTTATGTCTCCTGATGTACGGTCCAAGCTTTCTGTCATGAACTTTTGATTCTCAGAAAAAATTCAGAGCTGCTAATTATTTTATAGAATGACCAATAATACAATTTAATGTCAGTTACTAAGTAACACATTGAGTTGCCACTTTATTCTTTCTAATGACATTTGGAAAACAAGTAGTGGATATCCTTCAGTGGTGTTTGCAGTCAATTGCAGATACTCAGATATGGATTCTTCTGTTTCTATTCTGCTTGTGCTGACCTGTGTTTTTTCACATTGGCACGTATTTGATGTGCTTGTCTGATTGACGAGCTTTTCTTGAGTTGACCTCTCTTGCTCCATCTTACATAATGTAGCTTATTGATCTTTACCTGATATTTAGGGTGAATGTGTGTCTAGGACACTATGGTCCATAACTTGCTGTATTAGTGACAGCGAAACCATCACCATTCACCATCTTTACACTTCTAAAATGATGCCTCCAATGTCTATAGGGAAAGGGGAAAGATGTTGCGGGGTGGAGGAGAGCAGGAAAACGTATTGTCTGGGCAGAGGGAATGGGCAGAATAGTAGGCAGACCATGTGGGCAGAGCTTATAATGTGCAGGATCTTAAGTTGTTAGGGCAGGAGGAGGATGCAAGGTCGCCTTAATGAGCAAAAACAAAACAGGGAGGAAAGGAGCAGGAAATTGGAAGGATGAAGCAAGAGAGATTTCTAAAAAGGAGCATAAGAAAGATGTGGAAAAGGGACAGAAGAATTAGTTTTACTAGAATTGAATCAAAACCAATTGTGAAGTTAACAATAGAGTGAAATCAACACGTTTAGGAGAAAGCATCAAAATGTAGCCAAAGTCTGTAATATGTGCAGTGGAAACTGGTAAATAAGTGGAACAATCGCCATCTGGCAGCAAGCCTTGGAAACAGACTAAACAACTGTGACATGAAACAAAGAAGTGAAAATAAATCAAACCGCAAACTACAGACAGGTTCCCATAATAATTGGATGTTTGTTTGTCCAAAACAATGGAGCTTTTGTAAAGCATATGCATACTCTCATTGAGGAGGGTGCAAAAGAAGGTGAAAAAGATGGAGGCAGCACAATGTGGGTTAAACAAGAGCAGTAGATTTTTTTTGAAGACATGTACATGAAAGACTCGATATGCCATACTTGGGTAAAGCCACATGAAGACCGGATGAGACGATGGATAGCTTTGTAAAGGTTAAACCTTAGTCTTGAATAGTCAGTGAGACTTAAACAGGCAAAAAATGAGTCAAGCAGAAAGGAAGTGAGAAGTTATAAAGTTATAAGATTGGG
The DNA here is from genome assembly GCF_021869965.1 of Rhincodon typus. Lineage (NCBI taxonomy): Eukaryota > Metazoa > Chordata > Chondrichthyes > Orectolobiformes > Rhincodontidae > Rhincodon > Rhincodon typus. The sequence continues at coordinate 22,184,360 of NC_063339.1, forward strand.
AAAAAGGGTATAAACAAAGAAAGCAAATTCAAATTAAAAGCTGAGAAGCGTTGAAAGGGTTGCACGGTGGTTCAGTGGTTAGCACTACTGCCTCACTGCACCAGTGACTTGAGTTCGATTCCAGCCTTGGGTGCCTGTCTGTGTGGGGTTTGCATTGGAGTTTACCTGCGTCTGTGTGGGTTTCTGCTGAGTGCTCTGGTTTCCTCCAACAGTCCAAATATGTGCTGGCTGGGTGGAATGGTGTTGTGAAATTGCCCATAGTGTCCAGGGATGTGTAGGATTATGGCTGTGGGATTATGAGGGTAGGGTAGGCTCATGGGTCTGGGTGGGAGAGTCGATGTAAATTCGGTGAGATGATTGGTCTATTTCCACAATGTAGGGATTTTAATCTTGGGGTTCGGGGGTTGGGGGGTAAATTGGAATGAAAACTAACTGCAAATAAGCCAAAGCTATTGAAGCAAGTTACTACATGATGCTAAAAATTAGTGGTATTGCTCCACCAAATGGTGGAGAAATGCACCTACATTGTGACAGGACAGTTAAAATCTTTACAACTTAATAGAATACCTGTAGGAGGATTTCTGATACTAAATATTGACATAAAATGTGTAATTTCAAACTGTTGTGATGAAAATAATGGTTTGTCAGCAAGAAGAGCACAAGATTTCTAGAAGAATGTAAATGTAGAAGTTTTTTTAAACTTTGGAGCAATGAATGTAGTAAGATATTCTTCAGATATTACTAATACTTGTCCTCTCGTTCATGTTCAATTTGTTTATGTTGTTTTACCCCCTTATCTTTGAGATATTCTTTTCTGCTATTTCATGGAGCTGCAATAGATGATGAACAAAAATTCATTAGTTACAAAACTGAAATAATCAGGTGAGTAAATTTTGGCCTTGTTGGCTAGCACAGAATAAGAGGTAAGGAATTGGCAGCCCATTTCCATTTCTTCACATTTTTATTTCCAAGAGTTTTGCTAGCCCCTGTTTAACACTATCACACAAAGCTAAAATCCACCCAAAAGAGTTTATCCAGTTATAAACTGAGCTTTACTCTCCAGGACTTTGGATCTGTGTTTTCAGTTATCTAATCTAAGCAAGTACAATAGTGAGGCTGCTGAAGCAGGGAAATAGTTGTGTCTTGTGAGTTTCACTCTACATGGTGTGGAGACAGCTTTGCCTTCCAATCGAAGATGGCAGATGGGTCCTGAAAGCTGGAGGACAAATTAGATGCCTATCAGCTTTGAGGGGAACTGTACCCTGCTAAAACAATAAGCAAGAAAGAAGGCATTTGAAGATGGAGGTGCTCACTTTTCTTTTTTTACATCTTAAATTATAAAAGATATTTTGCAGCCAGGTCAACAGGGTGGGAGAAATAGTAGGAGGTAACTCTCTCTACAGACTGACTCTGCCCTCAGAAGAACATGCAAGGTAGGTCTCAAGGTTGCTTTATCTAGCCAGGACTTCACGGCTCAGACTCCCACCCTCTGCAGAAACATGGAGGCTAACTGGAAAATCCCAGTCAGGTTTCTTTAATTGGCCTCACAAGGTGTGTAATTGACTTCAATAGTTTCTGAATGAAAGTATAATGTAGGATGATAGTATAATGTAGGGTATGCAGGAGTGTTTGATCTTAGTAGGATAATAGGTCGGCACTTGGGCCGAAGGGCCTGTATTGTGCTGTATGTATGTTCTATGTTCTAAATATGTTGGCTAACCGCCACGAACAGTGGGGGAGGATGTTGATGCTACAGTCAAGAAAGCACACAATTGCCTCTATTTCCTCAGAAGGCTAAGGAAATTTGGCGTGTCCAAATTTGAATAGACGCACCATAGAAAGCATCTCATCTGGATACATCACAGCTTGGTACGGCAACAGCTCTGCCCAAGACCACAAGAAATTTCAGAATTGTGAACACAGCCCAGTCCAGCACGCAAAGCAGCCTTCAATCCGTTGACTTGAGAAAGCAGCCAACATAATCAAAGACACCTCCCACCCCAGTTATACTCCCTCCCACCCTCTTCCACTGGTCAGGGGTTATAAATGTTTGAAAACACATACCAACAGATTTAAGAACAGCTTCTTCCCTGCTATTATCAAACTTATGAACGGATTGTTGATGTATTAGAGTTGACCTTTCCAGCACCTTCTCTCTAGCTGTAACACTATATTCTGCATTCTGTTCTGTTATCCTAATGTACTTATGAAAGGTATGATTTGCTTGGTTAGCATGTAAAACAATACTCTTCTCAGCACATGTGACAATAATGAATCAAATCAAATCAAGGAGGCAAACTGCAATTTATGAACATGCCCTAATCCCTCTGCCCTCTGGCATACTTGCAAAAATAACAGAGTTGGAATAAAGGCAGCAAATTGGCACACCCAATGACTGGGCTGTTTTTAGATGCCACCTCCTATCACTGACTTGGCCTCCAGAAACACAGCCCCAAGTCCCACTGTTTCATAATCCATATGTGTAGATATGAGATAAGGATTGGATCAAGCTGAGCTGTAATATCTAATTGCAGTCTAGCAGCTCTCAATGGTACATGTCAATAATGCTGAAGTACGAGAAGGTACATTGCATCAGTTACTGTCTATCCAGAGATGAAAGAAAATTGGCGTCCTACACAAAAAAAACACAGTAAGTGCACACTCTTTTACACTGAGAGGAGACTCAAGATACTTGTATGGAGTATGGTCTACAAAAATATATTAAATGTTCATAAGTAGCCAAAACAAAGGTTGTTCATGAATGTAATTGCCAGTGATAATATCAGGATAGAAAACAAATGTTGCTTCCAATGGGTAGCAGAATAAAAATACTGTGCTTAATAGCTTCACATGAAAGACATTACAGCATAATTCTAGTAGAGGATTTCAAAGGCACTGTTTACTTTCAAAAGCATATTGCTGGTTTCTCATAAATTGTGATATCAGTTCCAAAGAAATGATTTTGAAGGATAAACTAAGAAAAGCATAATCTGACAAGACAATAGATTCAATATAGCAATCAATAATATTGTTGAGCTAAGGCAGTGACATGAAAAATGATCAATATCTCATTACAAGCCATTAATTTACATTCTATATACAGGCTCTAACCATATGTCATACAATATAAAATCGCTGTAATATCTTAATGTGAAAGTAATTCTAAAATATTTGATGCAGTCCAAGCACATTTATCACTCTCAATGGTTATTTGTATCTCAATCAGTCATTAGACACATCTTATGATGCAAGAGCAATAACAATAATGGAATTCTCTGTACTGTCTTGGCAAATTGTAGTTTGGATAAAATTGACAAATTACATTCTCCTGTTATTAAACTTATCATTGAATTGGCAACATGGTATTTGTGGCAATTACTGCTTAATTTCTTCGGCCACATTGAGCAACATTACCAAATATTTCAGTCTGTGCATTTACCGCTAAATTTCTAAGATGAAACTAAATTTATGTTACATTTTATAGCAGTCTTTCGTTTCTTTAATGAGATGAATGCCTGTTTCTCTCTTTAGCCAATAATCTTCAGATATTGCAGACCTCCAGCTTTGAAATTTATGCTGACTGCAAATGAGATTCCATTAATGAATCATTCAATATGGAGAGAAATGTCTTCTTATTTTCCTTGAAAGAACAATTTCACTTTCAAGATTCATTCTTCTACAGGTAATAGTGGCTTGGCCATTCCATGCATTGTCAAAAAATGTGGTTGATTTTCTCTAGTCTTTATGATTAACTTATCGTTGGAAGGAGTTCTGCATTTCTAGGATGTAAGTATTGCATAACAGGTGTCCTCTATTTCTATCACAAAATTCTTAAATCAACATATTAAATTAAATCTGTTGGAATGAGAGTCACATCAGGTCAATCTGATCCATGATGTTCTAGTATGAATAGCCAACGTATGGAAATTCAGTCACATTCTGCTTGAAAGAGATGTTTCTTACAACAAGCTTGTTCTAAACTAAAATGCAAATCCCGCTTGAACCCAGAGCTACATCTACAATCTACTCACCTCTATCCTTAATTTCCTGCTGTCTCTGTGCTACTCCATTACATTTTTAAATCCCAGGTAATTTGGTCACATTATCAGTTACAGGAAATCAGGTGCTTTATCAGAAATCATCTCTGAGTTTTTAAAGGAACCATGTCTATAAAATATCACTTATTTACACAAAAGTACAAGGGCCATCACCCAACGCTGCTTCCTCTATCATAGAAACTAAGAGCAGGAGTAGGCCATTCAGCCCTTTGAGCCTACTCACCATTCAATATGACAACGGCTGATCCTCCAGCTCAATGTTACATTCCCACTTTCTCTCCTATCCCTTGATGCCTTTAATATCTGAATGTCTCTCAATCTCTTGAACATACTCAGTGACCTAGCTTCCATGACCTTTTGTGGTAGTAAATTCCATGTATTAACCATCCTCTGAATAGAGAATTGTTTCCTCATCTCAATCCAAACTGGCCAATCTCATACCCTGGTTCTACAAGGGAAAGCATCATCCCTGTATCTAGTCTGTTTAGCCCCGTTAGAATGGTGTATGTTTCAATCAGATCCGCTCTCATCCTTCTAAACAAAACAAAGCAGGCTACAAGGTGAAGTGGTGTAGAATCACTGGCATCAATGCATCCCTCCTCGATGTGTTTGTTTTGACCAGAAGATCAGTGAAATCATGTCACCTGCCTTGACAGCCTCGGGTGCACCTGTACCTACAATGACTACCGCAGATATCAGATCGGCCTTTCTCAGAGTGAACCCAAAGAAAGTGACTGGCCTTCATGGAGTGTCTGGCCATCCACTCAGATCCTGTGCGAACCAGCTGGCAGGAGTATTTGCAGACATCTTTTATCTCTCCTGACTATAATGTAAGGTTCTCAGGTGTTTCAAGAAGACCACTGTAATCCCAGTGCCAAAGAAAAATCAGGCCAAGTCCCTTAATAACTATCACCCAGTAGCTCTGATATCAATCATCATGAAGTACTTCAAGAGGTTAGTAATAACACATATCAAACCCAAATAAAAACCGAAAGAACTGCGGATGTTGTAAATCAGAGACAAAAACAGAATTTGCTAGAAAATCTCAGCAGGTCTGGCAGCCTTTGTGAAGGAAAAATGATGCATCAGTTCCGAGGAAGGTAACTCTTTTTCCTTCACAGATGCTGCCAGATCTGCTGAGCTTTTCCAGCAACTTCTGTTTTTGTTCACATCAATTCCAGCCTCCAAAATTGCCTTGATCCACTGCATTTCGCTCACCATTACAATGGGTCCATGACAGACTCCCTGGCCCTATACTCATCCCTGGATAACAAGGACACCTAGGTCAGACTCCTATTTATTAACTTTAGCTTGCATTCAACACCATAATTCCAACAAACCTTATCTCCAAACTCTGAGACCTAGGGCTCCATTTCTTCCTCTGCAGCTGGATTCTCAACTTCCTGATCCACAGACCACAGTCAGTAAGGATAGACGACACCTCCTCCACAACAATCCTCAACACCAGTGCCCCGCAAAGTTACGTTCTCAGCCCCTTAGTATACTCCTTATATACTCAGGACTGTGAGGTGAAATTCAACTCTAACTCGATTTACAAATTTGCTGATGGCACCACTGTAGTGGGTCAGATCTCAAACAATGATGAGACAGGACAGGGATTGAATGCTAGGCGGCACGGCATAAAGACAACAATCTCTCCCCCATTGTCAGCAAAATGAAGGAGTTGATCATTGACTGCATCAACGGTGCTGAGGTGGTCAAGAGCTTCAAGTTCTTAGGAGTGAATATCACCAACAATCTCTCCTGGTCCTTCCATGTCAATGCTCCAGTCAGGAAAGCTCACCAACACCTCTACTTCCTCACTAGGCTGAGGAAATTTGGAATGTCCACAATGACTGTTACCAATTTTTATATTGTACCATAGAAAGCATTCTATCTGGATGCATCACAGCTTGGTATGTCGACTGCTCTGCCCAAGCCACAAGAAATCACAGAGTTGTAAATATAGCCCAGTCCATCAGAAAAACCAGCCTTCCTTCCATTGACTCCCTCTATACTTCCCACTACCTCAGGAAAGACATAATCAAAGACTCCTCCCATCCGGTTATATTCTCTTCCATCCTCTTCCATCAGGCAATGATGCAAAGTTCGAACACACGTGCCATCAGATTTAAGAAAGGCTTCTTCTATGCTGTTATCAAACTTATGAATGGACCTGTCATTTACCTAGAATACTCCTCCTCCCACCCACCTTCCTGCATACCTAGAATACTCCTCCTCCCACCCACCTTCCTGCAAAAATGCTATCCCCTATTCCCAATTCCTTCGCCTCCGCCGCATCTGCTCCCAGGATGAGGCATTCCACTCCCGTACATCTCAGTTGTCCTCGTTTTTCAAGGACCGTAACTTCCCCTCCTCGGTGGTCGAGAACGCCCTCAACCGTGTCTCCCACATCTCCCGCACCTCATCCCTCACACCCCGTCCACGCAATAAAAACCAAAAAAGAATCCCCCTCGTCCTCACGTACCACCCCACCAACCTCCGGATCCAACGCATCATCCTCCGACACTTCCGCCATCTGCAATCCGACCCCACCACCAAAGACAT
>NC_063339.1:22191385-22236206 GCF_021869965.1 Rhincodon typus
GATGCTGCTTGGCCTGCTGTGTTCATCCAGCCCTGCACCTTGTTGTCTCGGATTCTCCAGCATCTGCAGTTCCTACTATCTCTGATTCGATTTTTTGAATTGATCTTTCCCAGCACCTTCTCTGTAACTATAACACTATATACTGCATTCTGTTCTATTATCCTGATGTATTAATGTAAGGCATGATTTGTCTGGTTAGCACACAAAATTTCACTGTATCTTGGTACATGTGACATTAATAAATCAAATCAAATCAAACACCAGTGAATACAGGCCCAGTTGAATCATTCTCTCCTCATATAGCAGTCCTATTATTAGCCTGGTAAACCATCTGTGCATTCCCTCTCAGCTAAGTATGTCCATTCTCAGGTAAGGAGTCCAAAACTACACACAATACTTCTAGTGCAGTTTATATCCCTCCAAATCTTTCCTATTCGTGTACTTATCCAAATGTCTTTTAAATGCCTTGTAACTGTACCTGCATCCATCACTTCCTCTGGCAGTTCATTTCACACATGAACCACTCCCTGTGTGAAAAAAATTGCCCCTCATGTCCTTTTTAAATCTTTTTTCCCCTCACCGTAAAAATATGGCCCCTAGTTTTGAACTCCCCACACTAGGAAAGAGAGTCTTGCTATTCACCTTATCTATGCCCCTCATGATGTTATGAACTTTTATAAAGTCATCCCTCAACATCCTATGCTCCAATGAAAAAAGCCCCAGCCTATCTAGCCTATTCATACAACTCAAGCCCTCAATTCCCGGCAACATCCTAGTAAATCTTTTACACACCCCCTCTAATTTCATAACATCCTTCCTATAACAGGGCGACCAGAACTGTACACAGTATTCCAGGAGAGGCCTCACCAATATCCTGTACAACCTCAATATGATGTCCCAACTTCTGTACTTAAAGGTCTGAGCAATGAAGGTAAGCATGCTAAATGCTTTGTTAACCACCCTATCTGCATGTGATGCAAATTTCATGGAATGATGTACTTAAACCCTTAGGTTCTTCAACACTACCCAGGGCCCTACCATTAATTATGTAAGTTCTGTCTTGTATGTTTTACCAAAATACAATACTTCACATTTATCCAAATTAAACTCCATCTGCCACTCCTTAGCCAATTGACCCAACTGATCAATATCTCTTTGTAATCTTAGATAACCTCCTTCACTGTCTGTTATGCCACCAATTTTGGTGTCATCCATCAACTTACTAATCATTCCTCCTATATTCTCATACACATTGTTTATATAAATGACATCCCAAAGTGGACCCAGTACCAATCCCTATGGAACAGCGCTGGTCACAGACCTCCAGTCCAAAAAAAAACCCTCCACCACCACCCTGTGTCTCCTACCGGCAAACCAATTTTGTATCCAGTTGGCAAGGTCTCCCTGAATTTTATGTAATCTAGCTTTACTAATTAATCTACCATATAGTACCTTGTCAAAGGCTTTACTAAAGTCCATCTAAACAACATCTACGCCTCTGCCTCCAACAACTACCCACTACCAATGTCAGACTCACAGGTCTATAGTTCCCAGACTTCTCCTTACAGCCTTTCTTAAACAAAGACACAATATTAGCCATCCTCTACTCCTCCGGTACCTCCTCTGTGGTTATAGATGTTACAAATATCTCGGTTAGAGGCCCCATCATTTCTTCCCTATCTTGCCACAATATCCTGGGATACACTTGATCAGGTCCTGAAGATTTATCCACCGTTATGTTTTCTAAGACCACCAGCACGTCCTCTTCGGTGCTGTGGACTAATTTCAAAACATCAATATTTATTTCCTGAGTTCTCCAGCCTCCATTTCTTTTCCACAGTAAAAACTGATGCAAAATATTCATTTAGTATCTCTCCCATCTCCTGAGGTTCAACATATAAGGGGCCCTATTCTTTCCCTTGTTGCTCTTTTGCTCTTAATGTGCTTGTAGAATCTCTTTGCTTTATCAAATAAAAACTGAAAGAGCTGTGGTTGCTGTAAATCAGGAACAAAAACAGAAGTTGCTGGAAAAACTCAGCAGGCCTGGCAGCATCTGTGAAGAAAAAATCAGAGTTAATATTTCAGGTCCGGTGACCCTTCCTTTGTTCTGAGGTGCCAGACCTGCTGAGGTTTTCCAGCATCTTTGTTTTTGCTCTTTGCTTTATTCTTAATCTTATCTGCCAAGGCTATCCCATATCCCATTTTTGCCCCCCGATTTCCCTCTTATGAATCCCCCTACACCCTTTATACTCTTGAAGAGATTCATTTGATCCCAGTTGTCTATATCTAATATATGACTCTTTCTTATTCTTGACCAGAACGTCAATATCAAACTCATCCATTGTTCCCTACTCTACATTTTATCATGGTTTACACACATCATCACTGCTTTTCAACCAGCTAAAATTTACTTAATGGATATAAATATCAGCAAGTATATTAAACCAGCTAAACGACAGAAGATCTTTGGGAAGGATGATCCAATTATATTGGTGCAGCCCATTGAGTTCAATTGAGACTTGTGATGAATTATCTTAAAGATGTTTAGCTCGAGGTGGATAGTGCCAACTATGGCAAGGAAGCAAACATGAACGCACATAATCTGAAGTCAATAACAAGCCAAACTGCACAGTTTGTATAAAGATAGTCAATTGATGAAATCCATTAAGATTGAACATTGTTTACTGCACTTGAAGCTCTTAGGCACAACTCCACTTCTGTCTGAATGCACTGCAGTTGTTATTTATAATCAACCTGTTCAGAGATGTTATTACAAATCTCTGGAGCAGTTGGGACTTGAACAAAGCCCAGAAGTAGGGACACTACTTCTGCACCTCAAAAGCCCTCCAGTTAGTATTTATCTCATGGTAGTATTGAGCTTAACAGCACATCTCAGTGTATTCTTATGTACTGACACCGTTATGTTAGTAACAGTTCAAACTATCATTCTCAGAACATGCTGTTTAATAAAATTGTTTGCTAAGGTTTCGGAGTAGATCTGTAGCTCGGGTTGTGGGCGTTGAGGTTGGTTGGCTTGCCGAGCTGGTTTGTTGTTTCGCAGATGGACCCTAGAGTTTAAAAACCAGGTGGGAAAACACACCAACGCTTCATCGGAGGCTGCACAGAGGATGTTACCAAGCATGGTAACGAAACATCTGCGAAACAACAAACCAGCTTGGCGAGCCAACCAACCTCAAAATTGTTTGCTTACAATGTATTAAAAAAAACTACAATCGAGTTCTACCTTTCAGCAGCAATAGATGAAAAATGAATATGGCTGTGTGCTAGTTGCCAGACTCATTTTATTCATGGTAAGGACTTTATTTACACTGGTCATGGTTTGCGTGCTTTACTGCCTTACAAGGTAAATCTAATCATCAGCAATGATCATAACAATGTCCTCAACATCCCTGTATGAGGTTACCTAAGCTAATTTAATAAGAGAAAAAGTAGTTCTGCTGACAGTCATGCAGACAGTCATGTTGCTTTTTTTTTTCCATTTTGAAGTCTTCATTTTAAATTTAGAGCATGTTTTCTTTATCATTGAGGAATTTGTGGAGTATATGATTTGGCAAAAATAGAATATCAGTCTGCAAGTGAATTCATTTTCAAGCACAACACATTAGCTTTCAACTTGCTTTGAAATAAAATATAATCATCCATGCGCGATTTTATTTGTGCATATAACTGGTTGAGAGTTTTACACATACCCTAACACTACAGGATTTAGTTCTTTGTATTGTCTGATTGCCAAAAATACAAACAACCCAAATTCTTCTCAGCCTATGATAATATGATTAATATTAATGTCAATATTCAAGCTGTAATGCTGAAGACAGAATAATGATACTGCCATATGAAACATTGACTGCAATATCAATGCCCAACATATATATTGTATTTAAAACAATTAATGATGAGACTTCAGATACCACATCAAATTATGGACATCTTATTGATAAGTTGTTGGACTTCTTAAGTCTCTTATTGCTCATGAAGGCTTTCAGCCATACAAATATAAATAATACACAGCTGCTTAAAATGCATGTTGAAAAACAATAAGTATTTGTGTCGTTGACTTACCTGTCATTAAAAGAACGTACAGAACCTAATCAGCAATCTTATTTATAACATAAAAATGCTGAAGAACAATAACACTTACATGGTGCTTAACATCCTTGATTCATAAATTATGGCAGTTTATGCCAGTTCTTATTTACAGAGAGGTGACTTCTTACTTAATTGTTCAATGATTTAATCGTCTGAGTCAGAAGACATGAAAGTGACATACCGTTTAGCTAGAAATACATCTGTGGCTCGGGGAATTTTCATGACTGAAATCAAGTTAACATCAAATTGCAATTACTTTCAGAATTTCAAACAGGAATACTTCAATGAACATTTCAACACTGTTGTTATTGAGCAGGTTAATTATGAATTCTGTTTGTTTATTAACGCACATTGAAGTAAAACTATGACAACAAACAGGGCTTTTTTTTAGACTTTACAAAGACTTTGTTCTTGATTTGAACCATTGGTAGATGGAGAGAAAAGGATGGTGATTTTCCCAACAGTGTTTTATATTATCTTTCAGCTTTCCTCATCCTCCTGGCCTATATCATTCATGTTCCCTTATCTTCAGTTACTCTAATGGGTGAATCCCATCTTCTCTTATCCTCGACTGTGTCAATAATTATCTTAGCTTTTGATATTATGCTACATAAAGTGAACAGCGATCCCTCCTTAATGATTACTCTCAGCCACAGGTCTTTGTTCACATCTTCACATGATTGTACTCCACTCGTTGAAGCATTATGTCACATCACAGCAGACTGCACTTCAATTTTAAACATTAGGCAAATTTATTGCATAAAAGTTGAACAAGCATATATGTAAATACATTCTTTGCCTGTTAGATGTTTACTGTTAAAGACTTCAGGAGAAGACTATCTCTTTGCAATTAATGTTTGAATAATAGAGTTTTTCTATTCTTTCAACCTCTCAACATAGTAGGAGATTAATTAATCGACAATGTTGCTTGGAATTTCAAACTGATCTTTTTCTCTTTCTTGATTTTCGAGTTGTTTAATTATCTTAAAAGTGATTCCTCCACCAGGCCCTTTGGAGGGAATTTTAAATCAGTCCACTTAATGGAAATGGGACTGGCTCTATTACTGCAAGGCTTTGTTTTTAGCACTGCCTATTTCAGTGCCAGTTGTGCTGTCCATGGAAATTATATTAGACCCTATAGAGAAGGGCCATTTCATGATCTGTCATATCACTTGGACAGGAGTTGGCATGGTGTTTATGTGGAGACTTAAGGAGTTAGTAGTTCCTGGACATGAAAATGCTGTAGGTCACTTGTTAAAGCTGCCTTTCCTTTTGTTCACTTCTGTGCTTTCCAATTACCCGCTAGCCTGTGTATGATTGATTATCTCAGTTGGTTGGATGGTTGCTCTTTAATACAGAATGGCACTAATAATGAGGTTTCAAATCTTGCACTGGCTGAGGTTACTGTGAAGGTTCTGCCTTGTCCCTTGCCTGAGGGGTGGTGACCATCAGGTTACGTTCATCGCAAATTGTTTCATTTCTAATGATCAAGTGAAATGATGATGACCTTACCTTTATTTAGTCTGTGTAAATCAAATAAAATGTAGTTTCCAGAAGATAATGAGGAGGCCAGGAATGTCACTGGATGACCTGACAAAAACAAGACCAAGAATATATTGAAGGCAATGTTTAGTATAATCTCATTGTTATCTCTGTTATTTCAGAGCAAGGAGAGAATGTGGGAGAGACCTCCAGGTCTGAGAGACTTCTTTGAAGAGACAGACTTAGAAAGACATCAGAGTTTGAACATCATCACTGCATGCTTGTAATAAAGAGGTACTGACCTTGAGCAACTTATGCTCCAAGTGTGGCATTTGTACCCATAACAACTTTCAAAGTTGGCAGGATCACCTGACAGCTCCAATAAAGGCATATCCGCTCAGAGTGCAGACACCAGATGGTGAGTAATTTTTTTTTATGCAACCCATAGGCCTGACTAACTGCTTGGCTTCCTCAGAAACTCAGTGACTGTGAATATTGGAATACAGTTGGTGTGGATGAAAGTCTGGAAATAAGATTTATAAAGGGGAAATAATAAAAAAAAAGTCTTATACGGTGTCATCATCAGCCAACGGGTAAACAGGGGGAGGACGTGTTACAACCTGACGCTGGGCAAGGTTAGAGATAACAAGGTGTAGGGCTGGATGAACACAACAGGCCAAGCAGCATCATAGGAGCAGGAAGTTTCCAAACATAATACCCCAAACTGTTAAGATCCTTATTGAGGACGGATGAAGCGGCTCCCTTTTTGCCCTGATAAAGACTTTCAGCAATCCCTCTTTCCCATGAGCACTCAGTTTCCTAACATTCTCCCCATCTTTATCCTTCAGCTTGGTTAAAGGTGACTATGGAAGGGTTTCTTCTGGAATAGGGATTTGTGAATCATAATCATCAGTCAGTGTAGCAATGTTCCTGGACCCAGTCAATCTCTGTTCCTCTGCATTCTTATCAGGAAGAGAATGGAGATTCCAAACTTTTCAAGGGAATTTATTTTGAACGTTTCGTAAGTGGCTTGCTTTTAAGTATCCATACTCAATGGTCAAACACAAGCAGATCAAGCCTTTCAAATTCCAGGCCTGTTTGATCATGTTGTTTCCTGACAGTACAGAATTTTTCAAGGTACACCCAGTATGCACTTAAGATGACCTTTTAAATGGCTTCATATTCAGTAGTAAACTTCCTCATGGCAAAAAGAAGTAACCTTGTGCAATTTCTCCAAAAGCTTACTTTGCAGTAATAAAGACCAATGTTGGATTGGCATAATTGCTGTGTCAGCCATTTGAAAGAGATAGAGAAATCCCTTCTTTTTCCGCCTCCTCAAATTTAAGAATTAAATGAGCAAACTGAGATACCCTCAAGTCTGAGCCAATGGTGCCTTCATAGGAACAGTAGGGTTCCTGTTCCTCAGCTCAATCTATCTTACTTCAAACACTTTCTCCTGCAGTTTTTCCTGAAACTCTCAGTCTTTGCTCCCTGTTCTTTGCCATCGTTTTTCCATCTATTTCCCATTCTTTTTCTTCATTTTGCAATCTATTTTCCGCTGTTTCAATTTTACTCTCTTTACTGATTCATCGTCCTCAACCCATCTGCATTTACCACTCCTTTTAAAATTTTAATTTTTCTGACTTTAAAATAAGAATAAATCCTAGTGCCTTCCTAAATGTTTTAACTGTTTGAGCTACGGGGCATTTATATGGTGAATATAACTTTCCCTAATATCAGCAAGATTGCTCTGACCTTGAATGAAGATATTTCTCTACCATAGTAATGCAAACCCAAGGAAGCTTTTCGCACTTTTTCCTCTTAAAATCATATTCAAAGTGGCAATTTACCCACTCCATTTTTTTTGTTTTGTTTGTGGGTCAAGTCATGAATAAGCCCACAATTTTGCCATCACCAGACATGGGGGAGGTTCCCCAAATTTTTTCTAGTTCCATACAGGGTACCCCAAACTGCTGAGCTCCCAGGGAAGGAGGGATGAAGGATTTATTCACTCACCACCTTGAGTGGTTGCAACAAGGTTCATTTAGAAAGGATGTCTTCCTTTGTGGATACTTTTCTCCCAGACCAAATTTACTTAAGCGTTAAGAAGAAGCTAAAGTAGCCAGGATTTCTTGATGTAACAAATTTTGAATTTATAAACTGCTAAAAATGAAAAGAATCAGGAATGTAACAACATATGCACAGCTTAGAAATAAAAAGTGAACCCAATAAGATTAAAGTTTACAAAAATGAATGCATCAGTCTCTGAATAGCTTGTGAAGAGTGAATTGATGAGAGCTGTGGCCATTGCAGTGGAGATAACCAGTGGATTCATACTTGTATTTGAATAGTCATATCTCGATCCTTAGTTTTGCAGATTGGTTGGGTTTCCGCAGCTCTGATTCCTTGAATTCCTGTTATCAGGGTAAGAAAAAGTCCTTTTATTGTCCTGTTACCTTTTATAACTCTGGATGGTACACATGAGAACATTCAGTCTCACTAGCACACTCCAGTAGAATTGAAACAGTTGTTTTATTTAGCTCCTGTGGTGTTTATTCTTCAAAGGGAAAAGACAAAATGCATCTGCTGTTCAGGACATCATCTGCATGAGGTGGCTTCTTATTGACCAGGGAGGTCATCATTTTCTCATTTTCCTAGTAGTCACAAGAAATCACAGTCCAGTCTTTTTTGATGTGTGCTTTTAACCCTTTTATGAGCTACTATTTGAACTTCCCCTTGCATCTTTAGGTGTTATGTTCCATGGGTCTCTCTCCCTATCCCCTTCTCCAGGCAGCCAGTTCATTTACATCTGCTGCCAATTTTGGTTACATTAGTTCTCATTTGCAAAATAATTTTTGGAATGTCAATTTAAAACTGTTGACAGCACTTTGGGGTTTTGACACTTGGCCATGATAGCGTTGAGTTGAAGACCCTCACCACTTGTGTTTAGTCTTCCTGACTGATGTTCTGATCATGCTGCAAATACTTAGCAGATGCTTTCAAAGTGAAAAACAATGTCCGTAGGATCAAGGATCTAGGGGAGAAAACAGGATGCTGTACAAATCACTGAGATTAGATTCAAAACACAATAATCCTGCCTTGAGAATGTAAGATTGGTACACTCTGAAATCTGAGTAGCAGCAGTTATTGCTAAAAATTTAAGGTGGAGTAATTCTACGTGAAACTGAAAGTTACAATGACATTGACACATTCTAGAATGCGACTGTTAGTCATTTTGAAACAGGAGATAGCAGTAACACAAGCTGTACTCTAAACTATAGAAGTGCTTTGGAGATTACAAGCGTGTCCTTGATAGGCTTTTTAAACAGGTTCTGAAAGAAACTGTTGAGTTAGGAACAGTCAGAATAAGTTGGTATACAGTGTGTATTTGTGTGCATTACAACTGGAAAGAAAGTGCTAAGAGCTATGATAGTTGTTAATAAAGTTACACAGGAAAGCAATGGCTGACAGGAAAACACTGCTGTTCTGTTCAATAGAGTGAATTACACAAGGAAGAAAACTACTATTGGAATCAACATTCTAAATGGATATTGATTTACAGAAAATAGCAAAGTAAGTGAGAAGTTAGAAAATGAAACAGACACTCTCCTGTGTTAGTTAAAATGAAACAGTCCAAGGCAGAACAACACAGTGAACAGCAAACAGCCAAAAGATTCCATCTAGAAGAACAAGACAGCTGATATCCGGCTTTGTTGGAATCTGCTTCTCCATGCAATAAGGGAGTGTGTGATCACAGAATATAGGGCCACAGAACACTGAGGGCAACGGTTGAGGAGAATTGTAAAAATAAAACACTAATCATGGTCAGAGAGGAGGTCACAACCTTGCATCAATCTCTTGACCCTCTCGCCTTGGTGGTATAGTGCAGAAAGATGCCATCCAGTCCATCGAGTCTGCACAACCTCTAAACACCTACCCTATCCCCGTGACCCTGAATTTACCATGGCTAATCCACCTTGTCTGCACATCCCTCGACACTACGGGACAATTTTCCATGGCTAATCCACCTAACCTGCACATCTTCGGACTGTGAGAGAAACCAGAGCACCCGGAAGAAATCCATGCAGACTGAGCAATCTCCACGCAGAGAGTCACCCAAGGTTGGAATCGAGCCCAGGTCCCTTGTGATGTAAGGCGGCGGTGGTAACCACTGAGCCACTGTACTGCCCCTAAAAATTGCCTTCTATCCCCAGGCGACTCATAACTGTGCTAGAAGTGTAAAAAGGCTGTGACCACACCAAGAAAAAGCAGATTAAGTGCCTTATCATGAATTCTACTTGGGATTGATGCCCTTCAAAGGAAAATTGCATGAACCAGACACTCACACAGTACAGATTAAAATAATTTGTAATCTTAGCACACTGCATCTGAAATGCATGGAGTGTCCAATTGTGTGGCATACAAACCCTGTTTACAAGCAATCTTAGTCATGCCATTGGCTGTGAAGTAGAATTAATCACGGGTGACCTGTAGGTTTTAACTGCAGCCCATATTCACAAAGACAATCTAAGACATCACAGGGCGCACGAGGGCCCAGAATTGGTTTCCTCTATCCTATAACCATGTGTTCGCCAACATGTTCTTATATGTAATGTGCCTTTCTTGGGTGAAGTGGGAGGTGACAACGTATTAGTAACCATATAGCATTTACAATCTCTTACCACACATGCAGCTTATGCTGTGTACACTGGAATCAGTTCACTTGTTTCAAAGGCCAATGTAGATGCATTGCTTGGCCTTCCTGGTCAGAGACTTCCATCCCACTGTATGGAGTATGAATGCAAAACAATAATTTGTATGTGATGCAAAAGGTGCCTCTTCCCATTACCAAGAACCTGTTCTGTTTCTGATATTCTCCACGCGGGGTTATTCGAACCATGACCAATAGATTCAGCCACAGCAGCAGTCATCATCCCTGTGGCCACGTTGCTGCAAAATTTCAGAGAAATTGACAATAAAAAGATGCGCTATCAGGCCCAGGACAAGCAGAAATCTTGTTATGCCTCACCAGAGTCGCATGCTGGAAACCAAGCTCTACAATACTCAGAATCATCAAGGAAGTAATTGTAGTAATTATTACTGAATAAAATGTATGAGAGAAAATAATGTGGCGGGAAAGTCTCTGGACCTAAAGGTTTGCATCCTAGAATAATAAAGGAAATCAGTGAAGAAAAAGTGGATATACTTCTAAGGATCTTTAGAATCTGTAAATGTCTCAGAAGATTGAAACTTAACACATTTATTCATTAAAGGGAGGGAGACATTAAAGGCCATAGGCCAGTTAACATCTATCACTGGAAAATGTTAGGGTCTATTATAAAGAATGCAGCAACACAGCATTTAGAAATACATAACATAATCAAATAGAGTCAGCAAGGCTTCATGTAGAGGGAGTCATGCCTGACAACTTGTAGAGTTGTTTGAGGAGGTAAAAAGCAAGTTGGATAAAAAGAATCGGTAGATGTAATATTCAGATTCTAAAAGGCATTCAAAAAGGTCCATACAAGGCTACTTAAGAAAAGAACCCATGGCTTTTTAGGGGGTACAGTATATTAGCATGGGTAGAGGATTAGCTAACTGATAAAAGACAAAGAACTGGGATAAAAGGGACATTTTCAGGATGGCTATTTGCAACTAATAGAGTTACAGCCACTGGATGAATACTGGGAAACAATTATTTACAATATACATTAATGACTTGGATAACAGAGATGAATGTATTATAGCTAAGTTTACAGATGACACAAAAATAATTGGGAGGGTAAATGGTGAGGATAACAGAATGAATCAACAAATGTATATAGACAGGTTAAGTGAGTGGGCAGAAACTTTGAAGATGGTCTATAATGTAGGAAAAGGTGATGTGACGGATTTTGGCATGAAGAATAGAAGAGTTGATTATTATTTAAAGACAGGGAGAGATTTAGAAATACATCAGAGTTTGAACATCTTCGCTGTCTTCTTTGCGGAGCAGAGTGCAGATGGTTGTTGGACTGGGGACTGGCGCAGGCCATCAGACCACGTGTGGAAGCCCCTGAACTGTAATGTTTGTTTGTAACTTACCTGACTGTAATTTCTATTCTTTTAACTATGTCTTATTTCTAACTTATTCTATGAATCACTGTAAAGTTCCTCTTTTTGTATCTATGATTTGTACCTAATATGGCGCCATAAGAGGCAACATTGTAAAACTTTTCACTGCATTCCTATACTTCTGTACTTGAGGGCACATGACAATAAAGGATGTTCTATTTTAAATAAAGGATATTCTATTCTATTCTATAAAGTAATTTCTGCCTATACGTATCTTTGGGTCTGTGTGTAACATTGTACCACAAGCTCAGGCAGAGCGATGGAAGCATACACAGCTCCTTCAGTTTCCTTTGTGATGCCAGAAGAAGCAGGAGATGCCATAATAAAAATCAGAGCCTCCTCCATGACAGAATACCCCTCACTTCGATTAGATGAGATACTTGCCTTAAATAATTCCCCATTTGCCTACCTATAAGTAGGAAGTGGCCAAGGGCTATCTCATCATCCAGGGCTGAATAAGGGATGCAAGTTTTGGGGGTCTGAGAAGGAAGCAGGCAGTTCAGGAGTAGTGGTGGGGTGGGAGGTAGGTAGCAGGGTAGGGGCTAAGGCAGTGTGTTTATTGAGAGGAAGTTGACTGACAGAAGTGGCTGATCAGTAGGAGTATGCCTATGAGAGGTGGTTGACCTGAAGGGATGGTATAGCTCCAAACTCAAGTAAGGATATTTTTAACATGTTGGTGGCCTGCAGCAGCATCACCCTCTTGTGAAATACCTATAGAAATGGAATGATGTTTCAATGGGCATCAAGTGCAGTTTTTAGTAGACAGAGAGTTTCTCAGCAGTAAATGACTTGGAGATATGATTGTGAAAGAAGAGCACTTGAAATTTGTAATGAACTCTGAGCTGGTAGCCTTCCTAACTCTCTAATCCTAATGCCATCTGTGGTCTTCTTTCTAGAATTTAATGACATTAAATGTGTGAAGAGTCCTCTGAATGCTTTTCCACATCATTTTCGGCTGTATTCTCCTGCATGAAGAATAAAGGATGAGAATAGGAATAAAGGATAAGAACTTTCAACCATTAACAGGACGTTCAATCTCATTTGCTTTTTACACTTTATGAAAGGGTTATCATTGAACACCCCAGAGGAATCCCCAATCTGAGAACTGATGCTAGAAGCAATAGAAAAGAGAAATCTTACATTGCAAAAAATCAGCATTGTTAGCGATTCATCAATGAACAGATAGAGGAAATTGTGAAATAAGTTCAAATAAATGCCAACATGGCTTAAGAAGATAGGGTCAGTTAGTCATGGAATTTTTTTTGCATGTGGGCAATTGGCACCACAGGGAGGAGTTGTCACAAAGCACACAATATCCAATATGGGATTGATTTTGATTGGAATCAGAAGTGAAAGGAGACTGACAGCGACCTAAATGCTTTAAAATATCTTCACTGTGAAATGTAACAAATTAATTTGAATCGGCAAGACTAGTTCAACAGCCCACGCTCCCAGCTTGAGACTTTAGTGCATCAAAGCAGACAGAAAGCTCCTATGCAGCGCTTTCACATCCACCTGATGGAATTCTTGGTACAGTATCTTCTCCAAATGAAAACACCACCAACAATGCAACATTCCCTTAGTACTGCACTGGAGTGTCAGCATAAATTATTATACCCCATGTAACTCGAAGCCAAATCCTTCTAACTCAGATGCAAGAATACAGCAGAGTGATAGCAACAGATGCACAGCTTACAGTGTTTATCCCTCAGTCACATATTCAAATATTCTTGTGCCTGGTTTAAAGCTTGTGCATATATTGAACACTTCATGTACACTTTAGTCTGTCCTTCATCTATATAAATCCTGAAATATTCATGCTGAATATCAAAGTAGCCCACCGCCCAACCCTTCATCAAAATTAAACATAATGAATGCTGGAGAAACTCAGCAGGTCTGGCAGCATGTGTGAATAGAGAAGCAGAGTTAATGTTTTGAATCTGGATTGACTCTTCTTCAGAACAGAAAGGTGTTGGAATTTTTTTTAATATCCTTCCTGTTGAGGATGGAGGAGGAGCAATGGGAACAGATGGTGCAAGAGCCCAACCAAAAGATGAAGGGTTGTTAATGGTGGTGAAAGAGGAAAAGGAAATGTACATTGGCTGTACATTGAGGTGTGAAATGGAGAGAATGGGTCCTCTCCACTATTCGTCAAAACACTTCATGCAAAGATTGGTCAACTCTCCTTCAATTTCTATAAAACTTTAATGCTAGCTTTCTACTTATCATGTATCTCGCCTCCATGACCATCCTATTTCATATATTCTCACAGTTAAGCATGCACAAATCTTGAAGAAAGGGAGGAGGCAGTCTTTCCAGTAGGATGAAGGCTTCACTCTTAATGTTGTGTTTAGATGATGAGTAGATTGAATATGACTCAAGCTGAATTCCAAGGATTACTGAGGCAAGAACATAATAGTGGTAATGGATGATTACAGATCAACAATTCCTGACTGAAATCTAGCAGCACTTATATTTTAAGTGTTTCATTTCTATTTCCTAACAAGAGATTCTCATGGCTTTTTTGTATTAGTGTGTTACTTGCTCTTAGAACATCAGCAAACTTGACTATAGCTAAGTACTACTCAGTAAATCCATTTGATTAATTGACATGTCAAAGGGTGGGAGATTTCATCCCAACGTTTGATTATGGCTTAAAGCTGAATTCCCGTAATTTGGCAGGTCAAATGTTTTCATAATCCTTTGAAACAAAAATCTGAACTCCCGTAGGCATTACAATTTATGTAATTATCCCAATGGTTCAAACTGTTGCATGCAGTATTCATAAAGCTGCCACATTAGATCATATAACAAGAAGCTGCCTCACAAGGGCAAAACAGGCAATATTTAACAAGTGGACACATAGGAGGTATCAAAAAAGGTGACCAAACTCCTGGTTACTTGTAAGGAATAACTTAAGCAGAGGAAACATGCAGAGTAGTAGTTCCAGAGTTTCAGGTCCATGGAGGTGATGGCATGACTGCCAATGGTCAACTAATTGAAATCAGCGATAGACAAGAGGCTAGAATTGGGAGAGCATAGAAGTCTCGTAGGGATGTTAGACTGGAGGCAAGGAGAAACAATGTCATAGGTCCTCCCTCGGAACTGAGGAAGAGTCACCAAACCCAAACCGTTAACTTTGATTTTTTTCTTCACAGATGCTGCCGGGCCTGTTGAGCTTTTCCAGCAACTTCTGTTTTTGTTCCTGATTTACAGCATCCGCAGTTCTTTTGGTTTTTATGAAACAATGTCATGGATTGATTGGAAATCAAGAGTATTTTCACAAAAAAAATGTGTATCTCCTTTCAATGAAATATCTTACCTAACCTAATATCACAAATGTAAAGCACAAAAGACATTAAACCATTTAAAACTATAGTGATGATTTGGATGTAAATGCCAGGACTTATCAATTTATTATTCCTTTATCATGGTTATATGCATAGTGTCTCCCACCCTTCCACCTCCTCTAACCTAATAATAACGACTAAGTGTGGTGAGCAGGTAAGCTATTTGCATTTTTTTTCTCATCTCTGTTATCTTTCAGTGTGGTCATCTAGACGCCAAATCCTCTGGGAGCGGGTCGGAAGGCAAAGCCGGAGTTTGTTTGAGTATATAACGGAGTAAACTTACTGGTGCAGCGAACACTACGAAACTTAAAAAAAACTAATTAATTTTAAATAATTAACTAAGTAGAGATGGCAGGCCAGGTGATGTGTTGTAGCTGTATGATGTGGGAGCTAGCTGATCCCATTGGGAACGGCAGTGACCACATCTGCAGCAAGTGTTGGCTGCTTGAGGAGCTCCAGCACAAAATTGATGAACTGGAATCCCAACTCCAAACACTGCGGCACATCCGGGAGGGGGAGAAATACCTGGATGCTGTGTTCCAGGAGGCAGTCACACCTGGTAGATTAACTAATGTTAATTCGATCGGCGGGCAGGGACAGCAGTGTGCGACTGCAAGTGAGGCAGGTAGAGGGACCCTGCAGACAGGAACACAGGAGCCGCAGCCCTTGACATTGTCCCACAGGTATGAGACACTTGCTCCCTGCGTGGATGAGGAACAGGGCTGCAGGAAGGATGAGTCAACTGACCATGGCACCATGGTCCAGGAGGCCATTCAAGAGGGGGGAGCAAAAAGACAGATTGTAGTTGTAGGGGATTCCATCATCAGGGGGATAGACAGTATCCTTTGCGAGCAGGATAGAGAATCCCGCATGGTGTGTTGCCTGCCCGGTGCCAGGGTGCGAGACATCTCTGACCGGCTTGAGAGGATACTAGAGAGGGAGGGGGAGGATCCAGTTGTTGTGGTCCACGTAGGTACCAACAACATAGGCAGGACTAGGAAAAAAGACCTATTTCGGGATTATGAAAAGCTAGGAACAAAATTAAAAAACAGGTCTTCAAGGGTCATAATCTCTGGATTGCTGCCCAAGCCTCGTGCAAATTGTAATAGGGAGGCGAGGATCAGGGAAGTAAACGAGCTAAAAGAGTGGAGTGGGAAGGAGGGTTTCCTTTTCATGGGGCATTGGCAACAGTTCTGGGACAGGAGGGATCTATACCGTTGGGATGGACTCCACCTGAACAGGGCCGGGTCCAGTGTTCTGGCGAACAGGGTAAATAGGGTGGTTAATAGCACTTTAAACTAGTAAGTAGGGGGGAAGGGAGAAGTGAGCGTAAAGGAAGAATAACAATTAATGTAAGGCAAAGCAGCAGGTTAGCAGGTGACGAGGAAGCTTCAACTCCATTGAAAATTAGGAAAAAAGTTACAGGGAAGGAGAACTCAAGAGCTGTTAGTAATGGAGGTGATAGGACCGAAAAAGAAGGTGCAAAAACTGGCGTAAGGGCACTTTATCTGAATGCTCGGAGCATTCGAAACAAGGTGGATGAGTTGACAGCGTAAATCATGGCAAATGGGTATGATTTAGTGGCCATTAGAGAGACATGGTTACAGGATGGTCATGACTGGGAGTTAAATATCCAGGGGTATCAAACCGTTCGGAAGGCCAGACAGGAAGGTAAGGGAGGTGGAGTTGCTCTGATTTTTAAAGATGATATCAGGGGGGTAGTGAGAGATGATATCGGTTCTACTGAACAAAACGTTGAATCCATTTGGGTGGAAATTAGGAATAGCAGGGCGAAGAAGTCACTGATAGGTGTGGTCTATAGGCCACCAAATAATGACATCGTAGTGGGGCAGGCAATAGCTAATGTCTGTAAAAATGGTACAGCAATTATTATGGGGGATTTTAATCTACATATCGATTGGTCAAACCAGGTCAGTCATGGCAGCCTTGAGGAGGGGTTCATAGAATGCATGCGCAATAATTTCCTTGAACAATATGTAGTGGAACCTACGAGGGAGCAAGCTATCCTAGATCTAGTCCTGTGTAATGAGACAGGAATAATTAATGATCTCACAGTTCGGGATCCTCTCAGAAGGAGCGATCACAGTATGATCGAATTTAGAATACAGATGGAGCGTGAGAAGGTTAAATCCAGTACCTATGTCCTGTGCTTAAACAAAGGAGACTATGTAGGAATGAGGGAGGAGTTAGCTAAGGTAGAATGGGAGCAAAAACTTTATGGTGGGTGAATTGAGGAACAGTGGAGGACTTTCAAAACAATTTTTCACAGTGCTCAGCAGAAGTATATTCCAGTGATAAGGAAGAACTGTAGGAAAAGAGAGAGCCAGCCATGGATGTCTAAGGAAATAAAGGAAGGTATCAGATTGAAAAAAAATACAAAAAAGCAAAGAGTAGTGGGAAACTAGTAGACTGGGAAATCTTTAAAGGCCAACAGAAAGCCACAAAAAAACTTATAAAGAAATGTAAGATAGATTATGAGAGTAAACTAGCTCAGAATATAAAAACAGGCAGCAAAAGTTTCTAAAAATATATAAATCATAAAAGAGTGGTGAAGGTAAACATTGGTCCTTTAGAGGATGAGAAGGCCAATTTAATAACTGGGAATGAGGAAATAGCCAAGACATTAAACAGTTATTTCATGTCGGTCTTCCCAGTGGAAGACATAAATAACATGCCGCAAACTAATAGCAAGAAGGTTATAGCAGGTGAGGACCTAGAAACTATCATTATCACTAAGGAGGCAGTGCTGGGCAAGCTAATGGGGCTAAAAGTAGACAAGTCTCCTGGCCCTGATGAAATGCATCCCAGGGTACTAAAAGAGGTGATGGGGCAATTAGCAAATGCACTAGTAATTATTTACCAAAATTCACTGGACTCTGGGGTGGTTCCGGCAGATTGGAAAACAGCCAATGTGACGCCACTGTTTAAAAAAGGAAGTAGACAAAAAGCAGGTAACTATAGGCCAGTTAGCTTAACTTCGGTAGTGGGGAAAATGCTTGAATCTATCATTAAGGAAGAAATAGCAAGATATCTGGATATAAATTGTCCCATTGGGAACACCCAGCATGGGTTCATGAAGGGTAGGTCATGTTTAACTAATTTGGTGGAATTCTTTGAGGACATTACTTGCATGGTGGACAATGGAACCTGTGGATGTGGTGTATCTGGATTTCCAGAAGGCATTTGACAAGGTGCCACACCAAAAGCTGCTACATAAGATAAAGTTGCATGGTATTACAGGTAATGTATTGGCATGGATCGAGGATTGGTTGACCAGTAGAAAGCAAAGAGTAGGGGTAAATGAGTGTTTTTCTTTTTGGCGGTCAGTGGCTAGTGGTGTGCTTCAGGGATCAGTGTTGGGACCTCAATTGTTTACAATTTACATAGATGATTTGGAGTTGGGAACTAAGTGTGGTGTGTCAAAATTTGCAGATGACACTAAGGTGAGTGGTAGAGCAAAGTGTGCAGAAGACACTGAAAGTCTGCAGAGGGATATAGATAGTCTAAGTGAGTGGGCAAAGGTTTGGCAGATGGAGTACAATGTTGATAAGTGTGAGATCATCCATTTTGGTAGGAATAACAGCAAAATGGACTATATTTTAAATGGTAAAAAATTGCAGCACGCTGCTGTGCAAAGGGACTTGGGCGTCCTTGTGCATGAATCGCTGAAGGTGGGATTGCAGGTGCAGCAAGTGATTAAAAAGGCAAATGGAATTTTGTCTGCCATTGCTCAAGGGATGGAGTTTAAAAACAGGGAGGCTATGCTGCAGCTGTATAGGGTCCTGGTGAGGCCACACCTGGAGTACTGTGTGTGGTTTTGGTCTCCTTACTTGAGAAGAGATATACAAGCACTGGAGGGGGTGCAGAGGAGATTCACTCAGTTGATTCCAGAGTTGAGAGGGTTGGATTATGAGGAGAGACTGAGTAGACTGGGCTTATACTCATTGGAATTCAGAAGAATGAGGGGAGATCTTATAGAAACATATAAGATTATGTAGGGAATAGATAAAGTGGAGGCAGGGAGGTTGTTTCCGCTAGCAGGTGAAACTAGGACTAGAGGGCATTGCCTCAAAATAAAGGGAAGCAGATGTAGGACTGAGGTCAGGAGGAACTTCTTCACCCAAAGGGTTGTGAATCTGTGGAATTCCCTGCCCAGTGAAGTGGTTGAAGCTACCTCGCTGAATGTTTTTAAGGCAAGGATAGATAAATTTTTGAACAGTAAAGGAATTAAGGGTTATGGTGAGTGGGCGGGTAAGTGGAGCTGAGTCTCAAAGATCAGCCATGATCTTATTAAATGGCGGGGCAGGCTCGAGTGGCCAGATGGCCTACTCCTGCTCCTAATTCTTATCTTCTTATGTTCTTATGTAAATGACAAATGTTACTGGAAATGCATTAATGAATTTTATAATGCAAAACCATGCACTGATCATTTGTCACACAACAACTTGGTGTTAATGTAATCAGGGTCGCATATTATTGCCCATTTTAAATGCATTGAAATCAAATTTGACATTTAGATCTGTAAAAGGAACATTAATGGGCTCATTATTTTTGTGTAAGTGCAATGAAATGCAGTATTAGCACTGTCCAGTACAGGTTCCTTAATAATCTTAACTATCCCTGCTAAGATTAGTCAGCTTAGCCCCTTTGTAATATATAGTCATACACAAGAAGCATAGCGAATAAAACAGAAAACGTTTGACATGAGGACCATGTCGATTCAAAAATTCATTAGTTTAGATCTTCTTCAATTGTCACATCTGAATAGCTAGAGACTAACTTTGGAAAAATTTGAAAAGAACTGTGTTGCTGCAGTCAATCTTCTGGGGTCAGCTAGATATATATCAACATGCAAATTAGGAGCAGAAATAGACTAGTCAGCCCCTGGAGCCTCCTCCAGTATTCAATAAGATCCTGGTTGATCTGATTATTCCACATTCCTGGCTAGCCCTGATAACCTTCCATCTCCTTGCTTATCAAGAATCTATCTTCCTCTGCCATGTGCAGATCAGATTGGACAATTATTTCACACAACTGGAAGTCTGCCATTGAAAGTACCATATAGTCATTACCATGGTAAGAGTGCATCCTCTGTGTGCTAATCCCCTGCCTGTTCGCCATACTGCTGCCCATCTATTCACAGAAGCATTCAATGCTCTCTGTACTGCTTCAATTAAACCTGCATCCACCATACCGCCAGGCATCGCATTCCATAGTCTAACTATTTGATATGTGGAATAGGTTTTCCTCACCTTACATTTGCTTCTTTTGCAAAATGCTTTAAAACTGTTTCGTCTGGATTCCCATCTATTTACGAGTATGAACAATTTCTCTTACCCCCTTCTGTCCAGACTCTAACGTCTTCCCAGAGTGAAGTTAGAATCACCAGTCTTCCACCATGTACCAGGAAGTTTTCCACAATTGTGAACTGCTGCTAGCGCTCAAAATATGTTTTCATGGTTAACCCAATTGTTCTTCGCTTTGAGCAACCCTTAACGTAATACTAAAGAATGATGAAATATTTTTTGATTTTTTTTGTCTGTTTGTGTTGTACGTGTTTGAGTTGATTATGGCTTGCTGGTCATTGTGACTTGTCAACAGCATAAAACAAATTTCTTGTGTCAATATAATTAATCTTAAAGGATTAAGTTTTTTGATTTATTTGGACATGACTCAATTAAACCTTTTACCAGATACCCCTTTCCAGTTATTCCATTACTGGCTATTCATTAACTACATGTCCCTTTTCCTGTTATTTCTGGACCAGTTGTTCCTTGATTTTTAACTAATTTGACTCCTTCCAGTATTTGAAGAAAATTAAAACAAACATCCCTCATTCAAACTGAACGACTGAGGTATTCAAACTCATCCTTTAAATCTCTAAATTGGATGAAGAACTGATGGATGCCTTCTTTATCTCTCTTAAAAGTTTAGCGCTGCAGTTGAATTAGCCAGATCAGCAATGGACCTACAGCAGAGTAGGTTGACAAGAAAGTTCATGAAGTTTACTCCCTCTTGCCTCAGGAGAGTGTAACCAGCTATAAGGCAATAAATAGGACAGTTTTCAACGTGTGTCATTTAGTGCCAGAGGCAAACTAGCAAAAATTCTCTGTCTTCAGGAAGCAGTCTGGCTAGACATATCTGGAATTTGAAGACCTTAAGCAGTTTGCTTTTGACTGGTGTGTTCGACTGCTTAAAATGGAGGGCATCTACAAAATCCTTTTGTGAAGTAGTTCTCCTCAGAATTCAGTGACTCCCTAAACTTGCCTAACGGTGTTCTGATTAGTCATGAAAGAGTAACAGAGCCCAGAAAGAAGCCATTATGGCTGATAACTTTTGAATTAATGCACAGGCACATAAAGTTAGGTAGAATGAGATCTAAAAACGTTCACAGACCAGAGGTATCAAGGTAATAACTCAAGAGACAAGCAGGAGAGACTGCAGTATCAAGGTGGCTATATCTCCTCAGGCACGACTGTTGATCAGGATAGCTGAACAGTGGTTATGTTCGATGGAATGGTGACCACCCAGTCTTAAACAGCAAGAGAGAAAAAATAGCATTCTCTGAGGTATTGACAATGATCACAAACCTTGTTAGTTTGGAAAAGCTTTTCTGATGGAAGCTCCTCTCTTTTCAGCCTCATTTCTTGCTGCAAAATAGATTTCTATACTTTTTAGCACTTTTTAGCCAACAAATTCCCTGGGGACTTTTTGTATTCTGATTTATATCTTTATAAAAAGGGTCACATGTTGGAAATCCAACTTTAACTATGATTAACAACCTAAAACTTGTATTTGAAGAAGCTGTTTTGAGCAGATTCAAGATGAAACTCAGAATATAGCACTAAGCAGAGGTTGGGAATTATTTTTTTCTCTGTGTCTCAAGATGAAAAATTACCCAGTGACAATACTAATTAAAAAAAATCTGATGATTAAGAATTCACGAATAACTAATATTCACTGCTCCTGATGGCTTAAAACACCAACTAAACAATTGTGGTCTTAAAACAGTATCCTCTGGATTTCACTCCATTTATGAGTGCAAACAGTTTCAGTTAAACCTTACATTTCAAGGGCAGTCTAAGAACTTCAAACTATATATTTCTTGGCCATCATTTATACTGGCCATGTTCCCCTTTTTGAGAGTGTGTATGTGTGCATGCATGTGTACAAATGAGAGCCCACATTAAAATTTCACAGGGACTATATGTCTGACATCAGATCTTTATTATTTTTCTCAGGTTTAGCAAGTAATAAAATTATTCTTTCATTCGTCATTGGCTTCTTATTGTTGCTGGTGAAAGTAATTAATTATACTGTAATTGGGTTGGGGAAGTTAAGTATTTTGCTAATGTCAAAAGTCAAAGAGACCTAATGTTTGATGCAGTCTGCCAGGTTTTGGGATGTACAGTCTACATATAAGCCATCACACTGTCACTGCATGAATTCATACACCACACAACTCTTTTGTGTGAAGTCTTTTCAGCTTGATAGCAAAATTCTGCTGGTGACAAACAAAATGCAGTATTGCACCAGCATGAAATAGCTACCTTCAGCTGTTGCTCAAATTTTTGAGATTCCTTACCAGGGTAAGTTGAGGCAGGCTGGGCACTTTTCTGATCCATGAATGATCTTCTTAGGACTTTTCAGATCTGTGCAAAATACAGTGAGAAATGATCTGATAACGATGGCCATTATCCTGCAGGACAACATTGATGCACCCTATTTCAGCATCAGGTTTTCACATTAAACAAATGACTCAGGACTTACTTATGAGCTTATAGTCCCTGCCCGTTTCAACTCAACAAAATAAGTAGTTTGCTTGTCCATTTCTCAGGGTAATGCCCTGACATCTCAGAGTCAACCTGCATAATTTACAATGTAAACAAACCTGGCAGTTAACTGTCAAACAGAATTAATGGGTAGATTCACCTCAGAGCAATCAGAGTCCATGTGCTAACCAATCAGCTGTCTCCTCTTGCGCAATTTGAATGTTGGTTTTTCCCTTGAATTGGTGCTCTTGCAAATTATCCTGCTATGGTGAAAGATGGACAACCAAAAGAAAGCATCTATTTTCTGCAATACTCAAACTAATTTATTTTTGTTAGCTTACATTCTCCTACACTATCCATCACCATTCAAACCAGAGTTGGAATTTATGGAGCAAAAAGAGAAATTGCTGGAGAAACTCAGCAGGTCTGGCATCATCTATGGGGAGAAAGTCAGAGTTAATATTTTGAGTCTAGTGGCCCTGTTTTAGAACTTTTCTGACCTGCTGAGTTTTCAGAAAATGGTTTCTGAAGAAGGGTCTAGGCCCGAAACTTCAGCTTTCCTGCTCCTCTGATGCTGCTTGGCCTGCTGTGTTCATCCAGCTCTACACCTTGTTATCTCATGGTTAAAAAGATGGTGACTTTTGCTAGCATACATGTTCATATGAGTGTGTAATGTTTGTCTTGTTTTCTTAATATATTCTCATGCTTCATAAATGTTAATAGCACATTTGGCGAAGAGGTGAGACAGTCATTCTAGTTAACTCTCTGCTTCTGATGAGGATGATAGCAATAAGCTGACCAGTCTTCAGCAAATATCACAATGAGAAAATAAGGTGTTTATATTTTATTTCATCAAGTGGAAATATTGAACAAATAAACAGTGCTTCCTTCTAATGCCAAATGTGCTTACATTCAAGGTTCTTGAAAGCTTAAAGTTCCCCTGAGGCAAATTTTTCAGCCAATATTGTCTATTCCCCATGAGCTAATTATTTTCCTCCTTCAGTATCCTTACAGAATATAAGAGTATGTGGGCTAAAATAATGAGCAGTTTAAGTAAAACCAGGACAGAAAATGCAAATCAACAAGCCAGGTGAAAACCTATTTATCTTAAAAATAGTGGAACTAAGCTTCAATGGAAAATAAAACTACAGTGACTTTCTAGGCTAAATCATGCAAAGTTTATGCACGCTTATAGAAAGTTAAAATCATGCCCTCTGGATTGTACAGAAGGCAGAATATGTTAGTAATTGAGTGAAGATGCTTCATACAATAGGGAAATTGGTAGTCTGTGAGTACTAGTGATGTTTGTGCGCAGAATTAGAGAAAAAGTTAGATTGAGTCTGGGGTAACAGAAAATAGATGATGGAGCGCAATATTCTTGTGGAATGCAGATTAACGTTAACCATTTTCCTGCACTATTGCACGTTCCAACTGACCCTCCAAGAGAATACTGAGGCAGGCCATGATTTATGTTCAGGCCTTGGTTTCCTTTAGTGGTCTGTTGGGTACAAGATGGCACTCCTCTTCTTTGGGCATCTACCAGGACTTCCAGGTGTCTATCTAGAAACTGGGGGTGCCAGCTTTGCTCCCTGAAACATTGCAGTTTTCTAAGTGCACAATGTGCAAGGTAGTTCCTGGCATGCAGCATCTGAAGCAGTGTGCAGCTAGGCTTTAAATATGGTGCCAATGGCTTGTACAATAGAAGGTCCCGATAGCCATGGAAATTTCACCTCTCCTGCCATGTGATTGCAAGAGGCTGGATACATATTTAACAAGTTGAGGATTAGAAAACAACATGAGAAAGATCACTGTGAGCCATGATGGGAAATAACACCGCCAAAAATGAGTGAACCCAGCCCCATCTTCTTTTAAGTACTAATGCAACAGAACATTTTAATGAATAGTTCATTTCTACAGGCTTGTACAATTATACAAGTGTGTACATATCAACTAAATTCTGCAAAATCTCACCGTAATATAGCACAGACGTGTCAAAATTGTTATTTGCACAAATTTGCTGCAACATCAGCAATGCCAAGTTCACTTCGAAACTTTCTATTGATGTTTTTTTTTGTCTATCATGTTCATAGCGCCAGCGGGAATGAAAACATTTCAGTAAGAATTACTTCTGCTTGGCTTAATTTTCTAAGTTGCATAGTGCATCACAAAGCACAAAGCCATTTTACAAACTTAGTACACATTACCAAAAATGGGTCATCAACATTACAACAAATGAATCTGGTACGATGGTGAACACCTGTTTTTTAAATACATCTGATCACAAAGCAATCTTTTTGAGATGTAGCTTATTGTGAATGCAATCAGTTATTCACAGAATAAAAAGATATTTCAGAAAGTACAAAATAAGCTAAGGACAATGAATGTGTTGTGACCTGTTCCTTTTAACAATTTTTAGAATCAACCAATTTATTTAATCTCTCAAGAAATGACTGGACTTCAGCAAAATGCTAAACAAAAATTGGCCTTGTCGTTCTTTGTGAGTAAGAAAGCTACAGACTGCAGGATGATATCAATGAAGTGGCCAAGTGGACACAAGGTAGGCAGATAGAATTCAATCCACAAAAATGGAAGGAAAAGACATTTAGGAAAGACTAATCAGCAAGGGAATTAGGTACTTGGAAGCATAGAGGAATAGGAGGAACCTTACATTTTCAAGTGGACAGATTCTTAAATGTAATCAGAGAGGTTGATAAGGTGCTTAAGAAGGGATATGGGGTTCAGTTATTAACCAATCCTTATAATATAAGAGCAGGAAAGTTATGCTAGAGCTGCATAAAACACTAGTTAAGCTACAACTGGAAAACTGCTCACAGTCATGGTCATTGCATTACTGAAAGGATACAGCTGTACTGAAGAGAATACAAAAATGATTTTGCAAGGATGTTGTCAGGATTAGAACATTTTAGCTACAAGGAAACAACAGATAGGCTGGAGTTGTTTTCTTTAGAGCAGAGTATGTTAAAGGGTGCTGTAATTGAGGAGTATTACATTATAGGTGCTTAGGTGGAGTGGGTAGCAAGAACCTGTTTCCCTTAAAGGGAGTCAATAACGAGGCAAGATAGTTTTAAAGCCATTGGCGGAATGATTGAAGAGAATTGAAGAAAATTATTTTCGCCAAAGATAGCGGCATCTGAATTTCATTGCTTGAAAAGAAGACAAAACTCTCACTGCATTTTAAAAATATTTAGAAATATACTTGCAGGGCCATAGCTGCAAGGCTATAGCCAAGAACTGCAGTGCGGGATTCGGCTGGATGACTCTTAGCTGGCAGAGGCATGATGGAGTGAATGGACTCCCTCAATGCCATCGTTTATATATATTTCAATGTATCATTCACCCAATATTAGGAAAACATTTTATTATTCAGTGTGTTTCATGGACCTTGTTTTCATATTACTGTAATCATCAAGGCAGCTGTATCATGCCCACTAAATTGTTAAAAACATCCACAAATAAAAATAAACTTGATTCAGTGCTTGTGTGTCTGCTGATCCATATCTTACTTTTATTGACTCTCCCACTCAAAAATGGATTAGAAAAAGCCAGATCTCTACTGATGTAGCAGTTTGCTTTCAACAGTACTCAAGACAACTAAATTTTAAGAACAATGATGTAAGATTAAAAATTCATAACACTGCTAATCTCCAGTAAAATTAGATATTTTCGACTAGTCATTAGACACTGAAAATAATGTAGATTTGCAGTATGCTTTGCTGATCAAGAAAATAACACCAAAAAGATGCATAAACAGAATTACGCTGAATGCTAAATTTACATTACCCACTTGTTCTTTAACTTGTTACATCAAAAGTAAAATAGAATTACAAAATTGTTACAGTGCAGAAGGA
Source organism: Rhincodon typus (assembly GCF_021869965.1). Lineage (NCBI taxonomy): Eukaryota > Metazoa > Chordata > Chondrichthyes > Orectolobiformes > Rhincodontidae > Rhincodon > Rhincodon typus. The sequence goes on from NC_063339.1 coordinate 22,218,104, forward strand.
AGCCATTCATCCTATCATGTCTGCACCAGCTCTCGGAGCATTTTGACCTATTGCCAATCTCCTTCCTTTTCCCCATAACACTGGGCATTGCTTCTATTTAAATAATCATTTAATATCCACTTGAATATCCACTAGTCTGCAACTAGAACACACTTTAATTACAAACACAGTTCACTAATTCACCAGCCTTAAAATAAGCCAGCAATTACAAAATTTTCCTGAGTGTTACAACAAAGGACCAAACTTTTAGTATAAAATCATACGCAAATTGTCCAAGGTAAGACAGAACATGAGATCTTTAATGCTCAAGTCATGTGCTATGATGCAGTGATGATATCATGATTATGTCTCTTTAAGATATACAGAGACACTGATGATGAGATAATGCAAAAGTTATTGTATTTAAGTTGCTTTTGAAAAAAAGCAAAATAGCCTTGCTTTCTTTGGAGCAAAAGAATACATTGCTTATTTAATATTATTTATTTAATTCATTATTTGAGGAGCAGTAGCTATAGGATCATGTCATGTCTTGCATCTAAAAGGGTCAATGTCACTTACAGCTGTTGGTCATGGATGCAAATAGACTCTTCAAGTTACCCAAGGATGGCCTCTTAAACATAAATGTCTGGAGAAACTCAGTAGGTCTGGCAACATCTGTGGAGAGAAAGCAGAGTTAACCTTTTGAGTCATGTGACCCTTCTTCAGAAATGAGTCCAAAAGCACTCAATTTGTTAACTCTGCTTTCTTCCACAGATGCTGCCAGACTATCTGAGTTTCTCCAGCAATTTCTGTTTTTATTCCAGGTCTTCAGCAACCTCAGTTCTTAGTTTTATTTTGGACTTTTAAGCATCTGCCTACCCAAAATACATGAGCATAGTGCATGCCACTAAAAATTCCTTCTAAAACTAGATCAACTTGGATGAGGTTGCATGTTCAGAGAAAATATGTACAATGATTCACTGAGTAAGGTATTTCTCCTGACAAGATTTTTCTCAATGTATATGTTTGCTAAGCGGAATAAAATTATCTTTTAGAATTTTTCAATATCCCTACAGTATGTTTTAATGAGGTTGTTAAATTATCTAAGAGCTGATCATAATTATATCCAATAGGTTCATTCTCAATGCTGCTATTGAGAATGATCATTAAAAGTATTCCAGTCTACAGACACACCTATTACCACTGGAACAAGTCGGCTGATAAGAGTTATTGCCAATCTTACCGCATACCCATGGGTCATTTGGATTTTGATGGTAGGTTCATAGATATTTATGATGCTTCTGCTTTCAATACTTTTCACATGACTTCATACCCGGTCAGATTACTAATAGCAGCTGGCACAAAGCAATCTTCGGCTCCAGTTTGGAGGAGGGGATGGATTGGCTACTCATTGAAAACCCTCAAAACATTAAATTGTAAACGTAAATGACGCCATTTATTACTTTAGAATTGGCCTTCACTTTGGAAGGTCTCATCACAAGCTCAAGGAATCAGTTTCCATATAAAGTCATTCAAAGCAGTGGCTTACAAGGGAATGCACATGTTGAATAGGGTCAAAAAATATTACTGTAGCCCAAGTACCGGCCTCCACCACTCCCTTTGGCAGCTCATTACATATACATACCAGTTTCTGCATGAGAAAGCTGCCGCTTTAGCCTCTTTTGAAACTTGCTCCTTTCACTTTAAAGCTATGCCCTCTGTATGAACAACTGAAAGAATATTATCTATGATATGATTTGCCATTCTTTGGGATGTATGGCATACATGTATGATATCATGCCTGTAGAGAAATGAGACTCAGTGTTAAAGGATGAATTTCGGCAAAGACTAAAATGGTAATGCAGCAGCCTGTTATTAACTGATACCTATAGGACCAGGAGTGTGCCAGTTGATCAAATATTCCAGATAACCAAGAGGTACTCATAACCGCAGCAAACCCTGGCCAGGTGCAGCTTTGAGACATCCACATTCCACAAAAATCTATGCAAAAAACATCAACAATACCTTCTAAAATCAATGCAAAAATGCACAATAAGTAATCAAAACATTATGCAGGAGATATACAGTTATACTTTACATACAGTATAAATGCTAGGACATCGAGGTAGATCGCAGTTTTTGAGATTTATAATTTTTGCTTGTTTATCAAGTGTTGATAGATAAAGTGCTGGTTTAAACACAGTTTGGTCTAATTATACTGTGAGTGGAGGTAGGCTTGGTGCTAAAAAGGAATTAAAGGCATTACTCTGGCTTGATCAGTCTGCAAAGAGAAAACAAATAGCTTTATTTAGAGATTGCCAGGATGCAAATGCTGAGAGATGGCGTTTGAAATAATTCTGCAGAGGCCAGGTATCCTGTCACCAAAACACCCTTTATTTGCACGTGGAGACTTCTTAACACTGATCTAGCTTCATCAGAGCCAACTCTCTGAGTGAAATGAACCTCTGACCCTCCTGTTTATATCTGTCCCCAGGGCTCCCTGATTGGACCAAATTAACAGCCCCGATCAGGGAACTCATATTCTTTAAGGTCCACCTGGTTGACCTTGTTGCAAATATTACAGTGACGATCCTTTGTGAAGTTTTAGGAAGATTTCTATACGCATGTGAGATGGAAACAATTGAAAACCTCTGTGTCTCACTACTTACTCAATAGTTGGAGACCCGCAAGGTAAAGACAGGAGGCATGATCAGAAATCCAAACTTGGGTTTTGAGGGGCAGGGTGAGATTGAGGGAAGAAAACTAAGGTCAGAATAGTCACCTCATCCGCGTTTCACTGCAACTCATCACATTGATCTGCTGCTGCAATCCACCTTCAAACTATAATGGCACTGAACAAGCTGTTTAAACACTACAAATTTAATTGCTTGAATATCACCTCATAAGCTACTGTGTCTTAGCCACTAGAAATTTCACACTGTAACCATTCACTGTGGCTGAACCCCACAGTAAACTAAACACTATTGCAATTCAATGTTCACCACTTCTAGGCATTTAATGGAAGAAAAACAACTCTCCTCTTTAATTATTGTTTTGATAAAAGCTATTAAATATAATTACCTCGTAATTATTTTTCTCGAAACAAATTTAGTAAATGTGCATTTGATTCTCCGAAGGCCTGTTTCCCATTTCTTGCTTCAGTGAATTTACTTTTTTTGTTCTTCAGGAGGGCTCCTTTTCCTATTTCCTGGTTCATTGAATCAACACTTTCCACTGAACTGAACAATGTATGCTGGGGTGTCACAATGATGTCTTAGAGCAGATTGCGCTCCCACTCATTGAATAAAAGCATGCTCATCGAAGTTACGAAGAAGTGGTGCATAGAACTAGATGAGAATATTAAATTAATTATGCTAATAATGAATAACTGATCGAGGGTTTGGAGATCTGCAGTTTGATGCACATGATTCATTAAAATATAGGCTCTAAGTACAATAATTTATAACATTTCGTCGCACTGATTAGATTCTGAGCTGTTTGCCTACCGTTGAACTGCTCAGGTTGTGTTGTTTATTTTAAATAAAAATATTAAGCTGCTGATGTCAAGCCATTTACTGAACAACATAACTTAATTCTTTGACCGTTTTCTCTTTTGGCATTCATTCTATATTAAGGACATTGCTTAATCCCCTGATGGCTCTGAGGTTCATGTTCTGGGAGAAAAAGTTTGTGGGCTTTCTTGAGCACTTGTTGTAAATTCAGAAGAGGATCGTGAAAATTTTAGTATTTTGTCAGATCAGACGTTTATGTGTGCCCGAAAAAAGTAATATTTGTACGTAATTGTTAATTGTAAGAAATATCTGGTCAATCCTTCAGTACTGTAATGTCCTCATCCAGTTTCATACTGAATGGGAGATAACAAGCATTGCTGCATCAGGTAAGACTCCTAGTGGAGGTCACCTCACTCCATGGTAGCAGCAGTAGCCATCTATAAAATGTAAAGTAGGCTAGGGGTAAATTTCTTACCATTAAGCAGTATCACCTTCTATGAGTATAGGCAGCTGCACAGGGCTTTAAACACCCTGAAAAGAAAACTAAATTTTTTTATTTGAATATAAGTTCACTCAAGATATTCTTTTTTTACAATTGCCTTAATTAAAGGAAAGAAAGTAATAAAAAGGTTAAAGAGCAATACTGAGCTGAAACACAAAGACAGTGAAGTGCTCTGTTTCCTGCCATTCAATAGGTAAGTAACAGTTTCTCATAACAGTAGCTGCAGAGACTGTTCCTAAAGAAGGGGTCATTTTAAGGTGACAATGAAACAATGTAAGAGACAGAGATAGTAGGAACTGCAGATGCTGGAGAATCCGAGACAACAAGGTGCAGGGCTGGATGAGCACAGCAGGCCAAGCAGCATCATAGGAGCAGAGAGGCTGACGTTTCGGGCTTAGACCCTTCATCAGAAAAAGTAAGAGACACATGGCTTAAGGCAGTCTAGTCCAATGATTTTTTTTTACGTAGAATCATGGATAGCACAAATCTTATTATGGAGTGGGGATCCAGTGACACGCTTACTGAGTGACAACAATTCAAACTAAGGAAATAATTCTGCTTTGCAAATCAAGTAATAAGTGACACAGAGAAAAGAGTTTGAAAAATCTTACTTGCCATAGGCAAAGGGTTGTTTCACAGAATTAATGAATCTGGTGTTTCCATGGCCAATCATAAAATTATGGAAGGTTCTTGAAGACAAGATAAGAATTATTTTCAGAATGAGCAAACTTCAAATCATGTCATGCACAGAGAAACATTAAGAGTTGTTTAATCAATTTGCTGGAAAATTCTACAGCAATGGGCAAAAGTCTCATTTTTTTAAGATGAATTGTCAGAGAAGCTGATTGGGTTGTAAATTGTCTCTAAATTAATTAAGGCTTAAGGAAGGATCTTTTGCCAAGGAAAAGGGCTATATCATTAACACATTGAAAGCAGATGCTAGTATGAAACTATAGTTCAGGTAAGCAATAATTCAGTGGTTTTAGGTGCAGCCAACAATATTGTTATGATCAACAAAGCACGTCAAACCAACAAAATGTGCAACAGATGTGGTTTGTCACACCTACCCAAATGCTGTCTGCCTTTCCTCAATACCTGCAAATCACATTATCCCAAGGGACACTGGGGACACATATGCAGGAAATCTAATTTCACATGCCAAGCCAGATCCCAGAACAAAACACTGGTGACCATCTAGGCAGTACAACACTAAACATCGGCAGCAAGGAAAGTGCTAAGAAGGTGCAAAAACATCAATGAGTCAACCAAATAAAAGACAGATTTCAGAAGATGGCTACACTTTCCATATTGTGATCAGTCCATAAAGTCAAATATAAAAATAATTGCAAATGTATTTCAAACTTATGTTAGGAAGAACCTCAGTCCTTAGAAAATGTCTAACAGAATAATTTTCAGAGGTAACAAGAGAGAACTACGTGGGAGTCATTGGGAAAAGCAGCTGGTTGATAAAACATCAGATTCGATACTATAAGGGTGAAGACAGCATAGTTCAGCAGACAGCATAGCTTTGCTCATCCATTCCTTTCCTTATGTTCTGTGCTTTCACGATAGACCTCAATATGTTAATGGCTGGCATTACTAAATGGCCACCATCACAAGCAGCAGTGTCTTCTTCACGAACTCTCATCTACTTGCACTGATAATACGGCAGTTTTTATTAATAAAAATGAATGCATGACTTTTCATTTCTTTTTCATTGGGGTGAGGAACTCTCTGAAACCTAAATTTCAAGAACATCTCTGGGGATTATTAAACATTTATTTAGTTCTCTTTGCAAGCCTGGCTCTTTAGCATAACAATACCGTTAGGTGTAGCAATTATATCTTTGAATGTTGGCTTGCATTAATTATTTAATACAGTTGTATCCTCTAAGGTAGTGTAGTACATAAAATTTTAAATAAAAGTGCAAACCAGGAAACTCTTATCGACTAGAATTACAATGCTAATACAACTAAGTGTTTCCTGCTGAAGAGTTACTGCAAATGTCAGCTGTAGATTTTGGTTTTATTGTTGCTGCAAACAGATTTTGTAAACAGTTGTAAAAATCCACTCAGAGTAGCATCAAGTTTATGTCAATGATAATGTAGTTAAATCCAAAGGTAATTAATTCAGGCATTTGTGCATGAACTTGTTTGTATAAGTACTGAAGTCGTGATTGATATAACTCATGCATAAAACCAGGAAAATGCTTTGGAGCATGTGGAGAAAAGCACACAACTTTTAAAAGATCTAGTTTTGTTTGAATGTTACCATAGTAGCCTGACAAAATAACAGGGAAGAAGAAGTGTCCACGTCAGCAAGATGGACAGCAAATGGGGAGAAGGGTAGACAAGCAATTCAAAAAGTGGAGGTGTAGCTCCAAATATGGCTTAAGTGGTTGAAGGTAGCAAAAGTATAGCACTAAGCCATTAAGATTTGGTTTGTATCTACGAAGACAGGGATTCTGCTCCTTCATGCTTCCATTGATGGAGTTGCCTTTACGGAATTTCTGACATAATGATTTACCCCTGAAACAAATGGAAAACCTTTGACACAAAAATAGAAATTACTGGAAAGCTCAGCAGGTCTGACAGCATCTGTGCAGTGAAATCAGAGTTAACGTTTCGGGTCAAGTGACCCTTCCTCAGAAGGAAGATAACGTGATCATTTGTTTAGGGAGCACCCTTTGACTATTGGGACACTGCCCTCCCTTTCTAATCACTTACAGTACAAAGCCCATGGCCCCAGTCCCCTTGCACCCCCCTCTAAGGTAGGCAAACACTTCTTGCTCAAAACCCCTGATTTGCCTCACTCCAGGAGTGATTGATACTCCTTCATAGGCCTTCATGGGACACCCAAAGCACCCACTATGGTGCTCGGTGTTGCAGAACTGAAGAAGCAGACAGCTGAGTTGCTTCTGAGGGTGGGTGGGGTAGAGGGAAGGATGGGGTGTGGTGGTTGGAGAGGCAACCATTTTAAGATTACCCTTGCATAATTTTCCGCAATAATTGGCATTCAGAGGGCAGAGTGAGCGTGAACCCAACTTGGCCAATTTGGGACCTATTTAAACTTCTTGGTATGTGTAAGGAGCATCAGCTGTAATTCTGCTCGTCCTATTCTCACTTCAGAGTCAGAGGGATGTGATTTCAAATTACAGAGCAGAAATGTGGACACAGAAATCTCAGGTGACATTCTGAGAGAGTGAGGCATTGTATTTTTTAAGTGACCAAGGTTGTTCCTTCAAAACATTCAATTGCACTGTTTTGAAAAAGAACAGCGACATTTTCATCAGTGCCCTGACTAACATTGATCCCTAATAAGCATCAATGAAACAAATTCCCTGGCCATTATCACACAGCAGTTTGTGGAGTTCTTCTGTTGGCTGCCACCCTTGTAATGTTCCAACCAGGACTACATTCCAAAATTATTCCATTTGGCTGTAATCACTTCGGGACATCTTAATGTTGTAAAGAGGCTCAATAACAATGCAAGTGTTTCTTCCATCTCAGCAGCAAGTTGCCTGCTCGAAATGGGTAAAAAGTGCAGTTAGACAACTTCAGACAGATCAAAAACATAAATGCTAATAAATACTAATCTTAAGTACGGATGGGATCAAGACCACTTTGCTGGTGGATGTGGATATGCGAGCTGGAAAGACTTCAGCAGCAGAAACCCAAAGGTGCTAGGTCTGAAGAAAATAATATTCTCACCCATCTTAAAGAATACATATTCTGTAAAATTTATGTTTCATTACCAAGGGTTGGATGTGAAGAATTATTGAATTGCCAATGGTCTGTATTCTTGACTGAAAGGTTGAATCATTGACAATCTCGGATGAGTTTCTAGTGAATCTAAGTTCAGGACACAAGTGAACAACGATTCATGAATAAACTAATAAACTAACTAACAATAAACTTAGGCATCTTTTATACTTAATTGGCTATGCCCAGTGAGCTATATTAAAAAATGTTGCTTGATTCATGCTGACATTTAGGTCACAGACGTTAATAATTTAGCTGGTGCCCAAAGACCGAAGGTGCTGGCCTTATGCCGCCATGTACCATACAGTGCTTTTGAGTTATTAAAGTAAAACCAAAATGCCTGATTCACCTTATCATAAGCATGTTAAAGCAATCGACCACTGTGAGCCCAGCGACCTGAGGTGAAATTGATTCATTCCAGTGCATGGGTAGAGAATTTGAGTGGGTATTATTGAAGGACATTGGACTGTGGAGAGCTGCTTTGGTTTCAGGTGATCTATTACAGTAGATAAAAACCAAAAGAACTGCGGATGTTGTAAATCAGGAACAAAAACAAAGTTGCTGGAAAAGCTCAGCAGGTCTGGCAGCATCTGTGGAGGAGAAAACAGAGTTAACGTTTCGGGTCCGGTGACCTTTCCTCAGAACCCGAAACGGACCCGAAACATTAACTCTGTTTTCTCCTCCACAGATGCTGCCAGACCTGCTGAGCTTTTCCAGCAACTTTGTTTTTGTTCCTATTACAGTAGATTATCCATTAAAGTGACATCCTTATCTAGGTGTGTTTGGACGTTGCATAATATATGTTTTTTTTGATATGTAAGATCTGAAATTTTTACCGCTACAACAAAGAGAAAGGTAAATGTATTTAGGGTTTGAAATAACAAGGATTAAATTAAAATTTTAAACTGGTTATTACATACAAGGAGAGCATTCAGCTCATTGTGCCCATGCTAGCTCTCTGGAATAGAACACTCAACTAGTCTTACCCACTCACCTTTTCCCTATGGCCCTGTAATTTGTTTCCCTTCAGATCCTTTTCCAATTCCCTTTTGAAAAGCACAACTGAATCGACTTCCAGCACACTGTCAGCCAGTGCATTTCAAATCCAAACCACTTGTTGCATTAAAGCATTTCCCTCATGTCACCATTAGTTCTTTTGTGGCGTCCACCTTAATTCAGGGTCCTCCTGCCCTCAATCCTTTCACAAATGGAACAGTTCCTCTCTGTCTAATCTGTCTAGCCTGCTTTGTACACGTTTATCAAATCTTTTCTCAACACTCTCTTCTACGAGGAGAACAACGACAGCTTCTCCAATTCATTCATGTAACTGAAGCCCTTCATCCCTAAAGCCATTCATATAAATCCTTCCTTTGACCTCCTGAAGTACTCTTAATTTTCAGAAACATCTCAATCCAGTGCTCACTTAGAATGAACACAACCATTCCCTATCTTGTTGGTCTTGACAGAATAGACAGAGAGAAATTTTTCCCGTTGGCAGAAGGTTCTTGAACCAATGGAACAGATTTAAAATGATTGACGAAGAAACCAAATATGACGTGAGAAAATGCTTTTTCTTTGTCCTGAGTGGTTAGGATCTCAAGCGCACTACTTGAAAAGATGCTAAGGGCATATTCATCAGCTTTTTCAAAAGAAAATTGGATAAGCACCTGAAGGGAAAATCTTTACAAGGAAATGAATAAAGATAGCAGGAGTTGGTTGAGCTACATTGCTTTTGTAGACAGCCTGCATTCATGGCTGAATGATTTCATTCTATGCTGTGATTCTTTAATTCTATTCCAATCTATTAGTCTGAATATGAATACATCATTTCAGATTATCAAACTATGAACATTCTTGGACTACTTTCTGATTTGGAATTAAAAATCAAATGCTTTATTTGGCAATGAGTAAGGAAATCCCTTTTTTCTTCTGGGGTGATGGAAACAAAATGTCCAATCACTGAATTAATCAGTGAATAAATGCATCCTAAGGTTTGTATAGTTGTGCCATATCATTCATTTTATTGATCTATGCACACAACACTGAATTAAACTGCACTAGACAGTACGACAGCAACTGAACCTTGACAGTGAATGTGATGTAAAGATAAAAACAAACTGAAAACATTGGTGATTGTACTTTTGTTGGTGGGATTACAATGAAGAACAGCAGCTACAGTAAGTTTGATGATGCTTGTATGCTATCTCATTGATTGTTAATATTTTTATTTCTATCAGCTAGGTAAGGTACTAACAGCCATCATCAAAGAAGCACAATAAATGCAATTTGCTAACAGCAGGGCTCATCAACAGTATTTGGGACAAGGATTACTATTGATTTCAGACTAAGCTCTGGATGTCTGGCAGTCCTGTCTGATCAGTTTGCACTCCAAAGGTGTTACTTAACTTTTGCAAAAGCTGGCAGTATCACCACTGAATTGAATTGATTCTCCCCTGTGAAGCAAATTAAGTGCTTAAGAAGGACAGGAATTGGCTGTTTTTTTTTCTCTGAACGTGAACTGTGTTGCTAACTGGTAAAGGTAACGCTGAAGGTATCAGTGTTGTGTACTCCAATAAAGCTGAAATGAAAGGGAGCAGTAAATGGGTACTTCCTGAGCTGAGGAGAGGTTTGGATGAATTATGTGCATTAGGTTTTGTGTCTTTATTTTTGAAAAGTATAAAAATAAAAAAGTTAAGAGAATCAAAAGCTGAATTTGCTGGTGCAACAAAAATAAAAATAACTTGGATTTATGCAGCACCCTTAATATAACATAATGTGCTAAGGCACATCATGGGAGAACTATGAAACAAAATTTGACCTTGAGTCACATTAGCTGATATTTCGGCTGATAACTGGGGTTTAAGGGTCTTAAATTGGAAAGAGAGATTGAATGAGGATATATTTAGGGAGGAAATCCTAGCATTTTGGGCCTAGTTAGTGAAGTGGCTGAGCAAACATTGATGGCATATTTTATAGAGAGGCAAGATGAGATGTTTGTCAAGACCTATGCTGCTGAGATGATTGTCTTTCAAAAAAATGACAGCAAAAACATGCCAGTTGGAATCCATCCAGAACTGATTGATCGTTATGTCGGAGGGTGCTCCGTCATTGAAACTCATCAATCAGAGTAAATTGGCATTGATGTCGCTCACTCCTCCAAATACATTCCTCTGAAGGAAATTGTTTTGATTGGTAAATAAATGAATTCTACTTGTTTTGAAGATGTGTATTCTGAAATATTGACCCTAATATAACCAGCTTGTGGTGCCACAGTGGGGAGAGGGGATGTTCTGAAAGGAAAGGTCTGAATCTATATCACTGGTCCCTGGAAAAGAGAATTCAACCCGACAAAACTGATCAAAGAAACCTCAGTGCCAAAAGCTTGTGTGTAAAGTGACATTAGCTACAGACCAGTACTTGGATAATATGTGGGCTTAAATTTACCAGAAGTCAGCGATTTTGTCGAGTTTCATGGAGGGTTCCTGTAAGGTCTATCAAATTTTCTCAACCTCGTCTGAAATTTGCTCCATTTACTAGTTACAACACCCCTCTGGTGACCTCCTTTTCTGATACAGCCAGGATATTCTTGCTGCTGTAACCATCTTTAAACTGCAGCCATGCACCCAGTCAAACATGGTCAGTCTGGAGTTACCCTTCATAATACATGCAATGGGTTAGAATCCACAAACCATTGCTTTTCAGGACATACTAACTGAAACCTCCTTGCAAATACTGCTGCACATTCATACACTGTTGCTGGTCCAGCATCAAGCCCCACAGTTTATGTGTCCTTAGTCACATCCAACCTTACATCCCTTTCTAAGCCACTGCTACTTATTCCCGAATGCCCCCTGTGACCAATATTTTATTCTTGTTCAAGGTGGGACCATACACATAGGAAAGCTTCAAACACATCAAACCAGTCGTTTTTATTCACCAGCACCAAAAGGGAACAGAAATCAAATAAAAAGTAACTACATTTGTCTCTCAGACTAGAACAGACTTCTTGGCTTTTGAGCACAGACAATTTTACAGTCAATGAATGGTCACTGCACACAGCTTTCATTCACCGGACCAAGTGTTAATGAAGTCCTGACTAACTTGTTGTGCTGGACGCTGCTGCATTCCTTCCTGCAGAAGATGATGTTCCTCCTGCTCAATGTCCTTATCTTTCTTCTTGGAAGACTACTCCTCTATCCCAGCTTGTCAGTCTCCATCACATCTCCACTTTTCCTGCGCCAGTTGCGCAGAGGGCATAACCTTGTCTTTAGCAGACCAATTATCAGTTTTAACACAGCCCTGGTGGAAGAATGGGCTCTGTGTGTATCAACATAGTGCCTTATTTGGGAGTTACATAATCCAGTCATCAGCGATGGTCACTGTGGTAGCCCTAGACCGCAATAATCATCCCTGTACATCATCTGGGCTCTCAACACAGCAGGACAATGAGATCGCTTAGGGATATAGGCATCAGGGTATCCCCAAGGTACTTCACACAGACTTCCAAGATGCGGTTGACAAGGGTCACGTGTGTATTGTGTACTGATGGAATGGAAACTTTTCTATTAATGAATTCAGCTGTGTTATGATAGGGCCCTTTTAACACAATGTGTGTGCAGTCTATAGCACGTTGCACCTGGGGAAAGACATCTATAATGCCAAGGTCTACAGCTCCTGTTGTAGCCCTCCAGTGCAAGTGGCATTGTTGATAGCCTTAATACATTTCTGGGAGGAAGATTGAGAAATGATTAAGAAATCACACATAGGTTCCCAGTGACTCGTTGGAAGGAGCCAGTTGCAAAATGGTCTTAGCTGTTAGCCTGATGGCCACTGGGAATGGATTGTCACCCACTCCTTCAGGTGGCAGGACCCGCTCCAGCAGCTGGCACTGTACAATGGCAGTGTCCTGGGACATTCTCAATCTGCAGTGACACTGTGCCTTGCTTATCTGGAGGAAATAGCATAAAGAACAAAACTCTCTCCTTATACCTCCTGACAGCCTGAGAGGACCTCCTGCTGTAGCCTCTTCATGTGGAGGTTGTTTAGCATCTCCTGGAGATAGCTGCTGGTTCTGGGCTTGCTGACCCATCCTCCTCCATTTCACTGTACCTTTGTTTCATCTACAGCAACAGCGATGAAAACCCCTGCTGTGGCTAGATCTCTAAATCACATGTTACATGAACCTGGGCACATAAGAAGCAGTGCAAGCCTTTAGTAATATGAGCAATTGGTATTAACATCACTCATAAATGACAATAAGGCAGCACAGTTGCTCAGTGGTTAGCACTGCTACCTCTCAATGACAGGGATCCAGGTTCGAATCCAGCCTGTCTGTGTGGGTTTGCACATTTTCCCTGTGTGCGGGTGGGTTTCCTCTGGGTGCTCCAGTTTCCTCCCATGGTCCAAAGATGTGCAGGTTAGGTGGATTGACCATGGTGAATGTAGCATTGTGGGGATAGGGTGGGGTACTGATATCTGGGTGGGATGCCAGGCTGTACTCTGCAAGGTTAGAGATGCTGGAACCCAAGATAGACAAACAGGAGGCTGGAAGAACACAGCAAGCCAGGCAGGATATTATCCTCCCAGCCCTGAAGAAGTGTAGTACCTGAAACATTGGCTGCTCCTTTCCTCCAGATGCTGCCTGGCTTGCCATGTTCTTCCAGCTTCCTGTGCTTTGCAAGGGCAAGACTGATGCAATTACTCCTTGAAGAGCCTCCGGTCCATCAGAATTGAAGCCCACATATTAGGACAGAAAACAAACACTGATTCAGCTGTTCACAGCTATTTTCCATTTGTAGTTTGCATTTAGGAGGCAAGAGAACATGGAAGCTAGCACAGGTCACAGTTGGCACCATGAATCATGCACTCAGCCTTATAAACCAGGATTGTTACTAACCAGCCACAAAATCTCCATGTCCCTATCTATCTGGTACTCTGTGCCCAGTCAAGCAATATGGATCCCACACATGTTCTAACACACCTCCTGGATGACTGCAACTCTTGTCGTTACCCCTTGAACCTGGTCCCTAAAATTTACTCCCGCTCACCTTTGTGATACACTTTCTCTCATCAAGGCCACTGTGTTGGTAACTCCTACATCGTCTTCCACTAGGGGTGCTCCCACACCATCCCATTTGGCACCACACGCACACACGTTGGAGAGGCCTGGCACCATCATACATAGACAATTAGTCTGAATCTTCCAAAGTTCTCCAGCAAAAAGGCCCACCAAGATAGTCCAGTTTGCTGCAGTGACATCCAGAGTGAAATGGGGATCTAGGTCTGGCACCTGTAAAGCCAGAGGCTTGGTCAGGCTTGTCTTGGCTTAGAAACAACTCGGTCTGCTGTCACAGGGCATTCTTTTTCAGGGGATCAGCGGGAAGGCATTGGTGGTAAAACCGTCAATATGGTTCCAACAATACTCAACAATAACAACACAGGGTTAATGGCAGGATTCTTGGCAGTGTGGAGGAGCAGAGGGATCTTGGAGTCCATGTCCATAATCCCTCAACGTTGCCACCTAAGTTGATAGGGCTGTTAAGAAGGTGTGTGGTGTGTTGGCTTTCATTGGCAGGGGAATTGAGTTTACGAGCTGCGAGGTTATGCTGCAGTTCTATAAAACCCTGGTTAGACCACACTTGGCATATTGTGTTCAGTTCTGGTCACCTCATTATAGGAAGGATGTGGAAGCTTTAGAGAGGGTGCAGAGGAGATTTACCAGGATGCTGCCTGGACTGGAGGGCAGGTCTTAATGAGGAAAGGTTGAGGCAGTTGGGCTTTTCTCTTTGGAGCAATGAAGGGATGAGATAATGAGAGGCAGGGATAGAATGGATATCTAGAGACTTTTTCCCAGGGCGGAAATGACTATTACAAGGGGGCATAAACTTAAGGTGATTGGAGGAAGGCATAGGGGAGATGTCAGAGGTAAGTTCTTTACACAGGGAGGGGTGGGTGCGTGGAATGCGCTGACAGCGGTGGTAGTGGAGTCAGATACATTAGGGACATTTAAGCGACTCTTGGATAGGTACATGGATGATAGTAAAATGTAGGGTATGCAGGGTAGTTTGATCTTAGAGTAGGATAATATGTCGGTACAGCATTGTGGCTGAAGGGCCTGTACTGTGCTGTACTGTTCTATGTTCTATATTCTAATATCCCACTCATCCTAAAAAAGGATCAAAGGGACATCACATCCCTTGGGAGGAGTAATTGTAATGTTTACAATTGTAATTGTAATAATGACTTGAAATACATTTCCTCTCAATATCTTGCTTAACATGAGTCACTACAGTTCCTAAATACATGACTTCATGATCTGGGCTTTATTAGGGTTAGCCTAGGGAAATGAGGCAGGCTAACAGTTCTTCCTTAGTATTAATCTGAAGGAGCTGATCATCTACATAGTGGATCAGCCATTTAGGCCATGAGAAACTATCAAGCCCTTTTGTCAGTTGCTGGTGGAAAATTAAACAGGAATTGTAGAAGCCTTGAGGTAAACAGTTGCACGTGTAATGGTGGCCCTGAAAGTTAAAAAGCTGACTTCTGGAGTCTTTCCTCACTTTTTGAATAACTTAGTTCTTCAACTGCTGCTGTTTATTCGTCACGCCAACAAAATAACTGGTGTATTGATCCAATCACTGGTTGATTACTTCTGCTCCCTTCATCCATTTACTTCCTGGCAATCACATGGGTCATTTGCCCTCTTAAATCAGGCTCAGGCTGGGGGATTGAGATGTATGAGGTTTCGGTGGCCCAAATCCGAGAGTGACTTCAGTCACTTCTTGTTGGACACCACCCCCCCTAAACTGGACACAAGAAAGGATGGACACAGGGTACATTGATGGTGATGGTGAGGGGGAGGAGAGGATAGTTTGAAGATGCCAGACAGAAGCTCTGGGTTGACTGGGAGCTATTAAGACATGATGATGGGAGAGCCAAGTGTTACCAAAGGCTGGCCCAGGGTGATGGAGAAAGGATTAAAGACATTTGAAATCAGGTCAAAAGTGATCAAATAGGCATGCAGGGATGGCTGGCAGATTCAGTGTGGTAGTGGGAGTGTTGGAGAACATTGCTGGAATAAAGGGAAAGGAAAGGAGTCCTATGTTCCTTCATACAGACCGAATAGTGTAATGCAGCCAGTGTTTCTGGAAGCTCAGGCTGAGCAGGAAAGGAAGGAGGTTAAGATAGCTTCAGAGATAGTAGGAACTGCAGATGCTGGAGAATCTGAGATAACAAGGTGTAGAGCTGGATGAACACAGCAGGCCAAGCAGTATCAGAGGAGTAGGAAGACTGACGTTTCGAAAAAATTTTTCTGAAGAAGTGTCTAGGCCCGAAACGTCAGCCTTCCTGCTCCTCTGATGCTGCTTGGCCTGCTGTGTTCATCCAGCTCTACACCTTGTTATCTGAGGTTAAGATAGCCTTGGGTCGTGCATGAAAGTGGCCAACAGGGAAAGAAGGGACATCATTAGATGGTGAGGCTACTTAGGGTGCAAGCAAACAGGGCCAGTACAACACATGTGCAGGCATATAATTGGAGATACTGTTTACCGGAATAATTATCCACAAAATGTTTTTAGCAAGGTGAAAAATGGGTGTGTCTGGTCTGTCAGGGCAGCCAGTCATTGATCTATGTCAGCTTTTGCATGAAGACCCACAGCCCTGTGGAATATAACTGGTAATCTTATGCCACTAGCCTTTTAAAAGTCACTGCAGCATTGAGTTTCCATGCCTCAGGATTGGTTCAGTGTACCAGGGAGATCCATGTGGCATTTCACAGGCAGTTGTTGATAGATGTAACAGGGAGGTTACCAACTCCTTGTACAATGTTACAGTGGAGTTGCCAACTTCCCACTTCCTCCTGCTGCACCACTGGCCAGCTCCCAAGCCCCTGCATTACCTAATTACTGCACTACATGAGATTGGGCATGGCCCATCTTTCCCAAAGCAAGTGTAATCCCTACACATTTGAAATTTGTCATCAGGACAGTATATTTGTCACTGGAGCAGAATTGCACACATTGTATTTGAACTTTCAACTTGGAGAGTACTTTACAATTTGTGGCAAATTAGTGGCGAAAGAAAGGATGTGGAAATCAAATGATAGTCTTTGTTTATACTAACACCTACCTTTTCATGAAAATTAGGAAACAGGAAGGCATAGCCAAAGACGAATGATCCCACATGCATTTCTTCATTTTTAATTTGAATATTCACTGGTAACTCTCAGTTTATTTTATGTTAACATAATAGGCACAATTGTCCTTGAAGGAAGCACAGGAATATGAAATGCTAAATTGTGTAGTGGTTAGCAATCATTTTGCATTTCGATCTTTGCTTGTATAATTTGTCTCATTAGATTAACAACAAATGTGGTTATTTCTCTGTTATTGTCTGTTTGCTGATAATGTTTAGACCTTGTGTGCAAATCTCACAACTGATTCTGAACAATGCATACCCATCTTTTCTGAAGCATTTCATTAATTTTAGAACATCCATGTAAGTAATTTGTTTTATCGTAATTTACTGACAGCTTTGTGTTCCAAAGAATTTAACAAACAATGGCAAAAGCTTTCACTGTTCTGTACTCTTGCATTGTCGACTATTTAGATAAATAGAATTGAATAGATATTTACATGTACCACATTTCTCATTTGTGTGATAGGCAAAACATCATTTTTGCTTGATGGCAGCATCCTGTCAGTGGCAAACATCATTTGTGTTGCTGTTGTAGTAGCAGTATAAAATGTTAAGCTTCACTAGTTGCTCAAACTTTTGAGATTGCAATCTGAGATTGATGGGGCACTTTTCAGGACCATTTTGTGTGATGTACAGCAATATATGATCTGATCAGTGTAGTCATAATCTTGCAGGAAAATTTTCATAGAATCCCTACAGTGTGGTAGCAGGCCATTCAACCCCTTTGAGCCCACACCGGCCCTCCGAAGAGCATCCCACCCAAACCCCATCCCCCTTAGTCTATAGCTGAAACCCTGCATTTACCATGACTAACCCACTTAGGCTGCATATCCCTGGATACTGTGGGCAATTTAATATGGTCAATCCAACTAACCTGCACAACTTTGGACTGTGGGAGGAAACTGGAGCACCTGGAGGAAGCCAACACAGATACGGGCAAAACATGCGAACTTCACATGACCCAAGGATGGAAACAAACCCAGGTCCCTGGCGCTGTGAGGCAGCAGGGCTAACCACTGAGCCACTGTGCCACTTGTGCTATTTTGATATGCCGTATTTCAACACCAAACTGGCATGGTGAACAGAGATAGTAGGAACTGCAGATGCTGGAGAATCTGAGATAACAAGGTGTAGAGCTGGATGAACACAGCATT
>NC_063339.1:22236606-22277259 GCF_021869965.1 Rhincodon typus
ACCCTTCTTCAGAAAACTCTGAAGAAGGGTCTAGGCCCGAAAAGTCAGCTTACCTGCTCCTCTGATGCTGCTTGGCCTGCTGTGTTCATCCAGCTCTACACCTTGTTATCTGGCATGGTGAACAAATGTCTTGGTCCCTACTTATGATGTTGCTGTTTAGTCCAATCTTGTAGTGCTTGGCACTGTCAAGGTTTCATTATATATATATTGATCACTTTATATCATGCATTAATCAAGTATATATTTAGCAGTCAACCTGAAATAAGTAAAAGAGTAGTTTAATGTTGTAAATTGTTCTCCTGGAAACTGCTTAAAGTTTCACTTCTGGCTAATGACAGGAACACCTAGCCCACAGGAGACACATGGACAGACAAGGCTTCTGAAGTGGAGGGCAGGAAATGCATTGAAAAGTGAAATGTACAACTTTACTAAAAAGCTATGTTAAGCTTACTCTATAAAGATGTTTGTTGAAATCTGTAAAATAATTAGTGTGGAAGTAAAATAAACGCTGTTTCAGTCAAGATCTAAAGAGCTCTACAATTCAAAAGCTTGTAAAAAAATAAGAACAGCGAAGTGAATGTTCACTATGAGCAAATTTTTAACAGACCTCTTATACAGTCTTAGAGAACAATAAGCAATAGTGAAATAAAAAGAAATAATGAAATTTCTTGACTTAAATTCGACTGGAATATTTCTTGGGAGGATGAAACTTGCAATGGGCAGCCCAGGGAGAGATAATAATGAAGCAAGGTATGTGTGAAGGCTAAAGAAGCTAATAGCAACAGATGATGTTAAAGGCAGGTTTTTTCACATTAAGGTTTGGACAATGAACATATGTTATGTATAGCATATTTGGTAACAATCAATGGAATCTTCCTCGCCCTTGAGTGGCTTTGGCAATGGTGAGAAATTTGGGAGAATGTGGTGAGAATAAATAAAAGGGATTACCAACATTGAGAAAAAAGAACACAACTTTCCTCTTGTTATAAAGTGGGGGCTGAGCCCCTCTGATAATTAAAACTGAAACACCCAGAGAGGCACACCTCGCCTTATAATCTGTTAAAAGAGGTGTGAAAAGTGCTATAACCTGCTTCTCACCCCCAAACTGTTATAAAAGAGTAGTTAAATAAAATAAACTCCTGACATTCACTCTATAATCAATAAGTAACAATTTATTTATCTAACTTTAGCAGTGAACAAATTAATTGAACTGTTAACAAACCGAACAATTCCCCTCGAACTACTAACTATTCCCAAATAAAACAAAGTTCTAATGGTATGCTGTTCCAATAAATACCGATCCCACTTACATAAACCAAAATAAAAATAAAATTAGAACTTAGTCTCTCGAAATTACAGCCAGGTTCACCTTCTGGAATGTTTTGTGAGGAACACCTTCTCGGTGAATCCTTCTATCAGGAACACTTACTCCATCAAATTCTTTTGTCAGGAACATTAACTGTTTGTACCATAGGCCTTTAATTTAGATGGAGCTTACTTTAAGGCTTAGAGAATTCTGTGAGAGCTAATGATTCTTTCTTTTAGAGCTGAGAACTGTTCTCTTGGCAGATAACCTGATTTTCCAAATGCCCTCATCTTTCATACCGTTAATGACATAGCAATTTCTTCCAATAGGATTGGTCCTATTGCTGTCAAAACCATCAGATTTAAATTTACTGAGATAGCAAGAACTGCAGGTGCTGGAGTCAGAAAAAACAAAGTGTGGAGCTAGAGGAACACAGCAGGTGGGACAGCATCAGAGGAGCGGGAGGAAGGGTCCCAACCAGAAATGTCAGCTTCCCTGTTCCTCTGATGCTGCCTGGTCTTCTGTGTTTCTCCAGATCCACACTTTGTTGTCTCTGGATTTAAATTTAATTGGTTTTTAGTATCTAAGTGCCTGGTTTAAATTAATTAGCTAAATCAATACTTGTCATCTTGATAGCAAAACAAAACTACAGCTTGGCCTGCTAACCATCCAGCCATTTAATATAAATGTTACAATTCAGGTGGTCTGTGCACCTGCAAACCTACAAGCTGCCCATTTCTTTTACTCTTCAAGCCTAGAAAAAACACATCACCTTTTAAAGGGACCACACACTGCTTCACCGCCCCCCACCATCATTTTATAAACATCAATATTTTACGAACACCAACATTTTACAAACACCAAATTCGAACATTCTGCCTCTCTATCCACAATTACTCTACCCAATTTCACAACACTCTTAAGGTTTCAACAACTAGACTAGAATCTCGCTACCTGTGAGATGCCCATTTGAATGTATTGGTATTTCATTACATTTCTATGCAGTTCACAATTATAGA
Organism: Rhincodon typus; assembly: GCF_021869965.1. NCBI lineage: Eukaryota > Metazoa > Chordata > Chondrichthyes > Orectolobiformes > Rhincodontidae > Rhincodon > Rhincodon typus. The sequence continues at coordinate 22,238,932 of NC_063339.1, forward strand.
ACACCTTCAAAGTCTGAATGGTTCCCTGGTGACTGCAGCTCACTACAGTCCTCCCTAGGCTTCATTATGGCCATCATTCCTTGACATCTCTAGCATGCTCCGTAACCACCTCCACCCTCGACCACAAAAGTCAGCAGTGGCAAAACACCAGCCTCACCACATCATCATGGCCAAACCAGGACTACCTCAGTACACATTTTAGTCCTTCATCACTGTATTTTGGTGATCGTCAGCACCATTGCATTGCAATGCTCTTGCCAGGACTTTGCAAAAAAGCGTGCACACCTATTACATGAATCTGCATGTAGTTTTATATCTTGCGTTATGCTTATTTTCATGCTGTATTTCCACCTTTCCTTATCTATTGCCAGTTCATTCAGAATTTGCAACCTCACAGCATAGCTACCTCATAATGCCTTGTAATACAGACAGAAAGCCAAGCAGCTTGACATACTTTCCAGCATGCAAGGGAGTGGGCATGTTGTTTTATGGCATCATGCTGTGTCAATGTCACACATACAGCGTGTGCCAGCAACCTACATGGCAAACACACAGAAGATGCATCAACCAAATGGCCGTGCCTAAATATCTAAGGAGACATCCTTAATAGGGTGAAAGGAACTATATGAGTGCCTAACCTGCCAAAACAATAGTCAATCTGAGCAGTGAGGGCTGAAAACAGATATATTTAAAGCATGGAAATTATAGTTACAATGCACAAGTGTGCCATCTACTTGCCCTCAGAGAGTTCGATTTTTCCTTGCCCTCCTGATACATCTATGTGCAGTCCCACGGTCTGCAGCTTGGATGGAGGGAGAGTGCTCTGTAGTGCAGTCTGTTGGCCTGGACGATTTGGGCAGGTGGCTAATGAGGTCACTGTGGCTACAAAAAGACCACCCACAGTGAGAGAAGAAGAAGAAGGAGTTTTTTGCTTATGTACCTTTATACACTGTAGCTTGCCATTTTCATTTTACCCCTTATAGTATTGGCTGAATCTTACGTAAATTTGGCAAGTGTCATTTCTGCTGAGTTTCATGGAGGATTTCTTCCCATGAGGCCAAGCAAGTTTCCTTGCACTATTGTCCCATCCTCATCTTATTATCTACTGATCATGTCCCTATGGCACCCCTCTAGTATGATGCTAGCCCAATGCTCCCACTTGTTGTAAATAGGCTGTTGTACTCACCTATTATGCTGGCAATACGCCAACATCCATAGCATTGTCACTGTAAATAAGATCTCACATTTGTAAATTCACATTCTCTTTTCGCAATCATCTGTGTGAGTGATCTTCTGTTCAGCTTCAACTGAAACATAGAAAGTGCTGAAGCATCTATCCTTAGTGCTACCTGATGCTCTCTGGTCCAAAGTGTGACGTATGCATTATGTGCAGATAATGGGTAAATCACAGACGACTGCTATTTTTGCAACTTCCAGGTTCAATATGTCAGGTGGACAAACACTATAGTTACATCCCAGACTTTAGTGGGATTCCTTCATTATTTTGCATAATACGGTCATGGATGCTTGGGGCAAGGATTTGAACTGTGCACATCAGGCCAATGCCTAAGTATCACAAAGAATGTCATGCTCACTGCCTTGGTGTGTGGGTATTTGTGTCTAATGGTCTTGCCATTTGAAGGGTGTCACATCGTTCAGACTTGCAGCCAACCCCTCACAGAATGAAGCACATACCTTGCCCCCTCTGCCTGTGGTCACAGCCATTTTCATCTCTTTTGTGCACTTGTTATTTACTGGACAATGGAAAGTAATAGCAGAAGCACCCCAGATAATGAGTCTGAGGCTGTACCTCTGTGTTCAGGAACCCCCAAGCACAAACATCCCCTTCCTGGAAACATTCCCTGTCAATGACATAGTCTTCACTCTTCACCAGATCATTACCTTACCCATCTAACTGAATTTGCATCTTTCCACTTTACCATCTCCAACTCCAGCTACATCAAAGAAACATGCCTGATCTGGTAGTGCATCTTCCCCACCACAAAATGATACCCCCAACCTGATCCCTTTCCCTCCCATTTTCCATCATCTACCTCCTTGAATGTTGAGCTGCCCTGTTCAGTAATGTCATCTCCTCTGTATCCCAGCATTTCACTTTGAATCCCCACAATTAAGCACCCTAGCTTCCTTCCCACAACATTGGCCCTCTGATAATTCTTCAATTGAGTTTTAGTAGGTAGAGACCCCCAGACTGACCATGACCCACCTCTTTGGGTGCCTTAGTCATCTCGCCCTGAATGCTGAGTAAGCTGACCCCTGACTGATAACTCTACAGCTTTAACCGTGTTCCTGTGACTCCCTGCACAAGTAGTACTTGACCCACAGGGCAAAATTGTGATTGCGTCTGCTCTGACTGGAAGTCTGACCATTTCATAGTGCACTCCAAAGTGCGGTATTAAAGTGCAGAAACACACTGTAAGTGATTGGTGACACGTTATGATGATGCAGAGAAGTTGGCACATAATGGATGCCAGTGTCAGTCAATGTGTGAAGCATGTGGCCACTGCCCATGGACTGTACCCTGAGACGTTGGTGCCTGGTGTCCAAGATGGAGATCCAGAGGAGCAAGCGGTGAGTTGGAGTTACTAAGTACCCACTCAGACTTTCCTAGCAGGAGTTCTTAGCATCTAATTGCCATTCAGTGGATAGTGGGATAGGAGCTGACACATTAATGAGCTGAGATTAGGAGTAGTGATGATGGTGACAATAAGCAAAAAACCCCTTATACACCTTTTTCTACTCATTGATGAGAATCTTGTCTCAATGCCTGAAACTTGGTTGGAGAATGTGACATAATACTGCTCCCAGTATTATGAAGGGTCCGACCCGATTTCTTAGAACAAAGAACAATACAGCAGAGGTACAGTCCCTTTAGACCTCCAACCCTGTGCCGCCATATTTTGCCCTTCCATACTAAACTGTCTTCAATTACAGGATCCGTATCCCTCTATTCCCTTCCTATTCATGTATTCATCCAGGTGTTTCTTTAATGCTGCTATTGTGTTTGCTTCCACCACTTCCTCTGGCAACGCATTCCAGGCACTCACCTCTGTGTGAAAAACCTGCCTCGTACATCTCTTTTAAACTTACCCCCTTGTACCTTGAACCTGTGTCCCCCAGTAATTGACCGCTGCACCCTGGGAAAAGGCCTCATACTTTCCACTCTATCCATGTCATTTACAATCATAAACTTCTATTAGGACATCCCTCAACCTCCTGCATTCCCGTGAAAATAAACCCAGTCTATCCAACCTTTCTTCATAGCCGAAATCCCCCATACCAGGCAACATTCTGGTAAACCTTTTCTGTACCCTTTCCAAACCATCCACTTCCATCTGGTAGTGTGGTGACCAGAACTGTATGCAATATTCCAAGTGTGGCCTAACTAAAGTTCTATAAAGCTGCTGCATAACTTGTCTGTCCTTATACTCAATGCCCCTTCCAATGAAAGCAAATATGCCACAAGCCTTTTTTACTGTCTTATCTATCTGCGCTGCCACCTTCAGTGATCTGTGGACCTGCACACCCAGATCCCTCTGCATAGCAATACTCTTAAGGGTTGTACCATTCACTCTATAATTTCCACCTGTACTTGGCCTTCCAAAATGCATCACCTCACACTTGTCCGGATTAAACTCCATCTGCCATTTTTCTGCCCTTGCCTCCAACTGATCTATATCCTGCTGTATCCTCTGACAATACTCCAATATTCACAACTCCACCAATCTTTGCATCATCCACAAGCTTACTAATTAGACCAGCATGATTCTCCCAAATTTTTCACCATAGCCAAGGCCTGTTTTTGAGCAGTAGTAGTTTTACATAACATATGGTACAAGAGCTGTTTGTGGGTGCAACACTCTACACAATTTAAATCAGTACTTTGCTACTGTACTTATCCTGGTTATATGTTATTGCTTTATAACTAAAGTTTTACATCCCATCTTAAACTCAGATTGAACTCAACATGCCTATGGTATTGGGGATAGTCAATTCTGATTATAAGATTAAAATCATTGCACAGATCCAGTACTATTTGTTGACTTCACATCTGATTGTGACTATTGACATTCTTGTTAAAGCTGCAAGTTTACCAGAAGTGAGATGGACAAATAACACTTTCAACTTCTGTCAGAGTGAGGAATAGATCACTATTGACAGAAATTCAGGCAGGATGTATCACAAGTGACAGATCAGCTATCACCGATTTAACATGATACTGAAGTTGTCTTTCATCCCAATGTATCTTTTAGACTTCAGACTTGGTGCCAAATGTGGGATGGATAGCAGCAGTCCCATGTCTGAATCAGAAGATTGTATGTTTAATCTGTAATCTATAAATTTTAATGCATAATCTGAGCTGACATTTCATTGCAGTGTCAAGGAGCTCTTACATTTTTGGGGGTACTGTATTTTCAATGGATTTAAGTGAAAACTGCTTCTTTTTCTGTGTCCCATATCACTCTACATCCTTGGCAGTGAGTTTGCTTCCATGTCACACACTCTTTCATGACAGTTTAAGCAAGTATAATGTTCACAAGTCATAGAAATGATATAATAAAACAAAGAACTACAGATTGCTGGAGAAGCTCAGCACGTGTACTAGCATCTGTGGAGAGAAAACAGAGTTAGTGTTGCAGATCCTTTGACTCTTCTTCAGATCAAGGGCCAGCTAGGATAAGATGGTAACAAGGTGTAGAGCTGGATGAACACAGCGGGCCAAGCAGCATCAGAGGAGCAGGAAAGCTGACGTTTTGGGCCTGGACCCTTCTTCAGAAAATCTTATTTCATCTGCATCTTAACTGTAGTGTAAGAATAAAGTGTGTTTTGCTTCAAGCCTGGTCATTTGACCAATCAAATTGAACAATCATTTTCTGAAGAAGGGTCCAGACCCAAAACGTCAGCTTTCCTGCTCCTCTGATGCTGCTTGGCCTGCTGTGTTCATCCAGCTCTACACCTTGTTATCTCAGATTCTCCAGCATCGGCAGTTCCCACTATCTCTAGGATAAGGTGGTATTTCTGCTGGCAACAGGGAGATGGGGAAAAGGAGTAAGTGGATGGATGGAGACAGAGCCGAGAGAGAGAAAGAAAAAGGATAGACAAACAAAAGGATTATCGATAGCAAACCAGGGATTATGAGTAGTTGAAAACGTGTTGGCTGTGGTAAAAGCAACCCATGTCATAACAGGACCTGGAGTGGAAGTAGGTTAAGAAACAGACTAAACCCTTTCAAAAAATATAAAGAAGGTAGCCCAGCCCCCAACATTTTCTTAACTTTAAAGGCAATTGTAAGGCATTGTGTTCGGGTTGGAATTTGATTGGTCAAATGACTAGGCTTGAAGCAAAACACCCTTATTCTTACACTACAGTTAAAATGCAGATGAAATAAGAATAAAAAATACAAGCTTAACTGTAATTCTATTGAAATGCTTAATAAGATAATACATTTGTTAACTGCCATTGATTAGCCATTCCAAGATAGTAACATTACATATACACAATGTTGACAGAGGCAAATTGAGTAAGATAGATTGTCTCACATGTAATGTTTCTCTAATCCAGGAGGAAAGAACATCAAGAGAAAATTCTGAGAGGAAGCGAGAACTCAAGCATTTTTGCTGTAGCAGGGAAAGATGTATAGCAGCTTCTAAATCGCAATAGCAACTGAAACTTAAACTACAATCCTGGTTCTGTGGGAGCTTCTTTTGTTCCAACTTTAAAATTAAAACAAATCTTTCTGGGCTCAGAGCAGACAGCTTATCTTCAAGTTTACAACATTGGCTTTCAAAAGAAACACGACAGAACAAATCCTTCTTGAAGGTACATCTTGTTACCGTAATAGACAAGGAGGAAGGTGTCGTGCTTTGAAACTGTTAAATTCTTGATGTTGAGTCCTGAAGGCCATAAAGTCCCAAGCAGGAGATTTTGTTCCTCCAGCTTGCATTGAGCTTTGCTCGAGTGCAGAAGTTGGCCTGAGACAGAAATCTCGGCCAGGAAACACAGTGATGAGTAGAAGTGACAGGCAACTAAATGTTTAAGGGTTCACCATAGGTGTTCTGCAAAGTAATCGCCCAGTCTGCGTTTTGTCTCCTTAGTATACAGGAGACTGCATTGCAAGCAGTGAATACAGTAGATTAGATTATGTGAAGCGCAGATAAGTAGCTGGAAGATGTGTATGGTGTCTTTGATAATGAGGAGCGAAGAGGTAACTTGGCAAATGATATAACTTCTGCAATTGTATGGGAAGGGTGCCATGGGGGTGTGGAGAGATGTTGGGAGTGTACCAGGGTGTCCCAGATGGAATGGTCCTGACAAAATCCTGAAAAGGGAGGGGAAGAGAATATGAGCTTGGTGGTGGCATCCGGTGGATATGACCTTATGATCATTTGGATGTGGGGTGGTAAGTGAAGACCAGGTGATCCTGTCATTAACGTGGGACGGAAGGGAAGGGATGAGGGCAGAAGTGCAGAAAATGTGTTGGACATGGCTAAGGGTCCAGTCAATCACAGTGGCGGGAAGAGAATGATGGGGTCGGCAAGTGTGAGGCCCAATTGTAGAAGGTGGCATCGCCAGAGCAGATGTGATGGAGATGGAGAAACTGGAAAAATGGAATGGAGCCCATACAGAAGGCAGGTTGTGAACATATATAGTCGAGGTAACTGTGGGACTATGTCAGTTGATAATGGATATCAATAAGCAGGTATACCCATAAATTGTAACAGAGATGTTGAGGAAGCGAAGAAAGGAGTCAGAGATGGACCAGGTGAAGGTGAGAAAAGGATGGAAATTGGAAATAAAATGATAATTTTTTCCAATTTCAGCTGAGTCCTACTCAGATCCCTCTCCACAACTCCTTCTCCAGTACATCAATCTGCCAGGAAAAAAAAATCTCCAACAAGAGGGTTTAACCATCGCCCCTTGACATTCACGCCATCATCATGACCGAATATCCCACTATCAACATCCTTGGGTGGGATTACCATTGCCCACAAATTGAACCAAACCAATCACATAAATACTGTGTCATCAAGGACAGATCACAGGCTAGGAATCTGATGACAAGTAACTCATCTTCTGACTCCTCAAATATGTCCACCATTCACAGGGCCTAGATTAGAATTATGATGGAATATTCTCCCTTTGCCTGGGTGGGTGCAGCTCCAACAACATGCAAGCAGTTCAACATCTTCTAGGACAAACCAATTCACTTGATTGACACCCTATCAACCACCTTCCACATTCACTCCCTTCAGCATTGAATTATGACACAGAGAGAAAGTCTGGAGGTGAGGCAGGATTATTTTATACCAGAATGTCACATGCAGTGATGTAGCTGTGTTAAAGCTTGTTAGTTCTGGAGCCTAAGCCATTATACAAGATCAAGATCCCCAAAATTCAGTTATTTCATCCAGTTTTGATGATGAAGAATAATAACATTTGTTCTACTTAATAAAAATTGTAAATGTATGACTGCTTCCTGATATTTCTGAATGTGAGACAAAGTTTGGATTCTGTGAAGCCTGAAATGTTAACAGTACATTTGCATTAAAGTAAGATATTAGAACTCATTTGAATCAAAATCATGCAAGTGGTGAACATTTTCTATTTTTTCAGAACAGCTTGGCTTTGATCATTGACTCCCTGTTTTATGGCTCATGTTCAGTTGCAGCAGATGTCTGCCCTTCATGGTCTCTCCACAGTCACCAATATAGATGACTAAAAATATGGTCAGCACTTCTAACAAGGCTGAATGGATTGTGAGATGTAGATTGGAAATGTACTCAAGAGAACATTTTTTAAACAGAATGTGCTTGTGAAAGTGTGCATCAAGATACCCAGTCTTGGCAACACATAAGATAATAATGAATGACTGTAATTGAATACTCATACATTATGAATGGAAGAAAAATGCTGGTTGCAGTAATTGTATGACCTGTATATTGTATAATGCATGATAGAATTTAATGGCCCAGGCAGATGAATTAGTCTGCAGTAACTCTTGAAGAAAGAAAGCTAGAATTATCATATCCAATGCATATTATACTTGCTGAACAATGAAAGTCACAATATGAATAGCTGAACTGCTAATTTGTTAACTCATCTGACTTCATGTATGATGATGCATACTCATGGGTAAGTCAAATGAGTGAATGAAGGCATGAATTAATGGTTGTGCTGGGTTGATGCATGTTATTAATTGTCTGAGGTTGCTATCTAAAGCTGGAGCAAACATTAATGCTGCTCTCTCTCCATAGATGCTACCAGACCTGCCGAGTTTCTCCAGCATCTTCTGTTTTTGTTTCAGATTTCTAGCATCCTCTGTTCTTTGTTTTATTTACATCGTTAAATGACTAACTGTTTGTCAATCAGAGAAACCAAATGTCCTACTTTTAGTAATTTACATTCTATAAAGATGTGAACAAAGAATGAAAAAAATGAAAATTAGTTCTTGTGTTTTGCTATGTACATGATACATGTGATCTCAAGTCTAATAGCTTATGAGCCAGGCATATTGTTGTGAGTGGACAAACAGCAGCATATTGTTGTGGGAAGTGATATAGTTGCTTGGGGACCTTTAAAACTGATTTTAGTTACATTGGCTATTTAAAATGAAATTTACCTTTTTATTTAAATCATGCTTTACCCATTAAGTCATGTTTAGTTAGCATTAGTTTTGATTCATGTTAAAGTACAAACTCCAAAAGTGGAATTTCATTGGGAATATCTTCATTTTGACTTCATTCAATGAATTTAGTTATTTTATTTCAACAGTTCTCTAGTGGTGGTCACAACATATATTTAAGTTGATCTTTCTCTGCATCTGTGAAACAATGTTCTGCATTCTGTTCTTTAACCCTGATGTACCAATGTAAGGTCTGATTTGTCTGGTTAATTCGCAAAACAATACTTTTCACTGTATCTCGGTACATGTGACGTTAATAAATCAAATCAAATTCTTCTATTACTTCAATTCTGTTACTGATGACGCCACCTTCTGGCGAGGGGCCTCAGAAATATGCACATTTTTCTTCAATCAATGATTCCCCACCACTGTAATTCACTGGGCTCTTAGCTGTGCCTGACATATTTCCTGCACATTTGCCCTAACTCCCTCACAGCAATAGGATCCTCCGGTCCTCACTTACCACTCCACCAGCCTCCGCGTCCAAAGGATCATAAGCTGCTATTTCAGCCACCTCCAGTGGGATGCCACCACTAGACACATATTCGCACCACCCCCCACCACCTCCTCCCCCCCACCACCACCTGTCAGCCTTCCACAGGGACCACTCCCTCTGTGACACCCTGGTCCTCTCCTCCTCCACTCCCAACATCTCCCCACATCTCCATGGCACTTTTCCTTGCAATAACAAGGTGCAACACTTGCCAGTCTACCTCCCCCCTCCTCACTCTCTAAGCTGTAGACACACCCTCCAGGTAAAGCAGTGATTTACCTGCACTTTCCTCAATTACACATTTCATCTACGACGAGAGATGAAACACAGACTGGGTGACTGATTTGCTGAAAGCTTACATTCTGGCCACAAAAATGACCCTGAGCTTCCACTGCAACACACTGTGGTGTTCCCACACCAACATCTCCACCTCAGGCTTGCTGAAGAGATCCAGTGAAGCTCAACGCAAGCTGGATGAACAGCATCTCATTTTCCACTTGGGGACCCTGCAGCCTTCAGGATTCAATATCAAGTTCAATAAATTTAGAACCTTCTTCTATGTCCTTTTCACACCCCTACTCCCCAGGCCTTCTCATGACATGGGCTGCGTTCAGCACAGCCAATCCATTTAGATTTCTACTTAGAGTCTTCATTATCAGCTTTTCTTTCTCCTTGGCATACTATTATCCAGCCCTTTGTCTGGCTAACTGTTGGGTTCTCTCTCTCTGGCCCCCATCTCTGCCTATCTACTCACTTCTTTAACCTCCACTCCTTGTCTTCAGCATATATACCACCTCTTCCTAGCTATTCTCAGTTCTGAAGAATGGTTACTGGACTCCAAATGTTAACTCTGCTTTCTCTCCACAGATTCTGCCAGACCTGCTGAGTTCCTCCAGCAATTTGTTTTGTATTTCCAGCATCCATAGCTCTTTTTTTTATTATCCTTTTAAGCTGACAGCAAAAATGAACATGAATTTTAATACGATGAGGTAAATTCATTTGTTCTGAAGAATGATCTGGATATTTGGTTGGTTGAAGCATTCTTCAAAGACAAGCAAACACAGATTATAAGTGGAGACCAGGAATTAAAAACTGAACTCAGAGTGTTTCCAAATCTTTCTAAAAAGTGAAAACACTCGTGGCAATTTATGTCTAGCTTTCAGAAGCCATTAAAATGCATCAATTCTATTTGGCTTCCTACGCCACGTGGTAGCAATTTCTGTATTGTAACAATGCTCTGAATGAAGAAAGTTCTTTTGAATTCTATATTGGATTGATTACTGTCTATACTATACCAATGACCTGTATTTCTGGACATCCATACTGGTGCAAATAGTAAACTGTAAACAGCATACTCAATGTTTCAGCTTGAGGACAAGTTTAATAAGATGAGTAACATTGCATTCAACACTGTTCAATGGTCTCCAACTCTAAAGTTTGCAGCACTACAAGCTAAATATTAAATAGTGCAAGTGATCTCCTCCTACCTATTTATTTCAACGTACAGTTCATAAAAGTAATCTGCATTATTTAACATCAATTTATTTTCTTCCGTTCACTTAAAAACTGTTTGTCATCATCTTACTGAGTTATAGTAGTTTATCTCATGTCTCTCAGCAGTCTGAAACATTTTCTTTTAAACTTAATGATTTTCAGGGCCTTAATTCAAATTAAATATCTTCCCCGAACCTGTGCAAATGCTTATATTACTTTCCTGCTCTATTTTCCTCAGTACTTCCAATCTTCAAAACAGTTACAAACCTGCTTTGTGAAACTCTTGTGAAGGTTAGGTGGATTGGTTGTGCTAAATTGCCCATAGTGCCCAGGGATGTGCAGGCTAAGTGCATCAGCCTTTGAATATACAGGGTTACAGGGATTGGGCAGGGATTGGGCAGGGATTGGGTCTGGGTGGGGTGTGCTTTGGACAGTTGGTGTGGACTCAATGGGCTGAATGGCTTGCTTCTACACTGTCGGGATTCTATTAGTCTAACCTCCAGTTGTAAAAATATTTCTATTTGTTTAATTATATTTGTTTTCTCTTTCATATGTAACCTTCGAGATACTTCACCTTGTTCCTCATGTTCTACGAGCTAATGCAAGGCTCTTACATTTAATCAATATTATAATGACTTCTACTACCAGATTCTTGTTTATTGATTTATCTTTCTAATTTATTATCTCACATACCTCATAATAGCTGTTTACCCTATGGTTATACTCATTTCATATCACTCTTCCTGTCATCTTGTTTCTCTTCCACTCTGAGTCCAAATGTTTTCCAGTCTTATTGTTTTTTGATTAAATTTCTTTAATCTCTTCTAAATCATTCACAACTTCCTTGAAAGCCTATCTCAATTTTCCGTGTTTTTTTAAACTTTAAATTAAATGTTGCCATGCCAATATTCAGGATAGAGAAATTTTCAATAATTCAACCTCAACTTCCTCATGCCTTCTTAGAAATTGCACAGAATGACTGCAAAGGGAAAAAAATATTTATCTTTGTATTTGTATCTTGTCGCAGGAAAAATTATTACAGATTAACAGCGCTTATTATTCTCAGTTTAGAAAAAAATACTCAATCTATCAATTTGTGGTGAAATGGAAATATCTGAGAGCTCTAATTTTACACAAATTGCTGGAAGATTTATGTCAGTCCACCTGGACAAAACTGAGTAAATTGTAAACATGCCATTAGCGACCCCTGGTGAAATTCATTGCATATCATAAAATTGCTGGATTGGCACCATAAATGTGAATTAATCCAATCTCCTCTGTTTAGGCAGGCACTATTTAAAGTGAATAAGTATTAGGTGATATAGTTAAGGAGAAAAAAAAACAAGGAATTAGAGTTACCTGGAAGGGGGCAAAATTGGAATATTTAGATGAAGAGTGATCTTGGAGTTCAGATGTGCAGTTCCTTGAAAATGTCAAACACATTTCTGTGGGTCTGCAATCACATTTAAGGGAGGCAAATTTTCTTCTGAAAAGGACATTAGTGAATAATGTGGGTTTTTATTATAACTAGCTTTATGTTCCACATTTATTCATTGAATTTAAATGTCACCAGCTGCCATGGTAAGAGTTAAATCCATGCCCCAGAGTATTATCCTGGACCTTTGGGTAACTAACTCAGCAACATTACCATGAAAGCTATCATCTGCCTTACAACAGGAAATATGGAGAGACAGAAATTCAATGAGCTTAATTTTAGATTGTTCTAACAAGAGTTAGCTAAGTCACAATGGAAAAAATAAACTCTTTCTGTGATGTAATCCCCAATGGTTTGCACACACAACAATCATAGAGTTGAATTTAACTGGGATAGTTTGTGGTTTTGCTATGAAGGATGAAAGCAGAGGTAATCCTGTTACAACTCCGGATCAGACCACCAACTTATGTTATAATTTGGCTTCTTTAAAAAAGCAGACAATGTGTGAGATTCAAAGTACTTATGCACAGAATAAAACCATAAAATTCCACGTTTGCAAATAACCAATACAGTAACAGACTTTATTAACAATGTCAGAATAGCGATACAATCTTCAATACATGTACAACTTATATTTTAACACCAAGAATTAACGTGGCAAATGTGGGTAATAGACTGTGTGCAAACACCCGACATCCCACATCAAATAGCAAATGTGATCAAGACAGATCCCACAGATTTCTGACCAACGACCTCCAGATGGGAGTTGCATGGTGGATTATCAAAACTCTTTAAACTTTACAAGGGATTTGAAACTCCAGTCCAAGTGCTGCTGTACTATGGACTGCCTCTATATAACTGGTCCTGTTTTGGACAATTATCTTTCTTTCCTCGGTCTGTGCTCCCCTAGACTCCAAAACCGCACTCCAGTCTTTATTCCAAGGGTCAACTGCAGCTTCTTACTGACAGGTAGCTTCACCAATATAGTACTACCCCAGGTCTTTTTCCTTGAGCTCTAATCTTGCTCAGCTTCATTAAGCAAATACTGCTTGTGCAATTTTCAACACCCGCTATCAACTGAAACTGAACAAATAACAGCACATAGCTTCTTCTGAGCCGCCAAAGCTTCCCACTGGACTTTTCTGCAGCCCTGACTCCAACAATTAGCTGCCTACTAACTCCTAAAGAGCACAGAGATAGAAAGCTACTCCTGAATTCATGCAGTTCAGATACCTTCTCACCAGTACAGCTAAAACCAGCAGTGTCTAACATGGAGACTCTCTCTCTCATACTCCTACATTCACACGTTCATACGCACTGACCCACTGACCTTCTCAACTACCTTTGAACTCCTCTTAAGAGACCCTTGATCCATCCCAAATGACCTGTTGAAAATGCTGCAGCTAATCCTGAATGTTACATTCGTACTGAGTGATGACTTAGAATCATAGTAAATAGAAGCAGAAGTAAGCCATTTGACACATTGACCCATGCAACATGATCATAGCTGATCTGCTATTCTACAGCTGTACTCACACTCTCTCTATATCCTCTGATACCCTTAACCTCTAGAAATCTATCTCTTTCTTTCTTATACATATTCACAGCCTCCACAACCATTTGTGGTGTTGAATTCCACTGTTTCACTGCCCTCCAAATGAAGAACTTGCTCCTCGCCTCAGTCTGAAGTGGTCTACCCACTGTACTGAGATGTGATCTCATGTTCTGGAACCCCCCCACCAGTGGCAACATTATCCCTGCATCCAATCTGTCCAGCCTGTCAGAACAGAAGAAGAAAAATGAAGTTCTGAAGAAGAGATGTATCAGACTTGAAATGTAACTCTATTTTGTTCTCCACAGGTGCTGTCAGACCTGCTGAGTTTCTCCAGCAATTTCTTTTTTTTTTTGTCTCCACTTAAACATGCTCTGCATTCTACCGAAATGGACGATTGTACATTTTTTGACATTATACTACATCCGCCATACATTGCCCACTCACTGAATGTATTTAAATAGTTTTAAGTACTGCTTCCATCCTCCTCACCACTCAAAATTGCACCAAATTTTGTGCCATCAGCAAACTTGGAAGTATAGTCCTCAAATCCCTCAAGTCGTTGATATGTCATGTCACTGTCTGGACCCAAAGCACTGACCACTATGATACCCCACTAATCACCAGCTTGCACTCTGAAAATCTCCCATTTATTCCTCCTTTCCATTCCATGCCGGCATATTATTGAATTGAATCATTTATTGTCACATATTCAATGTAAAAATAAAGTGAAAAGTGTGTACCTTTGCTCTACATACATGGCACCATTCACATTGTCTTCGAATAAGACAAGAAAAAAAGACAACTTAAGAGAGTCCAACTTTCCTTTTCACTGCCACAGTCTCACTCCAGGCTTTCCAACCCTTGCCATACCTCACCCAAATCCAATGTGCTTTTATTTGTCATTAACTAATCTCGCATGAGAGACTTTACCAAAAGTTTCCTGAAAATCTAAATACACCCCATCTACTGGTTCTTCCTCATCTATTCTACTAATTACCTCCTCAAAATACTGTGGTAAGTTTGTCAAACTTGATTTGCCTTTCCTAAATCCATGTTAGTTTTGTATAATCCCATCGGTATTTTCAAAGTGGTCTTTCATCACATCCTTTATAATAGGCTTCAGCATTCTCCCCACTTTTGATGTTACAATAATCAGCCTGTAGTTCCCTGTATTCTACCCCCATCCATTTTTAAATTGTGTGGTTATATTTGCAATCCCCAAATCTGCCAGGACTGTTCCAGAGTCTACAGAATTTTGGAAGATGACAACCAACACATCCATAATTTCTATGGCTTCCTTCTTTAATACTCTTGCATGGAGATAATCAGACCATGGGTTTCTTTTTCCCAACATTAATTTCCTTCAACTTATCCTTCCCCAATAGATGCGAGCATTGATAGCATTTTTGGAAAGTTTTGTGATGTTATCTTCTGTGAAGACAGAACTAAAGTAGTCGTCTAGTTGGTCTGCCATTTTCATGCTCTCCATTTCCAGTTCTTTTGTTCCAGACTGTAAGGGTCCTAGATTTGCCTTTGCCAACATTTTCTTTTTACATACTTATGTAAGCTCTTGCAACCTGCTTTTATGTTCATTACAAGTTTACTCTCATACTCCATTTTGCAGCTCTTAATCTATGTCCTCCTTTGTTGAATTCTAAATTCCTCCCAGCCCTCAGGCTTGCAATCTTTTCCAGTAACTTAATAAGACGTCTCTTTGGATCTTATGCTGTCCTTAATTTATTACATTAGCCATGGTTGGGACATTATTCCTATTTTGTCTTTTGTCTGAAAGGAATGCGTAACTCTTAGAATACTTGCTGTCATTCCTGTAATACTCACCATTGCCTATCCACTGTCATGCCTTTTAATGAAGTTACCCAGTCTATCACAGCCAACTCACACCTCATGCCTTTGCAGCTTTCCTTGTTTAGATTTAGAATCCCTGTTTTGGATTGGACTACTTCTCTTTCAATTCCAATGAAGAAATCTATAATGTTATCATCACTTTTTCCTCAAGGACTTCTCACAACAAGATTATTATTAACTCCATCTCATTTCACAAAACCAAATCTAGGATAATCCAGTCCTCAACTCTTTTTTACTGAGCCATGGGATGTGGTGCCAGTGGCTGACCAGCATTTATTGCCTATCCCACGTTGCCTTTGCAAAAGTGGTGGTGAACTGCCTTCTTGAACTGCTGAAGTTCAGGTGCTGTAAGCTGACATACAATGCCCTTAGGGAGGGAATTCCATGATTTTAACGCAGTGACAATGAAGGAAAGGTAATACATTTCCATGTCAGCATGGTGGGCAGCTTGGAGGGGAATTTGCAGGTGGCAATGAATATTGTGCAATCATCAGCAAACATCCCACATCTAACCTAATGATGGAGGCATGGTCATTGTTGAAGCAGACAAGGATATTTGGGCCTAGGACACTCCCCTGAGGAACGCCTGCAGAACTGTTCTGGAGCTTCAGAAGTCAGATCAATCTTCCTGGGAATCAACCCAAAGAAAGCAGAGGGCCCAGGTGGTGTCCCCGGCCAAAGACTCAGATCCTGTGCGGATCAACTGGTGGAGGTATTCACCAACATCTTCTACCTCTCCCTCCTACAAGCCAAAGTCCCTTCCTGCTTCAAGACGACCACTATTATCCCCGTATCCAAAAAAACACATGCAATGTGCCTTAATGACTACCGCCCAATAGCTCTGACTTCAATAATCATGAAGTACTTCGAAAGGCTGGTCATGGCCCACATCAACTCCAGTCTCCCAACCTGCCTCGATCCCCTACAATTCGCTGACTGATGTAACAGATCCACAGGGGATGCCATATTCCTAGCCCTGCATTCATCGCTGGAACATCTGGACAACAAGGACACCTATGTCAGACTTCTGCTCGTTGACTACAGCCCCACCTTCAACACCATTATCTCCTCCAGGCTGATTTGAAAACTTTGTGACCTTGGTCTCAGTTCCGCCCTCTGCAATTTGATTCTCAGCTTTCTGACCCATAGGCCACAATCAGTGAGGATAGGTAACCGCACCTCTTCCACAATAACAGTCAGCACTGGAGACCCCCCAAGGATGCATGCTCAGCCCCTTACTGTACTCCCTGTACACTCATGACTGTGTTACCAAATTCTGAATAAATGCCATCTACAAGTTTGCTGATGACACCACCGTAGTGGGATGGATATCTAACAATGACGAGTCAAAATACAGAAGGGAGATAGAGGGCTTGGTGATGTGGTGCAATGAAAACAATCTGTCTCTCAATGTTGGCAAAACTAAAGGACTGATCATCAACTTCAGAAAGAAAGGAGGAGAACATGCTCCCATCTACGTAAACAGAACTGAGGTTGAGAGGATGAAGAGGATCGAGTTCCTCAGAGTGACGATAACCAACAACCTGTCCTGGACTTCCCACGTAAATGTGACAGTGAAGAAGGCACAACAACGCCTCTTCTTCCTCAGGCAGCTCAGGAAATTTGGCATGCCCATAAGGACCCTCACCAACTTCTACAGATGCACCATTGAAAGCATACAGTCCAGGTGCATAACGGCCTGGTATGGCAACTGCTCTGCCCAGGGCCATAAGAAACTACAGAAGGTGGTGTGCACAGCCCAGACTATCACAGAAGCCAACCTTTCATCCATGGACTCTACTTACACAGCTCGCTGTCGTGGAAAGGAGCCAACATCATCAAAGACCCATCACAACCCGGTAATGACCTTTTCTGTCAGGCAGAAGATACAGAAGCCTGAACACACAAGCAGGTTCAGGAACAGCTTCTTTCCAGCCGTTATCAAACTGTTGAATGGACTCTAGCCTCAAATAATGTAATCTGCAATGTAACCTGTATGCTTCTAAGTCTTTTTGATCTGTACATCCTTTGCTTGCTGTGATCTGCCTGTACCATTTGTAAACAAAGTTTTTCACTGCATTTTGGTACACGTGACAACAAAATCAATCAATCAATCAGTCAAGATGATTGACCTCCAATAACTACAAACATCTTCCTATGTGCCCAAGTATGACTCCAACAGAAAAGTGTTTGCCCCCTAATTCCTATTGATTCCAGTTTTGTTAGGGCTCCTTGATGCCAACTTGGTCAAAGGTAGCCTTGATGTGAAAGGCTGTCATACTCGCCCCACCTGACCTGAAAACATTTTTGTACCCACTCCAGGAATTCACCCACCATGGCAAATATTGATAACATGGTTTGCTCAGTCAACATGTTGATTAAAATTACCAATGATTATTGTAACATCTTTGCTGTATGAATTTCTAATTTCCAGTTTAATATTGTCCACATCTATTCCTATTTAGAGATCTATGGACAATTACCATTAATATATTACACCCCTGCTGCTTAGCTCCAAGCAGACTGATTCTACATCTAGACTTTCTGTTCTATCCTTTCTCACTCGGTACACAACCATCACCATCATCACCTCCTTCATTTCCTTTTTTTCCCATCCTTCCCAAAGATTAAATGCTCTTGAAAGTTTCCTTCACAGCTTTGGTTACCCTGTGGCCATTCTTTAATTGCAATCACATTGCACCCATTTACAAGCCTTTGCACTGTTATTTCATCTACTTTATTGCAAATGCTACATGCAATCAGATACAGTATAGGGACTTGGCTTTTGACATTTTGTTCATTAGATTATTATTTGCTGCTAGCACTTGTTTCCTTTGCCCTCTATTTTTGATATCTATTTTTCTATTTTTTATTTCCATCTTTGTTTCCCTCACTTTTGTCACCCCATCATCCTGTCATTCCAGGTTACCTGTTCCTCGACAATACTAGTAAAGACCCCCATGAAGGGTATTAGTCCTCATCCAGCTGAGGTACAACTCATCCAAATTGTACAGATCTCATCTTCCCTAGAATTAGTCCCAATGTCTCAAGAATCTAAATTCCTCCATCTTGCACCATCCCTCCAACAGTACTTTGAACCTCTCTATGCTCCTATTCCTGATCTTATTACTGCATGGCATGGTGAGTAATCCTGAGATTGTTATTTTTGAGGTTCTGCTTCCAATTTATTTTCTACCTCCTTATGTTATGCTTCCAGGATCCCTTTTTATCTCTTTTTCCTTGTGTCATTGATCCTGACATGGGCCTTGACCTCTGGCTGTTATTCTGGCCCCTTCAGAATGTCCTGCAGTTTCTCAGTGTCATGTTTGGCCTTGACACCAGTTAGGCAACACATCATCCCAATATGTGGCTTCAGAAATGTTTACCTGCTGATCTTCAGATCCCCTGATTACTATTTTAATATTCTTGAGTAGATTTGTAGCTGGGGTTGTGGATGCTGTAGTTGGTTCGCTCACTGAGCTGGTTCGTTAGTTTGCAGACATTTCATTCCCTGCTGAATAACATCATCAGTGCAGCCTCCGATGAAGCGTTGTTGTATTTTCCCGCTTGCCAGAGTTTAAATGCCACGTGGGAAAACACAACGGCGCTTCATCAGAGGCTGCACTGGAGATGTTACCCAGCAGGGTAATGAAATGTCTGCAAACTAATGGACCAGCTCAGCGAGCGAACCAACTACAGCAGCGATTTCTATTGCTCTGGCTCACTCATTTATCTTCTCCTGCCCTCACACCTGCATGGCTGAACGAAGCCTGACACCGTGGACTTGGATCTTGCTGCATTCCCCTGAGAAATCCCCAGTCGTACTTATTATAGGAAATCTGTCAGAGACAGACTCTTGCACTTTTTACCTGCGGTGTGACCACTTCATTGTATGTGCTATCTATGAAGATCTCAGCCTTGCAAATACTCCACAGTGACTCCAGTGGCTCCCGATCCAAAACACAGATTGGCAGTAGCTGCAGTGGGATATATTTCCTCTTCTATGTGGACACTGAACCTGATTTCCTTCATTACACAGGAGGACCATTCCACCAGATCGATATACCCTGCTATGACATCCTTAAGTTGCTCTCTTCTTGTTTAATTCATCGAGTTTAAAGAGTTGCTCTTCTCCATCACAAAGGAAGCTAACAAAAAGAAGGATTAATCACACCTCATTAGGCCAGTGGCAGGACTCAGAGAGACAGCAGTTCAGCTGTGACCTCTTAATTGGCCATTGCTAGGACTGCAGGTTCGACTAAAGATGTACCCCACCTCCAATTGTTTATTGATCAATTGTAATGGGAATTAGTTTGTTTAATTGTCTTAAACATTTAATTATTTTATCATTTAATACTTAATTCACATACCTGGATAATTGCAGCACTTTCTAAACCTATCATTTTGACTATCTAGATGGACAAGGGCAGCAGATTTGTGTTTTCTTTATTCATTTCATGGGATGAGGGTGTCGCTGGCTAGGCAGCATTTATTGCCCATCCTTAATTGCCCAGAGGGCAGTTAGGATTCAAAAACATTGCTATGGGTTTGGAGTCACATGGAGTCCAGACCAGGTAAAGATGGCAGTTTCCTTCCCTAAAGGACATTAGTGGACCAGATGTGTTTCTCCCCCAACAATTGAAAATGGATTCACAGTCATCGTTAGATTCTTAATTCCAGATATTTATTGAATTCAAATTCCACCATCTGCTGTGGCGGGATTCAAACACGGGTTCCCAGAATGTTACCCAGGTCTCTGGATTAATAGTCCGGCAATATTACCATTAGGCCACCACCTCCCCCTGATACATAAGAACACTAACCATTGCAACACCTAACCCTAACCTTTGAACATTTCCCTCCAGGCCAGTCACCATTCTTACTTGGAAATATATTGCAGTTCCTTCTGTGCAACTGGGTGAAAATCCTGGAATTCCCTCTCCAATGACAATGTGGATGTACTTGTGTCATATGGTTCATGAAGGCAGCTCACCACTGCCTTCTCAAGGGCATCTAGGACAGGCAATAAATGCTGACCCAGTCCACAATACCTATATCCCATAAACAAATAAAATAAAACAGAATGCAATGAGTTTCTCATATTTAATATTCATGATTTTTATTTAGTGAGAGAGGTAAGTGGATAAGGGGGCATAGATTTGATGTTAGTGGGTAAGGTGATAGGGTGGCAATTAGGTCAGGAGGCTTTTGGTAGCCAGACATTTGGGTAGGATGGCGGTGAGATGGGTGACAGTTTGGTAAGGTGCTAGGTGGATAGTGTGACACATTGGCAAGTGGTGTTCGATGGGTAGAATGAGAGCTAGATGGAGTGGTGTGTGTGTAGAGTGGGTAAGATTCCAGATTGGTGGGTAAATCAGATCTATTGGCATGAAGTTAGAGTGCAAGATTGGCAGGCTAGAAGATGGGTAACATTGTAGGTAGGTAGAGTGGCAGGTAAGGAGGTGGGTAGATTGGCTGGTTGGGTCGGTTAGCAGTGGATATGGTGGCAGGATTGTATGGTGGCAGATCAGTACACTGAGTGGGGGGTTGCATATTGGGGCGGGGATAATGATGCAAGTGGGTGAATGGGTAGAGTGGATTGGATAGGAGCTATCTCTGATCAGTGGAGATGCTGGAAATCAAAAATAAAAACAAAAGGTGCTGGAGAAATTCAGTAGGTCTGGCAGCACCTGTGGAAAGAGAATCTGAGTTAACGTTTCAAGTCCAGTTGTACTAATATTGGGTGGTGAGGTCAGGATGGGTCAGGGAGTTGTTTGAGGATGGTTAGATGAGAACATTGGGGATGAGAGTTCGGTTGATGGGGGGTTGAGGGGGAGGTTGCCTGGGTCAGTTGTTTATGTGGGGTATTGGGACAGTCAGTATTATCATTATCCAGGGTTTGACGTAGGTTTTAAACCTTTGCAACTATCCAAGGAAGGACATTGTGGCTCAGTGGTTAGCACTGCTGCCTCACAGAGCCAGGGACCTACGTTTGAATCCATTCTTGGGCTGTAGTGTGTGGAGTTTGCACAAGTTCCCTGTGTCTGCATGGTTTTCCTCCAGTTTTCTCCCACAGTCCCAAAGATGTGCAGTTTAGGTGGATTGGTCACGCTAAATTGCCCATTGTGTCCAAGGATGTGCAGGCTAGGTGGATTTAGCTGCAGGAAATGAAGGTGATAGGGTGGATCTATTTGGGATGCTCTTCAGAGGGCCACTGCGGACTCAATGAGCTGAATGGCCCGCTTCCACATTGTAGGGATTCTATGATCCAGGTAAGTGAGTCAGAATCCTCTGAAGTCTCCGACTCCCACTTGGAAGTGAAAATACTTTTGGAGATTTCCAGGTCCTAGGTAATTGTCATGTAGTCAGGTGGATCAGGTCTTCCACATTGTCTGGACAGGCATGTCCAGTAGACATTGCTGCAGTGACTGTCTTCCTAGCAACCATTATTTCATAATATTCTGACTGCACATTTTTGATTCTAATGTGTACTGTTGAATTTCCCAACTTCATTTATCAGTTTTGATTCCCTTCATATTTTTACCATAGTCTCAGATTATCCAACTGCTTTGTGCTTTTGAGTCTCTGAATTATGGCCTCATGTTTGCTGTTTTGTTCACCACTTCACAGTAGGTTTTATTTTTGCTTATTTTGTGTTTTTATTCCATGTTGGTTGTTGACCCAAAATTGGATATTTCTCCAGTCATTATTCTCCAATTGCAATTTCACATGCCAGCTGCTATTTCATCATTTAGTTTTGTCAATTCACATGCAAAAATACATTCACTGATTGTTTCTACACTGGAACATCTCTTCCAATGTCTCTTGATTCTCTCTCTCACACTCAAAGCGCTGAATCTTGTCAGAGGTGGGCTGCATATAATGGGTGGTTTGGGGCAACCTTTGAGAGACAATAAATTTCAGGAGACAATCAGAGTTCAGGCATGTGGTAATTTATTCAAGTATACGCTGGCATAATATCAGGAGAGGCCAAAGACCACCCAAATCTGGCCTCAATGTGAGGATTCAATTACCCCCTTAATCTTTGGCTCAGATCAGAAGAAATGCCAATGATGTTCTAATTTTAAATACAAACAAAACTTTTTTTTGTTTTTTTTTCTTTTTTTTCCATTTATATATCTTTTTTCTTTGTGCGTGTGCAGGCGTGAGACACAGTAAAAACCATCAGGTGTGCAAAATAACTTTATTAACATACCACCACCAGGAAAAGTACCCCCGTGACAAAAGCATCAGTATCAAACAGAGCCCCTAGGGGCATTGCCTATGTGGAAAAAAATGTGATTGGGAGGGTAGGGACAAACTATCTTTTATACATCTTCTTGTTACTTTAACATGGCGGCACATGTTCCCTCCCTCTGTATGCGATGGGCTAATTAGTGCTGGGTTGGCCAACTATGATTAGGTTTTTAGTACATCGTTCTATATTAGAAATTGCTTGTTTCTCTGATCTGATCGGGCCATTTTAGTATGTGAGAAGTTGAACTTTTGCATAGTTTCCAGTGACTTTTATCTTCCAACTATGACATCTGTGTCTTCTATCTTGTACAAGGCTGTAACATAGAGAGGGGTATTTGAGTTCTCCCATCAAAAAGAATACAGTGCATGCCTTCCAATTCTCAAACTGTCCTTGTTAAGAGATAGCAGAGATGCCCCTTTTATTACTTGTAATTAGTTTATAAACGTTTCCTTCTAATGTTTTTTTCAGTGATTTATAAAACCACCTCAGAATCTATTTCTATGATTATCTTGAAGAACCTTAACTAAAACCTACATGCAGTATTATAACTGATAGATTAGAAAAAAACTTAAGAGAACCAACTAATTGATGTGAAATGTTCTTATCTAGGAAGGCAGCACGTACAATCTTTATTAAACAAATAGCTATTGTTTTAAGTGCTGAGAACATAAGCCTTTCCCACTCTCTCTAATTTCTGTTAAATATTTACTGCAAAGCTTGCTGGGGTTTTCATCAGTGATTTTATGCTGTTCTGTCATGGGCAGCACTAATAGGTGGGGATGATTAAAGTTTGTCGGGAAACTCAGATGTCTGACTTTTCCTAGATATTGTTGAGTTTTGACTTCACAGTTCATGGAGGCTTGCTTTGATAAGTTCCTCACTTGTAAGTAAGTCTGATTTATGGAATCACAGAATTGTAATACATAGAAGAACACCACTTGGTCCATCGTGCCTGTACTGGCTCTTCAAACAAGCATCATAATCTAGTGCAAATTCCTGTTTCTTCCTCATATACTTGCACACTATTTCTATCCAAACAATCATCCAATGCTGACTTGAAAGACTCAATTGAATCTGCCTCTACCACACTTCCAGGCAATGCATTCCATACCCAAATTACTCGCTGAGTTAAACCCTTCTTTCTTTTGCAGATCACTTTAAATCTATGCAGTTTTATTCCTTTTATGAAGACCTGCTCATTAGTTTGAAAACCATTATTAAATCTCACTCAGCCTCCTTCTCTCCAAGGAAAACAATCCCAAATTCTTCTATCCACAACACTGAAGGTTCTCATTCCTGTAACCATTCTTGCAAATCATTTCTGCACTCTCTCCAATGCGTTGACATCTTTGCCATAATGTGACATTTACAACTGTACACAGTACGTACACAATGCTCTTTGCTCTTGAGTTCCATGTTGCTATTAATAAAGCTGAGAACACTGCATACTTTATTAACTGCTTACTCCATCTGTCCTGACATTTTCAATGATCAGTATACATATACACCCAGGTGCCTCTGCTCCTCAACCCCCTTTAGAAGCTTACCTGTTATTTTATATTCCCTTTTAATGTTCTTTCTACCAAAGTATATCACATCACATTTGTTGATTGAAATTCTTAGTATCCAGATGACTAGGGAATGTACTGGAGGAAGCTGAAGCTGCGTATAATTTATTCTTGTTATAATCCCTTCTGATGGTAACATAGTGGGTCCTGATCTATGACCCTGGTGTGAGGGAAGGTCCTGATCTCTGACCCAAGGTGGGAAAATCCAATTCCAGGTTGGGGGGTTGGGGGGAAGGGGGTTTGATGGGGGTGGAGGTCCCGGAGGAGACAGGACTAATGTTGTGGGGGTCAACAGTGTGGGAGTGGGGAAGCATTTAGGCACACTGCGAAAAGAGACTTTCCCAAGGCTACTATCACATCTCTTCAGTTGATGGCCTTCCTGTGAACTCGAAAACACAACTGATCGTGATAAATCTACAAAGCATGTTAAATTAGAGGCAGCGTGGTGGCTCAGCGGTTATCACTGCTGCCTCACAGCAGCCGGGACCTGGGTTCAATTCCAGTCTCAAGTGACTGTCCATGTGGAGTTTGCACATTCCCCCCATGTCTGCGTGAGTTTCCTCCGGGTACTCCAGTTTCCTTCCACAGTCCAAAGATATGCATTTTACGTGGATTGGCCATGCTACATTGCCCATAATGTGCAGGCTAGGTGAGTTAGCAATGTCAAATGTGGGGTTACAGAGATAGGGTAGGGGGTGAGTCTTGGTGAGATGCCTTCAGAGGGAAGGTGGACTGAATAGCCTGTTTCCACACTGTAGGGATTCTATGATTAGAGATCACTCACCTTGTTAAATACTTAATTCACCATTCCATCTCCTGGTGCAACTTCGCTTCTGTATCTATCCTGTCTAAACTTGAAAGTGGGTAGGCTGCGATTGGATTTGGAAGTTTAAAAAGTTTTATCATCTCATCCGATATTTACCCATTCATTTTTATAGGTAAGATTCGGTCCAAACCCCTGTGGAGATCTATATTTAAAAATCAACACCAATTGCTGTCAGATATAATTGTTCTTTTATATACCCAGAAAGGTCTCTGTCACTAAATGAATCATCCATGAGATGTTTGTGACTTAGGTCGATAATGTTAAATGGTGATATTAGATCTGCTACGCATTATACATTTCTCCTACTGTTAACTCCCATTGACTTCAATGGAGAGAAAAGTTGCCCCAGGTTAAAACTTGACCTGTATGGGTTTGAACTTAGTTGCACAAGTATCACATCTATTTGAACTTTCCTCTTCTTTTTGGCCTCATAAAAGCATTGATGAGGCAGCTTTGGTGAATAATAAAACAACATATTGCAGTTAGACGAAACACTGTCCCCTGGGATTACTGGTAGACCAGCTCTTCTGAATAATTTAACGTACATTAAGACTTGCATAAATAATCCAATTTCCCATTTTACAATAGCGACTACACTTCAAAGTACTTCATTGGCTGTAAAGTACTATGAGATATTGCTGGTCATGAAATGTGCTATATAAATGCAAGCTTTTTTTGCATTTTCATTTGTATATCATAAATTGGATTGTGCAACATTGATCACAGGAGAATTATGCTCGTATTTTGTAAGTAACCATTTTTAAAATTGAAACTGTTTTTCTCCACTTTCACTCTAATCAGGTCAACTCTTTGTATAAATTTGTAAATCCCAGTTCACACACTTGCCTGCAGATTGTTTGCTTACAATGTTTAAATTTCAAGTTGCCTGTATGGAATTTGTTATTTTCATTTTGCTTCAACAAGAATAAAATGCTGCATCCAGTTATGCGTGGATAATATTGATAAAAGGATGTAAAATGTATGATAAATGAACTAAAATATCAGTGAAGCTTATTCAGGATCACAGCATTAAGCTTTGTTACAGTCTGCATGTTCCATATCAGCGATTCTTCTACACATGATCACTAATCTGATCACAAAACACAAAGCCACAAAATGGTCTGAAGTTTTGATTAGTTGTTTACTCTTACTCAGTCCACAAGTTGCAGATGATTACGAAATTGAAGATATTTCAAATCACCATATTCTATACAGCTGTTATCATAGTTATATAATAAAAGGCTTAAAATATTAAAAAGTGGCATAAATATTGATTCATTTCCTGTTAATAATTACATTTGATGCAGTTTCAATTGCTATTCCTGTTCTTTTACAGTTGTGTCAGTTGTATTAGATGACATCTCAATGATGTCCTTTACATATCTTGCTACTGAAACACTTAACTTCAAATTTATTCATATCAAGAGAAAATGTTTCACCAAATTAGCCATATTGGCTTGTGAACACATTTAACACCTTGGAAGGTTACATGACTCACAGTATATATTAATTCAATGCATATTATTTTTGGAGAAAATTGTAACCACTCAGAATGAGCAGGCAGAGGTGAAAGGTTCTAAATATTGGTTTTGTTCGTTTGAGAGTTTAAGTCGCTACAAATTAGAAACAGTACCACAAACCACCTTCAACCCTCTCACTCCCAATGTTAACAGAAGTGGCAAGCGGGATGGTACTTTAGAGAGAGACTGTGTGTCTGAATTCCTATTTTCAATTCTACAGCGAATGCATATTTATATCTGTGGACTGTGAAAAAGACCAGATGGCTGCCAGAGATAGTAGGAACTGCAGATGCTGGAGAATCTGAGATAGTCTAGGCCCAAAACATCAGCTTTCCTGCTCCTCTGATGCTGCTTGACCTGCTGTGTTCATCCAACTTTACACCTTGTTATCTCAGATAGCTGCCAGATTTGGTTTTCTGTGCCAAGCACCTCATGGAGGATAGAAAATAAGTAACAATGCGGCGAGCACTTAGAAAAAGGAACAGCAGCAGTGTGCAAGTGAAAAAGCCTCCGCTCTCTCTATCTCCTAGTGGAATTTGGGAATTTTTTAAAGTTCTAATGTCAACATTTGGACTACCATTGCCAACCCAAAAGTAAAGCAAAGCTGTGACCTCTAATCAAAGACTTATGTCTAACTGGATTTCCCATCCATCTGCTGTTGTCAGACATTCAGCTTGGTCCACAGGAATCACAGTTTCTGAAAACATTCAACAAACTTTATCCTTTCGAGACAGCAAGAACTGCAGATGCTGGAGACAGAGTCAATGCAGTGTGGAGGTGGAGGAACACTGCAGGTCAGGCAGCATCAGAGGAGCAGGAGAGTTGACATTTCAGGCCTAAACCCTTCATTAGGACTGTGCCACACTGACACCTCACGCAAACTGGAGGAACAACACCTCATATTCCTTCTCGGGACTCTACAGCCTGATGGCCGAGACATAGAATTCACCAGTTTCAAAATGTCCCCACCCCCCGGCTTCATCCCAAGTTCAACTTTCCCTCTCATCGCCGCCTCCTTGACCTGACACCACCTGTCCATCTTCTTCCCCACCTGTCCACCTCACCCTTTCCACTGACCAATCTCCACTACCCCAACCTGTGTCCACCTAACACCATCCCAACCCTCAGCCCCACTCCTCCTCCATCTATTTATTTCCCAGCTCCTTTCCCCCTCCCCAGTCCTTATGAAGGATCTAGGCCCGAAATGTTGACTCTCCTATTCCTCTGATGCTGCCTGGCCTGTTGTGTTCCTCCAGCTCCAAACTTTATATCCTTTATTCTGCAAATGCTTTTCCTATTTCTTAATAGTAAATCACTTCAGAGCTTATTATCCTTTTCCATCATGTGAATTTGTTTGCATGTGATTAAGTAGATATATTTCTAGTTACACGTTACAGTTTAAGTGCTAGCCTGTTTTTTCAATTGTTTTAGAAATAAGTTTTGTTTATAATAGATTGTTTTTCAGTACATTAAAGAAGTCTGTTGGAAGTATCTTCAATTCTGTATAGTGGTATACAAGGGGTATCAATTGGCGATTTAGTGAAGGCATTAACACATTTGTCCTAACAATGTGACTACTGGAGTCATAGGGCTTCATTATACATGCACTCCTCCCAGCACAACAGTAACAGATAGCAGAAACAGTGGCCTTGCTCCTACAGTTATTGGATCATTTTCCTCCTCCCAGCAATGTGCAGATGGACCACCTGTGGTGGTATGGATTCGGATAGGCTTAATTCTCCAGATGAAACATTGTTCTTATCAGTATTTATAACTGAATATGAGATTTTAATAAAGCTGCCTAGGCCTGCTTACAGATGGTGAGAACTGCAGATGCTGGAGTCAGCGATAACACAGTGTGGAGCTGGAGGAACACAGCAGGTCAGGCAGCATCAGAGGAGCAGGGAAGTTGATGTTTCGGATCGGGAGGGAATGGGAGCTCAGAAATAAATAGAGAGGAGGGGTGGGGCTGGGGAAGGTAGGTCAGATAGTTTAGGTGGCTGCAGGTAGGGAGTGGTGGGGATTGGTCAGTGAAGTGGAAGGGCCGGATAGGTGGGAGAGAAGATGGAAAGGTTGCGTCAGATCAAGGAGGCGGGAATGGGAGGGATGGTCATGGGATGAGGCCGGGGGTGGGGAGATCTTGAAACCGGTAAAATCCATGTTTAGGCCATTGGGCTGTAGGCTCCCGAGGGGGAATATGAGGTGCTGCTCCTCCAGTTTGTGGTTGGCGTCACTGTGACACTGGAGGAGGCCCAGGATGGACATGTCGCCCAGGGAGTGGGAGGGGGCATTGAAATGGTTCGCGACCGGAAGGTGTTGTCGTTTGTCACGAACAGTGCACAGGTGCTCTACAAATTGGTCTCGGAGCCTCCGCTTGATCTCACCGATGTAGAGGAGGCCACATTGGGAACAGCGGATGCAGTAGGCTATGTTGATGGATGTGCAGGTGAACCTCTGTCTGATATGAAAGGTTTGTTTGGTACCTGGGATGGAGGTGAGGGGGTAGGTGTAGGGGCAGGTGTAGCACTTCCTGCAGTTGCAGGGAAAGGTGCTGGGGGGTGGTGGGCCTAGTGTGGAGTGTGGAGCGGACGAAGGAGTCGCAGAGAGAGCAGTCCCTACAAAAGACAGATGTGGGGGGAGGGAAATATCTCTTTGGTTGTGGGGTCGGATTGTAAGGGCGGAAGTCCTGCTTGCCCGTCTAGTGGTCACCTATTCCCATCACTATCTGCATAGTCTTAAAATGTAAATGACCACCTCTTGAACCTATTATCCATTATCTGACAACTCACAGATATGCTGCAGCGATACCAACCACTGCTAAATATCCAAAGCACAGAGCTCCAGCTCTTACAGTTGATAGTGCTCATACACATGGTCACCTGGGACAGGAGAAACGTCCTGGAGTTCCATCATGGCACAGGATACACGACTAATGGAATTGATGTGTTCTCCTATACATGAGATTATTATATAAATTTAACAGAAATAAACTTAAGACTTTTCCCAATCTGGAACAAAAAAAAACCACAGTTAATTATCAATCAGTTCCTCTTCAAGTACTGACATCACTTTAAATGTTTTTATTTCCTTTCTCCTTAATGTTCACGTTTTCTTGTATCTGTGTTTATATATATATTTGCAGATTGTTTTGTCTTTCTGTTCAATGTTCAGCTGACAGCAAAACACAAATATTAACCATTATAGACCCTATCCAATAAATCTAATACTTGTCTATAACTTACCTCTCCCCCTGTCTGTCCATATTCTGCTGACTCTAACATTGGTTTTTGAGTTCATTTCTCCCTTTATTTCTCCGTTGTTTCCAATTCTGCTCCTGATAGTTTTTTATTGTTGCTGACGCTGACATGTTGTTAAAATCTACGATTCTGCTCCCAAAAGACCTTTCTTGCACACGTATTAAATCTGCCATTCTGTTCCCGATAGACTTTATGCCTTTGTGCAGTGCAATTAATCTACTTGAATATTCGTAGATGCTGCAAATTACTGTGATTGTGTCAGTGATGCTTTGGAATACTGCTGCTTTGAATATCTGTTACATCCATCCTCCATAGAATGATTAATATGGTGGACTTGCCATCAATGTGAATTTGCTCTGTCATCACATTCATCAAAATTCAAAATCATTTTTATTCCTTTGCATATAAAAAAAGGTACAGCGCCCGACAATGTCATCTGATTCTATTTTAGCTGCTGCACTTTTGTAGTGAAACGACTACTGCCTCAGTCTCCTGGAGCAACATGGCTGGTTACGAAATTATTTGCTTGGCTGCATTGTTAAATCACTGTCACAAGCCTCCTAACTGTCTTAAGACCTAGAATAACGATGATCGATAGCAGAAACGCATGGAATAAAAGGTATCAGTAAACAGTTGATCTTCACTTCTCTTGCCTCAAGCATTCGAGACAGAGTTGAGAAACTAGTAATTAGTAATCCATTAAAAATTACTTTAAATATCTCAAGGCACTAAGGGACAAATGTGAGACCCAATAAGAAGATATGGAGTATGTACCACAATAAAGCAAATCATGAGGTAAAAGGCCTTCCTAGAAGATTTAAACTAAAACAGAACACTGAATGATTTGACTGTAAGATATGAAGTGTTGTATATCATAGCTTTAATTCTATTTGTCATTTAGCATTGAACTAACCCATTCAGTACTGCTGGTCAACTTCCTGATTTGTATACTTTAATAATGACTCCAATATGCAAAGGACTGAATATTTTAAACATCTCAGAAGTCTGTGGATCAATTACTTCTTAACTCATTTTGTGGCTTGTCATTATAGTTATTTTATAGAATAACTTATCTTTCTCATTCATTCACAGAATGTGGCTATTGCTGGCTGGGCCTTGCCTGGGGGGAAGTTTAGAGTCAACAACATTGCTGTGCATCCAGAGTCACATTTGGGCCAGCAGTTTCCTTCCCTAAAGTACGTTAATAAACCAGATAGTTATTTCTAACAATCAACAGTGGGTACATCATTAAACTCTTAATTACAGGTTTTTATTGATTTTAAATTCCACCATCAGCTGCAGTGGGATTTGACCCCAGATCTCAGACTATGATCTGGCTTTCTGGATTAATAGACTGGCGATAAAACCACTGGGCAATCATATCCTCAGTAAGCAAGGAACATATATGCCCATTTATACTGAAAACAACAAATGCTTCTGCAGGTCAGACAGCATCCATGAAGACAGAGCAAGCTAACATTTCAAGTCTAGATGACTCTTCATTAGAGCTGAAGTGTGGAGGGGGCAGCATTTATGCTATAGTTGGGAGGGTTGTGGCAGTGGTGGGTGTAGGGTGTTGGTGAAGAAAAGGTAATGATAGTTCAGATTAAGTGATCGGACTGTGAGAATGGCATAACAATGTTGTGTCAACTACCAGACTTGAAAGAGAAGACAGTCCCTCTGGGATGTGGGGAGGGTGAGGGAGGACATGCTGACAGAGAATGTAACAAGTAAAGCTAAAAGAAAGAGACGAAATGGGAGAATGTAACAAGTAAAACTAAAAGAAAGGGAAGGAATCGGAGTTGCTTCACAATTTGAAGGTGTTGAACTCAATATAAAGTCCAGAAGGTTGTAAAATCTGAAGATGAGATGTTTTCACAGTGAGCACTGTAGCATGCCGAGGACAGACAAAGTAGGCATTTGAGCAAGACACTGTGTTAAAATACCCGGCTACGGGAAGGTTGGGTTATGCTTGTGCACAGAGCGGTATTCTGCAAAGCGGTCACCCAGTCGGAGTTTGGTTTCTCCAATGTAGAGTACACCACATTGGATGCAGTGAATACAATACACCAGACTGGTGGAGGTGCAGGTGAAATGCTGCTTCAGCTGGAAAGAATGCTTAGGCCCTTGGGATGGTGAGCAACAAGGAGGTGAAGGGGCAAGTGTTGCACCTTCTGCGGTTACATGGAAAGCTGCCATGGGAGTGTTGGTGGTTGAGGAATGGACTAGGGTGTCCCAGAGAGAACAATCCCTGTGAAACGCAGACAGCGGTAGTGAGGGGAAGATGTGTTTGGTGCTGGCATTCTGCTGCAATTGTCTGAAATGGTTGAGAATGATCCTTCGAATATGGAGACTGGTGGGATGAAAAATGAGGACAAGGGGACCCGATCACAGTGTTGTGCCTATTTATACAGCTCCTTTCATGTCTTTGTGACATTCTTAAGAGACACTCCTTCACTGGCAGCAAGCCAGGAACTCCACAGTGGCCATCATTACCAATTCTATCACCACTACCCCAACCCTGTCCCTTTGCATGGAGATTTCTGATATGCATCAAGTGGTGGCTCCCATTTCCTGGATGCCTCACTATACACTCTGCTCCAGGCTGGCAGAAAGGAGGTCCTCTTCCCCTCTGAAGGCTAAACAAGCTCTCCCTTGAGACCCCCGATGGCCTGGGCGGAAGTCACGCATGAGGTCAGCTTTTCCAGCAGGAATATGTCCCAGCTCCCCGGATAGTATGAACAGACCTGGCTGGTGAGGGTCACAGAGAGTCTGCAAGTTCATGCAAACAGCTTTCGAATTGACACACAGTAAGAGTAGACTCAGGGACAGAGTCTGGTGAACATTTCCTCGGGACATGTCTTCAGTTAGTGGAGGAAAAAAATGGTCATGTTTTCTGACACTCAGAGAACTGCTGGAGACCAGGCATCTGCTGACCCCATGCAGTAGATATGCCTCAATACTTGGGAGACAGGCAGAGGAGCATCAGGTAGTGATGCTGGAGGCCCCCATTAGACTGGAGTAAAAGCTAGGGGTGGCCCTCAATCTTTTGTCTGCTCTGGTGACTACAGCACACAAGCCCTTGACTGCCTCCATGGAAGCAGTGACATTCATCTTGGAGACCCAGGGCCCTCAGAAGACTGAGTGGCTGCTGGATACCCAAACAGTCCTACACCCCAAGTTGTGGGAGAGGGAAAGACCATAATAAAGTCTATAAAAATAGGGGCAGAAGTAGGCTATTCAGCCCATTGAGTCTACTCCACCATTCAATGAGATCACAGCTGATCTGATAAGCCTTAATTCCACTTTCCTGCCATTTCCCCATAATGCTTGACTTCTTTACTGATTAGAAATCTCTCTGTCTCAGCCTTGAATCTATTTCATAACCCAACTTCAACACCCCTCTATGGTCATGAATTCCACAGGCTTCCTAATCTCAGAGAAAAAGTTTCTCCTCATCTGTATCTTAATTGCCCAACCCCTTATTCTGAGTTCATGCCAACTGGTCTTAGACTCTCCCACAAGGGAAAACAATCTTTATGCTTTTAAATAATAGCTCAGCCCCTCCATTCTTCCTGCTAATGTGCATGACCTCACATTTTCCAAATTATATTCCATCTGCAAATCTTTGTTAATTCACTCAATCTGCCTATATCCCTTTGCAGACTTTGTGTCATCCTCAACACTTGCCTTCTTACCTATTTTTGGCTGTAGAACATTCACAATCTTCCATTCATGTCAGCCATATATACTGTAAACAATGGTGACCCAGCACTGATCCCAAAAAGTGAAGAAAAAGTGATGATTTGGAGTATAAGGCAAACACTCCATGCCTTTTCACCTCTGCAAGTGGGCTGGGAATCCACCCCAGGTGTGAACAAAGTACTCTATAAAGGTGAAGTGTGAACAAATTGAAAATGAACTGGAGAAATAAGACATTTGTCTGTAACTGGATGGCCAAAGGGAGAAAACCACAGTGTTAGGAAGGGGGAAAATTATATTCTGAAATCTGAAATACTTTTCTGACCCCCTGAATCAAAATTAGTCCAGGCCATCAGATGGACCAAATAAGTCTGAGCAGTTCCTTTCTCAGGGTGGTTTGTAGCACTTTAGCCCAAAACTTGCTTGAAACTTCTTAGACAATGTTACTGAGGAACCAAATAACTGGGCAGCATTTAAGTTAATCAATGAGAGGTGACTTTCACTTTTACTTGGGGGACAGTAGGTGTGCAGTAGGATAATGGAGGAGTGTTGGCAATTGTGCTTCTGGTGATACCAAAGGATACTCCATGAGAATGTGCCACCATTATAACTGTATAGTGTAATATCCTAAAATTCGACAGGAGTGTTCGGAGACACAGGGGAGAATGGGATTATCAACATTGAGGACCGAAGGAGCCTTCCTCAGATTGAGTGCTCCCTGGTTAGCCTTTTCTTAATAGAGATGTAGCTCACAATATTACAGCCATCTGTGAACCCCTACTTGCAGGAGTACCTATGTGTTATTGCTACAGATACATGGAGTTAACACAGAGCTGAGAGGACTATCCATGAGGCTTCCGACCTCAAAGTTATCACACCGCAAACAGATAGAAGGAGAATTTTACATTTATTTCCAACAATAATGTGAAATAAAATGCTTCTCAGTTAATGAGGCATTGAATAGGCAGCCTGGAACTTCCCAGGCAGGTGGTACATAACAATCAGAACAAGAAACATTTCCATGTGGTTCAGCCTGTCACCAGGAAGTGTGTGTCTATGAGATTTTACATGTTGCTTTCTGGGTCAAAGAAACAATGTCCCCTAATCCTGGCATCTATGAGGGCTCTCCTAGGACATCTCAGCAGCTTCACCATCAGCTTCCTTCTCAGAGGAGACACCAAATCCTCTACCACTTCCTCTCCCAAGACATCTTTCCTTTGTTGAATGAGATTATGGAGGACACAGCAAATAACTATGATGCAGGACATTGTCTGGGCCATGTTCCATTGCACTACCCATTTAGTCCAGGCACTGGGCACTTCTGTTCAGCAGCCCTTCAGTGGCCCTTGTGGAAACAGGAAAAGTGGTGTGGATCTCCCTGGCATCACTCAAACCCATACCATCAGCCAGGTTTTGAGGGAGTATACTCCTCGAACCCAACAAACTATTCCTCTATGTGCCAAGGTCATGGTGACAGGGAGTGCTTAAAGATGACCAGAAGCACATCAGAATGGATCTATGCCACCTTGATGACCCTTTCAAAAGATCTATAAAGACAATGATGCTGTACAGATTGTTCCATTTCTCTTAGATTTTCCATTGCTAGAGTGCCTCCTCATGCCGAGGAGGATCCACTGCCTCATGACGTTTCACAGCTGACATCCTCCCCGATTGTTATTCATTCAATAGGTAGTCTGCAAATAACAGCTCTCTTTGAACCACATGATGTGTGCATAGTGACAATGCGTGTTGCCTCAGGGATTGACAGCATACCAGTGCACATTCCCACATGCAGTAGTCTGCTTCCCATCAGGAATTTTGAAACAGATGCCTTCTAATGTGGTCATGCTCAGCTCTTGGCAACCTTCAGTTAGTCCAACTGTGTAACATCTAGCAATGCACCCCAAACCAAAATAAAAATTCCTCTCGGTTTGGCTGCAGCAATTTCTGATTTTGATAGACAGTTGTGCAGTTATTTTGAGAGACTTGCAGCAGGGTGAGATTTAGCTTTCTCATAGGGATGTCTGAGGACCAACCCCACCAACCACCACCTACCCCAACACAACTGTGATCCAACATCTTCCCTTGTTCTGCTCCATCCTCGCCAGTTTTCCAGGCCTGTTGCCCTGTGACCATCCATCCTTCTATCCTTTGTGTGTTGGCAATCGTTGACATCATTGATTTCCCCAACCTTCCCCCAAAACCACTCACAATCGAGGTGCCACAGCCGCTGCTGAGCCTAGGCCATCAGTTGACAAACGCCAACTGTATTCTGAAGTTCCGTGACTGCCACCCCCCACCTCCTGGACTGACTGGAGCATATCCTCTGGACCAACAAGTGCGCAAAACACATCTCACCTCATTCAGCTGACATTGTATCAGAGATAGTAGGAACTGCAGATGCTGGAGAATCCGAGACAAAAAGGTGCAGGGCTGGATGAACACAGCAGGCCAAGCAGCATCATAGGAGCAGAAAGGCTGACGTTTCGGGCCTAGACCCTTCATCAGAAAAGGGGGAGGGGAAGGGGGTTCTGAAATAAATAGGGAGAGATTGGGAGGCGGATAGAAGAGGGATAGAGGAGAGGATAGGTGGAGAGGAAACAGACAGGTGGAGGAGGCGGGGATGGAGCCAGTAAAGGTGAGTGTAGGTAGGGAGTTAGGAAGGGGATAGGTCAGTCCAGGGAGGACGGACAGGTCAAGGGGGCGGGATGAGGTTGGTCGGTAGGAGATGGAGGTGCGGCTTGAGGTGGGAGGAGGGGAAAGGTGGGAGGAAGAACAGGTTAGGGAGGCAGGGACGAGCTGGACTGGTTTTGGGATGCGGTAGGGGGAGGGGAGATTTTGAAACTTGTGAAATCCACATTGATACCATTGGGCTGCAGGGTTCCCAAGCGGAATATGAGTTGCTGTTACTGCAACCTTCGGGTGGAATTGTTGTGGCACTGCAGGAGTCCCAGGATGGACATGTCGTCTGAGGAATGGGAGGGGGAGTTGAAATGGTTCGCGACTGGGAGGTGCAGTTGTTTACTGCGAACCGAGCGTAGGTGTTCTGCAAAGCGGTCCCCAAGCCTCCGCTTGGTTTCCGCAATGTAGAGGAAGCCACACCGGGTACAGCGGATGCAGTATACCACATTGGCAGATGTGCAGGTGAACATCTGCTTGATGTGGAAAGTCTTCTTGGGGCCTGGGATGGGGGTGAGGGAGGAGGTATGGGGGCAGGTGTAGCACTTCCTGCGGACCCCTTCTCCCGCTTCCAACACACCCCCTCCTCCTGGACACCACCCCAAGGCCTCCTACCCTCCCTCGACCTCTTCATCTCCAACTGCCGTCAAGACATCAATCGCCTCAACTTCTCCACCCCTCTCACCCACTCCAACCTCTCCCCCGCAGAACGTGCAGCCCTCCGCTCCCTCCGCTCCAATCCCAACTTCACCATAAAACCCGCGGACAAGGGAGGCGCAGTTGTAGTATGGCGCACTGACCTCTACATCGCCGAGGCCAGACGCCAACTCTCCGACACCTCCTCCTACCGCCCCCTTGATCATGACCCCACCCCTGAGCACCAAACCATCATCTCCCAAACCATCCACAACCTCATCACCTCAGGTGACCTCCCACCCACGGCCTCCAACCTCATCGTTCCCCAACCTCGCACTGCCCGCTTCTATCTCCTTCCCAAAATCCACAAACCTGAATGCCCTGGTCGACCCATTGTCTCCGCCTGCTCCAACCCAACGAACTGATCTCCAACTATCTAGACTCCATTTTCTCCCCCTTGGTCCAGGAACTCCCTACCTATGTCCGTGACACCACCCACGCCCTCCACCTCCTCCAGAACTTCCAATTCCCCGGTCCCCAACACCTCATCTTTACCATGGACGTCCAGTCCCTCTACACCTGCATTCCCCATGCAGATGGCCTTAAGGCCCTCCGCTTCTTCCTGTCCCGCAGGCCCGACCAGTCCCCCTCCACTGATACCCTCATCCGCTTAGCCGAACTCGTCCTCACACTCAACAACTTCTCTTTCAATTCCTCCCACTTCCTACAGACAAAGGGGGTAGCCATGGGTACCCGCATGGGCCCAAGCTACGCCTGCCTCTTTGTAGGTTACGTGGAACAATCCCTCTTCCGTACCTACACCGGCCCTAAACCCCACCTCTTCCTCCGTTACATTGATGACTGTATCGGCGCCGCCTCGTGCTCCCACGAGGAGCTCGAACAGTTCATACACTTCACTAACACCTTCCACCCCAACCTTAAGTTTACCTGGACCATCTCTAACACCTCTCTCCCCTTCCTGGACCTCTCTGTCTCCATATCGGGCAACCACCTAGAAACCGATATTCATTTCAAGCCCACCGACTCCCACAGCTACCTAGAATACTCCTCCTCCCACCCACCTTCCTGCAAAAATGCTATCCCCTATTCCCAATTCCTTCGCCTCCGCCGCATCTGCTCCCAGGATGAGGCATTCCACTCCCGTACATCTCAGTTGTCCTCGTTTTTCAAGGACCGTAACTTCCCCTCCTCGGTGGTCGAGAACGCCCTCAACCGTGTCTCCCACATCTCCCGCACCTCATCCCTCACACCCCGTCCACGCAATAAAAACCAAAAAAGAATCCCCCTCGTCCTCACGTACCACCCCACCAACCT
>NC_063339.1:22297259-22326290 GCF_021869965.1 Rhincodon typus
CCAGCAACTTTGTTTTTGCTCCTAATTTGGTAATGGTTTGGGAAGCCATTGTTGCCTTGGTGCATATCGATTTGGCATTGATATTGTATTTGAAGTGTGAAGTTACATCTGTAGTTTTATGAATTTATCTAATTAAAAGGCGATGCTCAGGCATTCGGATACATAGATTATACTCTGATTGTCTTTGCCCTCCATCTAGTTTATTTTGACACTAGTGGAAACTATGACCAACCTGTTAAAAAAGGTCACATATTTCACCTATTAAGCTCATTAATTCACATTATCAAATCTAATGTCCCTTTGAATAATTTATTTTACCACTTGTAGTTAATTAAGATGCAAAAGATTGCTTAAAAAACGTTAGTTTCGTGTATGTTAATTGTGACTAATTAACTCTGATTTAAAACTTAAATAGCCTTATGACCACAAAACAGACATTGAGCCATACACAGTTTATTCTGTGTGGAAATGTAGATGTTCTTTTAATTGTTTTACTTGTTAATGATAAATGTGTTGATTTAATTGAGGTTTGGAGTCCCACAGAGATCCAGGCAACAATCAACAAAGGTCAAATGCAAAAGCCAGGAACAGCCTGAAGATTATTATTGCAATACAAGTACAAGTAAGAATATTGGTCAAAGCCATCTGCCTATTCCTCCAATAAAAATAACTTAACAGCCCACAAATACGCAAAAGCCATGCTTAGATTTTTATGAACTGTATCTCTTTGGTTACCTTGACCTATCATCAATCTTTCAGCTTTACTACTTCTTGTTGTTATTTCTCTTACATGAGCTTTTGTTGGATAAGACCAAACTAATTAAGCAATTGCAAAATATGTAGGAGATATGAAATAAAAAACAGAAAATGCTGAAGAAACTCAGCAGATCTGGCAGCATCTGTGGAGTGAAAGGCATAGTTAATGTTTCAAGCCCTTTGACTCTTCTATCTACCTCCGTCTTTATCATAGCCCAGGTCACAATCCAGATGATCATTGATTTTTTTGCTACACTGCTGGGCATCTCTTTTCACTCAGGACATAACACTGCAATCTGTTTCCAAGCGGGCAGTGTCAGGTGTTTGGCATGCTGTGGAGGTCTGCCCTCTTCTTCACCACCCCATCCACCATCATCTCCAGTTCCCTGTCCACAAAGCAGGCAGCTACGTTGCTATTTATCTTCAATTATAACAGTCAGGCACCACAGTGTGAGGCTCTGTTCCTGCTTTGCTATGTTTGGAGTGGAGACCAGCTGGATGAGTATTGTGCCAGAGGCATGTAGATTGCAAAGTCGCACATCCACCTCTCTGGCTGCGCAATTCGTGGAGTAAGGCACTTAACAACGACACTGCATAGTTAATGAAGTGAAGAGTGGAAGACTGAGTGAGCAAAGTTGCTCTGAGCCATGGCAGACCAATTGACAAGAAATTCACTTGCCAAAGTAGTTCAACTGAAAATGGAAAGATCCTGTCAATGTATGCACTACGAGTGCAGAGACTGACAGGAATAACAAACGGCTAAAGCATGAGAACAGTTCTGAACATAATGGCTAACTTAGATAAGTCACAGTGTAAATTCTAATGCATGCATTTTTTTTCTTTTTAAGGGGGATATGTGAGATAAATTCACAACACTATACCAATATATTTCCTGGCTTGCCATAGTCATGTGACCTCTAACGTGAGACACTCAATGCAGGCATTGCATCTTACAGCCAGTTCAATAAAGACACAGCACAAGCAAGGCTTTAGTTCTATGATCTCATAACATTAAACTATTGCAGTCTGAGTATTTTATTATCCTTAGGTAGCTTGATCCATCATCTGTTGAAGGTTCCTCTGAACAGTCGCACTATGAATCTTCACACCTCAATTATTACATGATGGAAAGAATGAACACTGTGGGATTGCCTTGACAGAATCATATAAAGCTGATTTCAAATGCTGATTTACTGCTTAAAAATAAAACCTACATTTTACAATTTTACAGAGAGCCCTTGGCCAGAATGTTGATGTCCAAACCAAGAGATACCAAAATTTCTTCTGGGGTTCTGCCCTGCTCCCAACATGGTTCTGGATCCCCAAATGCACAAACACACATATGCATGAAGACACAAACAAAAACAATTTTCAACAGTAATAACATTAGCAATGCATCTTGTATGGAGCAAGGACCTGCATTAGGATGTCCAATTTGATTTGCTCAGATAGGACTCAGTTAAAGAGATTTAGGGAGGCGAAGCCTCCAAAAGGCATAGACTTCAACAAGCCTATCTGGAGAGGATGAAATGAAGCTAAGAGACACTCAATGAGAATTGAGGGGAAGGAAGGTAGACAAAATTCCCAATGAGCAGGAAAAGTTTCTATTTTCTGTCCACATGGAGGAGGCAAGTGTCAAAGTGGTATTGCATCAAACAAACTAATTCAACCCTTGCTGAATGCACAAATTCTAATGAGGTCAATGCTAGAGGAAGCGGCTGAGAACAATCCTGGTAAATATTAGGATTATATCTTATGAATTTTTGACGCTGTGAAAATTTTGATCATGCATAGAACATCGCTAACTTCTAAATATTTCA
Source organism: Rhincodon typus (assembly GCF_021869965.1). Classification (NCBI taxonomy): domain Eukaryota; kingdom Metazoa; phylum Chordata; class Chondrichthyes; order Orectolobiformes; family Rhincodontidae; genus Rhincodon; species Rhincodon typus. The sequence goes on from NC_063339.1 coordinate 22,299,836, forward strand.
TATCGAAGAAATTGTCAGGGCTTTTGTTTTAAACTACTTAACAGTTCTGTCCATATATAATCACCCTCAATTCTCATCCTTGTGTGCAAATGCCCCTCTGTGACCTGGCTGTTCCCTACCTCTGCAATCTGATTTTACAACACTCGCAATTTTAGCCAGATTATCATTGGTGGCTGAGCCTAAAACTCCTTTCCTAAACCTCTCTACTTCTCCACTTTCTTTAAAACCTCATAAAGTACACTTCTGGTCAGCTTCCTGAATGTTTCCTCATGTGGTACACTGCCATATTTTGTTTTATAATGCCTTCATGAAGTACCTTAGGATATTTTATTACACTAATGGAGCTACACAAATACTGGTAGATTTTTAGCAGAACGAAAATATAGATTGGATGTTTGCAAAGATGACTTTTTATATGGCCTCAACAACCAATTGATTTGTTCAAGTTATGCCAATGTTGTAAGTTCAGGCATGTTGGTAAATTCCAAGGTTAAACTGGCAGTTATTAATATTTGGATGCAGTGTAGATGTTATCATAGAGAAAGTGTATACACACATAGAATTGAAGCATCTCAATTAAATATCTTCCTGTTTAAAATAAGGCAATTGTAAGAACGTGTACACATTCCAAAAGAATGGAAATTGAGCAACCTAGGGATGTTAAGTTGCATGACTTAGTTAGAGAATCCCTCGAGTGTGGAAGGAGGCCATTTGCTCCAAAGAGCATCCCATTCAGACCCACTACCATATCCTGTAAACCCACATTTACCATGGCTAATCCACCTAGCCTACGCATCCCTGAACACTGGACAATTTTTCAGTATGGTCAATCCACCTAATTTCTACATCTTTGGAATGTGGGAAGGAACCCATGCAGACATGGGGGAAACTCCACACTGACAGTGACCCAAGGCTGGAATTGAAACTAGATCCCTGGCACTGTGAGGCAGCAGTGCTAACCACTGAGTCACCGTGCTTCCCTAGAGCAGAATTGGAAGTAGCTCTACTCACTCCTATTCCATCCCTAAAAAATAATACAGTCATATATAGCACCTGAAAAGTCCAAACAAAATACTTGTGAAGTATATTACTTTTGCTTTGCAAACTCGAAACAACACACTCCTAGTTGCTTGCTATCACTTAATTCAAGATCTTTTCATTAGACGTTAAATCAGGTACTCAAGTAAGACTGGAAAACTAGTAACCGATTCAGTTATTTGTCTCAAATGTTCAGCAATAATGCGAATCCAATTTAAGTAGAATCCAAGTTGTGAGATGTTGTGCAGAAACTCATCTTTGAAATTAGACCAGCCACAATTGTTTCATGACAGCAATACATTTTCAACAACAACAACTTCTTCTTACATAGTGCCAAGGTCCTATACAAGTTCATCACGCAGGAAGCAAAGTATTACTGATCCACATAAAGGGAGCAAAGGTCAGATGACCAAAAGCTTTAGATTTTATGGGGTATTCTAAAAGAGAGTAGCAGAATAAGGAGGTAGCAAGGTATAGAGAGAGAATTCCAGAGCTTAGAACCTTAGAAATGGAAGACAAGGCCACCATACAATTAAAATCAGCGCTAGTTGATGGGCGGCAATTAGAGGATTGTGAAGATAGAGAAGATTATAAAGATTGGGAAGAGGTGAGGCCATGGAGTTCTTTGAAAATAAGGGTGATTTTTTAAAAATTAAAATGGTGCTTGATTGACAGTTGGTGTCAATAGGTGGGCATAGGGGAGCAATCCTTCTTCTCAGGCACAGGTAGCAGTGTTGTAGTAACCTTAGGTTTATGAAGTGTAGCATATGCAAGGCCAGCCAGAAATGTTTTCATGGCCAGGTAATGGATCCGTAGAATCCCTACAGTGTGGAAACAGGCCCTTTGGCCCAAAAGTCCACACTGACTCTCAGAGCTTTCCAAACCCACCTCATCTACACATCCCTGAACACTGTGGGCAATTTAGCATGGCCGATCCACCTAGCTTGCACATCTTTGACTGTGGAAGGAAACCCATGCAGAAACGGGGAGAATGTACAAACTCCACACAGACAGCTGCTCAAGGGGGAAATCGAACCCAGGAACCTGGCACTGTAAGGCAGCAGTGCTAACCACTGAGCCACCGTGCCGCCCCATGTCAAATACATGGTTGCAGCAGCAGATGAGTTGAGATATGGGGAAGGTCAGACAGTGTTAACAAAATAGACAATCTTATTTATGGCATCGATATGTAATCGGAAATTCACTTCAGTGTAAAATACTGATGACAAATAGATTGACTTAATTTCAAACTGTCAGGAAGAGGATTGGAGTCAGTAGCTAGGAAATGGAGCTAGGAGCAGGGACTAAAAGATCTGTTTAAATTTTCCCAAAACTTAACTGGAGAAAATTTCTGTTTGTGCAGCATTGAATGTTGGCTATGCAATTTACTAATTGTGCAAGGTAGAGGAGTCAACGGATAAGATACACTGTGTTGAAATTTCCAACATTGTACAAAAATATTTCAGAAGGTATTCATAATATTTCTTAGAAATTGTGGATAACTTCTGTTTGTCCTTATTTTTAAGCATAACCCTTTCATTTTGGAATAGTTTCAAGACTCATTTGTGATACCTGTGGTATTTTCAGTATACAATTAATATGATGCATAAATTTGTCATGGACAATGGAACAAATAGGTGATAATGAATCAGGAGCCATTTTACGCTCCATTCAAGTTTATTTTCTATTCAAGTTGAGCAAGATGGAAACCAGACCAATAATTTGCTGCCTCCCATTTTATCCCTCCTGTTTGAATCCAATTTATATCCTGTAATTGTATTCATTCCTTTCTCTGTGTTTCTATGTGTTTGGAGTCTGCCAAAGAAGCAGTTCTCTGTGAATATTTGTGCCATTATCAACATGGATATGCCATGCAATGATAATGCCAGTTTTCACAGATGCACAGTTGTCAACCTATTGTCCTTAAAGCTGTTGCTGGCATCTACTACTTAAAAGTAAGTAAAGAGAATTTTCTTTACATGAAACAGGAAGCCAAACAGCAAACAAAAACATTTTGTGGTTCTATATTTAAACCACGGGCCGCTGTAAGCCTACAGTCGCCCTTACTTCAAAGATTTCCTGTTCCTACTAACTCCTTCCATCTGGATTTAGTTAATCTTTAGCAAGCATGGATATATGTGCATACATGACTTATTATTTAATAAATGTGATGTACGACTGAAACATTTGATTTTATAGAAAGACCTATCACAATTCTCTGTCATTCTTTCTCAGCAGAATTCTATCAATAAAAATCTGCTGATCCATTTTTAATCATATTGACCTAATATTCTTCTGGTCTTCAAAATTTCACCCAAAGGGCAGCACATCTAAAAAAGCATTATATCAGTCCTACAAGGAAGTGTCAGCCTAGTTTATGCTTCTTTTAATTATGGAGACAACCTGATAGGTACATGATGCCAACTGATTCAAGCCAACACACAGAGAATCAGATAGTTGAATAAAGTAGGTGAAATGCTGGTAATGCTTTCATATGTTGGTTTATTAAGGTTATAATTAATAATTTTATTCATACATTCCAGCAGGCTTAAATTAGATGTAATTTTTCCATCATATTTATGTATAGACAATTATGTTTTGCCTGTACTTGTTCTCGTATTCTTTGAGGAAATACAATCAGGACAATTTTAATATGGCTTCCAGCACAGATCCATCTAAAACTCCACAGCTTTAGTGCCTTCTGTCGAGTGTGTTTTTGGCAGGGAGATTGTGGTGTGCTCATGCCTCGGCTGTTGACAGAGATTGTCCACACCCATGTCAGCAATCTTCAACCATCTTTATTAAACCATAAGCAGGAGGTGATAACAGAAGACATCTTTGGAATCCTACGCACATGAATCCCAGTTCCATGTGATGTGACATCATTATCACATGGTTCCTTATATACCTCTCTGCTCAGGTTTGCTTTCCCACAAACTCTTAAAATCATGAACTACTGATGGTTTCCATCCAATCTGTACATTTCTCCTCCCTGCCCTGGAACCCTTTCCCCCACACCCCAGCCAGTCCTTTTGCCTGAGGTGTCAATCTCCCACAATGTTCTCAGCTCTCATGGAGGTTGTGTCTGCTATATATGCTTCCATGTCGTATTCTTGGAATGTGAACACATTGGTTGAGTGCTTGGGCTGCAACATTTTGAGGTATCCCGAATCTAGGGATAATGAAGACCAGCAAAGGAAAAACTGATTCATGAGGACCCAAACAATCACAACCCTGGAAAAGGAAGATGATGACCTGAAGTTCATATTCTGCTCTTCTTCTGAGTTGCATACCTGAGGAAGAGACGAAGGACTTGCTGGAAAAAAGGAAACACTTTCAGCCCCTATGAGGAATTTAATAATTGTGTTCTCCATGTAACAGTGATGATGAAAAACCCAATCAACACCATTTCCAAGAATGCATCTAGAAAAAGAAAACAAAGAGCAAGGCAATTCTGGAGATAAGTGAATAAGGATTCCCTTGCTAGTCGTAAGGTGGGCATTACTCTTTCTGTAGGTAGTGCTATCATTTCCACACTTGCTTCAGCTTGATGCTTCTCCTCTGCTGATCATGGCCTCTCAGGAACTCCATCAGACTATAGGGGTGCATCATCATCAAATTGAAGATTTGATGAAGTGTGATCCTCTTGGACACCTGCATCAGGATTAGGATCTATGGAAAACTGCTGCATAGTACTTGCCTGAAAGTTCAACACTAGCCTCATATAATTTCTGTATCTGAACATCGATGGCAATAAGGTGTTGGTACTTCTTCGGATAGTTGCTGTCTAGCCAACAATTTGTTCTGATGATTTTGTAATGTCTTTTGATGCAGGATAGTATTTGTGCACTCCAGTACTTTCTGTTATGGGACCATTTGTAATGTGTGAATCCCTTACTGTGGCTTGTTAGTGCTGTGTGACTACTAAAAGCTGGATTTTTAGCTTAATTCTCTTTTAGGTAATTGGATTTCTCCAACACTTGCTTCTTGATGCTTAGCTTTAAGCTTTCTAAGATACTCTGCAGCTCCTGAAGCTCTGAGCCTCTGCTGCTTTACTAAAAGAAAACTTGATGAATTCCCTGACTTGCTCATGAGACTCAATTGCTGACTTTGGCTGCCATTTGTACAAATTAGTAATCTCTAAATGTTCAATATTAGCTTGTCAAATTTGGACTTAAACATACCCTTTTCCCAGTAGGTTTTCAGAAGCTGCTTACAGTTGTTCAACTACATGTTGTGGGCTCTTTCCAACTCTTTCTCTGAAGGTATCCAGTTCATTTTGATTGTTCTTCACATCTTGTTGTATGGATGTGTCACATGCAGTTGAGTTTTGCTAATAGAGATGTGATACTATCCACACTATCTGAAGCTTCAATGCTCATGAATCTATGTCAAAGCCCTAAGACCTCCTTTATGTATGATTGATGATATCTTTCTAACTCCATAATCCAAGACTCCTCAGATATTGTGGCCACTTTGCTGACTGTAGAAAAGTTGGAATTTGATGGTGATTATAGCTGAGCTACTAAAAGCTCCCCTTCAACTATTGTCCTTTTAATGTTAAAGTATCTACAATTTCTGCCTACACATTGCACTTAGCTTGCAACATTGGCAGTTTTTTTTTATCTTCAGTGTGAGCTTTCTGCAACTTTGCCAAATCACATTCATCTGTAATAGATGGTGAGGTATGGCTGGCAGCAGCTAAGATTTCTGGATGTCAGTTTCTTTCTCCTTCCCTATAGTGCCCTGACCTTCATCACAAGAAGAAATTGCTATATCCATTTGCAATTGCTGCTGCTGTTGCTTTCCATAGAATCCCTACACTGTGGAAGCAGGCCATTCAGTCCCTACTGACCCTTCAAAGAGAATCCCACCTAGACCCACACACCTACCCCATCCCTGTAACCCAGCATTTCCTATGGCTAACCAACCTAGCCTGTATATCCCTGAACACTATGGTCAATTTAGCCTGATCAATCCACCTAGCCTGAACATCTTTGGGCTGTGGGAGGAAACCCATGCAGACACAGGGAGAATGTGCAAACTCCATGCAGACAGTCACCAGAGGCTGGAATCGAACCAAGGTCCCTGGTTAGCACTGTGAGGCAGCTGTGCTAACCTCTGAGCCACCTTACTGTCATTTGATGGCTCAGTGGAATTAACAACCAAATTCACTCTTTTGTTATCTTCATCAACACGAGGATGTTTCTCCTCAAAGGAGGTAACAGAGTCTTCATGGTCATTGTTGGTTGAATCAAAGAGATTGGAAGATCCAAGATATCTACTTCCATTACATCATCAGCATCAGTCACAACTTCATTCTCTGCCGTATTTTCCTGAAAGAGTAAACAAAGTTCCCAAATACGCTCTTGGTTGGCCACCTTCATTCTTAATGGGGTTTTTTTCGGGGTTTTTTTTTGCCACTGCTCATTGCCTCTTCTTTAATTGGAATAAAAAATCTGCACTATCTTCCTGTGGTGCTGGCTCTGGAGGTTCTGTAGTGGAGACTGATTCGCGGTGTCTGAGAGTGAACTTCAATTTCTTCATGAAACTGCCAAACCATGAAGATTCAAAGCCACACAAACATCACTTTTTAACAAGCAAGAGCGATGATTAGAAATAACAAAGCAAGTATCAGGGATCCCTCTCCCATTATGACTAAATATAATCAGCATCTGCCCCTTCACTCTTATTTGGATCGCTGCTGTCCCTTGGAATTGAACAGAGAATGGTTGGAGAAAGCTTGATTTTAACTACCATGTTGAATCTGAAAGAAAGGACACTCTTTCTCTTTTATCTAATTAAAAATAAGTTTCCTTGTCATTAACCATGTTATCTACATACCAGAATTTTCTTATGCTTCTGCATAATCAGGACAGCCAACATCTTATAGTAGGTCTGTTACATAGCCCAAAAATAATTCAATCTGCTCCTTACTTTCCTCACTCTTTAATTCCTTTTGATTTGATCTTTAATTTACAGCTTCCTCCATGACAATCCAATCAATGGCATAAACTAGCATTACCTATTTTGTAATGCTCTTTGTGATCTTGAAGAGCCTAACTTAGACAACTTATCAGCTCAGTCTTTAACCTTAATTACTCATGTCTATGTCGATAAAAGCACTTCCCTTGTACCTTTAGAGATCAGAAGAGATTCATGTAACTGCACTCACGCACACGCAGTTTCAACAGTGGACACCTCATTTCTCTGTCTTAATCTTACAAGATACTTTGCACTTGCTCATTTATTTCTGAAGTTGATCATAACTCAGACAGCAATCATCTTTTACATGCAGATTCTGTATTGGTGATGCACTGGAACTGGTTTGGTGCAATTTGTTTCGCCCTGAATATTCATATTTGCCCAGGTATGAACACTGCCTTGTGATGTTTATTGAAAGTTGAACTATGCTGTGAGGTGCTGGTTTGTTCAGGAACGTGCTGCTACACAAATGTAAGCCTTTGTTTTAAGAATTCTGTGTAACCATGTGTTGAGTATATCTAATACTGAAACATGGCCATTTCGGGAAAACATTCAGTGGACTTTTACCTCATGAAACAGGGTGAAATTCTACCTTCACCTCCCCTCACCCCCATCACAGGCCCCAAGAAGACCTTCCACATCAAGCAGATGTTCACCTGCATATCTGCTAATGTGGTATACTGTATCCACTGTTCCCGTTGTGGCCTCCTCTACAACGGAGAAACTAAGTGGAGGCTTGGGGACCACTTTGTGGAACACCTACGCTCGGTTCCACTAAACAACTCCACCTCCCAGTCGCAAACCATTTCAACTCCCCCTCCCATTCCTTAGACGACATGTCCATCCTGGGCCTCCTGCAGTGCCACAGCGATGCTACCCGAAGGTTGCAGGAACAGCACCTCATATTTTGCTTGGGAACTCAGCAGCCCAATGGTATCAATGTGGACTTCACAAGCTTCAAAATCTCCCCTCCCCCTACCGCATCCCAAAACCAGCCCAGCTTGTCCCCGCCTCCCTAATCTGTCCTTCCTCCCACCTATCCCCTCCTCCCACCTCGAGCCCCGCCCCCATCTCCTACCTACTAGCCTCATCCCACCGCCTTGACCTGTCCGTCCTCCCTGGACTGACCTATCCCCTCCCTAACTCCTACACTCATCTTTATTGGTTCCACCCTCTCCGCTTTGACCTGTCTGTCTCCTATCCACCTATCTTCTCCTTTATCCATCTTCTATCCGCCTCCCCCTCTCTCCCTATTTATTTCAGAACCCCCTTCCCCTCCCCCATTTCTGAAGAAGGGTCTAGGCCCGAAACGTCAGCTTTCCGGCTCCTCTGATGCTGCTTGGCCTGCTGTGTTCATCCAGCTCTACACCTTGTTATCTGAAATTCTACCAATGCTTAGATTAGTCCAATGTAGAATTGAAATTATGAGGGTACAGTTGGTGGTTTACAAGTGTGAAGAGATACATGGCATTGCAAGCTGCACTTCTGTCTTCACGGTATTTTTCAGATCATTTTTTCTCAGCTGAATTTTCAGCTCCCCTGCTTCCATGCGTTTAAATTTTTGTTGCTGTTGTCAACAATGCACTTGCAAATAAAACCACTGTTCCTTTTCTGAATGTCATTGTTCAGGATCTTCAGACCTAGAACATTGAAACAATCTCCATATCACAGTGAAACTTCATGGAGGATCCCAGGCCTATTCTCCTCTACAAAAATGTAAGGGATCTCTGCCAAAAATCTTTATGACCCAATAATTAAGCTTGAATAACACACCAAAAGCAACTTCCAGGCAACTATGAAATAGAATTTGGGATGGCACGGTGGCTCAGTGGTTAGCACTGCTACCTCACAGCACCAGGGACCCGGGTTCATTTCCACCCTCAGGTGACTGTCTGTGTGGAGCTTGCACATTCTCCCCGTGTCTGCGTGGGTTTCCCCTGGGTGGTCCGGTTTCCTCCCACAGTTCAAAGGTGGATTGGCCATGCTAAATTATCCAAAGTGTGCAGGGATGTGCAGATTAGGTGGGTTATAGGGAATAGGTTTGAGTGGGATGCTCTGAGGGTCGGTGTGGACTTGTGGGCCGAAGGGCCTGTTTCCACACTGGAGGGATTCTATGATCTATGACAAGTGTTACAAATTTGCATGTTACAAATTGTTTCAATGTGAGATATCTTCTATTGCGGACCATTAGTTACATGTAAATGGGGAATAAAACACTCACAAGAGCTGTACAACAAAATGGTTATAAAGTATATATTGCATTTGTTCAAAACACACAAGGATGATAAAGTGGATTTAAAAACTGCATATGAACAGAGTATAAGATAAAAACATATTCCTGAGGTGTTCATATGTGTTAGCAGCAATGTTGTTGACTAAACACAGTTGAAAAATGGGTTAATTGATGTTTTGACATCAGGAGAGAAAGACTTCCAACAGAATGAATCTGGCATTTAAACCCATACAATAAATTTATATTCAGCACTCAATCAAGAAACAGATAACAAAATAATGAAGTACATCACTCAAATTCGCACAATGTTTGATGGCTTGGTTATTCTGTGACAGTAGATTTTTGAATTTATTTGATTTATTACAGCCATGTGCCCAAGGTACAGTGAAGAGTTGCCTTAACGTGTTTTATAAGCAGATCATACTATACAAGTGCATCAGGGTAATAAAACAGAGTGCAGGATACAACGTTACAGCTGCTGAGAAGGTGCAAAGAGACATCAACATTGACATTAAAGATGTCTATTCAAAAGTCTGATAACAGCAGAGAAAAAGCTGCCCTTGAATCTGTTCATAGATAAATTAATTTATCGATGCTTGGAGAAATATCATCAGCATCCAGCAGGATGACATATTTTATTTTCACCAAGTGGAATGTAAAATATAAACCAGAATAACTATAGCCAACAGGCCCAAAACACAGGCAATTGGCTAAAGGTGACATAAGTCTGCAGCTTTATTGAATGACCACCTGAAGAAGACGAGAGGTGAGGTGGTGATGCAGAGATTGGAATCACTGCTCTTACAGGAGGTGAGTTGGGAGCTGGGAGGAATATAATTAGGGTTGGGTTCTGGCGGTGCCTGAACCCCAACAACATCCTGACTCTGCCAGGATTAATTAAGTGGTAGGGAGGCTCATGGGATCAACCTGCCAACTGAGGCCCTTAATAATAAATTAATGACCACTGAAGGGCCTCATCCTGGCCCCACTGGTAGCTGAAGGCAGTCTCGGAGTCTGGGAGTGCGCATAGCAGATAAAACTGTGCAGACAATGTGGCACCTCTGAAGCCAGGATTGAACCCCTATCAAAAACACTTAGTGTCTAACAAAGTAACTGGACTTCAGAAAGGGGAGCTGCTGAAAGCGAGCAACCACCATCAACATCCCCCACACCTCCACACAGACACTACCCTTGCTGGCAATTTCATCCTCAAACCTCCTGCGAATGCCTCTGGCTTGGTCAAATCGTATCTCTGGGGCTGTTTTTGTTTCCCCTCAGCATAACACATACTTTGCACATGTTCAGCACTAACTCATTACATTGGTCATGTATTATAGTCCAAATAAACTTAGTTCCAGCTTTCCCTGAATATTTCCATTTAAAATCTGTTTTGAAACTGGCTGGCTTCGAGCCTATGGAAAATCAACAGGTGGAATTCATGGGTAGTGAGCTATGAAATATGAGTATGTTTGGACTGTGTCTTTTAATGTTATGTTTTTAAAAACTGTAAACTGAAATGAGAAAGAATTGTTTAAAAAAACATGGTATTTGAAAGCCTGCAGTTTTGAAAGCAAGTAACCTAACACCCATTGCAAGCATCATGTAAGCAATTGTTTGAATAAACAGGAATTGAAGGTTGAGTTGGAGACTATTTGGAGCCGAGGGACTGTACTGATGCAGCTTTTGCTGGCAACAATAAATTGATATGGACTAGTGACTAGTTAACAATAACAAGAAAGGTTTTTATCTGCAGATAACTGTGTGATTGGTTCTCAGGTAACTGAATAGCTAGGAGCTGGGAATAAGTTACAGACAGAAAGAAGTGTTCAATCCTTCCCCAGCTCATGTGCAGTCTTTCTATTCTCTGCAGTCAAAACTCACTGTAAACCTGAAAAAAACCAGTTTATCTTTCTTGCAGCAGATGTAGGCTGTTATTTTTAACTGAGAAATCAGAAACTTTTCATAGGGGAACCAGCCACCTTGTGTCTCTCACTAGCCACTGGAAGCAACTGGAGAAAGGTGATTGACACAATGTACTGGCCAGCAGAAGAGTCCTAAGGATCATCTCAACAATATAACCCTGAACAAAGATGACTGAACTGTCGTTCCTTTTTTTTCTCTTCCGCATAGCCTATTTGACCTGTTTGTCGGTCTGTCTATGTATAAAGGGGAGTTTATATGGTGTTTAAAGTTTAATAACTAGTCATTTTTGTTCAGTATAGAAATATACTGCCTATATTTTCTATCAATCTAGGTCTGAAAGTCGATAAATTGGAAACTTTCCACGCTTTATAAAATCGTTAACTTTTGGATGACTCTGGGAATAGCAGGGCTCAATTTCTAATATGCTACCCCAGTGAATTATAACAGACTAGTACTTTTTAATTTGTTCTTTGAATGACATAGACTTTTAATGTACTGGATGGAAATTAGTAATCCCTCAGTAATCCTGTATGATTTTTTTTGCACACTGATATATATCATATTGAATACAGCTCTCACACGCAATGTTATCCTCATGTCTCCATTGCCTGTTTGCCTCTCTCTGGTCTGCTATGGTCTGTATCTCATCCTTTACTTTGGCATCATTAGCACATTCATTTCCCATTCTACTACAACCTCTTGACTGGTGCTGTCTTCCCCTGGTGACACAATGCAGATGGATGAGGACAAACCCTATTGATTCACCCTGATTCTGGGACTTTCTCCACAGTGGTTGGTCTGAGGCTGCTGCTACAATATCGGAGTGGCCACACTCTCCTTAATGCTGCTGGGACTGAGTGCTGCAGACCTTCTGTTTGGCCCTCCCTTTAAGGCATAGGGCCTTCACTGCCTGACTTTCATGGAATTCCATCTCAGCTTCCAGAAATGGCCACTGCAGTCATGAAATTTAGCCCACTGTGTCTTAGTTGTAAGTCATCTGAACTTTAACTCCCAAAAGCAAAACACTGGCAAAATTCATCATACTGAAATGACTAATTGTAATAGAAAGAATCAAATGATATTACACCATCCCCACCCCCATCTTCTCCGGCCTATGTCTGAAAAGTATCTTGACTTGGATGGGAAAAATTCAATTGTTGAAATCTATGTAGTAAAACTGCAACAGATGTGTTTATTCCATTCATTTATGGGATAAGAGCATCACTGGTTGGTCCAGCATTTATTGCCCAACCCTAGTTGTCTTTGAGAAGATGCTCTCATCAATCACTGCAGTCTAGTTGCTGAAAGACAGAGAGAGGGTTCCAACATTTTGACCCAATGACACAGAAGGAACAGCAATATATTTCCAAGTCAGCATGATGAGTTACTCAGAGAGGTACTTGCAGGTGGTGGTGTCTCTATGTATTTGCAGCCTTTGACTTCTAGATGCAAGTGGTCATGAGTTTGGAAGCCAAACTTTTCCAATGTAGTGCAACACTGCTCTCAAGTTAAAGCCAAATACCTAAAGGACTCTAAGGACTTGAAACTGCACATTCTTTATTCTTCTATTTTGTGCCAGGCATATTCCCTTTTAAAATATTATACCTGTTGTGATTGATGTTTGATGTGGCATTTTATTGTTTTTCTCAGGGTTAGTAAGTAATAAAATTGCTTTTTCTTAAATGCAGAAAAACATTAATTTTAGATGAGTACCACATTTTTATTAAAGTGTGTTATAGCTGTATGCTAAATAGAATTAAAACTCTTTGTTATAGACAATAACAGAGATAAAGGGAGGGAAGGTGAATCACACCTTCTCATCTATCTATAGTAAAATACACCAGTTCCAATACAGCAGATCCTACTGGTTAATTCTGCTACCTCTGAATGTATACTGCCTTGTTCTGCAAGAGAGAGGCAATGTCATGTCATCTGTTTGCCTAGTGTGGCTATCACAATTTAAATCAGTACTAGTGATACAAGCTGCGACATGTGTGTGTAAGGCTTGCTACAATGCAGTACAGGCTGAACTGAACTGAACCGCTATGAATATTAGATATGTATCCTGATTGATAAAGATTTTTGGTAAGTAACTAAATGGGATGTGGTGAACTGAGCAGTGGCTCTCTGGTGTTGCAGTCAGTACGATATGATATTTGAAGATGCATTCACTGACTTTGATGACGTATATCACATCTTTAAACTTATCTTGAAACTGAAACCAGCTTCTCCAGGTTTGACTCCTGACATTGACTTCCATAGCAATGTGACTTTACCTTTTGACTTGTATCTGGAGAATCTCCTGTCTTCATGAGAAGACAGCACATCTCTCCTACTCTCTACATCATCCATTCAAGCCCAGTCAGCAAAACCCCAAGCTCATTCTTTCCCATATTTTATCATTTGTCATTTTTCCCAGGCCACAGGCATTTAAATATAATTCACACTAATTGCTGCAGCCACAATACTCCCTCACTTGATAAGGTACAGCCTGAGTTTAAGCAGCTGAGGGTAGCTTTCCTTGGTGCTGTAAGGTTATGATTTTAACTCATCTGCTGAAGCCTGCAATTGATGAATAGTGTGATTGTGTACAGAAATCTTTCTAATTCACAGGAATCTCAAGGTTGGTGAATTACTCACATATCATGATGCCCATGCTTATTTTAAGGGGCTATACGATTTAGATTCTTGGTTATTTTTAAATCCAAAGCCACATTTCTGCCTTACACATTATCATAGCCTTTTCATATCATTTATAAGCCTTTTGATTCTCTGCTGACCAGTTCCAATCATTTTCTATAGACAAGCCAAAAATTCCAATTTAAAGGATGGATCATCGGATGACACTGGATATTTCCTCTTAGTTTGTTCACGTTATAAAAAAACCCGATCACAACCTAATCAATTTGAATCAAGTCCTCAGTGGAATTACTTTAGACCAGGTCATTACTGATTTAGGGATTAATATAATTAATTTAAAAATCTGAATTAGAAGCCCCAAAGAATAGATCATCTAGAAATTCTATATTTATGGTGGAGGATGGTTTAATGTCTGATAATGATTTTAATATGTTATTAAATCCTAAATATGGGAAACACTTATATTGTAATAGACTCCTACCTTTCCCAAGCTTGGGAATGTCACTAGATGTGAAACAAAATAACATTGTTCTTCCAGCTTTCATCTCAAAAGGCAAATATTTATCCAAAAGGGTTGCCAAATTGTATTGTCTGCAAAGTATGCTGAAAAAGAAACCAAATTCAGATTGGCATCCTGCATTGTACCGATGTAGTAATTCTACTTTGCTGTTTCTATTCTGAGGCTTCTCAGAAAATGTTCCAGACTCTGAGTTTGTGCTGATGGGCAGGATCAATGGTGCAAAACACTTATCTAGACATGTAAATAATATTAGAATCATAAGAGGAAAGAAATCCTTATATTACCTTCTATTTGAGTTCGTCTTGTTTGTAAAAGTTAAAAGATAAAACATAATTTCTCCCTACTCAATTTCTTTCATTGCCTTACAAAAGGTTCAGGATGTATGGCTTAACTTTGACCAACATGCAAATTAGAATCAGCAGCCTGTTTTATATCTCACTTGACTTTTACTTCTATTGAAGTCAAGTCAATGAAAATAAAAGGCTGGGAGGAATGTAAAATGGACTGCTGTGTCACCATCACTTGTTCATATTGTATTAAAACCTACCCTTAAATCCTTAAGCATTTCTGCATCCTCCTGTACAAATGATCAAAGACTAAGTATAAATTAAAAGCAAGTCATTTTGATACATCTGTTTGAAGTGTGCAGTTGTCTATGTTGGAAATAATTAGGTTTTAAGAATGGTGTGGGTAATGGACGTTTAAAGTTACTTTGCCCATTGATATACATGCATGTTTGTTTCAAAAACGATCCTGGCAGCCTATAACATAATTAAAATGTGAAGCATTTCTTAAAATTAGTGATCAAAAATTAGTGACTAGGAAATGTAAATTGCCTTTATTGATTGAGTTTTGATATCTGGTCACAGCTTCAGTTTTTCAATAATCTAAAGGAATTAATGAAGCACAGCTAACATCTTGGTGATGTTCTGGTCTCCTAATTAGCAAAATGCATGAAGTTGTGTAAATGGACTGAAAAAATTTGTTTTGACAAATACAAGCGAAAAACTTGGTTTTACTTATATAGAATCCTGCAGAAAGGCAAGTATCCCAATGATATTGCGATGGTTTAGGAAAACAATGTCAATGGTGAAATATATCTTCAAATTCAACCCACTTTCTTTAGTTATCCATTAACCCACTGATTTCTATGCAAATTACTTTTAGATAGCCATAAGAATTTCTACTGACCTTAGATAAGAGAACAAAGCTATCCCAAACTGTTTTATTAATCTCTCTCTGGTATACCCTGGATAGCTCTTGAGACAACTGAATAAGTGATGGAGTAGAGGGGAGACTCAGGTGTTGTTGAAGCATAGTTCTAAGAAGAGAAAATATTAAAATAGTGCCTTATCATGTTGACAAATGTTTAAAAATTTCTAGACAATAAACAACTTTTTTGGGACATTGTAATTGTGGTCATGCAACTAAGTATAGCAGCCAATAATATCCGATGAACAGCAATTTGATTAATCACCAGTTTATTTGGTACAAATTGAGGAAGGAAAGTTGGCCCTAGAACTGGAGAACTTTCTGCTTTTTTTTTCATTCGTTCATGGGATGTGGGTGTCGCTGGTTGGCCCAGAATTTATTACCCAAGCCTCACTGGCCTGGAGAACATGGTGTTGAGCTGTCTACTTGAATGGCTGCTGCCTATTTGCTGTAGGTACCCTCACAATGCTGTTAGGGAGCGAGCACCAGTTTTTGACACAGCAAAACTGAAGCAACAGTGATGCAGTTCTAAGTTAGGCCTGGAAGGGATAGAGTTATAGAGTCATACAGCACAGAAACAGACTCTTCGGTCCAACTCGTCATGCCAACAAAGTTTCCCAAACTAAACCAGTCCCATTTGCCTGCATTTGGTCCATATCCCTCTAAATCTTTCCTATTCATGTACATATCCAAATGTTTCTTTTTAAATGTTGTAACTGTACTGCACCTACTACTTCTTCCAACAGGTCATTGCACACATGAACCACTGTATGAAAAAGTTGCCGCTCAGGTCCCTTTTAAATCTTTCTTTTCCTCACCTTAAAATTATGCGCCCTAGTTTCGAAATCCTGCAACTGCTTGTGTTTCTGCATATCATCATAGAACCCCTACAGTGTGGAAGTAGGCCATTCAGCCCATCTAGTCCACACTGACCCTCAGAAGAGCATCCCACCCAGATCCACCCCATCCCTACAACTCCCAAGGCGACTTCCCCTAGACTGCAAATCACCAGACACTATGGGCAATTTAACATGACCAATCTACCTAATCTGCACATTTTTGGATTGTGGGAGGAAATCTGAGCACCTGGAGGAAACCCCTACAGATAAAGGGAGAATGTGCAAACTCCACGCAGGCAGTCACCCAGGGAATCAAACCCACGTCCCTGGCTCCGTGAGTCAGCAGTGCTAACCACTGAGCCACCATGCTGCACATCCGCTGCTCATCTAGATGGTATTGGCCGTGGGTTTAGTAAATACAGTCTGAGGAATTTTGGTGAATTTTTGCAGGTAATCTGGGAGATGGCACACTCTGCTGAAACTGAATGTCTTTGATGGAGGAAGTGAAGAGAATATTTATATCTATGTAAGTATATCAATGTTATTGTATTTAACCTTAATAGTTTCACTATGCTGATGACTTGTGCATAGAATCTCAGGACCATCCTCCATTGCAGGAGCCAAGTTGTGCACTAATTGAGCTAAACACTTGCTATGCAATTAATCAGCTATGGTCAAACCTGAAAAGATACAGATAAGGTCTTTTACTCTCATGAGTGGAGATGCAGGCAAGAATTTAACATGCTTTGATATGGAAAATAACTTTAATCAATATACATTAGTGTTCTTGTAATTTCAGATACCTTGTGGATGTCTTGTATGGGTCTGACACCATCGGTTCTTCTTATTGATAATAATTTAATCTATATACACCTTAGCTGGAAAGTAACATAAACCAGTAAATTACATATTATTATATATTACTTAATAGCTAGTTCCACTACATCAGATATGTATGATGTTGTCTTATGTTATGGACCAGACCACCCCCTCAAAACATTTTAATGTAGCCTAGATCCTAACTTTTCCTTATTTTAAAGGCATATATAAAGTGTCTATTTGAGACACAATGCGACAGGTCGAACTACAAAACACAATTTATTTAAACACTGCAGTTAAAATATAACCAAAGAAAGAGGAATTTAGAATAGCTTAACTCTACTGGAAAACTTAACAGAATAATCGATACAGTAACTATTACTAACTAAATGTTCCAATATAGTAACATCTCATAAACACACCCCTTGGCAAAAAAAAAAGAAAATTCAGATACAAGTTCTCACATGCAGTTCTCCAATCCAGGAGGAAAATAAATCAAAAGAAAATTTAGAGATAGTAGCAGCCAGAAGACATTCACTGAAGCTTCCAACTCATTTGAGACCCCAAAAGCTTCTGATGCTACTGGAAAAACCAAAACCCAGAAATTTGGATCCATGAGAGCTGGCCACACCCATTCAGGCTGTTAAAAAAGCACCAAGGCCTCCCAAGCTGTTTACTCAAGTGGTCTTCAGTAGCTAGCTCTGCAGCTTTGCTTCAAAAAAAAGGACAAGATAACCTCTCAAAGTGACAGAATCATGCACTTGTGAGCTATCAGGCTCAACGTAAGAACAAAGAACAGTACAAGCACTTCAGCCCACAATGTTGTGCCGACCTATTATCCTACTCTAAGATCAAACTACCCTGCACACCCTACATTATACTTTACATTACACCCTTCTTATACATTATATGTGCCTATCCAAGAGTCGCTTAAATGTCTCTAATGTATCTGACTCCACTGCCACTCCCAGCAGCGCATTCCACACACCCACCACTCTCTGTGTAAAGAACCTACCTCTGACATCTCCCCTATATCTTCCTCCAATCACCTTAAAATTATACCCCTTCATAATAGTCATTTCTGCCCTGGGAAAAAATCTCTGGGTATCCACTCTATCTGTGCCTCTCATCGTCTTGTACACCTCTATCAAGTC
The DNA here is from genome assembly GCF_021869965.1 of Rhincodon typus. Lineage (NCBI taxonomy): Eukaryota > Metazoa > Chordata > Chondrichthyes > Orectolobiformes > Rhincodontidae > Rhincodon > Rhincodon typus. The sequence continues at coordinate 22,318,199 of NC_063339.1, forward strand.
ACCTCTCATCCTTCTTCACTCCAATGAAAAAATCCCTAGCTCCCTCAACCTTTCCTCATAAGGCCTGCCCTCCAGTCCAGGCAGCATCCTGGTAAATCTCCTCTGTACCCTCTCTAAAGTTTCCACATCCTTCCTATATTGAAGCTACCAGAACTGAACGCAATATTCCAAGTGTGGTCTAACCAGAGTTTTATAGAGCTACAGCATAACCTTGTGGCTCTTAAATTCAGTTCCCCTGCCAACGAAAGCCAACACACCATACACCTTCTTTACAACCCTACCAACTTGGGTAGCAACTTTGAGGGATCTATGGACGTGGACCCCAAGATCCCTCTGTTCCTCCACACTGCCAAGAATCCTGCCATTAACCCTGTATTCTGCATTCAAATTCTACCTTCCAAAATGATTCACTTCACACTTTTCTGGTTTGAATTCTATCTGGCACTTCTTTGCCCAGTTCTGCATCCTGTCAATGTCCCGTTGCAACCTACAACAGCCCTCCACGCTGTCCACAACTCCACCAACCTTCGTGTCATCAGCAAACGTACTAATCCCCACTCTACTTCCTCATCCAAGTCATTTATAAAGATCACAAAAAGTAGAGGTCCCAGAACAGATCCCTGCGGAACACCACTGGTCACCAAGCTAAAAATACTGGTCACCTTACTGCTTTAACTATATGCTGTTAACTCCAAGAATAATCACTGAAACATACTAACTAGTTCCTCCTAGGAGCAGTCTTTCATATCTTGATGGGCAGAGCTTATCTTTTAATGGCAGTTAGCCCTTTCAGGTACAAACTGCCTTACACAACAGGAGTATTGTTAAAGCTCACTCGAAGTTTCAAAGATCACATCAACAAAGATGAAGATGCAGCCAGAAAAAAAAACATTTTAAGCAAGAGAGATAGTAGGAACTATCGATGCTGGAGTCTGAGATAACAAGGTGTAGAGCTGGATGAGCACAGCAGGCCAGGCAGCATCAGAGGAACAGGAAAGCTGAAGTTTCAGGTCTGGATCCTTCTTCAGAAATGGGGGGTGGGAAGGGGACTCTGAAATAAATAGAGAGAGGGGCAGGCGGTGATAGAAGGTGGATAGTGGAGCAGATAGGTGGAGAGAAGACGGACAGGTCAAGGAGGTGGGGATGGAGCCCGTAAAGGTGAGTGTAGGTAGGGAGTTGGGATGGGGGTTGGCCAGTTGGGAGGGAGGGCCGGGTGGGTGGGACGGAAGATGGACAGGTCAAGGAGGCGGGGGTGAGTCTAGTAGGTAGGAAGTGGGGGTGGGGATTGGTCAGTGAGGTGGGAGGAGTGGATAGGTGGGAGAAAAGACGACAGGTCAAGGAGGCGCAGATGAGCTGGGCTGGTTTTGGGATGAGGTTGGGAGTGGGGAGATTTTAAAGCTTTTGAAGTCCACATTGAGACCATTGGGCTGCAGGGTTCCCAAGCGAAATATGAAGTGCTCTTCCTGCAGCCTTTGGGTGGCATCGTTGTGGCACTGGAGGAGGCCCAGGATGGACATGTTGTCCAAGGAGTGGGAGGGGGAGTTGAAGTGGTTCGCAACTGGGAGGTGCAGTCATTTGTCGCGAACCGAGCGTAGGTGTTCCACAAAATGGTCCCCAAGCCTCTGCTTGGTTTCCCTGATGAAGAGGAGGCCAAATCGGGAACAGCGGATACAGTATACCACATTAGCAGATGTGCAGGTGAACATCTGTTTGATGTGGAAGGTCTGCTTAGGGCCTGGGATGGGGGTGAGGGGGGAGGTGCAGGGGCAGGTGTAGCACTTTCTGCGGTTGCAGGGAAAAGTGCCGGGGTGGTGGGGCTAGTGGGAAGTGTGGAGCGGACGAGGGGGTCACGGAGAGCGCGGTCCCTCCGGAAGGCAGATAAGGGTGAGGAGGGAAATATATCCATGGTAGTGGGGTCAGATTGCAGGTGGCGGAAGTGGCAGAGGATGATGCGTTGAATCCGGAGGTTGGTGGGGTGATACGTGAGGATGAGGGGGATTCTGTTTTTGTTGTTATTGCGGGGAGGGGGTGTTAGGGATGAGTTGCGGCAAACGCGAGAGAAGCGGTCGAGGGTGTTTTCGAATACTGTGGAGGGGAAATTGCGGTCCTTGAAAAACGAGGACAGCTGGGAAGTCCGGGAGTGGAATGCCTCATCTCAGGAGCAGATGCAGCAGAGGCGGAGGAATTGGGAATAGGGGATGGCATTTTTGCAGGAAGGTGGGTGGGAGGAGGTGTATTCTAGGTAGCTGTAGGTGTTGGTGGGCTTGAAATAGATATCAGTTTCGAGGTGGTCACCAGAGATGGAAACAGAGAGGTCCAGGAAGGAGAGAGAGGTATCAGAGATGGTCCAGGTGAACTTAAGGCTGGGGTGGAAGGTGTTAGTAAAGTGGATGAGCTGTTCGAGCTCCTCGTGGGAGCACAAGGCGGCGTCAATGCAGTCATCAATATAACGGAGGAAGAAGTAGGGGATGGGGCCAGTGTAGCTGTGGAAAGGGACTGTTCCAAGTATCCTAGAAAGAGGCAGGCATAGCTTGGGCCCATGCGGGTACCCATGACCACCCCCTTTGTCTGCAGCAAGCCACTCTAAATAGGGGACTGATCTGAGGACTTTGCAGATAGCTGCCCTTTCCCTGTTACAATAAAAGCAAAGTAATACAAATGCTGAAGACCTGAAACAAAAACACAAAGTGACTGAACAGGTCTGGCAGCATATGTGGAAAGCAAAACAAAGATAACGCTTTTGGTCCAAAATTACTTTGAACTGAGGGAAACTTAAAAATAATTTTTTATATGCTTTTGGCAAAAGGGGGAGAAGAAGCAAATGGAACAGATTGGGAGATGCCCAGAGCAAATGGCAATAGGAAAGCTAATTGTAGTAGTGATGAGATCTTGATGAGGTATCAGTGTAAATGTTGGGAGTTAGTAGCAGAAAAGAGGTCAGCCCTTCTGAGAGAAAATCCATGTAAACAATACACTGGGAGTGTGAGGAGGGAATGTAAACAAATGGAAGACAATTGTCTTGGTCGCAAGATGTTGAATGCAATAGTGAGCCCTGAGAGCTGTAAAGTACCTAAGTGGAAACTTATGTCCCATTCGCTTACCGTGGGACTTCTTTGGAACACAGCAGAAGGCCTCAGACAGAAATGTTAGTGGGAGTGCATTGAAATAACAAGTGACTGGACGGTCAGGTTCATTTTTACAGACAGACAAAGGTATTGGCAACTAGAAATAGTCATGGAGCCAAACAAGTTCTGTGACTGTGAACAGGTATCCTAATGATGAAACAGTTTGTAGATTTCCTTTTACTACCAGAGCCATATGGCCATGAAGATCTGGATCATGTTTTCAAGTCTTGCAACATGTGATATTCTGGTTGAAGTTTGCCTTTATCAACCTTTCTTTCCTTATCCTTTTAAGATTAAGCAAACAAGTAGAGAGAGTTCCTGCTGGGACACAGTAACAAAAAGCAAACAGCCAACCAAAACTGGCAGAACTGTAACAGAAACTTACCAAAATTAAACTGCAATATCAATGATGCACCCCTCCTCCACTTTCTATGCTGAGTATTGGTCCTGTCTAACTATTGGTGATAAAGGATAGACCATTGATGAGTCTAAACAGAAAAGGCAACTGTGTCACATAAGGTAGTTTAATTCATGATAGCAGTGTGTACAGTTTACATTATTGGCCAGGTATTATTCCTGTGAATTTTCTGGAGCTGTAATAATATCTGATACCTTTTCCTCTTTATTCATTGACAGGATGAAGGTGTCACTGGTTAGGCAGTTTTAATGCCTATTCCTAATTGCCCAGAGGATAGTTAAGAGTCAACCACATTGCTGTGGGTCTGGAGTTAGATGTAGGCCAGACCAGGTAAGGATGGCAATTTTCTTCCTTCAAAGACATTAGTGAACAAAATGGGTTTTTCCTGATAATCGACTCACGGTCATCGTTAGGTTCTTAATTCCAGATATTTATTTAATTTCCACCATCTGCCGTGGCAGGATTTGAACCCAGGTCTCCAGAATGTTATCTGGATCCCTGGATTAACAATCCAGTGATAATACCACTAGGTCATCACCTCCCTATACCTTTGAATACTCATGCAGAATACAATTGCTTCCACCCAAAAATGCCACTAATGTGGCATCATAGGATTGAGTAGAGCTTAATGCAACACTAAGTCCTTCAGAGACATTATCATACACAACCGAAGATCTTCAACTCTCGGGTGAGAGCCTATGTGGAGTGGTGGCAAAGAAAGGTATAGTGACACAATGAGGAGAAGAAGAACCTCTGAGCCAAGCTCTGGTCAGTAGACTTCTTAGATATCACACAAATAACCAATTACTTTAGGATTCATTTTCAGATGGGAAACCAAGTATGTTCTTTGATCATGTGCTTAAATGGAAAGTTTGAGGCTGGATGGAAATTCCTCAGGGCTCACTGGTGATTGGTGGTGAACTGCTGGGACCCCTCATAATTTCAAAGGAAACTCGCCCATTGGCTTGGATACAATTTTGTGCTATTGCCTCATTGATGGGACCAATTTTCACTGAAGAACTATTGAGATATTATTAAGCCAGCTAATGAATAAACATAAACTATCAGGCTTAGAACAGTACAATTTTGTGGTCAATTAATCTAAAAATAAACATCCATTACACGGTAGCGTATGATTCCATGGAATACTGAACTGCCCTTTATAATGCTAATTGTATCATATTCAAAGATGTTTCATGGCACAAATCACTTGACTTATTATGTTGCAAATTGCAGAAACACTGTGTGAACGCATGCTTTCAATTAACATTAGTTCAGCAGTTACTATTAAAAATGTTTAAAAAACTGAGCACAGTGAGCAATACTTGCAAATAAATAAGACAAAATTTGAGAGATAGATCATAGCCTTTAAGAGAAAATAATCCCTTTGTTTCATTTTGCTGAGGCATTTTAAAAATACTGTTTTGCTTTCTATTATATTAACAATTATGTATCTGAAAGGCAAAGAAATGCTTGATGGGGGTAGATTTCCATTTGCACAACCGAGTGCAGTGACACTGAGACAGACTTCTGGGAGGATAACGTAATGAGTAGGATTGCACTCTCATGCCAAAGCTTGCCCAATTTTGTGGCCATTTAGTCAAATCAAGGGGAAATCTTACAGGCATTATTATAGACATGCAGGACTTGCTTTCCATTTGTACATTTTTCCACTGCAGTACAGATTCATAATGTGACCGCCAGCTAACTTTAACTAAGTGATGTGAGCAGGTGAAATGATGTTTTTTATGGCTCATCTAATTTAATGACCTATAGAAGTGACAGCACCATAGAATCAGGAGGGCTACAAAATTAGCACACATCCCACTCCTGTCATTTTCAGGTCAGGCAGGTTAAGTTAAAATTACACTTATAATTGCTCGATTCTGCATAAGGTACACATGCTATTATTTTTAAAATTAGCTGCAAAATGAAGTTTCCTCCTTCAGCATCCATTGCGTTCAGATGGAAACATTCTTTCCCAGATATTCAGGGGAATGTAAGACAAAAGTCAAAAATGCTCTTTGAGGAAGGATCACTGTGAGGTGAATTTATGCTCCCTTTAGTGACGTGGACAGTGTTTGGAAAATATGACAAGAGTAGAAAAATCAGAATCTCAAATTCGAGAAAAAAATTCTAAGTTCGTAATTAAGGTTTTAACAGTAAACTTAAGAGTTGTCAAATAATGAAACACACTTTCCCATACTGTCGTTGTACTGTCTGAGGTGCTGATTGTTTCTTTGCCAGCTTTACAAAATTACTGAAATCAGGCATAAAAACCTTCATCATCCTCGTCCGCACACACAGCATGCATTGGGTGCATTAAAAATTCTAACTGCTGACAGCAAAGTACTTTATTCTAACAGAGAAGAGACACTGAAGTATGCACCAAAGAATCACTTTGGTGTTGATGAGTCTTTTAAATTTTGCCTGCAGCATGTAATTTGCACCCTGTAGATGCATGCTTCTTCGTGCAATGAAAAATTCATGCACTTAAAAACTAAATATACTGCCACCATTTATAACATGTTGGCTAACATATTTCATTGGAGAGCAACAAATGCAAATACTTGGATTTTAGACAAGTCAAAACAAAAACTGCTTAAAACCAGAAGTCTGCTCCTATGATGCTGCTTGGCCTGCTGTGTTCATCCAGCTCTACACCTTGTTATCTCTAAAACCAGAAGTTCTTCTGCTTGTAATGGTGCTACTTATACAGGTTTCCTCCTTCAGCTTCCATTGACTTCAGATGGAAACATTCCTTCCTAAACATTCAGGGGCATATAAGACAAAAGATGAAAATGCTCTTTGATGAAGGAATACTGTGAGTTGACTATAATCCTCTCTTTAGTGATATGGACAATGTTTGGAGCATATGACAAGAATTGAAAACTCAAAATCTTGATGTCGAGAAAAAAGTTCCAAGTTCGTAATTAAGGTTTTAACAGCAAGTTTAGAGTCTCACTAATGAGCTTCGTCTAACCTTGTTTCCATATATTTACATTTCATTATCAGCTCAACCCATCTCATTTCTATGCACCTCTCTGATCTCCTCTCCTTCCCTGGAAAACGAATGGTGCCAAATTCCAAAGTGAAACTGACAGCAATTACCTGGTGGTAGCAGCTCGTTGCTTGCTTCTCGAGACCATCTGTCTTCACCACAAAGTCCCTGCATGCTCCACAAACATCATCCAATCACCAGCCTCACCACATCATCATGGCTGCTCTCAGAACATCTCACAAACCACTTCAATCCTTCAGGATTCCACTTTGAAGTTCAGGACACTCTGTTTTGCATACTTCTGCTAATTGCATTATACAAAGAGTTACGTATGCATCTGATCCATCAACAAAGATTCTTAGCTTTACTTCTTACTGTGCGCTCGCTTTGGACTTACTTGGTGCCTCTCAGCCTCTCCGGCTCATATCGCTTTTCAGAACATAGGGAGAGGGAGGCAGATTTTCACAGCCAAGAGCACTGAACAGTCAAGGGGAAGACATGTTGCTGAATGACACCATTCTATATCAATGTCATATCTGCAGCATGTGCCAGCAGCTTACACAACAGACTCACTGCTTGTGCATCAAATAAATGACCACTGTTAAAAATGAAATGGAAACCAGTCTTTAGTGGGGGCAACCATTCTATTGTCAGTCAGTGGTAATGCTATAGTTATCAAGAGGCTCATCTGACTCCAACAGAGGGGCTCCGACACAATCAATCCTACAGGACAACTGTCATCAGTCCAAGGATTACAGCCAAGTGAGTTGGAGTGCAGTGGAGACATCAAACCAGGGTGAGTGCAGAAATTTCCCACAATGGGGAAAGGGAGGGACTGAATGCAATGCCAATGGATGTAAGAGCGTTTAGTGGTGATGCAGAAGAAGTGGTGAAGATTCTCCAGTCAGTGAGTTGGAAGTGCAATGTCCAGGAAGGGTTAATAGTTTGGAGGGATGAGGTAGGTAAAAGCCATTGAATGGACAGCTGGTATTTAAGTACAGTGCCAAATATTGCAAAGTTCCAGTAGCAGCAAGTACTTCTGCATCTTCTGCCACACATTTCCACAAGATGGCTATCATAGAAACCAAGTACATAATTAATGAGATGAAGAGCAGAATATTTTTTGAGAAAATTTGGCAAAGGCCATGGCAGACTACCAGCCATAAGTGCTCCGCCATTCAAGAAGTTCATGACTGATCTGATAATCCTCAACTCATCTTTCCTGCCTTTTCCTCATAACCCTTGAGTCACTCACTGTCTCTCTCAGCTTTGAATATATTTGCTACAGTCAAGAATTTCACAGATTCACTACCCTCTTAGAAGAAATTCCTCCTTACCTCTGTCTTAAATGGGTGAATCCATATTCTGACATTATGCCCTCTGGTTCTAGACTCTATTACAAGCAGCAACAGCCATTCTGCATCTACCCTGTCAAGCCCTGAACAATATCATATGTTTCATTACTGTTGCCTCTCATTCTTCTAGATTCAAATGAGAACTGGCCCAACCAATTTAAGATGACAAGGTGTAGAGCTGGATGAACACAGC
>NC_063339.1:22326690-22379534 GCF_021869965.1 Rhincodon typus
TGGCCTGCTGTGTTCATCCAGCTCCACACCTTGTCATCTCAGATTCTCCAGCATCTGCAGTTCCTACTATCTCCCAACCAATTTGACCTGTCTCTCCATACCTGGTATCAGCCTAGTGGACCTACTCTGAACTGTCTCCAATGCCAGCATATCTTTGCTTAGATCAAGGGCCTAAAACTATTTGGTCTGACCAGTGTCTTGTATGAATTTATCAAAACCTGCATAATTTTTATACTCCATTTCATCTGCCTTCCTTATTACCCACTGAACTTAGATGCTAGAGTTTTGTGATCATGGACAAAGACTCCCAACTCCCTCTGAATCCATGAATCTCATTTGAAAAAGCATTTTGAGAAGAAAAACATGGAAAATTCAGCTGATGTGCTTGGCATTACTTGGGCCAATCATGGCTTCCGTATATTGAATAAGTTTAATCACGAGATTGGTTTCCTGCTTTTTGCAACATTGTGCCATGCCACAATGTTTCATAATAACTTAAGTATCCTTAAAGTGTTGTCACATTATTGAGGTGCAGCAGAACATGGCAAACAATTTGCACCTTTCTGTGCAATAAAAGACCAGATAATTTTGAGTGGAGTTGTTGTCTCAGAAATGAACATTGGCCAGGAATACTGGAGCTCCTGCTCTTTGAATGCTGGAATAAGATCTGTGACCTCCAGCCATGTGGGTAGACGGAACCTTGCTTGCATCTCCAACGGTACAGCACTCCTTCAGTACTGCACTGAGACATCAACTTACATTATGTCCTCAATTGTTGCTTTTGTGCTCAGAGTACAGCAGAATTTAATGCAAAGTCACTATATGCGTCAGGCTTGGTCTTCCTGATTTGCAGCTCATTGCTCTTTATAGATATTTGTGAAAAAGCGTCAATTGCATTTGTCTCCGTACTAAAAGTTGTAATTCACTTCATATGAATTACTTCTGCGATGTTTCTTAGAGACTTCATAAAGTGTTATGTAACTGTAAATATCATCTTCCTTAAAGGCAGCATCACCCCTATCTTCTTTACATTTTTAATGAATGGTGAGAGAATGACTAACAAGCAGAAGTTAAATTGTTATTAATCTGTTTCTTGTGTTTGAATATGACTGCAATCAAATGTCAGTCAAGCAGCTTATATGGTTTCCAGTTAAGCTTTTCCAAACTGAATCAGTGACACAGCTTAAGCTACAAGTTCAATAACAGCACAAATAAAATAAAGTAACAAGGTGAACTAAATGACACTGAGCATAATCAACACTAAAAACCTATCACACACTGGCTGTCCTTCACTCAGCAACGAAATAAAGAATTTAACTGCAATTTTCAGTTCAGAAATGTATGTTTAAAAAAAAGCAGCCAAGAGAATGAATCACCTGATTTATCAGCATTTGTCAGCAGATGAAGTTGGATCAGGCCACAATGGCAGTCACTAGGGAACATCATGTTATGGACCTTTTTCATTTAGTGACGTGAATAAGATTATTCTGCTTCTGCCTTCAACAGAGAAAGAAAAGGAAGAGTGGTGTCAAGAAGGCACATTTCTTCTTTATGCTATATCCACTAGGAATCAAATGGATGATTCATGACTGAATCAAGAAACTGAGCAACCACCATTGGCACATTCAGATAAAGTAGCGCTCTCTTGCTTGCAGAGGCTGTGACATAATGTTGGTGTTTTAAAGTATTCAATAGGATTCAGTGTCTAACTTAGGGTAAGTACGGGGTAAGTAAGCATTTAGAAGTTCATATCATTAGTAGGCTCATTTGTAACAAAAACTGATACTTTTTTGAGGGGTCACAGTATTAATTAACTTAGCTCTCAAATTTCTTCACTTAACCTTCTGCCTCTTATTTCTACATCCTTCTTTTAAGATAATCTATAAAATCAATCCCTTTCCCATCTTAATATTTTCTTTTATGTCTCAATGCCAAATTTTATCTGATGAAACTCTTTGAAATTGCTTTAGGATGCTTTACACATTAAAGGAGCTATTTAAGTGAATACCGTGGCTTGTTATTGAGTATGACAGGTCGGTGGACTTTCTGTTAAATTGTACTGGTTCATCCAATGCAATTTGCCTAGAATTGGAAGAAACCATAGATTGCAGAAGATTGCAGAATTTTAAGCAAAAGTTGTATTCAACAAAATTTATCTCTCCAACATCTTTGCACTCATTTCGAAATGATTATACTGGAAGCCAGTACCCCCCAACAAAATCACACTTGCTCCAACTTTATCAATCACCATTGGGAGTTTCCACTCAATGCACTCATTTGCAGGCTAAGCTCATTCTTACAGGTGCAACAACACCGCTCAGTGAGCTTAAAAGATTTCAAAAATCTTTTATTTTAATTCACTAAAAAACTAACTATTGTACCACAGAATGACTAGTAAGTTATCCATATATTTTATCAACTCAAATTTCTTGTAAATTAAAGCTGAATTTTACCATTTCTTACCAAAGTGTTTGTTTTGGTGAGATTTATGGTGGGTGGTATTTATGGTGTGCCATTCAACTGTCATTATTGAGGACATGGCAAGAAAGGGAAGTGAACTCCTTTCTTTACCAACAGGGATGTGGAGGTGCCAGTTGATGCAGATGGTGGTAAAAGGGTGTCTCAGGATTGCTCAACATATATTATGAGAGACTTCACTTGACACCACTTGGATATCATATGCTGCTTGATGCCCTAAAAGCCACCTAACATTAATAGCATGTGATGTTACTGCCCTGTCTTGCTAATTGCTGCTTTCTCCCGAATGGTGAGGAAGACCTATACTTTAAGGCAAGTACCTGAAGATACCAAGCATACAACTATATAGAAACCATTTATTCAGCAAAAAGAAACTCCAAAGAGTCCAAAAAGAGCCAGGTCCATAGCACTGTGGAGTGACCGAAGGCTCGTTGTTATTTAATCAACAGGAAGTTACATGATGAAAGGAAGTCCAAACCAAGCTCATTCATCCTGCAACTGGGCTTAGAGAGGTTCTATCTGGCTTCTTGCACTCAACAGTGCACAGCTCTATCATGGTTTTCTGGATGACCCTCCCAGTCAATGCCCTGATTCTCAGCATCATCCTCAGAGAGCTCCAGTACCCCCAGCATCTCGTTGACAATCAAGACTTCTTCCCTTTGTTTTCTCCAGTTGGGAAGGGCACTGCATACCACACCCTTTCTGGGCAACACAGCAAGGCCCCACCAAAGCAGTTCAGGCATCAAAAGTTTGTTCCCATGGGGTCATGGTCTATTCCACCATGACATTGGCAGAAACCTGAGCAGCCTTGTACCTCTGGTCTGTTTCAATTAGAGCAGCTTTTATATCCCAGTAGCCATCCCTGTATGGCCCAAGGACCTTGGAAGTAGATGAGAACAAGTGAGTTCTCTGATATTTTAGAGTCATCACACTCCCAAGATTGCTGATGCACACCTCCAAAATTTGGCATTGCTGGTCACACATTATGTGATTATTGATGAAGTGGAAGCCTTTTCTGTTGATGAACTCTTGAGGTTGAGGGCACTCTCAAAGTAAAGTGGGTGTTGTCTATAGTGTTCTACAGCTGGTGAGTGCCAACAATGGTAGAGAAGCCTACTGACTGTGCACCAGAGCCATGGCCTGAAGAAAATAACATCAGTTACATTCCAAATGCATTTATAGGGGGGAGGTGGGAACAGGTTGAGGATTGGAAGATGCCACACAAGTCCCCAGTTGCCCCTTGGACCTAATAATCTGCAGAATGTCGGAAATAGAACAGCATATCAATAATGGTATCCGTGAGCCTTTACATCAATTGCTATGGGAACCAATGTTATGACCCAGTATGTTATGGAGGATTCACAAGAAGGCTAATCTTATATTTCTATACGGGGCTCTACACCTTGTAATCTTATTTAGATATACATTGCAAAATCAGTAACTTATTCTGCCCACTCTGAATCCAGTGGCAGCTATTTTTCTTGTTATTGCACAGTTGAATTAAGTGCAAAGTTTGCAAGGTTTGAGCTACACATCCTAATCTGTGAGTTACCAACTCCACCTGAAAAGAACAATGATCACCATTCTTCATGTTCCCATTTGTGTCACTGTCCCTCTGTCCCCAGTGACCTTTCTACCTCCCTGCCCCGCCTTATCCATCCAGTCCCTTTATATTACTGTTAATGTTCCCAATTCATTCCCAAGCCCTTGACTTTGCAAATCGCCATGCCCTTGTGGGCCATAAACTCTGCACTCTCCTCTTGTTCAGGTCATGGTGATTGCAAGTTGTGAAAAAACCCTCGATCCCACCCTACATCTTCCTCCCCCTCCTACGGTCTACAAAATTCTTTTCTATCTGAATTGCCCCTTTCACTGTCATCATTCACTCAATGATCAAGTCCAATGAAACCCAGATTCAGACTTTAACTTCCCACTTTCCGAAGGACATAATAGACAACCATCTGTTGAGCCCACCAACAATTAATACCCAAACCCCAGGAATGCCAATGGCGCATTCCCTGAACTGACCTAGAACTGAGAAGAGCCCAGGCCACAGACAGGTGTCTCTACAGTACACTGCCTGATGGACCTGTGATTCTCAGATCAGTTGCATCTGACCTGCAGGACTGAGAGTGACCCAATCCACAGATGCAGGGACTCTGACCCCTGGATTCTGGACCAGACTGAGATTGGGTAAACATCTCGACTATCCATGGTGGCACCTCCTAACTGACCATTGGACTTTTACGTTCTAGTAAGGACTATTCCTCTTTGACTTCAAGACATGGCTGTTTTCGTGCATGGGATTGGTTAGATCAGTTGGCTGGAAAACTGGTTTGTCATGCAGTGTGATACCAACAGCATAGGTTCAATTCCCAATCCACGAAGGTTCCAACTTTTCAATCTTGCCCTTCTCCTGAGGTGTGATAACCCTCATATCAAGCTTAGCTCTAACGAGAGAGCAGCACTATAGTGCTCTGTGACTATGGCATCTTTACTTGCTTGATGCACTTCCAGTGTGTTTGCTGCATACACTGCTGGCACATGCTGCAGGTATGGCATTGACGTAGCACACTGCTGTACAAATTGATGACAAGCTGCCTGCTTCTCTACCTGTGTTAAATGCCAATGCAGGCCACAAAGCCTCTAAGTTAAAGCAGAAGAGTCTATAGACTAAAAAGCAATGCAAACCAAAGATGCTGGTGACCTCCAAGTCAGTGCAAAGTGAGTGAGTGCCAGGATAGTCAGCTAAGAGTCATAAGATGCAATGAATGTTGATGCATGCGTGTCACTGCATACAAAAACAGCCCGATAGAAGCATGGAAATCATCATTGACCCTGAGCTCCAATGTGAAGGGCTGAAGTGGCAAGACAGTTGCTCTGAGAGCTGGTATGATGATGTGTAAGGCTGGTTGTTTACGATGCTCATTTGCATTATTGAAGAGTGGAAGAGGATGAGCCATGGAACATTCAGATAGATGCTGGTGATGGGTGGGTGAATGCCCAGTGAGCTGCTGCTACCAGGGTAATCTTCTGGACTTTCATGTCAGGAAGTTACACCATCCAGTTTCTCAGAAAAAGAGGGTAAAATAGGGAACTGCATAGAAATGAGGTGGATTATCTAATTTTGAGCTGCAAGTTCATAGCATTTAGACAATCATGGCTCATTAGAAAGATTTAGAAGTTAAAGCTTAAATTTAACCTTTAGAGAAAAATTGAAAAGAAAATTCCTAATATTGAGAATCTAATTATTTTCATTCTCATTGTATTTTACCAAATTTTTCATTTTTAGATGATAGTATAAGGTAGGGGTGGAGGTTAGATAGACCTTAGGATTAGGGTAAAAGTTTGGCACAACATCGTGGGCTGAGGGGCCTGTACTGTTCTATGTTCTATGTCTGTGTTCTATCAGTGGGCACATCGGTCAAGTCAGTGAGCAATGTGCATTAGTATCAGATTCCTTATTAATATTAAACATGGGTTCATTACAGTGTCAATCAAACGGAATCCAGTTGCCATTCTTAAATTTATCAAGGATTATGTTTAAAGTAAGAATTTACAGATTTGTGACTGGATTACTGATTCTACCCCAAAGTGGAACTCAGCCCCAAAATCTACATCATTGTACTGGTAGTTGTCAATGGTATAGAGTAGGGTTTAAGGAATTCACCATGTATATGCCAAAGAAAGCCTTGCTTTCGTAGACTTCTCACACAATTACCAGTGGCTAGAACAGTATCTGTTGGGTGGAGCTGTGAAGCTACCTGAGGCCAGACTGTGCTTTAAGAATCAATGGGCTTTGAAATAACTTCCCTTTATATGCATAGTACTCGATTCTGGTCCAACTCCCTCAGAGCCAGCTCTCAGAGTGAACAGAACCTCTGACACTCCTGTTTATATCTGTCAGCCAGGACTCCCTGATTGGTTAACACATCCCCAATCAGGGAACTCATATTATATGAGATCCACCTGCCTGACCTCATTACAATCTCTACAGCTTTCATCCTCATCGATGGTTTTCTCAGCTTCTTCAATAGTGCCAAATACCCTGAAACCTTTCTTCAGCTTTGTGCAATCCTTGTGCCACTGTTTCTGTTTTTCCTACATTTTGCTTTTTTTTCAACATTGTACTTCAGTCAGTGTCAATTGCTGCAAATAGAATAAGGTAAAGGACAGTAAATCTTGCTTTGGCTTCACTTTCACCAACAGATTAATGGCAAATAGTATGATTATAGAATTAAGTATTATTTTAAATATAGGAAATATATACACATATACAAATATAAACATAAATTCATTACTAATGCCAAGAAACAATTGAGAAACATTTAGAGTGGTGTTGTTTTAGGCTTTTGTCTATCAAAAATCCCCTTAATATTGTAAAACGCGGATTTTAAAAATACAACAGCCAAATCAGTATAATTTTATTGAATAAACTAACTCCTGATCATGTATTAATTTTCTGGTGTGAGTATCCAAATATTTCACACATCTGAATTTTTTCTGTTGTGTTAGATATGCACTTTTCAGTTAAACTTGGAGGATGTATTATTGTTGGAAATAAAACACTGACATTAAAATCTGGGAACACTGACAGTTCTGTAAAATGGAAACATTCCATCCATCACAATTTATCAAGAAAATTGAGAATAGCTTAAACCATGTGGTATACAGTTTACAGGTCTATAATTGGACTCGCAAAAGATTTTGGCATGTGACTATAGGCCTCTAAGTCTTTCTGCAATACAATCAAGTGAATTACTTTTTATTGATACATACTGATGATCATGAATTCAGCTACTCAGTGTATTGCTGCCATCTACAGGTAATAACTTACCAAGGAGGTCAGATATTAATGCTAATTCAGCAGTTAGGATTTCAATCAGACAACTTGACTTTGACATGATTTGCGGGTTTACTAAATCTCATTTCCACGTTTGATTACATGAAGGAAAAAGGGATCACATTGACTCTAGCTTATTGGCAGTTCCCCTTTATGCTTCTGTTTGGCTTAAGTCAGCTCAGAGAAAATAGTTAAATGAAGGACAACGTGATGTTTCTCCATTCACCTATTGTTCGTGAGACACACCATAGGTGTTGTGATTTTTCAAACAGTGGGTGTTACTATGAATCTAATGCCACATCTAAACTAAAAGTGGCATGAATTTGATATCAAATATAATGTGAAAACAGTAAAAGTCAAGCTACAGTGCAAAGAACAAATAGAGTACAATCCCAATATTTTTCTAATATTTTCAAATTAGGGCAAGTTTCTCCTATTGAATGAATTACCCCTCTACATTGGGTAGCCATCCATTTAAAGTTCCATTATTGCAAATTTTCATTGCATTGAAGTTGTACTCAATATAACTGACATGATTAATTTGTAACAGACAATATGACAGACATTATCCACAGTGAGACTATTACTTGTTTCAATGGTAAATTGACAGAAGTCATAAAATTGGCCATTTTAAGAAACACGTACAATTAAAAGGTGCTTGCCGCATTTGATGATGGGAAATATAAAATGGGTAAATCAAGACATTGATTTCAGCTTTGATAAGTGTCAGTTAGCTATTTTTTGATGATATATACTGGAGACATAGACTACATAAAGTTTGATTTTTACAGCAAAGGTAAGAATGTGGCTTCCAACATGCACCATTTGTAAGCAGAAAGTTGTAGACCTACAATATGTGCAATTAAATGAGTAAAGGCAGTTGCTGTCGAGGTCACACAGATCTTCCACTATTTTTAGTACATCATTATCTCATTTGGAAATACGTATCATTAAAATACACATAAAGACTAGCAGATTCAACATATTCACCCAAAAGCTATTATATTCAGCCAAAAAAATTAACACTTGCCATTCCAAGTTAAGTTCATTTTTTTAATGCAGTTATAAGTTTTTATTATTCATAAACAAACTCTCTGGCCCTGAAAATTAAATTTTCAAAGTGCAAAGCATAATTCTGCTAATTTTAATTACAGTTGAAGAAATTGAAAATAAACAAAATAGTATTCTTTTTGTCTTCTTCTGTCTCATCTATCACTATGTTAATCATTTCCTTCCTAATTTATTCATTTTGTAATCTGTACATGATTTTGCATTTATGTAACTATTCTAACGAATGCCTCCTGGTTCACCTCTGTGGTTCAGGAAGGACATGCAAATCAATTGGTAATGAAATACATAATTTCCCTTAGCACTTCATTAGAGTGCACCAAGCTGAAATGGACTTCTAATCACTGCAGATTACAAAGCAAAAGTTATTAGAAAGACTGTTGATGAGTGTAAGTGTCATTGTTGGTGCTGACCATATCAAAACCTGACCATTAATTCTTCTGCATTTTGCGCAAAATGCTCATTCGAGTATGTATGTCGAATTCCAATTACATTAAACATCTCCTATATTATTGTCTACGGATTGAACCATGTTACCCTGATACACTAGAGTTTTAATAAGCAGTGGCTTTAGATCCTGAAAGCAATTATATTCAAGATTTCCTCTTCAAAGTTCCAGGAATGTACGTTTGTTTCTTTTAAGGAAGTTACAAAACTGTGCAAATTGCATCCATTTTATTTGGACTAAGTAAGCTTAATGGATCAAATTAGCTATTATTACTCAATATTTTTAAGCTCAATTTCCATGGAAGAATACTGTACTTTATGACTGTTATTCTGTATTCTTTTCAGCTTACCATGAAGACCTTGCCAATGTTAACCATTACGGGGGCCAAATGGTAGCCATTTATGGGGAGGTGATAGCCTAGTGGTATTACCACTGAACTGTTAATAAAGAGACCCAGATAATGTTATAGGGAGAGATAGTAGGAACTGCAGATGCTGGAGAATCTGAGACAACAAGGTGCAGGGCTGGATGAACACAGCAGGCCAAGCAGCATCATAGGAGCAGAGAGGCTGACGTTTCGGGCCTAGACCCTTCATCAGAAAAGGGGGAGGGGAAGGGGGTTTTGAAATAAATAGGGAGAGAGTGGGAGGCGGATAGAAGAGGGATAGAGGAGAGGATAGGTGGAGAGGAAACAAACAGGTCGAAGAGGCAGGGATGGAGCCAGTAAAGGTGAGTGTAGGTAGGGAGCTAGGAAGGGGATAGGTCAGTCCAGGGAGGACGGACAGGTCAAGGGGGCGGGATGAGGTTGGTCGGTAGGAGATGGAGGTGCGGCTTGAGGTGGGAGGAGGGGATAGGTGGGAGGAAGAACAGGTTAGGGAGGCAGGGACGAGCTGGACTGGTTTTGGGATGCGGTAGGGGGAGGGGAGATTTTGAAGCTTGTGAAATCCACATTGATACCATTGGGCTGCAGGGTTCCCAAGCGGAATATGAGTTGCTGTTCCTGCAACCTTCGGGTGGCATCGTTGTGGCACTGCAGGAGGCCCAGGATGGACATGTCGTCTGAGGAATGGGAGGGGGAGTTGAAATGGTTCGCGACTGGGAGGTGCAGTTGTTTATTGCGAACCGAGCGTAGGTGTTCTGCAAAGCGGTCCCCGAGTCTCCGCTTGGTTTCCCCGATGTAGAGGAAGCCACACCGGGTACAGCGGATGCAGTATACCACATTGGCAGATGTGCAGGTGAACATCTGCTTGATGTGGAAAGTCTTCTTGGGGCCTGGGATGGGGGTGAGGGAGGAGGTATGGGGGCAGGTGTAGCACTTCCTGCGGTTGCAGGGAAAAGTGCCGGGTGTGGTGGAGCTGGAGGGGAGTGTGGAGCGGACAAGGGAGTCACGGAGAGAGTTGTCCCTCCGGAAAGCAGATAAGGGTGGGGAGGGAAAGATGTCTTTGGTGGTGGGGTCGGATTGCAGATGGCGGAAGTGTCGGAGGATGATGCGTTGGATCCGGAGGTTGGTGGGGTGGTACGTGAGGACGAGGGGGATTCTTTTTTGGTTTTTATTGCGTGGACGGGGTGTGAGGGATGAGGTGCGGGAGATGTGGGAGACACGGTTGAGGGCGTTCTCGACCACCGAGGAGGGGAAGTTACGGTCCTTGAAAAACGAGGACAACTGAGATGTACGGGAGTGGAATGCCTCATCCTGGGAGCAGATGCGGCGGAGGCGAAGGAATTGGGAATAGGGGATAGCATTTTTGCAGGAAGGTGGGTGGGAGGAGGAGTATTCTAGGTAGCTGTGGGAGTCGGTGGGCTTGAAATGAATATCGGTTTCGAGGTGGTTGCCCGATATGGAGACAGAGAGGTCCAGGAAGGGGAGAGAGGTGTTAGAGATGGTCCAGGTAAATTTAAGGTTGGGGTGGAAGGTGTTAGTGAAGTGTATGAACTGTTCGAGCTCCTCGTGGGAGCACGAGGCGGCGCCGATACAGTCATCAATGTAACGGAGGAAGAGGTGGGGTTTAGGGCCGGTGTAGGTACGGAAGAGGGATTGTTCCACGTAACCTACAAAGAGGCAGGCGTAGCTTGGGCCCATGCGGGTACCCATGGCTACCCCCTTTGTCTGTAGGAAGTGGGAGGAATTGAAAGAGAAGTTGTTGCGTGTGAGGACGAGTTCGGCTAAGCGGATGAGGGTATCAGTGGAGGGGGACTGGTTGGGCCTGCGGGACAGGAAGAAGCGGAGGGCCTTAAGGCCATCTGCATGGGGAATGCAGGTGTAGAGGGACTGGACGTCCATGGTAAAGATGAGGTGTTGGGGACCGGGGAATTGGAAGTTCTGGAGGAGGTGGAGGGCGTGGGTGGTGTCACGGACATAGGTAGGGAGTTCCTGGACCAAGGGGGAGAAAATGGAGTCCAGATAGTTGGACATCAGTTCGGTGGGGCAGGAGCAGGTGGAGACAATGGGTCGACCAGGGCATTCAGGTTTGTGGATTTTGGGAAGGAGATAGAAGCGGGCAGTGCGAGGTTGGGGAACGATGAGGTTGGAGGCCATGGGTGGGAGGTCACCTGAGGTGATGAGGTTGTGGATGGTTTGCGAGATGATGGTTTGGTGCTCAGGGGTGGGGTCATGATCAAGGGGGCGGTAGGAGGAGGTGTCGGAGAGTTGGCGTCCGGCCTCGGCGATGTAGAGGTCAGTGCGCCATACTACAACTGCGCCTCCCTTGTCCGCGGGTTTTATGGTGAAGTTGGGATTGGAGCGGAGGAGCGGAGGGCTGCACGTTCTGCAGGGGAGAGGTTGGAGTGGGTGAGAGGGGTGGAGAAGTTGAGGCGATTGATGTCTCGCAAAACCCCCTTCCCCTCCCCCTTTTCTGATGAAGGGTCTCGGCCCGAAACGTCAGCCTCTCTGCTCCTATGATGCTGCTTGGCCTGCTGTGTTCATCCAGCCCTGCACCTTGTTGTCTCTAACGTTATAGGGACCTGGGTTCAAATCCTGCCACAACAGATGTTGGAATTTGAATTCAATAAAAATCTGGAATCAGAAGTCTAATGATGACCACAAAACCATTGTCAATTGTCAAGAAAACCCCATCTAGTTCACTAATATCTTTTTGGAAGCAAAGACTGCCATCTTTAGCTGGTCTGGCATACATGTGACTCTAGACCCATAGCCATGTGGTTGATTCTTTACTACCCTGTGGGTAATTAGAGATGGACAATAAATATTGACTGTGAAAGCAATCCCCTCATCCTGTGAATGAATACAAAAAAGGATGGAGAATTATCTTCAGAATCAAGTTAAACAGCATCATGGGCAAGATTGTTCTCAACACAATTTGACTCATATTTGTACATTTCCATCCTGAAAGCTCTTCAGTGCTTCACCAAAGGGACTGTTTATTATTAGATATTGATCTAAGCATTGATAGGGGGAATTGCAACCCAAAATCACTCTTAATTTAACATCCTGATGTGTACCTTTTACATCTGAGGTCATTGGATAATGATCAGGAAAAATATCTTGCTTATTTTTCATCATTTAGCCAAAAGGATATTTTGATCATGAATAGCATTTTACAACTGCTTTGTCTGAAATTCATTAACTACTTATTTAATCTGAACCATTTCCGTCTCTATGGTTCAGCGCCATATCTGATAGGGCATTAACCCATTAAAAGGTGAACCAGAAGGATTATATCAAAAGGCATATATTATTGTAAATATAAAAAGTTGACTGTTGAAAGGAAAAAGGTGACTTTCTCTTAAATGAAATGAACATAAATAGAATTGATCTCTGTAAATGATTTACCTTTCTTATTACATTCACTCATATTTATCTTCAGAAAATCGGGATGCAAGTATAAAGCAACAAGTAACAGGTCAAAAACAAAAACAGAAGTTGTTGGAAAAGCTCAGCAGGTCTGGCAGCACAGATGAGCTTATCCAGCAACTTCTGTTTTTGTTCCTGATTTACAGCATCTGCAGTTCTTTTGGCTTTTTTTTAAGTGATAGGTCAAAACTGCACTGATATTTAAGCATAGGAGATACATAAAGTCTGCTAGAATTGACACTTCACAATTCATTTAACTTTTAAGTCAGGAAAATGATGCTAACATTTCACTGCAACTCCAATGGTAATTGAAGGAGTTTCAACTTGACTCATGTTTGTAGCCTATTTTATATAATCTGACCAATAAACAAAAAGTACTTTAACCTTGACAACAAGATGCAGAGCTGGATGAACACAGCAGGCCAAGCAGCATCATAGGAGCTGCTTGGCCTGGTGTGCTCATCCAGCTCTGCACCTTGTTGTCGCGGATTCTCCAGCATCTGCAGTACCTACTATCTCTGAGTACTTTAACCTTATTCACTCAAGGGTTAAATTGGCAGGATAGGATTGACAATCAGTATGGTAGTGCATCTAATTCTGCTTCCTGTTGATTTTTGTTAAGCTAGATCAAAATTATTACCTCTGTTTTATACTTGCATTGGCATTTTCGTTCCCACTTGTGAATACGTAATTCATGAAATATCGAATTCCTCATATCTATGGTTATTCTAAAGGTTTTCAACACACAAGTGACATGATTATCTACTTTTTCATATGCTCTTGAGTAATTGCTGCAATTGTAGGCAAGATATGGTTCTATACCATTCAGAAAGCTTACCAACTAAATCAAAAAAAGCCACTATAGCATTTGGTTTAAATCCACTCTGGTAAAAACAAAGGTCACCAGATATTTTCTCTCTGTGTTGTTCGGGCACAGCAAGAAAAAATGAGCATGTTATTTGGTTTTACTCAATCAGTGATAGAAATCTTAGTTAATAATTTTTGGAAATCCCAGGGAGCAATA
The DNA here is from genome assembly GCF_021869965.1 of Rhincodon typus. NCBI lineage: Eukaryota > Metazoa > Chordata > Chondrichthyes > Orectolobiformes > Rhincodontidae > Rhincodon > Rhincodon typus. The sequence continues at coordinate 22,340,363 of NC_063339.1, forward strand.
TTTTCTACCATTGCAGGTGAAATCTCTCCAGTGTCTTTGTTAGTATTCATTACTCATCACTCAGCAACATCATGAAGAAGATTTATTGCATCGCTGCATGTAAGCACTTGTTAAGCATGTGCCACAGTGGTGGTGTCCCTCCCTCTGAGCTAGGAGGCCTGGGGTTAAGTCCTATCTGCTCCAGAGATGCGTATTAACATCTCTGAATATGTACTTTAGAAGCTGTTTAACATAAGTGGCTGCATTTCCTACATTGTAATAGTGACTACATTTACAGAAACTTATTTGGCTGACAAGCACTTTGTGACATGCTGTGGTGGTGATAGCTGCAAATACATGTAACTTTTCTTTCTTAGTGCTGTGACTCAGTTCATGTAACTCAACACAGAGTATGGAACAAAACTGTTCTCTTCTGGATTCAAATGGCTCAGTACAATGGCCTCACCCACTGATCATACAGGTCTTCATTTTAAGAGCTTAGACGTGAACGTGTGGATTAGATGGTCCAGAGACACCATCACAGAAAGCCTTAGCAAATTCAAGAAACAGTTGATACTCTTTGCCAAAAATAAATGGAATTAAAGCAAATTAGAGTTTCACAGTTGAAATTGCTGTCATCAAGATTTTTGTACAAATGCTTTAAGTGCTTACATAAGATTCTTCTCCACGATTGTAAGGGATATGTTTAAGAGTTAAAGTGTCTACTCTAAAATTGTGTGTGCTTCCTTTTCGGCCATCAACAACCACGCACATGGAATACACTGCCTTTAACACAGTAACACTTCATATTCATAAGTGCTAATTGGTGGTTGTTACAGATATGAATAATTTATGTTAAATTTACTTCTTTAAGCTGTTTTATTACCTTTCAGCAAACCAGTTGGGGACACTAAACATATTCATCATCCGTGAATCAGTTGGTAGCACTTACACGTTGTCAGATGGTTGTGGTTCAAGACTCACCCCAGGGGTTTGAGCATAAAATTAAGGATGACACCACAACACACCAGGAGACAGACACAACGTGACACAAATCGTTCTGCTTTTTAATTTTACTTGATCACTGTCCAGAACACAACCTTCGATAATGTAATCCCAAAGGCAAAAATTTGCTGAAAAGAACAATAAAAGAGAAAATGCTTGAAATGCTCAGCAGGGCATGCAGCCATAGTCTATGGAGCAAGAAACCTAGAAAATTACAGGTTTTTCATCAGAACTGGAAAGAAAAGTGAAATGTAACAGATTTTAAACAAATGTAAGGGCAGGGAAACATGAGAGGAAGCTGGGGAAGAAAGAAGTCAATGAAAGGCACAGGATAGAGTGGAAAATGGGAGTAATTAAATGACAAAACACATGAGGAGGATGAAAGAAAAGGTGAGTAACAAAGGTAAGGTAAAGTCACCATAGGCCTGCTCTTTCATTACAGAGAGACGATTGGTGGTGGGTTAACTGGAGAGTAACCACACCTGAGGTGAGGGGAGGGATTGAGAAGGCGAATCCTTCATGGTAACCTCAGCTGGTGAGGTAACTGAACCTACACTTTTGACATCGCAAACAAGCCATCCATGAACTGAGCTAAACCGACACAAAGATGGGTGAGTCATAGGGCATGAAAGAACCAAAATGAAAGAGACCTGCATTTGTACATCTTTCATTAGGGTACTTTACAGCCAACAAAGTACTTTTGAAATGTAGGAATCACAGCAGCCAATATGCACAGACAAAAAGAAATGTGACAAAATACCAGACAATCCGTTTTTGTATGTTGATTGGAGATAAATATTGGCCAGGACAAAGTAGGAACAATGGTAATGATCTGAACTATTCAACTCAAAACAAGTTTTGCCATTCCTTGAGCAATTGTCGAGCCTCATTAGAACCGTATAGGAGGCTGAGGACAGAGACTAGAGTGGCAGAGTGAAGAATTAAAATATTGAACAGACAAAAAAATTGGGTCATACTTGCACGCTTAATAAATCACCAACTATGCTCCATTCTGCAAAATAAAAACCGAAAGAACTGAGAATGCTGTAAATCAGGAACAAAAACAAAGTTGCTGGAAAAGCTCAGCAGGCCTGGCAGCATTTGTGAAGGAAAAAACAGAGTTAACATTTCAGGTCTGGTTCTGGGGAAGGGTCACCAGACCCAAAACATTAACATTCACAGATGCTGTCAGACCTGCAGCTTTTCCAGCAAATTTGTTTTTATGCTCCGTTCTACATTTGATCCTATCAATATGTAGGAGATCACCTCATGAGAAATGACATCAACATACAAATTTTGAGAAATGCAAGTAAATTACTCAGGTATAAAAAGGTGTGGAAGGTTGAAATCTGTTGGAAGGTCATTGAGCTGAAACATTAACTTTGTTTCTCCATCTACAGATTTTTCCTGGCCTGCTGAATATTTCCAGCATTTTCAGCTCATGTCAAGTAAATTGTGATTCATTAGGAAGGCATACTTAGGAGCCTGAATGATGGGAAGAAAATAAATAAGAGAATCTCCAACAATTGAATGGAAAATTGCCTTGGGAAGGAAGTAGGGTGTCAGGGGTGATTGAAAGTGGATTAGGAGGAAACAGTCACTTCCGAATACTGAATGGAGAGGAGGGGGGAGGAACGATGTAGTCAGTGGTGGCATGACGCATTGAAAGAGTAGGCAGAGCGGGTGAGATGAAAATGAGGACAACAGGAGCTCTATAGTGGTTCTGGGAGGATGGGAAACTAATCAGAAGACAAAAAAGAATAATCACTAATACAGACACTCTACTCCCTTCCACATAACATACAACATTTTACAGATCCATAAGCTGGAATTGAACTGGCATTTTGTCAATGCTCTCAAGTCAGCGTTGTTGAAAAATCTTTTGACTTCACATCTGTTCTTTGAGCTGAAGGATGAAAAAAATTAACCCAAGTGGCAATTCACAGAAAAGTAAAATTGAGGGCCTAATTATGATTTGCTGTAGCTTCCTAGATGCAATTTAATTGGAATCTCTCTGAACAAATCTATATCATGAACAGAAATGTATATGATGAGTAATTATTTTCTCCCACACATAACCCTAGTGGGAAATAAAATACAGCATATCATTTATATGCATTAATGATAGGGCCCTGCTGCTACTTCATATTAGATGTTGTATGCAGATAAGAGGAAAGCTCTAGAGGTTAGCAAATTAGTTTTGGCCCATTTTCAGATCTGAGACTATCAACCTGTTTGATGTGTGTGCCAGAGGTTGGAGATCTGAAACACATTGTAGGTTAGGCCTTTAACCTTATCATTTTCAGTGAGATATGGATGTCAATTGATCATCCCAACAGAGTTTGCTGGAGGCTTCAGATCAGCCTCAATTGGTAGTAACACCATTAAAGACCTTCAAGTAGTTTATGGGATGAAGTAGTAGAGAGGGCAAAGTGTGGGCCAGCAGCAACGTATATCATCAGCTAAAGCCAAAATGCTCTCCATATTGTTGGCAACCTCTAGCACTGGCTATGGCCTCAAAAGAAATCAAAAGATTGAGTAGCTAGTGTTTGCTCAGTCTTGTCAAATTTCAGAGTAAACCCCTAAACCAGGCATTAAGCCCATCGTTATAATATGTAAATGGTCAAATCTCGTTTGAAGTAGCCGATCTTTAATAGGGCCCAATTCAACATATGCCTGACATGCTTTCAATGTGAAATAAAAACTGAAAGAACTGCGGATGCTGTAAATCAGGAACAAAAACAGAAGTTGCCAGAAAAGCTCAGCGGGCTGGCAGCATCTGTGGACAAAAAATCAGAGTTAAAGTTTTGGGTCCAGTGACCCTCAGGTATGGGATATAACACTATAACCCTGGTGGTTTTTGGCCTTGTTCTGCAACCAGAAAATAGCACAAAAAGGCCCAAGGCTTTCCAGAATAACTAAGGAGAACCCACCAACATAGTTCCCTGTAATATATTTTTTCCATTGCATGGACCTTCAAAGTCCACATATGGCAGCAGCTTTCCAAAGCAGAACCCAATGTATCGCCACGCTGATCAACACTCACAGAGCCTCCCAGCGGCTACATGGCTGTGCAGCTTAAATGGAATGCTGCCTACCAAAGACAAATGACTGAAACTCCTAAATACCACCAAGAATCAATTCTGCCAGTACAGGAGATTTGAATCACAACCTGTCACAATCTGTGAAGTTAATGGTACCAGAGAGGACTGAAGTGCTCTCTGCTGGGAATTTAATTAGCCCTCAGCAGAATAAAAGGCTCAATACCATTGATTATCAACAAGTTGAATTTCATACTATTTGACATGGAATTCTCCTGAAATTTGCTTGAAATTTCAAATGTACTAATTTGAAAGAAGTTATTGGAAAGACAAAAATTGCTGCATTTTATCTCGCCAGAGAAATTTTTTTTTTCCTTGATAGTTTTAATACAAAAAGTGGCTGAGATTTTGATTTGTTGCCTGCATACGTGAAGCTTTGATGTCAGGTATCGTCTGATTATTGAGCTCAAAGTCAAGAGGTTAATTATATTGCAGCCAACATGATTTTGGTTGTAAAGTTTGGTAACCATTGAAAATTATTCTGAACTATCATCAATATGCGGAACAAAATGATTAAAAACAACCATCCCTAGGAAGGGATTGGGGCAGGGATTTCGAATGATGGGTGATGGGAATGTGGAAACCTTCTATTCCCACTGTGCCCTATTTGCATTTATTTGCAAACAGCCCCCAGAATGTTGCCTGTCCCAGATGAATTGTCTGTGAGTTGGAGTCATCATGAGTGGAACTGAGTGTGAAAGTAAGTGATTGTGTGTAAGTCAGTCCTGGATCTTGAATCCTAATCACTCTGGTTTCTTGGGATGAGGGGAAGGGGGTATCAGTGACTGAAGAGATCACCATTGTCTAAAGAATGGCACAACTATTTCCACCTCAACAATACACCTATATAAACATGTCACGGGTTGGTTGGATCCAGTACCCTGTTTCTTTGTGGTATATTCTATGAGTTAAAATTGGAGCTATAATCTTATCTTTTATAACAGCATATTTGGTAAGCACTGAGAACATGAGCGAGCTGTTTGAAATAAAGTCAAGCAGAGCCATTCCTAAAGAGCAATTGTTTTATCTTTTCTTTCACCATTATTTATTCTGTTATAATAGTTTAAATTAATAGCAGCATTTTCTCCAGAAGTGAATGGATTTAAACATCAGGGACAATTTACTCTGTGATACAGAATTAATGGCATTTTATTGCTTGCTGAAGGGCAAAGGCAAATGCTTTACACACATAAAACAATAATGATGCAATGACATAACTGACTTTCTGCCTTACCTGAAGCAGCTTTAATGCTCAATGTTTATATGATACAATTATTTCTGTGCTGGATCTGGTGCAATTGCCAATACCAGAGAGAGAGAGAGAGACATAGATATACCTTAAGGTTAGATGTGAATTTTAGAAAAGGTGAACTGTTGATTCCACACAAGGGATGGAATGATATGCAGCTAGTTTTTGCAATAAATGTACTCTCCAAATGCTTTAGGATGAAGAAAACAAATTCATCAAACATGAATTCAGTTGAGTCTAAAAGCATAGTGATGTAATGAAATCATGAAATGGTTGGGCACAGAGTATTAGATATTTGAGCGCTATATGGGGAGGAGCAGGGAATGGGACCTCCTCGAGGGCCCAGTGTACCCAATATTGGGCTTCATTTTCACTGGGCTGGCAAGTTCGGAACTATAAAACACTGTGTCAACAGCGGGCATAAGGTGGGAGAATGGAGTAAGATAAGAGAGAGGGAATGATTTGGTGTAGAGTGATTGGACAGGGTGCCATATAATTAGACCACGAACTTTGGATAATCTAGTGGGTGTCGCACATAGAAGATGGAATGTACAGCACAGGAATGGGCCCTTCAGCCCACAATGTTGTGCCGAACATGACATCAAATGAAACTGATCCCTTCTGCCTGCCCTTGGTTCATATCCCTCCATTGTTTGCATATTCATGCACTTACCTAAGAGTCTCTTAAATGCCCCTATCGTATCTGCCTCCACCACCACCTCTGGCAGCACGTTCCAGACACCTACCACTCTCTGTGTTAAAAAACTTGCCCCTCACATCAGATGCCTTCTGGAAATCAAATTGCAGTGTAATAATGGCTCAAGGAAGAAGCTCACAGTCATTATCTTCTCAAGGGGCATCATCATCGGCTCTCCACAGGCAATCATGGGCAGACAATAAATGCTGGACATTCCCTGAGAATGAATACCATGATTCCACTATGCTGCCTTAACAATATATTTCCAGTCTGACAATTCCCTGAGGTGACATGTGATCAATGACAATCTGAAAAAATGATCCTGTGGTCTATTGAGAAATAGATTTTATCCCTAACCCCTGGAGATGAGCAATTAGATTTGCCTGACAATCTAAGAAAATTCATTTTGTATCATTCTGGTGAATGGTGTCTGATCCCTGGTAAGAAAGAAAGTAGAAGTAAAAACAAAAAGAACAAAAGAGAAGTACAGCACAGGAACAGGCCCTTTGGCTCTCCAAGCCTGTGCCGATCATCATGCTCTGACTAAACAAAAACACAAACCTTCTGTCCTTATTTGGTCCGTATCCCTCTGTTCCCTCCCTATTCATATAACCATCCAGATGTCTCTTAAATGTTGTCAATGTGCTTGCTTCCACCACCTCCTCTGGCAGTGCATTCCAGGCTCCAAAAACTCTCTCCATGAAAAACTTTTCTCGCACATCTCCCTTAAACTTTGGCGCTCTCACCTTGAACCTGTGTCCCCTTGTACTTGAAACTTCAACCCTGGGAAAAAGCCTCTGACTAACCACCCTGTCTATGCCTCTAATAATTTTGTAGACCTCTATCATGTCTCCTCTCAGCCGCCATCTTTCCAGTGAAAACAACCCCATGCTTTTTAACCTTTTCAACCATAGATTCATTTCAAACATTTCACGACCCCGGAACACCTGGAAACTGTATGTTTCCACTGCTGGTAAAGTAATGTTACCAGATTTGCAACATGAGAAAACATGCCAGATGTATTGTGCATAGCAAGATCCCACAAACAACAAACATGACAAAGGCCAGGAAATCTTTTGCGGTAGTGTTTGTTGAGGGATAAAGTTTGGCCCATTGCTTTTTATTTTGACATGATGTCATGGGACATATTTCATCCAAGTGAGAAGATAGCTAAGGCTTCAATCCATCTGAAAGTCAGCACTTCTAACAACTCATCACTCCTTCAGCAATGCACTCAAGTCACAAAGTGAATTATGTGGTATTTTCCCAGATGACCACTTCTGCAATATGGTATTTACCACTTCTACCAGCATGCGTTACTGGGTTAAGGTCATGGGGTCATAGAGTCATACACCACAGAAACAGACCTTTCTGACCAATTCGTCCATGCTGACCAGCCTTCCTAAACTGAAGCAGTCCCATTTGCCCATGTTTGACCCATATCCCTCTAAACCTTTCCTATTAATGTACCTGTCCAAATGACTTTTAAATGTTGTAATTGGACTTCCCTGCTCTACTCACCTTATTTATGCCTCTCATGATTTCATAAACTTCTATAAGGTCACCTCTCAGCTTCTAATGCTCCAGAGAATAAAGTACCAGCCTGTTCAGCCTCTCCTTAGAACTCAAACTTCCAGCCTCAGCAACATCCTTGTAAATCTTTGTTTGCGCCCTTTCCAGTTTAATAACATCCTTCCTATAGCAGGGTGACCAGAACTGTATACGTGCTCCAGGTGTGGTTTTACCAATGACTTGTATAGCTGTAACATAACTTCCCAACTCCTGGATTCAATGCTCTCACCGATGAAGCCAAGTGTGCCAATCACTTTCTTCACCATCCTCTCTGCCACTTTCAAGGAATTCTGTACCTGCACCTCTTGTCCCTCTGTTTGGCAACACTCCCCAGGGCCCTACCATTAACTGGGTAAGTCTTGGTCTGGTTTGTCTTGCCAAAATACACCTTGCACTTAACTAAATTAAACTTCATTTGCCATTCCATGACCCATTGGCCCAGTTAATCAAGATCCTGTTATACTCTTAGATAACCTTTACTGATGTCACCTTTTTCAATGTCATCTTCAAACTTACTATCCATGCCTCCTATTTTCTCATCCAAATTGTTCATATAAATGAGGAATAACAGTGGACCCAGTACTGATCCTTGCAGCACACTGTAGTCATAGGCCTCCAATTTGAACAACAACCCTCTACCACCACCCTCTGTCGAATACCATCAAACCAATTTTGTATCCAATTGGCAAGCTGTCCCTGGATCCCATGTGATCTAACCTTACTACCCGGTCTACCATGGTCATTTGAGACAGTTCACTGCCACCAATTTTTACTTGACTTTGCTTTGTCTCAGGCCGACACAGTAATTAGTAGTATAGGACGCATCACCATGGGACTATCTGGAGAAGAGGGACTATCTGGAGAAGAGGAACTGTTCTGAGATAACTGGAAGGCTTATTGCATAATGAATGTTAGGACCCTGGGAAGCAGAAAAGGATCAGAGGGATCTTGATGTGTACACACATTGGTCCCTTAAGATATCAGGGCAGACGGATAAATTGGTTAAGAAGGCATATGGGATGTTTACTTTTATGCTGAAACCATATAACATGTTGGTTAAGCCACAGGGAGAGCGTTGTGTGCAGTTCTGGACTCCACATTATAGGAGCGATGTGATAACACTGGAGAGGGTATAGAGGAGATTTACCAGGATATTGCCTGGGCTGGAGATTTTCAGTTATGAAGAGATGTTAGACACACTGGGGTTGTTCCCTTAGAGCAATAGAGATTGAAAGGGGCATGATTGAGATGTATAAATTTATGAAAGGCATAGATAGGATAGTTCTCCCCGTGATGGAGAGATCAGTGACCAGAGGTATAGATTTAAGTTCAGGGACAGAAGGTTTTTCATTCAGAAGGCAGTAGGAATCTGGAACTCACTATCTGTCAGGAAGGTAGAGGCAGAAACCCTCATAGCATTTAAAAAGTATTTAGATAGGCACTTGCAATGCCAAGGCAAACAAGGGGCCATGGGAAAAGTGCTGGAAAATGGGATTGGAATAGTTAGGTGGCAGTTTTTTACTGCTGTGGACATGATGTGTGGAAGGGCCTTTTTCTTTGCAATACTTGTCTATGATTCTAAGCACGATAGCAATAAGTACAATTACACTCGGTCAGTCATAATTACAAGGGGCTTAGGGAACTGATGCACGCATGTCTGCTCCCTCTGAAAACTGGGGTAGAACCTCTTGTCTCCACCCACAGACCATGTGTGATTTCAGTAGAATGGTGGAGACAATGTAACATGAGCATTAGCCCTGTCAGAACAATTGTTTTATGCAACAAAGTTTGTATACACTTTCCTCAGTGGCCAATTATAGAAATCTCCAATTTACATCCCAAGGACAGCAAGTAGCAGTAAAGCACTGTCAATCTGTTCTTCATAGCCCAGGACACACGACACTCAGTTTCCACTGAAAAAGCAATCACAGGAGACTATACACTTGCATATGTATTTCCTTAACGCTAATTGCAAACAGGAAAATGATAAATCTACATTCAGCCTCAGTGTATGTTTTTTATCTCAAGGTTGGGTTTACAATCTGTGGTGTTCTCATAAAATTTGAACATTGGTTAACAAAATCATGATCTGGTATTCATTCCTAATTATATAACTATCCAAACATCAGCATTTCTAAAGTGCAACCAAAAACAGAGTAGCAAGGAAGTCCAAATTCTCATGCCTATTACTGGTTATTCTAATCTACCTGGGCTCAGTTAAAACATATTGACAGGCATTGGTTCTCAAGAAAAATGTAAAAGTTATCTCAACTAAACAGGACACCTTTTTAGCTGAAATTCCCCTCTGGAATAAATCCCATTAAGTCAGCATTCCTTTCTACATGTATCATATTATATACCATTTAGTTTCACCTGAAGGATGATGCAACATAAGTGATTTATTGCTAATTTTACATGCAATTATTCCAACTTGAGTAATGATGGTTACTTATGGGATTGCTGTTTTAGCTCTTGCTCATTTTAGGATCTTATTAATGACCGAAGTTCATTGATGGTTATTTACAACTGGCAAAAAAGGCTTCTATGATTATTAAAGAATAAATGCTTACTTTTCACAAACTTAGTGATTTCTTTCATATTCATGTAAGATAAACTTTTTCTTCCAAGCCAGGTTGAGCTATTAAATATTTTAACAGGCTGTGAGCGTTGCAAAAAATAAATTAGACCCAAGCATATAGATGACTGACGGAGTACGCAATTCAAATGCATAGATCAACATTGAAGATGCAGTTGCCTCTTAACATCTAGCATTGTTTCCAAACTTTGCAATTTCTGTAACATCTTGCTAGTATTATCTGGACTCAATTTCTGCTTTTTGCCTTGTAACATTTATGTGGGGTGTTAGATATAGGGGGTTTGTGATTGTGGCAAAGTCGACCATTTGTAAGCAATTTTTAGATAGCTAGTTGAGTTTGTTAATGTACAACAGTTTAGATATGATACTAAATTAGTTAGACAGAGAAAGGAAATATACCATTCATGACAAATGAGAACACTTTACCAATTCTGAAGCCATTTTGTAGAATGGGGAACGAGAGGCAGTGGGTTCCTGTGGTTTGGACTGGTAGGGTGTTCATTCTTAATGTTTCACATTATTTGTTCTTCCCTCCAATTCCTAGTCTTCTGCCAAGGAGATGACGGTCCATTCTGCTGGACACTCCTGCTGTCTATAACTCACTTTCCACCTACCCTTGCTAATATATTTGATTTTGTAGGTAACCTATGCTGTGTCAATCACTTGTCTGAATCTTTTCTGCAAATAACCAGGGGCAGCTACTCATGGCACCAGGTTGACATCTATGCCCTTGCCTGCCTTCAAATGAGGGTTAGTTTACCATTCTTGCTAAGAACAAAAAACTCTTAATTTTTCCAAACAACTCATTGATAATAAGGTACATATGGCAGCAAATAAACTGGTGACGTCCGTTCAATGAAGAATCATGACCTTGGTGATCCTAGTGATTTTTGTCATATTTCCTTTTGTTTTCATATGCAAAACTTTGGAAAACAATTACTGCAGTAACAGCAGTTAAACAAAGTCTCATGCTACTCAGTAAATGCTACGAAAATTTAGTTTTAAAAGCACCCCAACCTCTGACATATTCATTGAAGATAAACTTCTCCCAGAATAAGCTGAGCTATTAAATGTTTTAACTGACTGTAGTGGTGCAGAAGATAATTTAGAATCAAACATATAACTGCCTGACAAAGTAGGTAATTCAACTGCATAGATCAGCACTGAGGATGCAGTTACCCTTTTGATAATTGCCTTGTTTTCAACCTATATAATTTTAGTTAAATCTTGTTAATAATATCTAGACTCAAATTCCATTCTTTGTCTAGCAATGTCTACATGGGGTACCTAGGGAAAATAATATTAGTTTATAGTTGACATAATATATATGCCATGCTTCATATCATCTCCAAAACCATTTCTATAAACTTTAGGGAACGTACTGTTCTATACAGCCTTCTGATGGAATGGTCGGTTCGAAATGCAGCTCAAAACAAAGAACTTTCATTTAAAGCAAAGATTCCTGCTCATCTTTAGTTAGGTTTTTTTTAACCCATACAGTACCTGGATGAAAAAAAAGTCTTCTATCAAGGTAGTCACTGCAACAATGAGGTACACAGACATTACTGTACAGAAGTTTCTTGATTTAGGTACTGTTGTGGGGAGTATCGCAAATCTTCAATCTATCAATTCAAAAGTATTGATGTTAATGCCAAAAAATGTGTTTTGGGTTTAAAGGTCATTTCAGCTCCAGGACATCTCTGCAGGAGTTCCTCAGGATAGTGTCCTAGGCCCAACCATCTTCAGCTTCTTCATCAATGACCTTCCCACCATCATAAGGTCAGAAATGGGGATGTTCGCCGATGATCGCACAATGGTCAGCACCATTCATGATTCCTCAGATACTGAAGCAATCCATGTTCAAATGCAACAAGATCTGGACAATGTCCAGATTCAGGCTGACAGATTCAGGCAAGTCACATTCATGCTATACAAGTTCCAAACAATGAACATTTCCAACAAGAGAGAACCATCCATCAATGGTAAAGCTATCATCAAATCCGCTACTACCAATAACCTGTAAGTTACCATCAATCAGAAGCTAAACTGGATTAACCGGATAAGTACTTTGACCACAACAGCATATCAGAGACTAAGAATCCTTCAGTGAATAATGCACCTCCAAAATCCGCAAAGCCTCTCTGCCATCTGCAAGACACAAGTCAGGATTGTGATGGAATACTCCCCTCCAGATGAGGGCAGCTCCAAAAACACTCAAGAAGCTTGAGTATATCCAGGACAAAGCATTCCGCTCAATTGGCACCACATCCACAAACATTCAGTCCCTCTACCACTGAAGCTCAGTTGCAGCAGTGTGTACTATCTACAAGATGCATAAGTCTCCTTAAACATCACCTTTCAAACCATAATCATGACCATCAAGAAGGACAAGGGCAGCAGATACATGGGACCACACCCCACCTGCAAGTTCCCTTCCAAGCCACTCACCACCCTGACTTGGAATGATACTGTTGTTCTTCAATGTCTCTTGGTCAAAATCCTGGAACTCCTACCCTCACGGCATTGTGGGTAAACCTACAGCCAATGGAATGCAGGAAATCAAGAAGCTCACCGCCAGTTTCTCTATGGTAACAAGGGATGGGTAATAAATGCTGGCCTAGCCGGCAATGACTACATCTGAGAAATGAATAAGAAATGAGGTAATATCTAATTTTGGCCCAATTAATTGCGTCAATTAAATCATTGTCCTGTTCAAAGCCATTCACTAGATATATTCTCTCTGGGCCTCTCTTCAAAATAATACTTGAAAAAAAACACATGGCTGCTGAACTGGAGGGCACCAATTTCCTGGCGGGGAAATTTTATACTGCTACTTTAAACTAGTATGGAGGTGGGGTGGGGGATCTTAAGCAGTCGTGAGAACAGAGAGAAAGTTGAGGATGGTTCGGTAGTTAAAGAGAGCAAATTAATTAGACAAGGCAGTCAAGAGCAAGTCAGAGAACAGGATAACTCTGAAGAATTAAACTGTTTTTATTTCAATGCAAGAGGTCTGACATATAAGGCAGATGAAATCAGGGCATATATGAGAACATGGGACTGGGATATCATAGCTATTACATAGCTATGGGAGGAACAGGACTGGCAGCTTAATATTCCAGGGTATAGATGCTATAAGAATGATAGAAAGGGAGAGAAGACAGGAGGGGGAGTGGCGTTTTTGATTCTGGGAAACATCAAGACACTACTTTGGGAGGATATTCCTGTGAATTGTTCAATGAAGCTATATGTGTGGAACTCAGAAATAAAAAGGGGATGATCACCATGAAGCGATTGTACTATAGGCCCCCTCAATAGTCAGTGGGACGCTGAGGAGCAAATAAGTAGAGAGATCTCAGAAATGTGTAAGAATAATAGGGTTGTAATAATAGGGGATTTTACTTCTCCAAACATTGACTGGGATTGCCATAGTATCAGAGCTTGGATGGGGTCAGAGGAATATTGTTGAATGTGTTCAAAAAAATTTATTTTAATAATATGCAGATGTACCTATGAGAGAAGGAGTAAAACTTGATCTTCTCTTGGGAAATAAGGCAGGGCAAGTGAATGAAGTGTTAGAGGACGCTGAGAGAATTTACTGAGCATTCTGGAAGATGTCAGCGCAGTCACTATGACCATTCAGCAGAGTGAGGAAAACCTCCCTTCTCCCCACAGGTGATAAGCAGCGGGAAGAGCATCCAATAGAGGTCGCTGAGAGACTTTGCTGAGCATTCTGGGAGATGTTAGTGTCGAGATGTGGGTCATCGGAGCTATTGAGATCATCGTTGGATCGTGATTGTGATTGGCTGTTAGAGGACTGTTGTTTGAGCTGACCTGCTATTGGTGGATCTTTATACTGGCTTTGGCCTAATGCCAATTCGGGAAAAAGCCAACTAAAGCTATGGACTCAGCAAGCACACGCGCCCCAGGCCGGGGAATCCAGTACACCGTCAGGGTGAATGAGAAGAAGGTAGAAGAAGGCACACCAGTCAATCGGACCTTTTTTCTGAAGAGAATTCCATTGGACTCCTGTGGGTTCCAAGCAGCAGACATCGACTGTCTGCAGTATTTCTCCGTTGGTGGGTACATGGATATGACCTTCAGGAGTGTGAAGCAATGCGAGCATCTTCTGAAGATATTTGAGGAGAAAGGAGATGAGGGTCCCCTCTCCATCCTGAATGTAATGCCATTGTTTGTACTACCTTTGCAGAGGAGTCGGATGGTCACCATCCATATATATAACCTCCATGTGCCAGCGGCAGATTTCCCTGATCTTCCTGGGAAGGTATGTGCAAGTGGACAGTGGCAGCAATGATGTGATAGATCCTTTTGAGATCTGGACCTGCAAACAGCAGGTCAAGGTAGCCCTGAGGGCAGATGCTGATGGGAACATCCTCCATTCACCATCCAGCTTTGCAATTGGTGGGAGCTGAGGTTCTCTGATGTATGCGGGGCAGCCCAGGGTCTGTCGAACCTGCGGGAGGTCAGAACATCAACGATTCACCGGAGGCGCACTGACGATGTTACCTATCGGGGGACAACATTTGTAACCAAACCCCCCGGCTCGGCGAGCGTGTTTACAACCTCAGAAGGAGGGGCAGGCAGCAGAGGAGAGACAGAAAGCCAGCACAGCGGCACAACAGACTCCATCTCCACCCAAGAATCCAGGGTCAATGGATTAGGAGGTGACAAAGGAGTCAGGGGAGTGGAAAACAGCCAAGAAAAGAAAACCTTGCCAGCGCCCACAGGCCCGCAGCAACAGAACGGGAAGAGGCAACTGCACAATGGCCACAGTCGCAGGCCTCTGACTTGTGGAGGGAGGGTCACCAACAGAAAAGAGGGATATTGGTTACCTGGGAGAAAGAGAGGAGCACTCCCCAACCTGGGAAATGGCAGATACCGGGAGGGGCCTGGCAAAACCCAACCCCCACTGTCGGGAACAAGGAGGTCCCTCCACACCGTAGGTCCAGGCAACTGGGAGCAGTGAAGTTTCAAGGATGGAGCAGGGGCCAACAGCCCCCCAGTCGGACTCCGAACCGGACATTCCTGGCTTTGTCCTTGCCTGATGATACCAGACCGGAAAAATGGCCCCAGAGAGGAACTGGACAGCTACCTCAGCCCAGCTACTTCGCCCTCACTGCAGGGATGTAGGGACTGCCACAGTGATAAGACTTTGGGTAAATTGGACTTCGGGTTTCAACAACTGAGTAAATCTAAAACGTGTTTAAAAACCGTGAGTGTTAATGAGCATAGCGTTTAATTTACCACACGATGTATTTCTACATTGTCCCACCTGGCCAAACATTAAAGCAGACCTCCTGTTTCTGCAGGAGCGTGGGATACTGCACATCAGCAGCTACAGGAAATGGTCGAGATTGTGGGCCCATGGGCCTTCGATTTGACGGGGGAAGGGGCAACAATTGCTGTTCCACCAGCCTGAGTATTCTGCTGCGAGGAGGCAACCTCACCATCTCCAAGGTTAAGGAGGTGATTGGTGGGCACCTCTTCAAAGCAGACATTATGTACAGGAACACTCCCCTAAGTCTAATTAATGAGTACACTCCAGCAGGAAAGCGTGAACGGTTGGCCACTGCTGCTGGCTACATCCAGGCCAATCATTCTGGCCAGTGACTTCAAGTGCATCATCAATGCAGATGGACGATCTGGGGGGTGGGGGGTGTGTGGCAGTAAACTGGATGCCACGTACAGATTCCTGATGGAAATGGTTAAGGATGCAAAGCTACACGATATCTTTAGCATCCCTGCAGACGGAGCACAGCGTAGATACACCTGGTCACAGCCAGACAGGTCTATCCACTCAAGATATCCACGCTTTGCCAAAACTTTGAATAGATTTCCTATTTGTGTCCCGAGCTTTCTCAGTCACATCCATTGATGTCAAGCTCATTTTCTTTTCTCACCACTGTCTTCTGCTGGATGACTGTCACCTACAGGATGACCAGCAGGCTGGCAAGGGAACGTGCAAGTTAAACGTGAAACTGTTGACCACAGAAAGCATTGAGGAGCTCAAAAGGGATTACACAGGTTGGAGAACCGTGAAACCCCTCTTTGAGTCTCCAGTGGACTGGTGGGAAACAATCAAAAGGAACATGAAGCGGTTCTTTATCCTCAAAGCTGTTTAAAAGATGAAAGAGAGGCGGGAAAATTGTCCAAACTCCAGAAAAGCATGCAGAACCTGCTCCTGCTGCAGACAATGGGGGTCAATGTCACGGAGGATCTCCAGAAGGAGAAGAGGCCTCAAAGGTTTCCAAAATAATCTTCCAGCCTAGGTCAGCACCATGGAGCAGGATGAAACGTGCTTGTATTTCTTCTTCCACAAGGAGAGCTCTGTGCTCAGCAGCCTGAAGGAAGAAGATGGCTCGGTAACGTCATCTCAGTCTGACATCCTGAGGATCAGCAAATCCTTTTTTGCCAGTCTGTATGACACAAAGCTCACTGACAGCATGGCCTCCCAGTCGTTTCTGTCGTCTTAGATGTCAGCACGGTGGAAAGGCTGGACCAGCCGTTACCTCTGGACGAGCTGATCAAGGCCCTCAGGTCCTTTGAAAAGAATAAAACTCCCAGAAGTGATGGCTTTCAGGCCAAGTTGTATTGGGCTCTGTCAGACTTGATTGGCCAGGACCTGCTGGAGTTGTATGACGATATGGCAGGTACCATGTGCGAATCTATGAGGAAAGGTATCAGCACCCATATCTACAAGCAGAACGAGGAGAGGAAAGACATTAGAAATTGGTGACCAATTTTACGGTTGAATGTGGATTACTGTCTAAGGTCATTGCCAACCGGATCAGGTTTGATCTGGAATCGGTGATTCACCCTGACAAAATCTGTGCTGTACCGGGCAGTTAGATCACTGAGAGCCTCATGTTCCTCAGGGATACAATCGCCTACGTGCAGGACAGGGGCGTGTGGACACGTGCCTCATCAGCTTGGACCAGGAGAAGGGCTTTGACAGGATAACATACATGTACATAGGAGATGTTCTGCCCATGATGGGCTTTGGGGAAGCCATCTGCAATTCGATCCAACTGCTCTACACCAACATCTTTAGTGCAGTCTCAATCAATGGTTGGGAATCCAAAAGCTTCCCAGTCAGATCAAGTGTCAGGCAGGGCTGCCCACTCTCTCCTGCCTTGTTTGTGTGTTGTCTAGAGATTTTTGCTAAGTCCATCAGGAAAGATGTGAGATGTGAGAGGGGTGACTATTCCAGGTAGCGGAGGCCAGCAGGTCAAAGCCTCCCTGCACATGGACGACGTTGCCATTTTCTGCTCAGATCCGCTATCAGTGTGCAGACTCATAAGCATCTGTGACTAGTTTGAACTGGCCTCAGGTGCCAAGGTAAATTGAGATAAGAGTGAGACCATGCTTTTTGGGAATTGAGCTGACCAATCCTTTGCCCCCTTCATTGTCAGGACAAGTTACCTGAAGGTGCTGGGTATTTTGTTCGGAGTGGGTGGGACATGCACCAAAACTTGGGAGGAGCGTGTACCAAAGTGCGGTAGAGACTAGGCAGATGGGAGAACCAGTCCCTCTCCATTGTGAGAAAAAAAACCTGATCATCAGGTGTGAGGTATTCTCAGTGTTGTCATACGTGGTGCAGGTTTGGCCTCGTCCCTGAATCTACGCCACTGCAGTCACCTGGGCCATCTTTCACTTCATTTGGCGGTCGAAGGTGGACTGAGTCCAAAGATACATTATGTATAAAGAACTGTAAAAAGGCAGGGAACCATTTCCAATGCTACCCTCACCCTGATGGCCACCTTTGTGTGTGGCTGCATCAAGCTGTGCGCAGACCCTCGAAATGCAAACACCAAATATCACTACGTACTGAGGTGCTACATGTCTCTGGTGTTGTGAAGAATAGGCTTGGCCTCGTTGCCGCAGAATGCTCCTAGTAGTTGGACTGTCCCATACCACCCGTCTTTCGTGGAGAAATTTGTGAAGAAAATCACCTTTGACTACAAGTCCATCAGGCAGTGGTCAGCGCATCTTTGAGACCCTTCGGGAAAAGCAGAGGGTGGGTCTTGTCGAGTGGTTCCCTGTGCAGACTGTCAAAGTCATTTGGCAGAATGCCTCATCACCAGAACAAGCACCAGGACATTGTTTGGCTGGTGGTGGGAAGGGCTCTGCCTGGGAGATCCTTCATGCACACCCGGACTCTCTGCGCCACTGCACACTGCCCTCGAAGAGGCTGCGGAGGGGATAAGTCTGTCACACACCTCCTTCTGGAATGTGCATACACAAAGGAAGTCTGGAGAGAAATGCAGTGGTTTTTGTCAAGATTTGTCCCGAGCATCTCCATGATGCGGGACTCTGTTCTCCACGGTCTGTTCCCCATGACACACACCAAAGACAAACATTGACTGCACCTGGAGGACCATCAATTTGGTGAAAGACGCTCTTTAGTCTGCTTAAAACTTGTTAGTCTTCCAGAACAAGGAGTTGACCTTGACCAAGTGTCGTAGATTGGCACATTCCAAGGTCAAGGACTAGGTGCTGAGGGACGGACTAAAGTTTGGGCAGCTTTCACCAAGGCGTAGTGAGGAAAGTCCACTGTAAGATCCTTCTGCCAAAGCATAACAGGGGTCCATTCAGTAACCGAACACTCCTGATGCCTCAGCTAAATGTAAAGAGGTTAATTGTAAATATAGAGAAAGGCATATGTCAATGTTTATTTTATTCTCTGTAAGTAAAGAGAGTATAGATCTGGATGGCTTCATTAACTGAGTATGTACATAAAGATTTCCTTCTATGAATAAAGCATATTTTTGCAACAGAAAAAAAATTCTGGGAGAAGCCAGCGCTGTCACTACGACCGTTCTGCTGAGTGAGGAAGGAACACCGCCCCCCACCCCGCCTCCCCACCTCCCCCCCCCCCCCCCCCCCCCCCCCCCCCCCACACCCGGGTGATAAGCAACAGGAAGAGCATCCAATAGGGGATGCTGAGAGACTTTGCTGAGCATTCTGGGAGAAGTCGGCGCTGTCACTACAACCGTTCAGTGGAGTGTACAAGAGGGAAGGGATTGCACCTAAATTGGAGGGGAAGCAATATCCTCGCAGGGAGGTTCATTAATGCTACTCAGGAGGGTTTAAACTAAAGAGGCAGGGGGCTGGGAACCAGAGCAGCAGGTCAGCAAGTGGAGGGATTGAGGGGAAGGTAGATGTTAAGACCAGTACATCAGAAAGAAAAGACAGACAGATACAGGTAAATCAACACAATGGTACTAATGGGCTGAAGTGTGTTTATTTCAATGCAAGGAGTATTATAGGTAAGGCAGATGAGCTTAGAACCTGTGTCAGTACATGGAACTAAGTTGTTGTGGCCATTACAGAGACTTGGTTAAGAGAGGGACAGGGCTGGCTGCACAATGTTCCAGGGTTTTGTTGTTTTAAATGAAATAGAGAGGAAGGTAAAAGAGGTGGAAGCATGACATTACTAGTCAGGGAGAATGTTACATCTGCACTCTGAAAGGACATGCTGGAGGGCTCATCCACTGAGGCAATATGGGTAGAGCTCAAAAATAAGGTGGGTGTAATTACTCTGATAGGATTATACTCTAGACCCCCAACAGCCACCGAGACATTGAGGAAAAAATATATAGGCACATTATGGAAAGGTGCAATAAGAATAGAATTGTCATGGGAGTGACTTCAACTTCCCCAATATTGACTGGGACTCTCTGAGAGCAAAAGGCTTAAACGGAGTGGAATTTGTTAAGTGCATCCAAGAGGGTTTCCTGAAAAATTTTGTGGATAGTCCAACTAAAGAAGGGGTCATACTGGACCTTGTAATGGCTAATGAGGTGACTGACCATTCAGTGGGACAGCATTTTGGAAACAGTGATCACAACTGCTTAAGTTTTAAATAGCCATGAACAAGAATAAGTCAGGACCTTGAGGGAAGGTAATAAATTGAGGGAGGACATGTTATGTCAATATTATGCAGGAGCTAGGGAGTGTTAATTGGGAGGAGTTGTTATCAGGCTAGTCCACATTTGATGTGAGCGAACTATTTAAAGACCTGCTGGGGAGAGTTCAAGATCAGCATGTTCCAGTAAGGAGGAAGGACAAGATGGCATTGCAAGGGACACTTGGATAAGGAGGGAGGTTGGGAAAAAAAAAAGAAAATGTAAGGTTCAAGGAGCTAAAATCAGACATGGTCCATTAGGAATATAAGGAAAGCAGGAAGGTACTCAAGGAAGGAATGAGGAGAGCAAGAAGGGGCCATGAAATGCCCTTTGCAAGTAGAGTTAAAAAGAATCCCAAGGCTTTCGAGAGATACATTAAAAGCAAGAGGATAACGAGGGAGAAAGGAGGGAACTTGTGCTTAGAAGCAGAGAATGTGGGTGAGATCCTGAATGAGTACTTTGCATTGGTATTCACCCAGGAGAAGGATTTGGAGAATAGTGAGATTTGTGTGGAGCATGCTAATATGCTAGGGCATTTTCAGATTAAGAAAGTGTGGATTTCTTGAAGAGCATTAAGGAAAATAGGTCCCCAGGGCCCAATGGTATCCACCCCAGTTTATTGAGAGAGGCAAGAGAGGAGATTGCTGAGGCCTTGACCAAGATCTTTGTATCCTTGCTAGCCACTGGAGAGGTCCTGGAGGACTAGCGAGGAGTTAATGTTGTTCCTCTGTTCAAGAAGGGAAATAGGGATAATCCAACTACAGACCGGTGAGTCTCACATCAGTGGCTGGGAAGCTATTGGAGAGAATTCTTAGGGATAGGATTTCCACACATTTAGAAAAGCATGGTCTAATTAGGGGCAGTCAGCATGGCTTTGTGCAGGGCAGGATATGTTTTACGAACTTGTTTGAATTTTTTGAGGAGATGACAAAGATGTCCGATGAGGGTAGAGCAGTGAATGCTTATATAGATTTTAGTAAGGCTTTTGACAAGGTCCCTCATGGTAAGCTCATCCAGAAGATTAAGATGCATGGGATCCAGGGTGACTTGGCCGTGTGGATTCAGAATTGGCTTGCCTAAAGGTGACAGAGGGTAGTGGTGGAAGGGTGTTTTTAAGGTTGGAGGTTCATGACTAGTGGTGTTCCACAGGAATCTGCTGTTTGTAATACATATAAATGAATTGAATGAAAATGTAGGTGGGTGGATTAGTAAGTTTGCAGATGATACAAGGATTGGTGGAGTTGTGGATACTGTAGAAGGTTGTCAAAGATACAATGGGCTATAGATCAGTTGCAGATATGGGCGGAGGAATGGCAGATAGAGTTTAATCTGCGTAAGTGAGAGGTGCTGCATTTTAGGAGATCAAACGTTAAGGAAATGTACACAGTTAATGGCAGGTCCTGAACAACATTAATGTACAGAGGGATTTGGGGGTTCAAGTCTATAGCTCCCTGAAAGTGGCCACACAAGTAGGTAGGGTGTTAAAGAAGACACATGGCATGCTTGCCTTTATTGTTTGAGGAATTCAGTACAAGAGTCAGGATGTGATGTTGCAGCTTTATAAGACTTTGGTTAGGCCACACTTAGAGTACTGTGTTCAATTCTCATTGCCACATTACAGGAAGGATGTGGAGGCTTTGGAGAGGGTGCAGAAGAGGTTTACCATGATGCTGCTTGCATTAGAGGGTATGAGGTAAAAGGAGAGGCTAGAAAAACTTGGGCTGTTTCCTCTAGAGCTGCAGAGGCTGACAGCAGACTTATTAGAAGTCTATAAAATTATGAGATGCATAGTTAGGGTTGACGGTCAGAATTTTTTTCCCAAAGTTGAAATGTCTAAAACTAGGGGGGATGCATTTAAGGTGAGAGTGAGAAAGTTCAAAGGAGACATGAAGGGCAAGTTTTTTTATACAGAGAGTGGTAGGAGTCTGAAACACACTGCCAGGGGTGGTGGTAGAACCAGACCCATCTGGTTCACTGATGTCCTTTAGGTAAGGAAAGTGCCATCCTCACCTGGTCTGGCCTACATGTGACTTCAGACCCACAGCAATGTGGTTGACTCTTAACTACCCTATGGGCAACTAGGGATGGGCAATAAATGCCTGCCTAGCCAGTGACGCCCAAATCCCATGAACAAATAAAGGAAGAGGGAAGTCGGGGGGTCATAAAGGGGATATAAGATAGCCTTGGTAGATAAGGTTAAGGACAATCCACAGAGATTCTACAAGTGGATTAAGGGAAAAAGATCAACTGAGAGAATAGGGCCCTTTAAAGGTTAATGAAGTCATATGTGTGTGGAACCACAGGACATGGAAGAGATACTAAACAAATATCTCACATCAGTATTTACTGTGGA
Organism: Rhincodon typus; assembly: GCF_021869965.1. NCBI lineage: Eukaryota > Metazoa > Chordata > Chondrichthyes > Orectolobiformes > Rhincodontidae > Rhincodon > Rhincodon typus. The sequence goes on from NC_063339.1 coordinate 22,362,841, forward strand.
GAAAGAAATGAAAGCTAGAGAACTTGGGGGACAATATATTGTTGTCTTGAATACAGTCCACATTATAGAAGAGGAGGTGCTGGAGGTCTTAAAAAGCATAATTGTAGATAAATCTCCGGGATCTGATCAAGTGTATCCCACAACATTGTGGGAAGCTAGGGAAGAAATTTCACGACCCCTAACAGAGATATTTGTATCATGTACAGCCACGGGTGAGGTGCCGGAACACTGGAGGGTGGCTAATGTTGTGCCTTTATTTAAGAAAGGCTGCAAAGGCTCATTAAGGATAGTCAGAGATAGTAGGAACTGCCAATGCTGGAGTCTGAGATAACAAGGTGTAGAGCTGAATGAACACAGCAGGCCAGGCAGCAATGAAGAAGGGTCCAGACCCGAAATGTCAGCTTTCCTGCTCCTCTGATGCTGCCTGGCCTGCTGTGTTCATCCAGCTCTACACCTTGTTATCTTAGGGATAGTGAGCATGGCTTTGTGCTTGGGAAATCGTGTCCAAAACTTGATTGAGTTTTTTTTGAGGATATGACCAAGAAGATAGACAAGGACATGGTGGTAGACGTATTCTATATGGACTTTAGTAAGGCCTTTGACAGGATTCCACATGGTAGACTGGTTAGTAAAATTAGCTTATATAGAATTCAGGGAGAGTTTGCCAATTAGATACAAAATTGGCTTGACAATAAGAGATAGAAGATGGTGGTGGAGGGTTGTTTTTCAGACTAGAGGCCTGTGACCGGTGGTGTTCCACAGGGATCGGTGCGGAGTCGATTGTTATTTATCATTTATATGAAAGATTTAGATGAGAAAATAGGAAGCATGGTTAATAAGTTTGCGGGTGACACCTAAGTTGATGGTATAGTAGACAGTAAAGAAGGTTATCTGAGATCACAAAGGGATCTTAATCTATTGGGTCAGCAGGCCGAGGAGTGGAAGATGGAGTTTAATTTAGATAAATGCGAGATGTTGCATTTTGGTAAAACAGACAACGACATGACCTACACAGTTAATGGAAGGGCCCTGGGGAGTGTTGTCAGAGAGACCTAGGGGTTCAGGTACGTAGCTCCTTAACATGTGCATAATAGCTAACAGAGTGGTAAAAAAAGTATTTGGCATGCTTGCCTTCATTGCTCAGATCATTGAGTATACAAGTTAAGATGTCATGTTGAGGTTGTACAAGACATTAGTGAGGCTACTTTTGGAGTACTATGTACAGTTTTGATCGCCCTGCTATAGGAAGGATACTATTAAATTGGAGAGGGTGCAGAAAAGATTTACAAGGATGTTACTGGGACTGGAGGGTTGAGTTATAAGGAGAGGTTGGATAGGCTGGGAGCTTTTTCCCTGGAGCATTGGAGGTTGAAGGGTTTAGAGATTTATAAAATCATAACGGGCATAGACAAGGTGAATTGCAAATGTCATTTCCCCAGGGTAGGGGAGTTCAAAACTAGAGGGCATACTTTTAAGATGAGAGGAGAAAGACTTAAAAGGGAACTGAGGAACAACTTTTTCACACAGAGGTGGTTCAAATGTGGAATGAACTGCCAGAGGAAGTGGTAGATGTAGGTACAATTACAAATTTAGAAGATATTTGGATAGGTACATGAATAGAAAAGGTTTAGAGGTTTATGGGCCAAGCACAGGCAAGTGGGACGCGTCTAGTTTGGGAAACTTGGTCGACATGTTTGTTTCTGTGCTGTATGACTCAATGACTCTATGCTGTCTGGAATTACCTCCAACCACTTTACCTGTATGATCAATGGGGCACTGTTCATCAACACTGTCATTTATATTGCAGACTTTTGGCAAAAATCAATATATTTTCCCATCCTGCTTTCTTGTTCTCATCCTCACAATGAAGCTCTTTGGTAAGGGTAACAATTTCTTCAATGTCCATCCAAGAGAAGCACCAGGAGACAAACCCAACACACAGCACCTTACCACAACCAGTTTATATTTATTAATAGGAACAGAATAATGTAGAGTTACATGATTTGATATGATTTATGCAATACAAAAATAAATAATGCATTGCAAAGCTTTTATATGTGTGTTAATGTGTGTGTATGTCTGTGTGGATGTATTGGCTTACAGTTATCAGCTATGGTTCAGCAATGGTTATTTTGGCTCTCCATCAATGCAATAGGTTGAAGTCCTTCTCTGGAGATGAAAGCAAAATCAAGGCTGACACTTCAGTATGTTTGTTAGGAGACACTGCAGTGCTGGAGGTGACATCTTTAGAATAAAACAGTAATCCAAGGTTCCATCATCCTGTCAGGGTGATGTAAAAGATATCATGGCATCATTTAAGCATTGGCAGGCAAATTGTCCTGCAAACATTTATCTGTCAATCAACATCACCCTAAGCAGATTATCTGCTAATTAATATCATTGTCGTTTGTAGAACTTTGTTTTATGTAATTTCTCTGCTCTATTTCCCAACAGTGACTGCAATTCAAAAATTACTTCATTGGTTGTGAAGCACACCGGGGAGTCCTGAAGTCATGAACTGCACTATATAAATGCTAATTCTTTCTTCCTTTTCCACTGAGCGAAACTGATCAGGAGTGAGCTGTGCCAGTAACAATCTTGAGGAAATTATATACAGAGCAAAAGAAGGTCATGCAGCTTATCGAGTCTACTACATCTAGATTCCATGTGGGAATGCTGTATCATGGGCTTTCTTCCCACAACACGTTTTGTTCCTTTACTTCTGGGAATAGTTATTTCACTACTAATCAACGTTCCAAACCACCCCTAGAAGGTCAAGTCACATTGTTCATTCCCTGTGTCACCCACAATTTCACTTTAAACAGATGTACGTCCAACTTCCTTTCAAAGGCGGCAATTGATCATAAACCCACCATCTTCTCTAGGAGTCTGTTGCCAAACATTACCTTGGCTCGCTTGTAAACATCACCACTTTTGAGTTAAAAGTTTTGAGTTCACACTTGTCATATGTGGTGAAAGACTTCACACTGAGGAGTGCCATAAGGAGATGCCACGTGATAATGTCATATCGACTTGCAGTCAGAACACTTCAGGATTTCGAAAGTGTGACCCCTCTTCAATATCTACTACATCAATGTAATTTGTAACTCATTGTTAACATGCAATAACTACATCTTATTAAGTACAAGAGAGTCTCCTAGTTAGATCAGGACCTCTACTGCACTACACAGACCCTGTAGTTTCCTACGCTTAAAGAGAATGGTGGCAGCAACCTTTATCATGAGCTAGCATGGCCATATAACAAAGCCCCACTTTGCACACAAGGCTTTAATCTCGATAAAGTCAGTAAAGCTATGTAACAGTACAGCACTGTAGCAATTTCAGTTGTTTCAGCAGCGGGAGTCCGGGAGGAAGCGCGAGGGCAGCCTGGGAAGGTGAGCTTTTCGATTATAAAAGTCTTACCTCGCGTGACTCCATTTTTGGAGTAAGTGAGGTAATATATTTGGGCGGTTGCTTTACCCGAAACACTACCTAGGTAGTGTCTCCCACCCATCCTCCTCCTCTAACCAAAAAAAAAAGGTTCTGAGCGCTGATTTGGTAAGGTTACTAGTATTTTTTTTTAATTTGTCTGTTTGGGAATTCAGAACAGTGGGAATGGATGTTAGGGCAGTTGTATGCTCCTTCTGTAGAATGTGGGAGGTAAGGGTCACCACTAGTGTCCCCACTGACTTCATCTGCGGGAAGTGCACCCAACTCCAGCTCCTCGGAAACCGTGTTAGGGAACTGGAGCTGGAACTGGATGAACTTCGGATCGTTTGGGAGGCTGAGGGGGTAATTGAGAGGAGTTACGGGGAGGTAGTCACACCTCAGGTACAGGAAAAAAGTAGATGGGTTACAGTCAGGGGACGGAAAGGGAACAGGCAGACAGTGCAGGGATCCCCTGTGGCCATTCCCCTCAAAAACAAGTATACCGTTTTGGATACTGTTGGGGGGGACGACTTACCAGGGGTAAGCCATGGGGTACAGGTCTCTGGCACAGAGTCTGTCCCTGTTGCTCCGAAGGGAAGGGGGGAGAGGAGGAGAACATTAGTCACTGGGGACTCCATAGTTAGGGGGACAGATAGGAGATTCTGTGGGAACGAGAGAGACTCGCGGTTGGTGTGTTGCCTCCCAGGTGCCAGGGTCCGTGATGTCTCGGATCGTGTTTTCGGGATCCTTAAGGGGGAGGGGGAGCAGCCCCAAGTCGTGGTCCACATAAGCACCAACGACATAGGTAGGAAAAGGCATGGGGACGTAAGGCAGAAATTCAAGGATTTAGGGTGGAAGCTTAGAGCTAGAACAAACAGAGTTGTTATCTCTGGTTTGTTACCCGTGCCACGTGCTAGCGAGGCGAGGAATAGGGAGAGAGAGCAGTTGAACACGTGGCTACAGGGATGGTGCAGGAGGGAGGGATTCAGATACCTGGATAATTGGGGCTCATTCTGGGGTAGGTGGGACCTCTACAAACGGGATGGTCTACACCTCAACCAGAGGGGTACCAATATCCTGGGGGGGAAATTTGCTAATGCTCTTCGGGAAGGTTTAAACTAATTCAACAGGGGGGTGGGAACCTGAATTGTAGCTCCAGTGTACAGGAGGTTGAGAGCAGTGAGGTCATAAATAAGGTTTCAAGATCGCAGAAGTGTACCGGCAGGCAGGAAGGTGGTTTGAAGTGTGTCTACTTCAATGCCAGGAGCGTCCGGAATAAGGTGGGTGAACTTGCAGCATGGGTTGGTACCTGGGACTTCGATGTTGTGGCCATTTCGGAGACATGGATAGAGCAGGGACAGGAATGGTTGTTGCAGGTTCCGGGGTTTAGATGTTTCAGTACGATCAGGGAAGGTGGTAAAAGAGGGGGAGGTGTGGCATTGTTAGTCAAGGACAGTATTACGGTGGCAGAAAGGACGTTTGATGACAACTCGTCTACTGAGGTAATATGGGCTGAGGTTAGAACCAGGAAAGGAGAGGTCACCCTGTTGGGAGTGTTCTACAGGCCTCCGAAAAGTTCCAGAGATGCAGAGGAAAAGATTGCAAAGATGATTCTGGATAGGAGCGAAAGTAACAGGGTAGTTGTTATGGGGGACTTTAACTTTCCAAATATTGACTGGAAACACTATAGTTCGAGTAATTCAGATGGGTCAGTTTTTGTCCAATGTGTGCAGGAGGGTTTCCTGACACAGTATGTAGATAGGCCAACAAGAGGCGAGGCCACATTGGATTTGGTACTGGGTAATGAACCAGGCCAGGTGTTAGATTTGGAGGTAGGTGAGCACTTTGGTGATAGTGACCACAATTCGGTTACGTTTACTTTAGCGATGGAAAGGGATCGGTATATAATGCAGGGCAAGAGTTATAGCTGGGGGAAAGGCAATTATGAGGCGATGAGGCAAGATTTAGGATGCATAGGATGGAGAAGGAAACTGCAGGGGCTGGGCACAATTGAAATGTGGAGCTTGTTCAAGGAACAGCTACTGCGTGTCCTTGAGAAGTATGTACCTGTCAGGCAGGGAGGAAGTGGTCGAGCGAGGGAACCGTGGTTTACTAAAGAAGTTGAATCTCTTGTCAAGAGGAAGAAGGAGGCTTATGTAGAGATGAGGCGTGAAGGCTCAGTTAGGGCGTTTGAGAGTTACAAGTTAGCCAGGAAGGACCTAAAGAGAGAGCTAAGAAGAGCCAGGAGGGGACATGAGAAGTCTTTAGCAGGTAGGATCAAGGAAAACCCTAAAGCTTTCTATAGGTATGTCAGGAATAAAAGAATGACAAGAGTAAGATTGGGGCCGGTCAAGGACAGTAGTGGGAAGTTGTGCGTGGAGTCCGAAGAGATAGGAGAGGTGCTAAATGAATATTTTTCGTCAGTATTCACGCAGGAAAAAGACAATGTAGTCGAGGAGAATACTGAGATACAGTCTATTAGACTAGACGGGATTGAGGTTCATAAGGAGGAGGTGTTAGCAATTCTGGAAGGTGTGAAAATAGATAAGTCCCCTGGGCCGGATGGGATTTATCCTAGGATTCTCTGGGAAGCTAGAGAGGAGATTGCAGAGCCTTTGGCTTTGATCTTTATGTCGTCATTGTCTTCAGGAATAGTGCCAGAAGACTGGAGACTAGCAAATGTTGTCCCCTTGTTCAAGAAGGGGAGTAGAGACAACCCTGGTAATTATAGACCAGTGAGCCTTACTTCGGTTGTGGGTAAAGTGTTGGAAAGGATTATAAGAGATAGGATTTATAATCATCTCAAAAGGAATAATTTGATTAGGGATAGTCAACACGGTTTTGTGAAGGGTAGGTCGTGCCTCACAAACCTTATTGAGTTCTTCAAGAAGGTGACCAAACAGGTGAATGAGGGTAAAGCGATTAATGTGGTGTATTTGGATTTCAGTAAAACGTTTGATAAGGTTCCCCACGGTAGGCTATTGCAGAAAATACAGAGGCATGGGATTGAGGGTAATTTAGCGGTTTGGATCAGAAATTGGCTAGCTGTAAGAAGACAGAGGGTGGTGGTTGATGGGAAATGTTCATCCTGGAGTTCAGTTACTAGTGGTGTACCTCAAGGATCTGTTTTGGGGCCACTGCTGTTTGTCATTTTTATAAATGACCTGGATAAGGGCGTAGAAGGATGGGTTAGTAAATTTGCGGATGACACCAAAGTTGGTGGAGTTGTGGATAGTGCGGAAGGATGTTGCAGGTTACAGAGGGACATAGATAAGCTGCAGAGCTGAGCTGAGAGGTGGCAAATAGAGTTTAATGCGGAAAAGTGTGAGGTGATTCACTTTGGAAGGAGTAACAGGAATACAGAGTGCTGGGCTAATGGTAAGATTCTTGGTAGTGTGGATGAGCAGAAAGATCTCGGTGTCCATGTGCATAGATCACTGAAAGTTGCCACCCAGGTTGATAGCGTTGTTAAGAAGGCGTACAGTATGTTAGGTTTTATTGGTAGAGGGATTGCGTTTCGGAGCCATGAGGTCATGTTGCAGCTGTACAAAACTCTGGTGTGGCCGCACTTGGAGTATTGCGTACAGTTCTGGTCACCGCATTATAGGAAGGATGTGGAAGCATTGGAAAGGGTGCAGAGGAGATTTACCAGGATGTTGCCTGGTATGGAGGGAAGGTCTTCTGAGGAAAGGCTGAGGGTCTTGAGGCTGTTTTCGTTAGAGAGAAGAAGGTTAAGAGGTGACTTGATAGAGACATACAAGATCATCAGAGGATTAGATAGGGTGGACAGTGGGAGCCTTTTTCCTCGGATGGTGATGGCTAGCACGAGGGGACATAGCTTTAAATTGAGGGGTGATAGATATAGGACAGATGTCAGAGGTAGGTTCTTTACTCAGAGAGTAGTAAGGGCGTGGAATGCCCTGCCTGCAAAAATAGTAGACTCGCCCACTTTAAGGGCATTTAAATGGTCATTGGATAAACATATGCATGATAATGGAATAGTTTAGGTTAGATGGGCTTCAGATTGGTTTCACAGGTCGGCGCAACATCGAGGGCCGAAGGGCCTGTACTGCGCTGTAATGTTCTATGTTCTATGTTCTATGTACCATGTTTCACATGAGATTGAAACACTGTTTGCTAAGAAAAAAGTAACACATCTCCTTTTTGTACAGAATGTCTCTGGAAATGAATCGTTTTTAAATAAATATTCCTGTTAATTAGCCACATTGATGCATGGGGAACATGCTTTTAGAGATGGTGGCTGGTTATTGATCACTTTATTAGCTTTGAAAAGACATCGGTTCTACATCCATTAAAAGCAAGACTGCGAGTTACACTGATAATTAACAATGTGACTTGACTTTTTGGTGGGGGCCAGGGAGGGGGTTGATTGATAACAAAATATACATTCCCAGAATAAGCCATCAATACATTTGAAGGAATTCCCACATGGAATCTAGATGAAGTGGACTCATTACCTTTCCCTGCTCTGTGTTATTAAGATAACTTTCTGTTTGTGCCATTACAGTCACATCACCAGCACCTTGGAGCTAACAAGAACTGCAGATGCTGAAGTCAGAGTCAATACACAGTATGGAGCTGGAGGAACACAGCAGGTCAGGCAACATCAGAGGAACAGGAAAGTCGACACATCAGTTCGGGACCCTTCATCAGGAGCCCCAACCTGAAATGTCGACTTCCCTGCTCCTCTGATGCTGCCTGACCTGCTGTGTTCCTCCAGCTCCACACTGGGTTGACTCACCAGCACCTCCTTGTCTCAAGCTTCATGATGGCTTACAGATAAATAGAGTTGGTCACGTTTTATGCAGCATTCATCAACTAATAGATACCTTACCAAGTGAAATATTTATTTAAAAATAATTCAATTCTAGAGCCATTCTGGAGAAATTCTGAGGGGAAGACATGTATTAAGGAATTAGTTATACCAAGATCATTGCTGCTTTGTTTGCATGCTTTTGGGCATTGCAGTGCCTGATGAAATTTTCTTTAACCTCTTAGGACTTCAAGAAAACATTTCTTTTTCAAAAGTGTAAGCTGTCTGATGGACTTTGAGCTTTGTCACGTGAAATGAAGACAAATGGATAGGCTGAAGGTACCAAGCTTTTATATCGTCATTTAGTCACTGAACATATGTTCAGTTTGGCACATCTGTACAGACTGCGTTCAGCTCCCTCACTTTCCAAATCCTTTCATAACTGATTAAAAGCTGTAATCTGCCCATCTCTGGAGATGATAACAGTAACAAAATTGGTAATGAAGTACAGCTGAAACCATCTGGGAGTGCCATAGCAAAAGGCTGCATTATGACAGTGTGTTTGAACTGGCAAACAAAGTAACTACAGAATAAGTAGATGAACTGAATCCTTTAAAAACAAAATCATAACAATCCTAACAACTTGGATTTGAAACACCTTTAAAGTAAGCAGGCAGGCATTCCTTGGACTTTTCAGAGTCATCAAGAAGAAAATCTTCCTTTTCTTCTAATGTTACATTTTGTTCACTATCCTGCTCCATGCATCAAAATTGCTGGAATTCCTACAAGTGGCTTTGTTAGCCCCGTAATGTCTGAGCAGTGTCTTGACCATCACAAAGAAACGTGGCCTCATGGACTTTCCTTTCACAACAAGCAGCAGCTTCTTTGTGCCTCCTTACAAACCAAAGCAGTTGCACATTCCTTACTTCACTTTCCACCATAAAATGTTTCTATTTTAAACATTAAAGAACAATCAGGTAAAACATGGCAAAATAGTTTGGTTTCATGTGCATTAAAAACATCTTAAGTGCACACTCATTCAGGACATGGGCAAGACTGTTTTGCAGTCATCGCTGCATGCTTGCCCATAATTCCACACTTAATGTGGCATGACTCTACTTCTACTGGTTGATGTGGTCATATGCCAACGTGTGCCTTTGACTAATCAGGAGTCAGCAGTCCAAAACTTGGCTTATCATGGACATTGTTCCATTAGTTTTCTTATTCTGTGTTAGTGGGAATGTGAACAACTCCACCACACTAGAAGTTCAGGTTATCCAGACTTGATTCATCGTGGTTCCACTGTACCTGATGGAGGAATGGCTTACTAACTTTAATCAGTTTTGCCTTGCATCACAAATTCCTGTGGGAAGAAATATGTGACCAGTCACTAGGAAGGTTAGTTGATGCTTGGGCCAATTTTATTTATCATAATTAATGAATGAAACAAAATTTACTAATAACTATGCCACATGATAACATGAAACAGGAATGGGAGTAGGCCATTCAGCCCATCCTGTACACTCTGCCACTCAAGAAGATCATGATTGAACTCCTACTCCGACACCATTTTTCTGCACTATCCCCATATAGCTTGATGGTTTTAACATGTAGATCTCTGTCTCAGTCTTGAATGTACTCACCAACAGAGTCTCCGCAGCCCATTGGGGCAGAGAATTCCAATGATGAATGAAGAAATTCCTTCATCTCTCTCAGTCTTAAACTATCTGTCCCCTATTTGAGACTGTTCTCGCAGGAGAAAAATCCTTCCTGCATCTGTCCTATCAATTCCTCCAAGACTGATTGTATTTTTGAACTTATCAAAAGTTTTCTGAAAATCCAAACAGACCACATTGATGAATCCCCTCTGATCGATTCTGCTTACTATTCTTATAAATCTCTGAGAGTTGTGTTAACATGATTTCTATTTCATAAATTCATGTTGACACTGACCAATCCAGACATTATTTTCTAAGTCCTTTCTTACAGAATTCTGCATTTTTCCTATAACTAATGTTCAGCTACTGGGTCTATTTTTCTCAGTTTTATCTCTCCCAACTTAGTTAACTGCATTTCGGACAGCTTCTGAGAACAATGCGTTGCAGGCCCAACCAGGCATAAAGCTACTTTGGACTTGGTCATGTTCAATGAGGCTAATGTCATAAATGATCTGTAGAAGCATGATCATAACATGATAGAAAATAATAATAACTTTGAGAGTGAGAAACATGGATCAAAAACAACTGTGCTAAACTTGAACAAGGATAATTACATAGGGGCCAATGTTACACCCACTTTGGGAAGGTCTGCCCATGCAGATTGGTGTGGCAATATAGAGACCTCTACATGCAGATGTGTCAACTGTGCACAGACCTTTGAGGATATGCAGTTGGAAAAAAAATAGAGGGGACATAAATAGCAAAGTTGGCTGAAATGAGAAAGGATTTTAACAGAAAAGAGTTGAGGAGAAATGGCAGGCATTTAAAAAATGATAGTTCAATGCTCTCAACAAACATAAATCCCAGTGAGGAAGGAGAGCTCTAGAAATGAGGTAAAACCATTATGGTTAACTAAAGGTGTCAAGGGTTGCATTAAATTGAAAGAAAAAATAAAATACCATGTGGCTAAGATTGATGATAAACTAGAAGACCAGGATTTTTTGTTTTAAAACCAACAAACGATGACAAAATAAAATAATGAGGGAAATATTGACTTATGGGGGCAAATGTGGGATCCACAGGGATCAGTGCTGGACCCACAATTATGTAGAATATATATTAATCACTTTGATTACTATCACCAAGTTCGGTGGGAAAGCAAATGGCGAGGATGACACAAACCATCTGCAGAAGGACACAGACAGGTTAAGTGAGTTGGCAAAAACTTGGCAGATGGAAGATAACATGGGAAAACATGAGGGATTGCACTCTGGCACAAGGAATAGAGGAGTTGAATATTATTTAAGTGGAGAAACACTGCAGAAAGCTGCAGTACAGAGAAATTTGGAGGTCTTCGTGCATGAATCACAAAAAGCTAGCATCCAAGTTAAGTAGGTAATAAGGAAGGCAAATGTACTCTTGTCCATTTTCACAATATGACAATGACCGGGTAGTCTGTTTTACTGGCGTTGATTGAGGCGTTAATAATAACCTGGGCACCAGTCATAACTCCTCTTCCCTACTTCAAAACAGGTTTCTGAGATCTTTAATGCCCAGTTGGTTCAAGCTTCTTGCCCAAAAGACAGTAACTCTAACAATACATTACAATGCTGTCAGCTGAACTTCTTGTACTCACGTCTGTGGAATGGGGCTTAAACTCACAATTTTCTGACTCAGAGACAAAGTGCTACCCACTTAGCCACGGACAAGTCATGTTATTTTATTCATAAAGCCATTGTACTCAATCTGTGTCTTCTCACTTGCACAAAATGATATTATTTGCTCTTATTCCTGTTTAGATAGAATAATGTGATGTAGGTGACCTCTATCTTGATAAAAATAAATGAGAATTGTAGTTGAGTTATTATGAGTTAAATCTATAAAGACCTTCTGTGAGCATCAAACTGAAGGCACAAGCTATTTATATGAATGTTACATGTTGATGTCTTAAATCTGTAAACTTGATTCTGGTAACAGATTTTTGGCAAGTAATTCAAGGTACAAGGTCAAATGGGCCAAATTCTGGGCTGTGGCTTTGAAGATCCAATAAAGATATTCAATAATACCAATACAAGTTGTCTCAGAGTGTCTAATGTTTATAATAATGTTGACCTTTATCACAATAAACTAACAGAGACTGATATTACCAAAGCAATTTGTAAGATTCAGCAAGATTTAAATTCATGGAGGATGCCATTGCTATACTTTCCTGCCAAGATCAATACATTAACAATCAATGTATTGCACAGTTACCACTTTATGTTTAAACAGCTAATGAAAATTGCCTGTTTACTGCTTTTTTTAAAAGAAGCAGCTTTTTTTTTAGAGATAGCAGGAACTGCAGATGCTGGAGAATCTGAGACAACAAGGCGCAGAGCTGGATGAACACAGCAGGCCAAGCAGCATCATAGGAGCAGGATCTTTTTTCTTATTTTTATGAGTCTATAAATGACCTTGCAATACCACAATAATAGTTGAGTGCCTTCAGGTAAGTAACATAATGGATCCACTCAATCTTGAAATAGACAATCTCACATTGAAATTAAATTGCAATGGCAGCTGCTAAAAGTTGTTTCTTTGGAAGGTCAGAAATGAAGTTTTTATTAAGGGTTTAATCAAATGTAATTTGATTAGAGGGAGGCAAACAAGTGTTGCTAAATTTCACTGCTCCAACAAGTGGAACTGCTGTCCAATGGGATATATAATGCATGGCGATGTTGTGGTTAGAGAGATGGTGACAATGCACTCAGTCAAAAACCACACAACACCAGATTATAGTCCAACAGGTTTATTTGAAGACACAAACTTTCAGAGTCTCCCTCCTTCTTCAGGTGTCAGTGACAGAGTCAGCATCAGATGCAGAAGCAAAACATAGAACTGATGCAAATGTGTTGAACAAATCTAAGATAGCTGTTAAATCTTTAATGAGTCAGAAAGGATTAATATGCAAATTCTCAAATTTCTTTCAAGTCACTGCTTCAAGATAACTAAAGGTTTTATCAGTCCCCTCAGGATACCAGAGGTGACACCCTAGGTCAGACAATGCATTTTAGGTGTGAGGTCTGGTTTAGAATCTGGCTGTGTATCAACTTGGAGTCAGCCTGGTTTTATTTTCAAAGTAGGAATTGATAAAATGCCACATTAACTGTCTACAAATTGTACGCATTTTGAACAAATAGAATGTATCTGTAATTACAAATCTACAAATGCAAATTCACCCCATAGATTTATAGGTGTGTGCGCATGTGTGTGTGCATGTGTGTGAGGGAGAAAGAGTGTGTGTCTGTGTGTGCGCACGTGTGTGTGTGTGCACGTGCGTGCGTGTGTATGCGCGTGCGTGTGTGAGAGAGAGAGAGAAAGAGTGTGTATATGAGAGAGGGTCTGTGTGAATGTGAGTATGTGTGTGTGTTTCTGTGAGAGAATGGGTATGTGTGTGTGTGAGAGTGTGTAATGTGGTGGGATCACCTGTAGTGCGACATGAACCCAAGATCCCGATTGAGACCGTCCTCATGAATATGAGGAGGAAAAAGACAGACATCTGAAGGTGTTGAAGGACGCCCTCATCGGAACAGGATACGATGCTCAACTCATCGATCGCCAGTTCTAACATGCCACAGTGAAAAACCGGCATGACGTCCGCACAAGATAGACACGGAATACAACTGATAGGGTACACTTCGTCATCCAGTAATTCCCAGAAGCGGAGAAACTACGCCATGTTCTTCGCAGCCTTCAACACATTTTCAATGAAATGATCATCTCGCCAAGATCTTCCCCACGTCTCTACTGCTTGCCTTCAAACAACTGCCAAACCTTAAACAGACCATTGTTCACAGCAAACCACCCAGCCTTCAGGACAAAATCGACCACAACACCATACAAACCCTGACATGGCAACCTCTACAAGGCATGTCAGATCTTTGACATGAACACTACCATCACACATGGGAACACCACCCACCACGTGCATGGCAGATACTCATATGACTCGGCCAACATTGTCTATCTCATTCACTACAGGCAAGGATGCCCATGGCATGGTGTATTGGTGAAACCATGCAGACGCTACGACAATGGATGAATAGACACCCCATAACAATCACCAGACAGGGATGTTCCCTCCCAGTGTGGGAACACTTCAGTAGTCAAGAACATTCGGCCTCGGATCTTCAGGTAAATGTCCTCCACGGTGGCCTTCATGATACACAGCAACACAGAGTCGCCAAGCAGAGGGTGATAGCCATTTCTCTCTCTCTCACTCTCACACACACACACACACACACACACACACACACACACCCTCTCTCTCTCTCTTCCCCACCCAACACACACACACACATGCACACTCCCCCTCACACACACATACACACATGAATCTTTCGGATAAATCTGTATTTGCAGATACATTCTACTTTGTTCAAAAAGTACACAGCTTATAGACAGTCAGTCAATGTGGCGTTTTATAATTCGACCAGTCTGACTCCAAACCAAAACACAAACAGATTCTAAATAAGGCCTCACACCTAACATGCATTGTCTGGCCTAAATTGTCACCTCTTCTTTACACTGATAAAATCTTTAGTTCTCTCAGGGCAGTGACTTGGAAGAAATTTGGGGATTTACATATACATATTAATCAATTAAAACCTTCTAACTGATTAAAGATTTAACAGCATCTTAGGTTTGTTTAATATATCCTTATCAGTGGTGTGACCTTTTGATCTTTTACTTATAACTTCTGTGTCTGATACTACCTCTCTCACTAACACCTGAAGAAGGAGTGAGGCTCCAAAAGCTTGCGTTTTCAAGTAAACATGTTGGACTATAACCTGGTGTCGTGTGAATTCTGACCTTGTTCACCCCAGTCCAATACCGGCACCTTCACATCATAACTTATTTTTCAGACATGATTGCTAGAAAATAATGTGAGAAGAGACCTAGAGTATACCATATATTCTATTTATATTAATATCAAGGAATGTGTATTGGCCAAAATACTTTCTCATTCATAATACCAAAATGCAATCAAATTTAATTCACAATAAAAAGAATACTAACTCCATTTTCAGACAACGTTATTAAAATTATTGATGACTGCAAAGAATTTAACATGAATTTTATGAAGGAATTTCATATGTTGAAGACTGTAAGAAGATTCCTTTTCACTCACCTATCAATTCAGGTCAAGTCACAATTCCACAAGTAATAATATGAAAAATAATTATACTTTAAAATGTAATTTGTGTTAAATGATCCATTCATTTTCTTGTCTGAGCAACACAGCTATTCACTTGAATTTTGTTGAAAGTGAGAGGCAACTTTAAAGGCAATCAAGTCTTTGTATCATTGTACATTGCTCATGGCTTTACCAGCTATCCACAGTAAAACATAGGGCTCTGGGTCCAAGCAGAACCCAAGTTTCTCATGGACCCCTACTTCAGAGTTACCTATTTTACTGGATTACAAATATCTTCCTTTGCAACCTGCTTTGACCATTCATTTCTGTCTTCCAGTGGAATACCCTCAAATATTACAATCCTAAAGTTTCAGGAACTGCTTACCCTTTTTTTTCAGCTTTTGGCTGCAGTTAAAGCCCTGAAGCCACAAGGGCATTGAAGGGACTAAAGTCAGATGATGTTGGTGATTTGTTATTGTCCATTTTTCATTATTCCAAAGATCACTTTATCCATTGAATTCATTCATAGCTGGGAATGGTTACCCACTCTGCGGCAAAGTTGACAATAACTTCAGCCAGAAGTTCCAAGTGAATGGTCCATCACGGCCTCCTCCTGCATTACAGTTGTCAGTCTTCAGCCAATTCAATTCATTCCATGTGGTATTAAGAAATGGCTGAAGGGTCTGGATACTTCAAAGGCCATGAGCACTGAAAACATTCTGGCAACTGTACTTTAGAATTGTACTCCAGAATTAGCCACACTCCTATCCATGCTGCTCCTGTACAGCTACAACACTGGCATCAACCTGGCAATATGAAGATTTCCCACGTATCTTCTGGCCACAGAAAACAGGACAAATCCAAACTAGCCTATAACTCTTCAATCAGTCTATTCTTGGCAAAGTGATGGAAGGAGTCACCAGCAGTGTGATCCAGCAGCACTTACTTAGCAACAACCTACTCATCGATAACCAGGTTGAGTTCTGCCAGGACCACTCAGCTCCTGACTTCATTACAATCTTTGTCAAGTATTGATAAAAGAGCTGAACTCCAGAGGTGAGGTTGGAGTGACTGCCCTTTTCATGACGGCAGCATTTGACCAAGTGTGGCATCGAGGACCATTAGCAAAACTGCAGCCAACAGGAATCAGGGGGAAAACTCACCTCTAGTTGACCTCATACCTGATGCAAAGGGATATGTTAATGCTTGTTGGAGGTCAATTGGATCATCTGCAGGACATCATCTAGCTACTCCTGAAGGTTGTGTCCTGGATCCAACCATTTTCAGTTCCTTCATCAATGACCTTCCCTACAACAAAAGGACAGCAGTGGGGCTGTTCATAATTATTGAACAATTCATTCTCCAGATTCTAAAGAAGTCCATATTCAAATGGAGCAAGACCTGAAAAACATTCAGACTTGTGCTGATAAGTGGCAAGTAACATTAACATATGTGCCAGACCATGACTATTTCCAAAAACAGAGAATATCACCCCTTGATATTCAATCACATTACCATCACTGAGTCTGAAATAACAAGGTATAGAGCTGGATGAACACAGCAGGCCAAGCAGCATCAGAGGAGGAGGAAAGTTGACATTTCGGGTCTAGACCCTTCTTCAGAAATTTTCTTGGCCTGCTGTGTTCATCCAGCTCTA
>NC_063339.1:22379934-22418290 GCF_021869965.1 Rhincodon typus
TCTTTTTCTGAAGAAGGGTCTAGGCCCGAAACATCAGCTTTCCTGCTCCTCTGATGCTGCTTGGCCTGCTGTGTTCATCCAGCTCCACACCTTGTTATCTCAGATTCTCCAACATCTGCAGTTCCTACTATCTCTCACCATCACTGAGTCCCTCACTATCAACATCTTTGGCGTTACTATTATCTAGAAACTGAACTAGAGTAACGATATAAATACTATGGCTACAAGAAAAGGTCAGACACTAGGAATCTTGCAATGAATATCTTACCTTCTGGCAACCACAAAGCCTGTTCACCTTCCAAAAGACTCAAGCCGAGAGTGTAATGGAATAGTTTGCACTTACTTGGATGAATGGACCTTCAAATAACACTCAATATCATTGAGACCAAAGCATCTCACATGATTGGTAACCCATCTATCACTGTCATCAATCAATCCCTTCACCACCAATCAAACATATTGGGCCATTGTGTACAATTCATAATATGCACTGCCACAATGCACTAAGCCTTCTTCAAAAGCACCTTCCTAACTCACAATCTCTACCATCTAGAAAGACAAGGGCACCAAATGCTTGGGAACACCTCCAGCAGCGGGAAGATCCTCGTAAAGCCACACTCTATCCTGATTTGGAAATGTATCGCCATTCTTCCACTTTCGTTGGACTAAAATCTTGGAAACTCCCTTCCAAACAGCACTATAAATGTGCCTTCATTCCAAGGACTGCAGCAGTTTAAGAAGGCAGCACAATCACCACCTTACATATTAAGTCAGAATTTCTTCAGTCTTTATATCAGTCATGTTTAGACAAGAATGCAAAAATCATTCCAATGCATATATGTATGTTTAGTTATCTCATTCTTTCCTACCTTTAAGTGTGAAGTTTCTGATTTGCATTTTGGTAATCCTTTCCTTTATCTCCTCAGAAAAATAATTAATCAGGAAGTAATGCTTCAGATCATGGAAGGGTGTCTGAACGCAAGAATTAACCATTAAGCTAGATTCTTCAATTAAGTGTAGAGCATCTCTGAACAGAATCTTCAGAATAACTCTGTCATCCATGTTATTAACTTCAAATTCTGAGAAGTACTTATTGAGAATGTTATTCTCTAAATTTTGTTAATTAACACCTTTGATTATCCACATTTTGAGCAAATTAAAACTTATTGGGGGGTGAAATTGGTCTAAGCTTGCCGTGCAAAATGTGTTCACAGTGGGCCAATAGCTGATTTTTTTTTTCACTATGTCCATCATTTTCATTGATGTACAAAGAACAATCGTTCAAACTCATGCTAACTTGTCTCATTGCCGCTTTTATTTGACTGGAAATGAAAAATACCTGCAATATTTTTCTAGGCAATGGAAAATAAAAACTAATGCGTTGTATAAACTGCCTGCTGATTGGCCTTCAGTTTGACTTGTGCCAAAAATAGCAAGTCTAGAAGCATCAGTGGAGAGAAAGCAGAGTTAATGTTTCGGAGCCTGGTGACTCTTGTCACAACAAGTCACCAGACTCGAAGCATTAATTCTGCTTTGTTCCTACAGATGCTGCTAGGCCTGCTGGGTTTCTCCAGCAATGTCTGTTTTTGTTTTAGGTTTCCAGCACCTGCAGTTCTTTGTTTTATTTTAGCTTGTTCTTTTTTGCCACTGACCAAAATGAATCTCACACCATTTCATTGTCATTCCTTAATAAAGTTTTCTTGCCATATATGCTTCTCACATATCTTTTTCCTCAATCTCTCCTCAATTCCTCAATTGAGAGATAGGTCAACCTATTCCTGCATAACCAAATCAATTGCAACAACTAATGTTGCAAGTGGATTCTTAATATTTAAGAAGCATTTGGATGAGCATGTGCAATGCTGAGGCATTACAAGGCTATGGGTTAAGTGCTGGAAACTGGGATTACAATAGTTAGGTGGTTGTTTTTGACTGTACAGAGTCAATGGGCTGAAGGGTTTTTCTCTGTGCTGCAGACCTCTATGACAAACAATTAGATTGATTCCTTGCACATTATCTGATTGCAAAAATACATCATACAGAGGTGAAAATAACAGTCATCCTGTTAAACACTCCAAAAGTCTCTGGGCCTGAGATTCCAAAGGTCCTGAGCGTTTTGGAGGAGAAACTGCCTCAGCATGAGGTCTGATACCTTGGCTTTGGCTGCAAGAATGTGGACTTTGCAAATTTGTGAGGGTCAGTGATCTTCAAGTATACTTTGCAATATCTGCCTGGTGGGACACACAGCCATTGGACTATTGAAGAAGATTATTTGCTCCAAAGGAAGCAATCTGTACGTAAGATAAAGGTAACCAATCATGTCCAGGTTTGATCACTCTTGTCTGCTGAGCTTTTGGGCTCTTTCCAACAGTTTCAACAGAACTGTCACCAATTCCCAACCACCAAGATATTCATTGTGACCTACAAAGGAAGGTGTGGACAGAAAACAGCAGAAGCAAAGAAATGGGAAGAATCCAGGTAAAGTAGGATTCTACTTCATTTCCTCCTCCCACATCCAGTGAGGTTCCAACCTTGATCATCATTGGAGTTTCTCTGTTGAGTTAGCTGGTCTTCTCCAATGTGACAGTGGGGGTGCTATTGGCACTGAGTGTGGGAATAGATCTTGTGCCTAACTGCAATACTACCAATCTTGCTAGAAGTGGGAATGCATGTGTGAGAAACATAGAACATAAAACATAGATCATAGAACATTACGGCGCAGTACAAGCCCTTCGGCCCTCGATGTTGCGCCGACCTGTGAAACCAATCTGAAGCCCATCTAACCTACACTATTCCATTATCATCCATATGTTTATCCAATGACCATTTAAATGCCCTTAAAGTTGGCGAGTCTACTACTGTTGCAGGCAGGGTATTCCACACCCTTACTACTCTCTGAGTAAAGAACCTACCTCTGACATCTGTCCTATATCTATCACCCCTCAATTTAAAGCTATGTCCCCTCGTGCTAGCCATCACCATCTGAGGAAAAAGGCTCTCGCTGTCCACCCTATCTAATCCTCTGATCATCTTGTCTGTCTGTATTAAGTCACCTCTTAACCTTCTTCTCTCTAACGAAAACAGCCTCAAGTCCCTCGGCCTTTCCTCATAAGACCTTCCCTCCATACCAGGCAACATCCTGGTAAATCTCCTCTGCACCCTTTCCAATGCTTCCACATCCTTCCTATAAATATGCGTCTTGTAAACTGCTAAGAAAGGTGTTCAGCTTAAAGCAGCCACACAAGTTGGAGTCAGTAAATAGACTGAATGTTGTGAAGTAGCTGGAAATCAAAGCTAATGCAAACCACGAGGCTTCCAGAACAGAGATCACAGTCTAAGGATCTAGGGTAGGCCATTTAGGACCGAAATGAGGAGAAATTTCTTAACCCAGTGAGTGGTGAGCCTGTGGAATTCGTTGCCACAGAAAATAGTTGATGCAAAAACATTGAACGTTTTCAACAAGGTGATAGATATAATTCTTAGAGCGAAAGCTTTCAGAGGGTATGGGAGGAAAGCCAGAACATGGTAGTAAGTTGAATGATCAAATTGAATGGCAGAGCAGGGCCAAAGGGCAGAATAGCCTACTCCCGTTCCTATTTTTTGTTTCTATGTTTCTGAGTAACACAAGTTTTTTCAAATAATTAATCCATTAAATTGGATTATCTGGGCAGAGTAATTGTGCAGGAATCATAAACATCAGGGAATATATGTGCAAAGGAATCCACCCAATTTTCCTTCCATTTCCTTGTAAATTTAATGGACCTAGGCACAGCCCCAAAAAGTTCTCCCATAATTTTCAGAAAGATAAGCTCCCCTGCTCTTTTGATGCTACCAATATGCACAAAATGAATGTACTGTCGCAACTTTCTTGAAAAGAATTAGTAGTGGTTTTGTTTTGCTTCTACTGAACTGTCTACAGCTTCCAGGCTCCCTCTCCCCGTGTTGCAAAATGACATGACAGCACAGCTCTGCAGAGCATCCCACTGGTGACAAATTGAACATGCCAGCTCCATCACACTTGGCATGCCTTCATCGAGCAAGCTGTCTGTCAAGTCCTCTGTAGTTCTGCTGGCAACAGCAGGAACCAGTCAGCCTTTAACTGCCGATTACAATGTGTCAGCAATATTGTGAAGCGCCAAGCAGTTCGTGAACCACTCACTGCCTTTGCTACCTAGAGGATGAAATTGCAATGCAGGAAATCTCTTGAAAGTGATTTCAAGGTCAATGGACAGCCAGCTGCTTTCCTTTATGTTGGATGCTACAGTTTAGTCTATGAATATTCATTGCCCTTGTATGGAAAATAGTCTTCTCCATAGGTTTAATTCCTTATGTTGCTCCCGTAAGGCAGGGTGTTTTTCAGCCAGCGGTGATGAAATGAAACTTGACTTACAGCGCATTAACAGCTGTCCTCAAAATGTTCTGGGGCTAATAAGTGGGAGACCCAACCAAATCAAGCATCTGACCCAGCGTAGCTCCCTCTACAGGGGGATATTAACATATGCCAGTGAGAAAGAAGCCAGTGAGATAACTTCAACCATCAGAGTGAAGGTTTTCACTGAGAGACACAACCTGCAAAATTCAATAACTGCCACAAGCAGCTGCAGGGAACAGGGCGCACAATTAACAAACTCTATGCTGCCTGCTCATTTAAGGGAAGGTAATGATGTTGTGGTGCAGTTACTGGGCTAGTTTCAGCACTCCCGGCTAATGTTCTGGAAGTATGGATTGGAATGTCTTCGTGGCAAATTTGAATTCCGTAAAAAGCTAGTTCAACGTTGTTTGCTGCACAAAGCCGCCTGGTCCACTTAATATTCTTTAGGGAAGCAAATCTGCCCTCCTCACCTGGTCTAGCCTACATATGATTCCAGCCCTATGGCAATATGGCTGAATGTTATCCACCTTTGGGCATTAAGGAATGGACAATAACTCACATGAAGAAATAAACGAAACTAATAGCAGCATCTATCATTCTCTAATTCATGTAGCCATCACTAAGGACACCGTTGTGTGCATGCTTGAGTGAGTGATGTGAAAAGGCAAGAGGCAAGTATGCGCTAAAGCAGCCAATGCCACTATAACAAGCCTGCATCTGGTGCTGGCAGTTATTCTACAACTGATTCTGAACTTTAAATACACAAAGGTAGTGCCGTATGATAGAAATTGGGCCCCAAGAATTTCTGAGGTTTCACTAAAGGCCTTGCTACAGGAGCTGGAGAATGGGAGAGATCCACAGGAGGTGAAACTGAAATACTCAGACTTTACAAATATAGGGGCATATTGCCTCTCTACCTCTAGCCAAAGTTAGTCAAAGTTAACTGCACCACTAATCTCACACACTATTCAATGCACCAGTGCCCATCCACCTCCATGACAAATCTCTAATGGTTATACCTCATGCCTGATATTCATATATTCATCTTACCCTCACATGCTTAGCATGACAGCCTGCACCTTACAATATGCTCTAGCATTCAAAATATACAATAGCCGCTAAAAGACGTGCACCCAAAATGTCCAAGAAAAGTTTAATCACGTAGGCAACCAATCAGGGAATGGTCAATCCCCAACCTCTGCTCAGTCAAATAGACAGAACTGGTGAGGATCTGCTTCTCAAGTCACAGACTGGTTGTCTTTCACATTTGCTGCTGCTGATTGGCTCACAGTGAACTTTTCAGCAGTAACCGAGAGGGAGAAACGACCTGTTGTCCAATGAGCAGCAAGAATGGAAGTGAAGGGCAGGAATGGCAGTGAATATTCAATAAACTCATGGCTGATCAGATTGCTTCACATTTCTGCCTATATCCAATAACCTATTCCAAAGACTCACCCTCTGTGGGAAAATATTTTCCTTTTCTCTGTGTCTTAAATGGTGACTCCATATTTTGTAATAGTGACCCCTAGTGCTAGCTCCTCCCACTGGAGGGAACATCTTTTACACATACTCCCCATCAAGACACCTCAGAATCTCGAACGTTTTATGGAGGAACAGCCAGCAGTGGAACAGCAGGAAGATGCTGATGAAAAGCATCATCTCTCGCTCCCATACCCACAGTTCTGTTGCTGACATTATTTTAGAGGCTAGCTTAGAACTAGGATTTACGCATGGTGAAACCCTCAGTGCAGGTGGCCTGCGGTGGGGGCAAGAAACAAAGATAGCATGGGTGTCAGCTCACCAGGGAATTGTCACATATAGGTTCTGCAGTAGGGGGCACACTTGAAGATTCAATTGGGGTAGGATAGTGAAGCAGGCTATTGGCATGCACAATGATATGTCTGTGTATTGACAAGACTTGCCAGAAATTTGCGATCAATATTAATGTTAAAAGCATCGATCTTTGCACACATCTTCGAGTCCATTCTTTACAGCATGGAATTGATAGCCAACTTCATTCACACACTTGCAGACCAAGCTGTAATGCAGTTTCAGATGAATGATGTCTCAGCCTCCAGTCTAGCATGTACAGAAGCCACACAATGTGAGAGTGAAAGAGGAGAATCTCCAACTGAAGTCAGGCAAGATCAGACTGCTTTTGTATGTATTGTCAGGCAAATGATTGAGCTGGTTAGGAATTGAGTTGCACATCAGGAGATAGAGAGCAGGGACAATAGGTAGGTTAATTGGCAGGATGTGACCAGTGGTGCCCTGCAAAGCTCTGACTTGGAATCTCAAATATTCGCTGTATTTTTGAGATGATTGGTTAGAAGACCATATACTGATTTGATTCCATAAAGAATAGTGAATGAACCCTCACTTAAGAAAACATTAGGGAACTCTTGGGGGGAATTGGGAACTAAAAAGGGAAACAAGATTAAGTCAAAATCTTGACAAACTATAATGTTATCTTAGTAGCACTGTCTGTCTTCTTTTAAGATATGTATATACATTCAAAATAAGTGTTGTTCTACATTGCATCATTAAATGGCTAATCAAATAATAGTATGGAAGGTGCTTAATTTCAATAACCCCATTTTTTCTAGACATCCATTTGTTTTATACTTTAAATGTAAGTCATGTATCAAATAGATGGCAGTGGCACCTCACCATTGAACTTTCCCTGAGGCATTTTTGCTTCTGTTTCCAAAGTATAGAAAAGCGAACAAATGTTTAAAAAAGCATCAGCAGGTGCTTTCTCGATGCATTTACCAATAAGAGCCTGTTTAATTGGCCCCTGTAGCAACCAGGAAAAGAATCCTGAAATAGTTCAATACTTTAAGTGTTGCTAATAGCATTAAACTACACAAGACATCATTGTGCTATCATTTAGCATTGGTGCTAAAGTGATTAGAACTGCACCAAGAGTATAATGGAGACCATTAAATGATGGTGTTCTATATAATCTATGAAGAAAAATCGATGGCTAGGAATGATAAAAAAGCAGTAATGTCAGTGAAGAGAGCAGAAATTGTGAACTGTGTAAAAGTATCATTTGACAGTCTAGTCAGTGTGTTTAGTCAGCATTAAATATTATAACAGACACCAGTGACCAGGACCCTCCATACAGTTCGTACTTGATAACATCTGTAATCAGGAAATGACAGCTGCAATTTTGTTGTAAAATGCAACATCATTAATTGAAAATGAGCAAACAATCAGCATTAATTATAAGGAGATATATTTGAAATGTTTTCTTGTTTCAAAAAGTCTGCAAGTAGAATACAGGCTACATAATTTTCTCTGAAATGAAATGCAGAATTTCTAATTGGTTGGTGACTGCTTTATTAAACATTTTTTGCTCTCTGACTGTAAATATCAGGAATTCAGGAAGAACCAAACTCCAAGGTCAGATCATAAACATCATTTGAAACAACAGCCCTAATTTAAAGAAAATCATGCAGTTATTGAGGTCTATAGCACAGAATAGGGCCTCTCAGTCTATCAAGTTGATAATGGTCAAAAACAACCCAACTATTATGACAATGCTCTGGCTTTCAGAGGTTATTTTGTCCTGGGTTTCATAAGGAGAGGTTTTAAGAGAGAGGTGCTGAACTGTCCATTTGGCAAGCCAGTGAGGTCTTGGGTTTTGTTAAGTTGGAACAATAGAGCAGCCTGGATGGATGTGGCCAGCACTCACATACCAGGATTTCTGAATTCATTTTCTGAAGAGGGGTCCAGACCCGAAACGTCAGCTTTCCTGCTCCTCTGATGCTGCCTGGCCTGCTGTGTTCATCCAGCTCTACACCTTGTTATCTCAGACTCCAGCATCAGCAGTTCCTGCTGTCTGCAGGGTTTCTAGGTTTTTTTCAGTTTTTAGGGTTAGCTTTAAGCAGTTGCTGTTGAAGTCTCAATAGGGCAGAAGCTGCTGGAGTTTTGAAGATGTAGAAGCTATCTTTTGCCACTCTCAGTTACAGCTAGAAGCTGGGATTTCTCTCCGCTGCTGGGTTACCTTTGAGACAAAATCTATTGTTCTGAATTCGTCTTTCTGCCAAGGGGTGTGTCTATGAGTTCTTACTATATTAGAACAGTTAATTAGTAATAGTTACTGTATCTATTATTCTGGTAAGTTTTCCTATTGAGTTTAGTTTATTCTAAGTTCTTCTTTCTTCTGTTGTATTTTAATAATAGTGTGTAAATAAATTATATTTTGCCTAATGTCTAGTAGTTTGACCAGTCACATTGCATCTGGAACATGACATTTTACATTTACCTTTAAAATAAGAAAATGTTGGAGTCTAGGCTACCTTCTGAAAATATTTTGAAAGGGTCTGGTCTGATCTATAACACCACTGTGATCCCATTTTCCAGCTCTTGGTCCATAGCCTTGTATGTCTTGGCATCGCAAGGGCACATCTAAATACTTTTTAAATGTTATGAGGGTTTTTGCTCTCACTGACCACACAATGGGAAAGGTAGAAATATGCTCCAACCCCTCACCTGCTTTCCAGTTGTGCAACATTTTGTTATTTCATCTTTTATTTCAAAAGTGTTCATTGTTACTCCCACTAACTCCTGGCCACCACTTTTAACTGAGACTCGCTGGCACTCTTTTGGCTGACTCTGTCTAACTCCTGTTGGTTTCACCTCCTTCCAGCTGAACTTGAGTGTCCATCCCCTTTACCCCGTTGGGATACAAAGCAGCGTGTGCTGCTGCCCATTTTGCTCCTGCTGCTAGACCGAGTTATGTTGGGCTATATGTCTGAATCCTAGCAGAGGTAGAAAATGGAACTGCAGAAATTTCTCCCATGCAACGTTTAAGGCTAGCAGTAGGAAACTGCAGGTGAGGATGAATGAAGCACAAGACAGTTGGCGTGCCTTCCAAACATATTGGCATTCACCCATCAAGCGGTGAGAGACTTTTAGAGGAGAAGTGTTTCTCATAGCAATTTCTCAATGGCCTCATGGCTGGGTTCTTCAGTGTAACTGATCCAAGCCTTCCCAGCCTGTCAGTTTCACTGCAGAAGTTTTTTCCACTGTCAACTTATCCACTGTGCACCTCTCACAATAACATTGACAAGTTGCTGACAGATCAGGAAATAAGTCCCCAGGCTAAGAAATCCAAGATTCAGGGTTAAAACAAAAGCCAGTAAGTGCTTTCTTATCAACCTCAACCACTTCCAGGAGGCTTTACTACTGTCTTTTAATCCTTGGGGGACATGCAGGCACGGTGACTCAGCGGTTGGCACTACTGCCTCACAGTGCCAGGGACCTGAGTTTAATTCTATCCTCAGGCTATGTGGAGTTTGCACATTCTCTCTGTGTCTGTGGGAGTTTTCTATGGGTGCTCTGGTTTCCTTCCAGAGTCCAAAGATGTGCATGTTAGGTGGATTGGCCAATGGAAATACAGGGTTATAGGATACGGGAGTTGGTCTGGATGGGCTGCTTTTTGGAGGGTCAGAGTGGACTTGATGGGCCAAATGTCCTGCTCCCACACTGCAAGGATTCTACGCCTTGAAGAAAGTCAGGATCACATTCTGATCCTGTCCTGATGTCAATTTTCAGGAAATTCCCACTTATGTGCCCCAAATCAACATTCACTTGGTTGAAAAAAAATTGTCCAAGTTTCACTTTTTCCACTTATTGACAAAGTACTTTGCCCCTTAACTTTGCTAATATTCCCCAGAAATATACTACCTGCGAAAGAAAGAGAAATTGCTGACAAAACTCAACAGGCTTATCAGCATCTGTGAGAAGAAAGTAGAGTTAACATTTTGAGGCCGATGACTCTTCATCAGTTCTGAAGAAGCTGAGTCTCGCCAGTAGTTTCTATTTTTATTTTAGATCTCCAGCATACACAGTTCTTTGTTTTACTTTTGTTTTATTTTATTATATACTGCATCTATTGACACATGAACACACACAAACAAGTATACTTGACTTAAATATCTAGTGTTAAAATACATGCAAAGACTTGCAAGCCTCAGGTGAATAATTACACTATGCCAGATCTTATCAAACCACAATCAGATCAGGAGAAACAAAAACACAGGAGACTCATCAAGATTTTAATTGCTGGCTTGGACAATCAGAACTCAGGCTAATAATCAACCAACAGATTTGTACACAAAGAAAATATGTTAGATTTTAAATTGGATGGCAATCGATATTCCTCAGAGCATAGCATAATACATGGTTCTTACAACAGATTGTGCATGTACCATTTTGCTTCTTATTATTGCCTAGTTTTCCCTTCTTATTTCCATATGTTCTTCTGCTGAGAAGGCAGGATATGCAGTAATGCACAGCTCTGTGATTAGTGGCGAGTTGTGGTAGACAGTATTCATTTCCTTTCCCATGAGGTGGCCCAATCTGGCATCACAAGGTGTTCAAGTCTGAAAGATGGCTTAGACCTGACAAAACTCCTGGCAGCTGAAGTAGGTAATTTTGAGTGATAGGATACAGTGGGATTTCAATACCCTTCACAACTGCTAGCCTGCATGGCTGACCTAGTTCATTTTCTCATTACGTTAAATTATGTTTTAGGAGTGCAATTTTCCAAGAATTTCAAAGGAAAATAGAAAAAAAAGTTTCACTTTTCTGGCAACATTGTTGCTTCAATTTCAATCGCTACGATTGAATCAACTTTTAGTAAGCATTCAATGCTATTAATCTTGAAGATAGAAGTTAGAATTGAATGATCTTTTTCACTTTCATTGTTGACTTTTTCATATTTGAATTACTATGCAAATCTATATTAATAAACCGATTGTGGCACAATGGCTTTAATTTACTTGCTTTACTATCAGCATCCAAAAGGAAGGAGCAAAAAATGGAGTGCCTTGTGGTACAATGGTAGTGAATCTACCTCCCAGCCAGAAGGTCTGCTTTCTAGTCCCAACTGCCCCAGAGCTGAATTATATCTGAACAAGTTGATTAAGCACAAAATAATATTGGTAAACATTCCACCATCACAGCAATATTCCAGTTCCAAGTCAGATTTCTATGGTTGGGTGTTATAATTAATTATTAAAATGCCATCAGTTAGGATCAATCTAGGTTCAATGAAGAGTGCAGGATGGCATTCAGGAGTAGCACTAAAGATACCTAAAAGTAAGGTGTCAACCTGGTGAAACTACAAAATAGGGCTATTTATGTGCCAAACAGCATAGGCAGCACATGAGAAACAGTAAGAGATTCCCAGCCAATGGATCAGATCTACGTTCTTCAGCTCTGACACATCATGGACAATTAAACAACTCACTGGAGGAGGAGACACTACAAAGATCCCCATCCTCAGTGGTGGGGGAGCTTAGCACAGCAGCATAAAAGATGAGGCTGAAGCGTTTGCAACAATTTCCAGATATGAAAACCAAATACATGACCCAACTCAGTCTCCTCCAGTGGTCCCCAGCATCACAGACGCCCGTCTTCAGCCAATTCCATTCACTCCAAATGATATCAGCAAATGCTGGAGGCACTGCATACTACAAAGGCTTTGGATTCTGACAACATTCCAGCAATAATACTGGAGACGTGCTCCAGAACTTGCGTCTCCCCTAGCCAAACTGTTCCAATACAGCTACAACATTGGCATTTACCCAAAAATATGGTGAATTGCACAGGTATGTCCTGTACACAAAAAACAGGGCAAATTTGATTCAACCAATTACCGCTCCATCAGCCTACTCTCGATCATCAGTAAAGTGATGGAAGATGACATCAACAGTGCTATCAAGCAGCACCTGTCAGTAACGCCCAGTTTGGGTTCCGCCAGGGCCACTCAGCTCCTGACCTCATTACAGCCTTGGTGCAAACACGGACAAAAAAACTAAATTCCAGAGGTGAGGTGATCTACATCGAAGTTGCATTAGAGTGAGTATGGCATCAAGGGGCCCTAGCAAAACTGGAATCAATGGGTATCACGGGGAAGCATACCATATGCAAATGCAGCAAACATGGACAATATCCACATTTGGGCTGATAAGTGGCAAACAACATTTGTGCTTTTTTTGCATTCATGGGATGAGGGCATCACAGGCTAGGCAACATTTATTGTCCATCCCTAATTGCTCAGAGGGCAGCTGAAAGTCAACCACATTGTTGTGGGTCTGGAATCACATGTAGGCCAGACCAGGTAAGGTTGGCAGTTTCCTTCCCTAAAGGACATTAGATCATTTTTCCAGACAATCGACAATGAATTCATAGGCATCATTAGACTCTTCATTCCAGACTTTTTTTAATTGAATTCAAATTCCATCATCTGTGATGGCAGGATTCGAGCCCAGGTCCCCAGGGTATTATCTGGGTCTCTGGATTGACAGTCCAGCGATAATATCACTGGGCCAATGCCTCCCCCAAATGCACAAAGGCCAAGCAAGAGAGAATCTAACCATCATGCCTGACATTAAATGGCATTGCCATCATTGTATACCCCATTGCCAACAGCATGGGAGCACTAGAAGCTGAACTAGCCTAGCCATATGACAATAACTACATAATGCTATGACTAAAACAGCAGGTCAGAGGGTACGAATCCTCCAGCGATTAACCCACCCCTGGACTCCCCAAAGTTTATCCAACATCTACAAGGAAGAAGTAAGGAGTGTGATGGAATACTTCCCACTTGCCTGAATGAGTGCAGCAACAAAAATAAGAAGCTTGACACCATCCAGGACAAAGCAGCCCTCTAAATGGCACCACATATACAAATTTTCAGTCCTTCTACCACTGATTGTCAGTAGTGGCAATGCACACCATCAAGATGTCATCAAGAAGGCAGCAAAGTAGGGATCCTGAGCCGGGGTTTTGTCTACTCTGACTGCTTTTCTTTTCTTTTTTTGTTCTCTTTTCTTGCTTTCTTTTCTTCTTTTTCCTTTGTGTACCTCCTGTCCTGAGCTCAGAAAGCATCGGCGGCAATGAGGGATCCCAGAGCAGACTCAAGTAGGCCCAGCACGGACCACGTGGAACCAGCGAGTGAGTTCAGAGCAGGCTCGAGTGAGCCCTTACTTACATTTCCAGGGCGAGCACAGGGCCTGTTTGGAATTGGCGGCTGCTGCATTGGCAGAGGTGACATCGGTAACGTAGGGCCAGTGGCAAAAGGTGCTGCCTGAGGATAGGCAATTTCATTGTTGGTTGGGCCTGGTGCTGGTGAGCGGTAAAATTGTGGTGGAACAGCATGGTGGTAGTGGAAAAGCTTTTCGCTGTATTTTGCTGTTTTTCTCACTGTAAAATACACCACAGCAATAAAATCATTCATTCAAAATCATTCGTTCATTCATTCATCATTCATTCAGACGCACTGTAAAAATGCACTAGGGCTCCTTAGACAGTGCCTTACAAACCTACAGCCACCATAATGAAGGGCAGGAAATAAACAGGAACCAACACCTGAAGGTTCTCCTCCAAGCCACTCACCGCTCTGGCTTGGAAAGATGTTGCCATTCCCTCACTATTGCTGGGTCAAAATCCTATAAGTCCCTCCCTAACAACATCGCGAATGCAAATGGACTGCAGCAGTTTAAGAAAGCAACTCACCAGCACCTTCTCAAGGGAGAGGAATGACAGGCAATAAATTTTGGCCCATGCAATGATGCTCACTTCCCATGAATGAATAAAAAAGAAGCTACAACCATGATGAAGTGTACAAGCCCATTCATTTTCATTGATCTTCACATTTACACAATGGAAAATGCCTGATTTGAAGACAAATATCTTTAATAAGGCAGACATTCAATGTGTAGATTTTCCCATAATTGAAGAAGGTCACAAAGCTGTTAAATAACAAATTTTCCACCATTATCAGACTAAAAGGTAAAAAAGACAGTGAGCCTTGTTTTTGTAATGCCATTTTTACCTTCCAGACATTCCACAGCACGGCTTCACAGCTAAGTCAAAATGTAGTCTATTCGCAAATAATTACAATACTTTCTGATATTCCTTTGAGCTTAAGACCTGACATTGATACTGATATTGTAGAAAATTACAATTTGACTAGACATGTGAACTGATGTTTCCTCTTCTTACAGAAGAGTTGAATGTCATATGTTTTTCTACGTAAAATTTAGATATGAACTGGCAACTATCAGGTGGAATATCAATTAGGAAAATAGCAAGTAAAAACAGAGCTTCACAACTGAAGTACTTTTAAAACTGTACAAGAATTCATTGAAGAACAGCTCAGCATCTAACTTTAAATTACAAACAATGAGAGTTCAATAAATCTCTAAATAACTAATGTAATCATTCAGATATCTAGCAGTTCACAGATCTAACCTCTGCTTTTATTTTTCTAAATTTTCAGAGACCTGGGGAGATTGAAGCTGAAAGTAGACTTGCTTAGAATTTACTTAGTGGGAATCATTCTTTGTGGCTGAAGGTAGTTCTAAGAAAGATGATACAACGTTGAAAATAAAAAGTCATTTGTGGCTCTAAAGGATGCTGACAAGTAAAATTTTAATCTTAAAAACAAATTCCATGCCTTAAATTTCTGAAATGTAACTATTTTAGACTAATTTTGTTGAAGATGCTTCACCGGAACATTTCAATGTGTGATCCACTTAATGGTTAAGCATAATCATTCTGGAATGTACATTAACTACTGGAAATCAATTTGTTCTGGAACCAGTCAACACAATATATTAAAATCGGATTCTTGGCACATTCTATTCCAACTGGTGGGTAGTAGAAAGGCCCTTTATCACTTGGCAGCCGACAAAACTTTCAAATAATTAAGAAGTAATAAAATCTCAACCTCTCTTTTCGTGGACAGAAAATGACACACAACATCTTAGAATTCAACTTACAGCGAGTTATGGTCAAGTGTAAAACCAAGAATGCAAACTAAATTCAATACCAGATTAGCAGACTCAAAGAAAAATCGAGTTCACACTCATAATACCTTCCAAACGAAAAAGAAAGATCAGATGGATCTGGGATGTGAAGCGTTAGTAAAGGAAGTCACCCTTTGCATTAATCTAGTAGGTCTTATCTTCTCTGCTGGTAATAAACTTATCAGTACGTTAATCTTCAAATGGAAGATGCCTGCCAACAGAAGCACTGAGTATGCCTTAAGGAATATTTGTTCTAATTTGGCAAAATATTACTGAGAAGGAAAGATTTATCAGTTGCTCAGTGGTTAGCATTGTTGCCTCACAGCACTAGGGACCTCCAGAACCATGGGTGACTGTCTGTGTGAAATTTGCATGTTCTCCCTATGTTTATGTGGGTTTCTGTTGGGCATACCGGTTTCCTCCCTCAGTCCAAAGATGTGCAAGTCAGATGGATTGGCCATGCTAAATTGTCTGTAACATCTAGAGACATACATGCTAGGTGGATTGGCCATGGTAAATGTGGGATTATGGGAATAGGATGGGGCTTAAATCTGGGTTGGATGCTCTTTGCAAGGTCAGTTCTGACTTGATGAACCGAATGTCCTCTTTTTGCACTGTAATGATTCTATGACTTCTAAAAACTTCCCAACACATTTCAACACAATGAGTAACGTTAAATGTGAATTATGATGAGGCAGGTATTCTGATTTATATGTTGTTGGTTAAGAGAGAAATTTTAGTCATCTGGTTGAGGAAAGTCTGATATATTGAACAGACTACCAAAAAATATAGTCAGATCTCAGCTTAAAATCCTCTCTGATGAAAAATACCAATACAGTGCAGTATGTCTTTAGTGCTCTACTGAAACACAATCCTGCAACCATGCCCTAGCAAAGAAAGTGAAGATCATTGGTAGAATCAGAGGGTGGCAAATGGAGAGACAGTAGCTAAATCTTGGTTCTAGTAGTTTGAGTGATTCACAGTAAGAACAAACTCTGAAGATGAATACATTTGTGACACAAGTTTCTGGTCATATAGTCTAACATCCCAGTGAATCAATAGTACAGAACTACAGATCTGTACATGCCGGTCAAGGGATGTGAAGATGAAAATATTATGATAGAACTGATCAGGGACTGCATACTTGTCGGTATTGCTGATGAGTCTGAGTCAAACTTATTACAGTCAAAAGAAGACCTCATTCTGCACAAAGCCGTTTAGATAGAAAGAGAAGCTGAGATCCAAAAGCAGAACAGATCAATCCTCAGAAGAAAGGAAAATCTTGGCAGTGGAGATCTGCAGAATTTATTCATTTTCTGAAGGACACGACAGTACACTAAATCCAAGAAACGAAGTTAAAGCTGGGAGAACAAGTGTAAGATGTCAGATGTGACTATCAATACTATAGTCTCAAAAAAGCTATCATGTGTGAGCAACAGTGTTCAAACATTAAAAGGAAACATTTTCACTACAAGAAAATAGCTCATTTTCAGAAGATGCATAATGGCAGGACACTGACATTGAAAATAAAGTCTTTACACACAAAGCTTTCAACAAAATAAAATAATCTTCATTGGGGTATAAACTAAAAGTTTTCAATGGTAAGATGAATGACCCTGATCAGATATCTTGAAACACACATGTTTATGTCAATGGGCAAATTTCAAGTCAGACACTGGGGAAGATACAAGAGTCTTGTTGGACAGAGAGCCTTGTCGATCAAAGCACTTCCTGAAGCTAAAAGAAATTCAATACATGGTTCTGGAGGAATTGAATTAAATATCAAAGGTATGCTTTAAGCAATCCTTCAATGTAGGAATAATAGATAATAGAACAATAATTTGCATTACATAAGGGTTTTTTTTCCACTCTTGAACAGAAGATCTTGCATTGACCTGAATCTTATCCAAAAAATCAAAAAAGTTTCTCAACATAAAGATTAGTTGACACCATTAACAGTTATAACAATATATATGCCCAGTGCAATGTTACGGACATAACTGACATGGAGGACAGAAGCAAAAAGAGGACATGCAAGCAAAATAAGAAACTAATCTGATGATTGAATTAATTGATGGTTATCACTGACACACTCAAATTAATTCCATGTTTGTTCCTCTGGCACAGTCCAATTAGCAGATACACTCTATAAAGCGGAGATAGCAAGAACTGCAGATGCTGGAGTCAGAGTCAATACAGTATGGAGCTGGAGGAACACAGCAGGTCAGGCAGCATTAGAGAAGCAGTAAAGTCAACATTTCATGTTTACACCCTTCATCAGGACTGGGGAGGGGGACGGGAGATGGGAAATAAATAGAGGGAAGAGAGGTGGGGTGCTGGGAAGGTAGGTGGGATGGTGATAGGTGGATGCAGGTAAGGAGTAGTGGGGATTAGTCAGTGAGAAGGGTGAAGCGGTTGGTGGGAAAGAAGATGGACAGGTAGTGCCAGGTCAAGGAGATGGGAATGAGAGGGAAAGTTGGACATGGGATGAGGCCAGAAATGGGGAGACTTTATGGTGAATTCTATGTTGAGGCCATCAGGCTGCAGGCTCCTGAGGCAGAATATGATGTGTTGTTCCTCCAGTTGGCACGTGGCATCATTGAGACACTGAAGGAGGCCCAGGATGGACATGTCACTCAGGGAGTGGGAGCGGTAATTAAAATGGTTGTTGATTAAAGTGTGTAGAGTGCTAATGCTCTGTGAATTGGTCACCGAATGTGAGTTTGGTCTCACCGATGTGGAGGAAACCACAATGGGAGTAACGGATACAGTAGACCAGGTTGGAGGATGTACACGTGAATCCCTGTCGGATTTGGAAAGTTTGTTTGGGGCCTCGGATGGAGGTGAACCTCCTCCCTCACCTGTCCCTAATCACCTAATCACCCTCTGGCTCAGGAAATTCCTTCTCAGGAACAAAAACAGAAGTTTCTGGAAATTCCTCCTCATCTCAGTTCTAAAGGGTTGTCCCTTCACTCTGAGACTGTGCCCTCAAATCCTAGTTTCTCCTGCCATTGGAAACATCATCTCCAGGTCCAGCCTTTCCAGGCCTCTCAGTATTCTGGAAGTATCAATCAGATCACTCCTCCATCGAGCACAGACCCAGAGTCCTCAACTGCTCCTCATATGACAAGCACTTCACCCCCAGGGTCATTCCTGTAACTTGCTGCACAGCCACATACCACTCTGCTTAGAGGAAAAATCACACTGCCTGGGTATAGCAGGGCATATCCCCCACCATAATCCATGTTCTAAAACTAAAGATCAACTAAAAGGGAGTTATTCCATTTGAAACATTCACCCTTTCTGCTTTATTAAGGCAAGGACCATTCAAATCCCATCTTTGGTGCTCATAGAGCTTTCTAAATTTTAACAGGAGCATAGTTGTCTTCTCAAATTCTGCTGGGTATTATGTCATTCTGAAACAGAGTCATATATGAAAATGACTTGGGACGTTCTTCCTCCCAAAACATCTGCAAGATTGCCAATTAATAAAACAGTAAGAGATAATTACAAACTTTAATAATTCATCGGCTGTTTATAGAAATCTATAGCAAGATATACAGCAGCTATAACTTTGCCTATACAATACGAATGAAGACATTTAAAAAGAGTCCATCAAGGGTAATATTTACATTCCGTATATGTTGCTCAGATTCTCAGTTAGCTTGACTTCAATATGCTGTCAATGCTTGGAGTTGAATATGAAATAATGGTTTTGTAATGTAAAATCACAATAGATTTGGGAACTTGGTGCAAAGATTGCTTAAAACTTGATGCTTAACTTCAGCTTTATGACATTGCATTCACACACCAGACATTCTGAAAAAAGAACATCATTTTAGAGCAGTACGAGTCAGTTGGAGGTTTGAAAATTACATTTCTTAACTTACAGTCCCATTTACTTTACCCATTGATTCAACACCATTTCCAAACAATGGTGGAAACTGCTTTCTGAACATCCACCTGTTTTAGGCAGGAGCTTACTTGCGAATCATACTCACTTAGTCATACTGAACTTGACTCTTGTTGGAAAAAGAGAAATGTTGCTAAAGTCTTTCATCTCACATTCATCAGGACAAACATAAAGATGCCAAATTTCAAATGATGGCATAATTGTGTACTGCAGGACAAAGGGCATGCTGGTATTTTTCATTTTTTCTTGGGATGTGTGCATCGCTGCCTAGGCCAGCATTTACTTCCCCATTCCTAATTCCCTAAAGAGCACTTAAGACTCAACTACATTGTTGTGGGTCTGGAGTCACGTATAGGTAACACCAGCAGGTTTCCCTCTCTATACGGCATTAGTGAACCAAATGGGCATTTATGACAATTAACTGTCATTACAAGGTCTCTATGAGGCCATTTTTTAATTCATTTCTTTATTATTGAATTCAAATATCACTATCTGCCGTGGTGGGATTTGAACCCATGTTCCGCAAAGCATTAGCCTGGAGTTCTGGATTGCTAGCCCAGTGACATTCCCACTCCATCATAACTTCGCTTTGGTAGCTGATTGGCAGCAGGTCCACTCAGAAAGGCCAAGACATTACCATAAAGAAAACACTGTGAATCTATAGGCTCCCCAAACTCCCAGGTAATCCATAAAATGGGCAAGGTTGAAACATATCAATTCTGCTTGTACAGGGCAAGTCCCTGGGTATCAATATATTGCATGCTGCTTCCATCAAGTCTGAATGGACAAGGTAATGAGTTCAACTGAATTATCTTGAATTGTCAGTGTAAGTATTAGTATATGCAGAATTGTTCTGCAAGAGCTGTGCAATTGCAGACTCACATCTAACAGTGCACAGTTTGTTTTGGTCTTTGTAAGCACAGGATGTTTGGGTATGGTCTGTACTCTGTATATTATGAACAACCAAAAAAACATACTAATTGGTTTGATTAGCTAATCAGTGGGACATAGGGACTGAATGTCTGGCATCTCACCTGCACCAAAATTCAGACATAACTTTGCGTGGTACTTTGTTAAGGTGCCTTTATTGCCAAAGTGAAACTGAGAGAACTTTGAAAAGGATCTATTTGGACTTCCTAGCAAGCATGTTGGAATTTCCATGTGTACTGAGGTTGCTACATGGATGAAATCAAAAAAGTCAAATGGAGAGCTAAGCGGGACATCAAATCAGAGCTGGTTTCCGAACCTGCCGTCCAAACTAGAGCCTGTTGACAATGCCTGGAAAATGTCCGACAAATAGAGCAGGGACTGTCTCACTGCGGATTATGCAATTGAAAAGGACAGAGATTTGAAAACAGAGAAAGCAGGAACTACTGATCGGACCAAGGCAACTACTCCTGCTACTTCAGTTTTGCCAGACCCAACCAAAGAGTCTAAAGGGTCAAAGAAGGGATTCATGGTAGATTCTGTGCAATCAATACTGTTGTGAGCTTAGCTGGGGGGATTCTGCAGGAGTGTGATACATCTTATTCAGAAACAGTGAATGAAATATTGCTTCTGCTGAAAGGAACTCAAGGATCAAATCCATTAATTGGGTAGCATACTGGAGGCTGAGTTGGAAAGACTATGTGATTGCATATGTTGTTACATTTGTGCTGGAAGTGATGCTTATCCCTGTAACTATGCAAAACATATCTTTGTTGTATCAACAATTTGAGGTGAAATTTCAC
The DNA here is from genome assembly GCF_021869965.1 of Rhincodon typus. Classification (NCBI taxonomy): domain Eukaryota; kingdom Metazoa; phylum Chordata; class Chondrichthyes; order Orectolobiformes; family Rhincodontidae; genus Rhincodon; species Rhincodon typus. The sequence goes on from NC_063339.1 coordinate 22,400,782, forward strand.
TTTTTATTTGACACATTGTTCACTTCTTAATTAATGTTTGAATTAGGTTTTTTTTACTGCAAATGTTTTAAATAGTGAAATCCTGTCCTTTTTTTATGCTATTGCCAGCGGGATTTATTTCATTTGAAATTCAATTGGTCTATATGGGCTCTGTAACTGCAAATTAGGTAATTATTGCATTAATTCTGATCAAATATTCCTGAGATAACCACTTCAATATTATGCAGTAATGCTCCAGAAAAACAGTGATCTTCTTTTTGGAGGGGAGATTGGCAGGTATTCTGACAATGTAAATGGAGAGATCACTCTGTGTTTGTCCACTTTGTGTCTTTCCTGGGGAGTGTTACGGAAAAATGTACAGTGTGGCTTCCTTTGTGTCCAGTGATGCAGTAACAGCCCTCAATAGGTGAGGGCCTGGATAACAATAGCTTGGGAATCACCTGATTGCTTTGTGGGGCATGGCTGAAGGGAAGTACATGCTGAGAGGGAGGCAGTGAGCAGTCAGGAGAAAGGTGGCAAGCAGTGGGCAATGAGTGAGGTGGTAAAGGATTGTGTCAGTGGTTGATACAATGGTGGAGGCACAGACCAGTAGGGTGGCACAAACATAACATGGGTACATTCCAAAGACATGGGCAGTAGGAGAACCTGCTGGCTGGGCCCAGCAAGATCCATTCAGCCCTTCAAATTTGCTTCACTATTTAATACGATCATGGTTGACCCTCTATCTCAATGCCATATTCCTGCTTTTCTCTCCACAGCTCTTTAATATCTGACCATTCACCAGCGTCCGCTGAATGTACAGGGACAAATGTTCCCGTTTGGTGTTAGGACTTGCGATTATAATCTTATTAGATTTCAGCAGTAAAAGTTGCATTGTAGATCATAAATGATGCACTGCCCATCTATAGTGATGTCTAGTGTATCTGGGCACAACCCAGATCCTGTAACTGGGGTCCTGTCAATCAGTTAGAAAACGGGGAGCCCCATGTGATGAAGGGTCTAGGCCCAAAACATCAGTCTTCCTGCTCCTATGATGCTGCTTGGCCTGCTATGTTCATCCAGCTCTGCACCTTGTAGCCCCATGTTGCCTCTGTCTGGGATCACTGACATTATTTAAGTTTAATCAGGCATTTAACTTGTCAATATTGAGCCTCAATCAAGGGTCTTGGCACAATGGAATCTAGCAGATCCACTGCCAGCAGGATCACGGAAAGTAGTAAAGCTCAAAGGCTTTCACTAAGGATCACCACTGGATCCCTGGACAATTCCCTGGCATGATGAGAGAGGGTGGTCAGGGAGATGGAATGTGAGAGCAAACAGGGATTTTTAACAGCTTGCCCCTTCCCCAGTCTGGGTCCTCCAATTAGATGCTGCATTCCGATGAATGAGGGACGTGTCCAGGAAGCTGCAGCCGAAGATGACAGGGTTTCCTGACAGATCTTTGGGAAGTAAGTCAGAGCCGCACATCTCCTCTTAAATCCTATTTAAGCCTTCATTTAACCCCAAGGAATATTTGATAGAAAGTGGCTCATTTTGGAGCTTAACTGATTTCCCGCCACAGTGGAAATCCCACCTCAGGCCCTTCCAGCTCCTGGCTAAGTAAGGGAAGAATCTTCCTATTCCCAGAAACTGGACGAGTGTACTTCTACTAGATTCTCCCAAATCCCCACTTTCATAACCATTCCAGCAGGCTCCATTAAAGTCAGCTTGATGAATGCAAGTGAACATGTCGGAGGGCGACAAAAATTGTATCAGCAAGTTGCAATGGTGGAATCAACTTCTATATCTGCTGTGACATTTTCAACATCCTGCGATTTGTTTCCTTATATTGATAGTGATCAGTTGCCCTGGAGATGCCAGGGATACAGAAGTTGTGCCTCATCACATTTTTACATTGTCTGAAAATCTGATGGATAGCATTTAATTGCTGATAATGTATCTGAGCTCCAAGCCATTTCCTGTGGTCCAGTGGTCAGCATGGGTAGTTTTATGAAAACATCAAAAATTGATAGCAGTGTAAGAAGTCATTTGGCTCATTGTCCCTGAGCCAAAAGCTATCAAGCTATCCAACCTCAACCAGCCCTTTTAACAACATTTGTCCTGTAGCCCTGCCAATTCCTGCTCTTCAAGTGCATATCTATTTTCTTCTAAAATGCAATATTGTCTACAACTACTACCACCCTATCAGACTCCAACATCCCCAATGTGGAATAAATTTTCAAATCCCCTCTAATCCTGATCACAATTCCTTTAAATCTATGCCCCATGGTTTTTAACCTCAATTCTAAGAGAACTGGGTCCCTCCCATGCCTTTTCTCTGGGCTCCACACAATCATATCCCCTCAGGGGGAGGTGGGGGGGAAGGTCCAGCAGAGGGTGGCGATGATGCTGATTGGTGGTTGAAGCAAAGATTTGCATCGGTGCAGTCACCACCAGCAGAAGGAGGGCCTCAGCAAGACACCCTCCGAGTTTGAGTGAAGAGGGCCAGCAGAGGGCAGTGACAGTGCTGACTATGCAGGAAGGAAGGGGAATGGGAATGGGTAACTACCAGGCAGAGCAAGGGGGATAACAAAAACAAAGTTGCTGGAAAAGCTCAACAGGTCTGGTAGCGTCTGTGAAGGAAAAACATCAGAGTTGATGTTTCGGGTCTGGTGACCCATTGGGCCTGAAACGTTATCTCTGATTTTTTTCTTCACAGATGCTGCTAAACCTACTGAGCTTTTCCAGTAACTTTTGTTTTTGTTCCTGATTTATAGCATCTTTCGGTTTTTATTGAGCAAGAGAGATTGGCAGGTAGTGCAGGAATCTCCTGTGGTCATTCCCCTGCAAAACACACATACCATTTTGGATACTGTTGAAGAGAATGACCTCTCAGGGGAAAGCAGCAGCAGCCAATCTTGTTGCACCACGGCTGGTTCTGCTGCAGAGGGGAGGGGTAAAAAGTGTGCCAGGGCAATAATCCTAATAGTCACTAATAGTCCCCATTAACAACTATTCACCCTCCCAGCCTGATCGTTAGCAACTCTTTGTCTATCCAACTGGTCTTCTCTCTGTGGAGGCTCTATCCTATTGTTTACTTCCTACCCCATCCCCCTCACTTTTTTCTGCATATAACCTGACATTTTCCCAGCCACCATAAGTTCCGAGGAAGGGTCACCGGACCCGAAATGTTAAGTCTGTTTTTCCCTTCACAGATGCTGCCAGAGCTGTTGAGCTTCTCCAGCAACTTTGTTTTTGTGTTAATAGTCATTGGGGACTCAATAAAAGGGGAATAGACAGGCATTTCTGTGGCCGCAAACGAGACTTCAGGATGGTGTGTTGCCTCCCTGGTGCTAGGGTCAAGGATGTCTCGGAGCGGGTACAGGACATTCTGAAGGGGGAGGGTGAACAGCCAGAGGTCGTGGTATATGTCGGTACAAACAACATAGGTGACAAAAGGGATGAGGTCCTAAAGGCAGAATACAGGGAGCTAGGAAGAAAGTTAAGAAATCTGACCTCAAAGGTGGTGATCTCAGGATTACTATGGTACCACGTGCTAGTCAGAAGAGAAATGACAGGGTTTATCGGATGAATATGTAGCTGCAAAGGTGGTGTTGAACAGGGAGTGAGGGTTTCAGATTCCTGGGGCATTGGGACCGGTTCTGGGGGAGGTGGGACCTGTACAAATTGGATGGGTTACACGTGGGCAGGACTGGGACTGATGTCCCAGGGGAGTGTTTGCTAGAGCAGTTGGGGAGGGTTTAAACTAATATGCCAGGGGATGGGAACCTATGTAAAGACTCAGAGAAGGAGACAGCAAGGACAAAAACAAAAGCTAGAAAAGGGCATAAGAAAAATGATAGGCTGAGAAACCAAGGATAAGATTCAAACAGGGCTATTGAGAAAAATAAGGAGAAGACAAACACTGTTAAAAGGACAAGCTTAAAGGCTTTATGCCTTAATGCACAGAGCATCTGCAATGAAATGGATGAACTAATCACGCAGACAGATGTAAACGGGTACGATATAATTGGATTTACGGCGACATGGCTGCAGGATGACCAGGGAAGGGAACTGAATGTCCCAGGATTTTCAGTACTTAGGAAGGGCGGGCAAAAAGGAAAAGGTGGTGGAGTGGCATTGCTGGTTAAAGAGGAAATTAACACAATAATGAAAAAGGATATTAGCTCTGACAACGTGGAGCCTGTATAGGTAGAGTTGAGAAATACCAAGGGGAAAAAACCATTAGTAGATGTCATATATAGACCCCCAAACTAGAGTGGTGATGTCGAGAATGGAATTAAACAGGAAATTAGAGATGCATGTGATAAGGAAATATTGGTGATTATGGGTGATTTTAATCTGCACATTGATTGGGCAAAACAAATTAGCTACAATTCCATAGAGGAGGAATTCCCTGAATGTATATGGGATGGTTTTCTTGATCAATATGTGGAGGAACCAACTTGACAGCAGGCCATCTTAGACTGGGTGCTGTGTAATGAGAAGGGAATCATTGTCAATCTAGCTGTGCGAGACTCCTTGGGGAAGAGTGACCATATATGATAGAATTTTCTATCAAGACGGACAGTGAGGTTGGTGATTCAGAGACAAGGGTGCTGAACCTTAATAAAGGAAGCTACAAGGATATGAGGCATGAGCTGGCCTTGATAGATTGGGGAGAGTGACTTAAAGGAGAGTGACGGTGGATAGACAATGGCAAACATTCAAGGAACGCCTGGGGGATCTGCAACAACTGTTTATTCCTGTCTGTTTCAAAAGCAAAATGGGTAAGAGGGCCAATCCACGGCTTACAAAGGAAATAGGAGATAATATCTAATCCAAGGAAGAAGCATACAGATTGGCCAAGAAAAATAATAAATCTAAGGATTGGGAGCAGTTTAGAATTCAGCAAAGAAGGACCAGGGGATTGATTAAGAAGGGAAAAACAGAGTACGAAAGTAAGCTTGCAGGGTCTGATGCTAAGAGTTTCTTTAGGTATGTGAAGAGAAAGAGATTGATAAAGACAAACAGAGATCCCCTACAGACAGAAACTGGGGAATGTATAACAGGGAAAAAGAAATGGCTGAGGAACTGAATACATACTTTGGTTCTGTCTTCACAAAAGAGAACACAAATCAGATACCAGAATTGTTAGAGGATGCAGGATTTAGTGAAGGGGAAGAACTGACGGAGATCAATATTAGTAAAGAAATGGTGCTGGAAAATTGTTGGGATGGAAGGCCGATAAATCCCCAGGGCCTGATAATCTAAATCCCAGAGTACTTAAGGAAGTAGCTATAGAGATAGTGGATGCATTGGTCATCTTCCAGAATTCTATAGACTTTGGAACAGCCCCTGTAGATAGGAGGGCAGCTAATTTCAGTCCAATATTCAAAAAGGGAGGTAGAAAGAAAACAGGGAATTATAGACCACTGAGCCTAACATCAGTAGTGGTGAAAATTCTTGAATCTATTGTCAAGGATTTTATAGCAGAGCTTTTAGAAAGTAATGGCAGGATCAGACAGAGTCATCATGGATTTATGAAGGGGAATCATGCTTGACAAATCTGTTGGAATTCTATGAAGATGTAACTGGTCGAGTTAACAAGGGTAAACCAGTCAATGTAGTATATTTGGACTTCAGAAAGCGTTTGACAAAGTCCCACATAAGAGATTAATGTGCAAGATTAAAGGACATGGGATTGGAGGAAATGTATTGTGATGGATAGAAAACTGGTTGGCAGAGAGGAAACAAAGAGTAAAAATTAATGGGTCCTTTTCAAATTGGCAGTAACTAGTGTGGTGCCACAGGGATCGGTGCTGGGACCCCAGCCATTCACAATATATATTAATGGTTTGGATGAGGGAACAAACTGTAACATCTCCAAGTTTTCAGATGATACCAAGTTGGGTGGGAGGGTGAACTGTGACGAGGATGCAGAGATCCTTCAGCATGATCTCGACAGGTTGGGTGAGTGGGCAAATCAATGGCAGATGCAGTATAATTTGGATAAATGTGAGATTATTCACTTCAGAAGCAAAAACAAGAAGGCAGATTACTACCTGAATGGCTGTAAATTGGGAGAGGGGAGTGTGCAGTGGGACCTGGGTGTCCTTGTGCACCAGTTACTAGAGGTAAGCATGCAGGTGCAGCAGAGCGTAAAGAAGGTAAATGGTATGTTGGCCTTCACTGTGAGAAGTTTTGAGTACAGAAGCAGGGATGTGTTGTTGCAGTTATACAGGGCCTTGGTGAGTCCACACCTGGAATACTGTGCGCAGTTTTGGTCTCCTTTTCTGAGGAAGGATGCTCCTGCTCTCGAGAGAGTGCAGTGAAGGTTTACCAGGCTGATTCTGAGGATGGTGGGTCTGACATATGAGGAAAGATTGACTAGGTTGAGATTGTTTTCGCTGGAGTTCAGATGAATGAGGTGGGATCTCATAGAGACTTAAAAAATTCTAACAGAACTGGACAGGGTAGATGCAGGGAGGATGTTCCCAATGGTGGGTGTGTCCAGAACCAGGGGTCATAGTTTGAGGATTCGGGCTAGACGATTTAGGACGGAGATGAGGGGACATTTCTTCACCCAAAGAGTGGTGATCCTGTGGAATTCATTACCACAGGAAGTAGTTGATGCCAAAACATTGAACGTATTCAAGAAGTGACTAGATATAGCACTTTGGGTGAATGGGATCAAAGGTTATGGGGAGAAAGCAGGATTCAGCTATTGACTTGAATGATCAGCCATGATCGAGAAAAATGGCGAAGCAGGTTTAAAGGGCCGACTGGCCTCCTCTTGCTCCTATCTTCTATGTTTCTATGCAGCAAGGTCACTGGAGTATTAATCCAGAGCCCCACATTAATGTTCTGGGGGCTTGGATAGGGATCCCACTGTAAATGGTGAAATCTCATTTTGTTTTGGAAGAAAGTTAGCCAATGGCAATCATGTAATCACTGTCAATTGTTGTAAAAACCTATCTGGTTCACTCAATCTGACCTGCACATGACTCCAGACCCACAGCAATGTAAAATTGTTGAGCTGGATGAACACAGTAGGCTAAGCAGCATCACAGGAGCAGAAAGGGTGACGTTTTGGGCCTAGACCCTTCATCAGAAATGGGGGAGGGGAAGGGGGTTCTGAAATAAATAGGGAGAGAGGGGGAGGCGGATAGAAGATGGATAGAGGAGAGGATAGGTGGAGAGGAAACAAACAGGTCGAAGAGGCAAGGATGGAGCCAGTAAAGGTGAGTGTAGGTGGGGAGTTAGGGAGGGGATAGGTCAGTCCAGGGAGGACGGACAGGTCAAGGGGGCAGGATGAGGTTAGTAGGTAGGAGATGGGGGTGCGGCTTGAGGTGGGAGGAGGGGATAGGTGGGAGGAAGAACAGGTTAGGGAGGCGGGGACGAGCTGGACTGGTTTTGGGATGCGGTAGCGGGAGGGGAGATTTTGAAGCTTGTGAAATCCACATTGATACCATTGGGCTGTAGGTTCCCAAGCGGAATATGAGTTGCTGTTCCTGCAACCTTCGGGTGGCATCGTTGTAGCACTGCAGGAGGCCCAGGATGGACATGTCGTCTGAGGAATGGGAGGGGGAGTTGAAATGGTTCGCGACTGGGAGGTGCAGTTGTTTATTGTGAACCGAGCGCAGGTGTTCTGCAAAGCGGTCCCTGAGCCTCCGCTTGGTTTCCCTGATGTACAGGAGGCCACGTCGGGTGCAGCGGATGCAGTATACCACATTGGCAGATGTGCAGGTGAACATCTGCTTGATGTGGAAAGTCTTCTTGGGGCCTACCGCATCCCAAAACCAGTCTAGCTCGTCCCCGCCTCCCTAACCTGTTCTTCCTCCCACCTATCCCCTCCTCCCACCTCAAGCCGCACCCCCATCTCCTACCTACTAACCTCATCCTGCCCCCTTGACCTGTCCGTCCTCCCTGGACTGACCTATCCCCTCCCTAACTCCCCACCTACACTCACCTTTACTGGCTCCATCCTTGCCTCTTCGACCTGTTTGTTTCCTCTCCACCTATCCTCTCCTCTATCCATCTTCTATCCGCCTCCCCCTCTCTCCCTATTTATTTCAGAACCCCCTTCCCCTCCCCCATTTCTGATGAAGGGTCTAGGCCCGAAACGTCAGCCTTCCTGCTCCTATAATGCTGCTTGGCCTGCTGTGTTCATCCAGCTCTGCACCTTGTTGGCTAGGATTCTCCAGCATCTGCAGTTCCTACTATCTCCAATGTAAAATTGTTGACTTGCTTGCCGAGTTGGCTTGTTTTTGTTCAGACATTTTGTCACCATGCTTAGGTAACATCATCAGTGACATCATCAGTGAGGCCTCCGATGAAGCGATATTGTTCTGCTCCACTTGGAATTTGTACTGTCCGGTCCATTATGGTGAGTACTGTCATTTCTGGTTTTGTTCTGTATGGGTTTGTATATGAGGTCCAATTCTAGATTTTTTTTTGATTGCATTATGAGTTGAGAACCATGCCTCCAGAAATTCCTGTGCACGGCTATGTTTGGCTTGGGCTATTATGGTTACGTTGTCCCAGTTAAACTGATGGCCTTCGTTGTCCGAGTGTACTGATATTAGGGAAAGGTCGTCATGCATTTTTGCTGCTAGCTGACGGTCAGGTATTCTGATGGTTAGTTTCCTTCCTGTCTGTCCTGGATGTCAGAGTTGAACGTATGACCAATGGGGAGTTTCAAACCCCGGCATACAGGAAAGCAAACCACATTGACCAAATCCTCAACTTCCACAGCAACCGCTCCAACGTCTGCAATCAAAACAAAATTAAATGGGCCACAACTCACTGCAATATGCCAGAGCTATGCAGGAAGGAGAAAGAGCACCTATACAAAATCTTCACTATGAACGGATATCCGCAGGTGCCTACTAAACAGACAACAAAAACACAGTATGCCCTAGCACACTGACCACACTGTCCCACATCAAGAACATATCAGAACTGACAACGAGACTCCTACAACCACTAGGAATCATGGTGGCCCACAAGCCCACAGCCACTCTACAACAAACACCTACAAGGATTAAAGACCCCATTCCCAAAACATGCAGAACCAACTTGGTTTAGAAAATACCACGCAATAACTGCCACAAACATTACGTCGGACAGACAGGAAGGAAACGAGTATCAGAATACACAAACATCAGCTAGCAGCAAAACAACACGACCAAAATGTCAGTACACTCGGATAATGAAGGCCATCAGTTTAACTGGGACAATGTAACCGTAGCAACCCAAGCCAAACATAGACACGTACAGGAATTCCTAGAGGCATGGTTCTCCACCTGTAATGTATTCAACAAACACAAGAATTAGGCCCTATATACAAACCCATACAAATCAAAACCTGAAATGACACTACTCATCATAACGGGCAGGACAGTATAAATTCCGAGCGGAGTAGGACAACATTGCTTCATCGGAGGGCTCACTGATAATGTCACCTAAGCATGATGATGAAACGTCTGAACGAAAATAAGCCAGCTCGGCGAGCAAGTCAATAACCCCTCACTCACAACCCGAGCTACAAATCTTCACAAAAACCTTAACCACAGTAATGTAGTTCACTCTTAACTGCCCTGTGTGCAATAAATGCTGGCCCAGCCAGCAAAGCATGCATCCAGTGATCAGATAAAAAAAATTAAACCTCTGCTCAGCCTCTTTTGTTCCAAACAAAAAAAAACAATTTATTGTCTTTGTTAATTCTTGAATAAATTTCTCTACCGTGATTAGCCTCTGTACTATAGTGAGTACAACCGTGCGGCAGTGATCCAGTAGTTATCAGTTTCTTTAATAGGATCAAATTGAAGAGTCAATTTCAAAGACCCTGCTGGCCAAGAGGTGAGAATGCATCCATTTTCTGTGATGTAATAGTTACATTTATGTCTGTGTTCGTCACCAGCGGGACTGAAATCCATCTTTGTGAAAGATACAGGTCGATGTCTGAAAGCCATTAATCTTGAGACACCGTGTCGAATATCAGACCTTGACGGCTTTCGAGCGAAGTCCCATCTCATTTCAGAGTACATGCCGTGTAATTAGACAAAGATGGATAGTGATTGAATCTAAGTCTAAGGCAGCCACAGTGAAGCTGATTAATACTTAGATACGGCTGCAACTGTTCACTAATGATCCAGAGCACAAGAGAGACACCCAAGCTGGAAGGTGCACAGAAAAGTACAACTCTTACGACATTTCCATGCTGGGTTAGGTGCTGACAAATGATCCCTGCAAACACTCAGTGCAAGAATCAACAGGCACACCATGTGACTAATTAATTAAAACAACACTGCACTGTTACAGAAACTCCCTGAGCAATGCAACGTTTTTTTCACTCATTTATGGCACTTAAAATTCTTGCATGATCCACTTAAGAAATGTCCAGCTTTCAGGCACCGCTGATTTTCAGATAGCTAGCTTTGAGAAATTTGATCTTTGAAATCCAGCTATCAATAATATTTTGAATGATTCAGATTGTTACAGAACAGAGATAGGCCATTTGGTCCATCATGTCTGTACTGGCTCTCCATATGAATATCTTTGCTCCTGCCCTCTCCCAATGACCCTGAACATTATGCATATTTAAATGATAATCTAACTCCCCCGTGAATATCTAAATTGAAACTGTCTCTACCACAATTCCAATGCATGCCAGACTCGAACTACTCTCTGCATAATAAAATTTTCTCCATATCACATATACTTATTTTGCAATTCACTTTAAATCTGAGCCCTCGCATTCTTGATATTTTCATGAAAAGAAACAATTTCTCCCTCTCTACTCTGTCCAGACCCATCATCATTTTGAAAACTTCCATCAGATCTCCTCTTAGCTTTCTCCATGTTTGGTTACTCGGCACTTTTGTTTAAATATAGAGAAGCTATTTAATTGGTAATTTTAGTAAATGAAAAAAAGTTTACATTGTGAACCGTGAGCAATGATTCATTCCTTCACCCTTATTTGTAACAGCTTTAATTGCTATCTCCCTTTTCATTTCAATGAACTCTGGATATTTTTGTCTTTCCTTTTCCATTTGAGGAAATATGACTGTGTCAAAATCATCACTCCTTTGAAGATAGCCAGCTTCTCCTGCCAACCTTTGATCCCTGCCTAAATGAGCTGTCAGAGGGAGTAGAATGAGCTGCCAAAGGAAGTGGTGCAGGCTGGTACAATTACAACATTTAAAAGGCATCTGGATGGGTATATGAATTGGAAGGGTTTAGAGGGATTTGGGTCAAATTCCAGCAAAGGGGACTAGGTTAATTTAGGATATCTGACCAACATAGATGAGTTGGACTGAAGGGTCTGTTTCCATGCTATACATCTCTATACTTGCCCCATTAATGTCAGCTCTGTCCCCAGGTTAATTACTGGCTTGACAGTAGGAGATAGAGGGTGGTGGTAGAGAGTTGTTGTTCAGACTGGAAGCCTCTGACCAGCAGTGTGCCACAAGGATTGGTGCTGGGTCCAATGTTGTTCATTATTTATATGAACAATTGGATGAGAGTATAGGAGGTATGGTTAGTAAGTTTACAGATGACACCAAAATTGGTGGTTTAGTGGGCAGTAAGGATAGTCATCTAAGACTACATTGGGATCTTGATCAACAGGGCTATTGAGCCAAGTACTAATAGATGGAGTTTAATTCTGATAACTGCAGGGTTTTGTACTTTGGTAAGACAAACCAGGGGCAGGACTTACACAGTTAATTGTTGGGCCCTAGGAAGAGCTGTCGAACAGAGACCTACAGGTGCAAGTACCTAATTCTTTGAAAGTGGCATCGGAGGTAGACAGGGTGGTGATGTAGCAGTTTGGCATGCTTTCCTTCATCGGACAGAGCATTGAGTACAGGAGTTGGGACTTCATGTTACAGCTGTACAAAACATTGGTAAGGCAACAAGGTGAGTGCAAGGTGCAGTGCCCTGCTACCAGAAGGATGTTATTAAACTGGAAAGTGCACTAAAAGATTTACAAGGATGTTACCAAGATTGGAAGGTTTGATTTGTAAGGAGAGGCTGAATAGGCTGAGACTCTTTTCCCTGGAGCTGAGGAAGCTGAGGAGTGACCTTATAGAAGTTTATAAAATCATGAGGGCCATAGATTAGATGAATAGACAGGGTCTTTTTCCCAGGTTAGGGTTTCCAGAATTAGACGCCATAGGTTTAAGGTGAGGGGGAAAGATTTAAAAGGGACCTGAGGGGCAACCTTTTCACGCAGAGGGTAGTACGTGTGCGGAATGAGCTGCCAGAGGAAGTTGTAGAGGTGGGTACAATTACAACATTTAAAAGAGATTTCAGCAGATACATGGATAGGAAAGCTTTAGAGGGATATGGGGTAAACGCAGGCAAATAGGATTGGTTCAGTTTAGGAAACCTGGCAGCATAGACGAGTTGGGCCAAAGGGACTGTTTCCGTGCTATATGACTGTGACTTTATGACTCTAATTATTGTTACTGTGGAATATGCATTGGCCTTTTCCACCATCATCCTAAACCTCGTGATATAATGATCATTGCTCCTAATTTCTACTGACTCACTGATTTAACTGGGAACATCTTGCCCAACCGTCAGAGATAGCAAAGACTCATTTCTTGTCGGGCTGTGCAGCAGTGCTCTAGGAATTTCTCTCGAACACAGTCAAAGTACACTTGGCCCTCTCTGGCTCCAACCCTACCTCATTGTGTCCTTACATAAGTCTACTTCAAGCCTGAGGCTGTTAAACTTTGTGAAGGCCAAAGAGAAATCCTCTTGAAAACTTTACACATCAAATGTTAATCAGCGTATTTTTTTTCCCTTCATTTCAATCATTGACGGTGTTGGCACCCCAGTATTTCCTGTTAGGTCAGCTGAAAATGTTTGGATTTTCAATTTTGCTCATTCCCCTCTAATCCAAAAACGGTTTGACTGGATCAGGCTCAAAAATTAGTCAATAATGATGTATTTCAGTGAGTCAGTCATCCACAGAAAAAATCGCTGGTGATAAAATAGCTTTTCTAAATTGGAAAGCTGTTGTGCAAATGCTGTCAATTTGAGAATACCTTCTGCTAGCTGGGTTGCAGTCTGGATTGTTATAATGTTTGAGTGAGATGAACTCCCACTGTGGTACTACAGCCTAGCCATGTTTCTTTCAGATGACAGAACGACTGAAGATATATCTTCTTTGGGTTCAAGTGCCAGAATACTACCTGCACATTTATATTATTAGTTCCCTCAGAAGACAATTTATTGTTTCTGGTGAGCACAAAAAACTGATGAGAATAATCAAGAGAATACTACTGGCCAAGGAAGTGTACATATCCTGAGACAGCATGTACTCAGCTATAATAATGAAAATCTGGTGAAGTTAAAGGTAGAATCACCATGGTCCCAGAGAACCATAGGACTGCTCTCTCATTAGAGAGGGAGAAAACGGGCAGTGAGTTTAACCTAAGGGTCACTACATCTCAGGCAAGGGATGAGGTTGAGAAGGTGAGACCTTCATGGTAACTTCAGCCAGTGCCAGAATTGAACCTTCATTATTGGCATCACTCTGCATTGCAAAATAATCATCTGACTACCACTTAGCTCTGTTAGTTGGACTGCCAGTTGTCTCTCCACTGGATTATATTAACTTTACCTGTTAATATTAAGGGTTTATTGAAAAACTACAGCACTCCGAAACTCAACAAAAGTCTCCCATAATGCACTATCCCATTATCAAACCATTTTAACATCTACCTAAATGTCATACCCATCACATAATGATGAAAATTAATTTGCACCTACAAATTGATGGAGTTGATGGCCTAGTGGTATTGTTGCTAGACTGTCAATCCAGAGACCGGACTAATGTTCTGGGGACCTGGGTTCACATCCTGCCACGATGGATAGTGGAATTTGAATTCAATAAAATAAAATCTTGAATTACGAGTCTAATAATGACCATGAAACCAGTGCCAATTGTCGGGAAAACCCATCTGGTTCACGAATGTCCTTCAAAGAAGGAAATTGCCATCCTTACCTAGTCTGGCCGATATATGACTCCAGACCCACAACAATGTGGTTGACAGTTAACTGCTCTCTGGGTAACTAGCATAATAAATGCTGGCTGGGCCAGTGATGCTGGGTGACTGCCTGTGTGGAGTTTGAACATTCTCCCCATATCTGTATGGGTTTTCTTTGGGTGCTCCAGTTTCCTTCCAGTATATAGATGTGCAGGCTAGGTAGAGTGGCCATGCTAAAATTGCCAACATCATCCAGGGCTGTGCAGGATAAGTGAGTTAGCCATGGAAAGTATTACAAGGATAGAGTAGGAGGTGGATCTGGGTGGGATGCCCTTTGGAGGGTTGATGTGGATTTGATGGGCTGAATGGCCAGCTTCCACACTGTCGGAATTCTACATTCCAGTGAATGAATTATAAAAGAAAAATATATAGCCTTGACAACTCAGGCAAAATTGTTCCAGGACATGGAAGCTATGTTAAACTCTAAAATGGCTGAACATTTCTACCAGAGGAATCTGCAAACAAACCTGTTGGCTCTGTCTTCCACCTGGAAGTTCATAACACCACACTCTAAATGTCACCTTCTGTGGAGAAAAATTATGGTCCATCTATCTTGGAGCAACCCTTGACCATTCCTTAATTTATCATCGCCATCTCCAAGAGATACTGAAAAGATCAAAACAGTAGTAAAGTTCAACCACAAGCTCGTCAGCACAAAGTGGAGTACAGAAACTACCATCCTTCATACTTCTCCTGCAGCTCCGGTCTTCTTGAGAATTACACACCAAAATGGGCCTCAAATTGTTACACCTAACTCACTGACAGAGAACACACACAGTATTGAAGATTGTTCCGAAACTCTGAAGTCATCTTCAGTGCAGTGGTTACTATCCTCTCAAATATCATCCGTCCCTCCCTTCAACAATCTACAGCAGTACACTGAGAAATAACTCGCATCAGATGGGCCTCCCCATCCACAGAGATCTTCAAAAGCCTGCAAGGCCTCGTGTGGCTCTGTGAAACCCCTTCTGGACAAGAATCAGATGTCTCCAACTCCATAATGATGCACGTTTTGCCTCCAGCTTGCTGATATATAAAAACATCAGATTCACAGAGACAGGCATCTGGACTAGTTGTATTTATTCGTTCAAAGAGCACTACACCTTCATCAGCATGTCATGCTTCAAGTTGCGAACAGATGACCCCTAACATTCCAGGATTGTTACAAAAATATTGACATGTTTTCATGAGCATAGTTAAAAAACAAAAAAGGGGAAGCCAAGACCTTGCTGGACTCTGCAATTTGCAAACTGCAGAGCTGGAACAGACAATATTCATGCAGCCAGGCTCTGGACAATCAACTTCCCATCGAAACCAGACAGATCTGGAGCTGTCTGGCCAAGTGCTAACGGCTACATTTTTTGAGAACGAACCATTGTTTTCACCTTCAGTGAAGCTGCTTTGATAGAAGAATATTACACAGATTTGGTGGCACCCAGCTCAGGAGGAAGCCAGAGGCATTGTGTGGCAGAGCAGCATGTGACAGCTGAAGGTTGAAAACCATGTTCTGAGATCTCCAAATAAGAAAAGTAGTCAGCTAATTGGATATTTTTGCCTCTATCTGATGCTAGTATTCAACACAGGATACAGTCCACAGAATCTTTGAGAAGGCTGCAAAGAGAGGGATAAAAGGGGCATTCTGAACTCCCAGATATCAAGGTGTAGAGCTGGATGAACACAGCAGGCCAAGCAGCATCAGAGGAGCAGGAAAGCTGACATTTCGGGTCTAGACCCTGCTTCAGAAGTCCCAGCTCATTCTCTGCTTTTGCACCTTCTTCACCGGGATATCTCCAGAGAGCACCTCTGACTGGCAGCTGAACTGCCCAGTTCCTTACACTTCATGGTGACCATCATCAGACTGACCAGACCCAGGGACACCACTTCAGTGAGACAATCCGATGACCAGAACCAACCCTAGACAAGAGGAGAAGCCCAAATCGTCAACTGCAGACCCTGAAACATCAGCCAACTTAGCCTTATTGAATAGATATTACCAGTCCTTTCAGACAAAAAGTTCAAATACAGTGATAGAGACCTGTGAATAGGGTATAGCAAATTCTCGAAAGTGAATGTCAGAAATAGATAGCTAGCATAGGTTTGAAACTGTTTTCCCAAGAGTCCTGTGAAGAGATTAATAGAGTTCGGTAGAGTTTAATTAATAGTAGTTTAACTAATCCGATAAAGAATGTTTTACTTGATAAAGCGTTCAATGAAGTTGTGTTGGACGTTCCCCTGATTTGTTTGTCTGTCTCACTGCATAACATGCCTGAGTTAAAAAAGGATTACTGTAATCTGGTCAAAGTTAGTCCAGTTACATTTACTCACTTTGCACTTTACAATAAAGTAGTCTGGGTTAATACCAAATCTGTGATGCGTATACTCTCAGGTTACATGCTATGAAAAAGCAACGATATTATAAGGATGTTTCTTAAAGGTACTCTGACATGACCAGCTGAGAGACATAAACAATACAAGGCTGAGTAAACTGTGAGGAAATCTTGGACAGCGAACAGCCTCTCAAATAAATATGCGAGGCTGAATCTTAGGATTCTTTTTGGTTCCATGCAAGTTGAGATGGAAACGAGAATGTGTCAGGGAAGATGTTGAAGACAAGAGTGAGAGTGCCAGAGCATGATCCTTGGTGAGAATTGGTTGCAGTCTCAGTGATGGAGTGAGTGTGTGATAGCAGACAGGAGTGCAGCACTTAACCTGCACGAGCAGAGAATTGTCAATGACTTCCTTATGGCTCTACTGGCCATTTCTCTGGAACGTGCCGTTCTGGGTTACCTCAGTTCAAGCTGTCAGGGTTTGCATCACTTCATCCACAGCATGGTAGCTCAGCAGATATAAAAGTTTGAATACATGTACAAACAGCTTCTTCCCCGCTGTGATCAAACTTTAGAATTGACCTCTCAAATATTAATTGTGATCTCTCTCTCTGCACCTTCTCTGTGGCTAAAACACGATTCTGCACATTGTTCTGTTAACCTGCTGCGCCAGACAGTTGGGAAATGAGTAAAATACCAATAGCTGCTCCAACACAATTTGTGCCTGTTCAGATCCAATTATGGGCCAGACATGATTGTTTGACAAACAGGAAAATTCAACTTGAAGTCAAAGACGAAAAGAGTAAATTGTTTGAGGTGATTATAAAAGATAGGATTTATGGACATTTAGAAAGGCAAAAAATGATTAGTGATAGTCAGCATGGTTTTGTGCAAGGAAAATCATGTCTCACAAACTTGATTGAGTTTTTTGAGGGAGTTACCAAAAAGGTCGATGATGGCAGAGCAGTAGATGTTATTTATTTCGATTTTAGTAAAGCCTTTGACAAGGTTCCACATGGTAAACTAATCAGTTAAGTTAGGACACATGGGATTCAGGGTGAGCTTGCCAAATTGGATACGTAATTGGCTTATTAGCAGGAGACAAAGAGTGGTGATAGAGGGTGTAGAGCTGGATGA
>NC_063339.1:22418690-22508958 GCF_021869965.1 Rhincodon typus
CTGATGCTGCTTGGCCTGCTGTGTTCATCCAGCTCTACACCTTGTTATCTCAGATTCTCCAGCATCTGCAGTTCCTACTATTTCTGGTGATAGAGGGTTGCTTTTTTGGATTGAAGGCCTGTCACCAATGTTGTTCCACAGGGATCGGTTCTGGGTCCTCTTTTGTTTGTCATTTATATGATTTGGATAAGAATATAGAGGGCATGGTTAGTAAGTTTGCGGATAGCACCAAAATCGGTGGTATAGTAGACAGTGAAGAAAGTTTTCTAAGATTACACAGGGATCATGATCAAATAGGTCAATGGGCTGAAAAATGGCAGATGGAGTTCAATCTGGATAAATGCAAGGTATTGCATTTTAGTACAGTAAACAAGGGAAGGGCTTATATAATTAATGATAGGGCCTTGGTTAGTGTTGCAGAGCAGAGGGACCCTGGGGGTGCAGGTACATAGTTATTTGAAGTTTACACCACATATAGACAGGAGGGTTAAAAAGGCATTTGGCACGCTTGCCTTCATTGCTCAGTCCTTTGAGCATAGGAGTTGGGAAGTCATGTTGAAGCTGTACAGGACATTGGTGAGGCCTCTTCTGGTTACTGTGTCCAGTTCTGGTCACCCAGTTATTGGAAGGATATTGTTAAGCTGGAGAGGGCTCAGAAGAGATTACTTGGATATTGCTGGGTATGGAAGGTTTGAGTTATAAAGAAAGGCTGGGTCTTTTTTCACTGGAGCGTAGGAGATTGAGAAGTGGCCTTATAGACATTTACAAAATAATGAGAGGTATAGGTAGGCTTAATGATAGTTGTCTTTTCCCTAGGATGAGGGATTTCAAGACTAGGGTACATTTTTAAGGTGAGACGGGAGAGAGATTTTGAAAAGACAAGAGGCAATCTTTTTTTAAAAGAAAGAGTGTGGTTCATGTGTGGAATGAAATTCCTGAAAAAACCTTGGGTGTGGTTACAATTACAACGTTTAAAAGATATTTGGATGGGTACATGAATAGGAAAGGTTTAGAGGGATAGGGGCCAGGTGCAGGCAGGTGGGACTAGTTTAGTTTGGGATGATGTTCTGTATGGACTGTTTGGACCGAAGGGTCTGTTTCCATGCTGTATGACTCTCTGACAAAGTCAGTCCTTGTTAGATAAAGTTCCTCCTCAGTCTCAAGGCACAGTAACTTATGGTCATTTGGCAATTTCTGAAAGTCTGAGTCAAGAAAGGAGATGTCCTTTCAGAATTTGAAAACCAGTGGTTGTCAGATTTGCAACTAATAGCATCCGCATGTCCCTGTTTACATATGAATAGACCAGAATAAACTAGTTTAGTCTGCCATTGACTTCCACACGTTGCATATTGTTTAGTGCATTCTACAAAGATATCACAGCCACCATTCCTTTCTTCCACTTATCGATTCTTTCTTTCATGCATCTGTAAAACCCCCTAGCATTCTTTCTACGTGAAAAGCACTAAGCAAATGCATCCTTTTCCATTGTTCTATCAGCTGAAAGAGTTGAATATAAATTTGAATCATAAATATTGAGTTAACCCTTAATTCATTTGATAATTGCATACATTTTCAACAAAGAATATACACAAGGATGCATAAAAAAAGATTAAATTGGGTATGGACGGGGATACAAAACAGGAGTGATGCACTAAGTTATCTAATTCTGCAGAAGTCAATGGAATTGGATATCCAGCTACGAGAATAGCACATGACCAATAATGGCTCTTGTGTCTCTATCTGTATCTAATTTAGCTCCCAAAGTCACCAAAATTGAAGGGAAATTGTGAAGGGAGGAATTTGTGGAAATTTGGGAAAAATCACTACGAAATAAAGCACTCCACATCACACAATTAAAGGACTCACCACAACCATTTCAGTCAAAAAATGAGAAGCAATTTAGCACAACAAAGGGAAGTTAACAAAATATTCAAGCGGTTAAACTACAAAGCAAAGAGACCCACTGACCAGAAGATGAGAGGGCGAACGCCAAAGAGTAAGGAAGGAGGAATAGAAACTCTGAGCAAGAAAACTGTCACTTCCACAATCCAGATATATCAATATATCTCATGACACCTGAAATATCTGCATAGCAGCCAGTATTCCGTCACCAAGCCACCCTTTATTTACTTGTGAACAAGGTCAGAAATCATATGACACCAGGTTATAGTCCAACAGGTTTATTTGAAAGCACAACCTTTCGGAACATAGCCCCTTCATCAGGTGAAGTCAGAAAGAAGCACACAGAACACAGAATTTATATGTAAAAGATCAAAGGGTCACATAAAGGATAAGGATGTACTAAGAGAGAAATAAAGGTTTTATCAATGTAAAGAAGAGGCGACATTTTAGGTCAAACAAGGCATGTTAGATGTAAATCCTTGTTTAGAATCTGTTTGTGTTTTGGTTTGGAGTCAGACTTTAAAACAATACATTGACTGACTTTCTATAAATTATGTGCTTTTTGAACAAAATAGAATGTATCTGCACATTTAAATTCACACCACAGATTCACGTGTGTGTGTGCGCGTATGTGTGTGAGAGGAGAGGGGAGAGAAAGAGTGTGTGTGTGTCCTTGAAAGACAGTGAGTGTATGAGAGAGGATCTGTGTGAGTGAGTGCATGTGTATGTATGCATTGTGTGAGTGCATGTGTGAGAGTGTATAGTGTGGTGGTGTCACCTGTAGTGCGATATGAACCCAAGATCCCGGTTGAGGCTGTCCTTGTGTGAACTGAACTCGGCTATCCCGAGAGGATGGCTTTAACCAGGATCTGGGGTTCATGTCCACTACAAGTGACCCCACCCACTATACACTCTCACATACACTTGCACTCACACACACACACATACATATACAGACTCTCTCACACAAACACACACACACTCTCTCTCAAGAACACAAACACACACATACACACACACACACACACACACATACACTCTATCTCTCTACACCACTCCCCCCACCCCACACATACACACACACACACACACACACACACACACATGAATCTATGGGGTGAATTTGTATTTGCAGATACATTCTATTTTGTTCAAAATGCACATCATTTATAGACAGTCAGTCAATGTGGCATTTTATAAATTCCTACTTTAGAAATAAAACCAGTCTGACTCCAAACCAAAACACAAACAGATACTAAACAAGGCCTCACACCTAACATGCATTGTCTGACTGAAAATGTCACCTCTTCTTTACACTAATGCAACCTTTATTTCTCTCATGGCTGTGATTTAAAAGAAATTCAGAGATTTACATATACATATTAATCAATTAAAACCTTCTAATTGATTAAAGATTTAACAGCATCTTAGGTTTGTTTAATACATCCTCATACTTATAAATGTTGTGTTCTGTATGCTTCTTTCTCACTTCACCTGACGAAGGGGCTATGCTCCGAAAGCTTGTGCTTTCAAATAAACCTGTTGGGCTATAACCTGGTGTCGTGTAATGTCTGAGGTTGTCCACCCTAGTCAAACATCAGCACCTCCACATCATATTTACTTGTGCACAGTACACTGACTGTGGCCATCCAGCTCAATCAGGCCTCTGAACTGAGGAAGTTCTAATCTCCAGGTTATATTGGTCAGCCAGGGCTTTTCTGATTGGCCCAGGTTAACAACTCCAATCAAGTACCTCATAGTCAATGGGTCCACCTGGATCCAATCACTACAGCACACAAAAAAAAAGAGGTGAGCCAAAATTTGTTGTACAAGATGGCCCTAGATAACACATTTCACTATTCAAAGGTTAAACAACTGACTGAGGTCATCCCAGTGAAAATGAGACTGAGTTCAGCAAAAATAGAGTATAGAGTCAACAAACTGGAAAGTCAGAATCTAATGAACTGCAAGAAAATCTCTGTCAATCTAAAAGATAAATATTGTGAATTGGTTCGTTGAAAAAATGAAAATTGTAATTCCATGTTTTTTGACCCTAAAGGAAATTATCATGTATGTTTAATTCATAAGTCAGAAACCTTTACAAAAGTTTTCTGAAGTTTTATCTATACAACAATATTAATTTTCTGTGATTTTAGTTCATACTAGAAGCTTACATTTGTTTTTAACCTCACTAGCCCAGGGATATCCCTATCAGTCACTCAGCCAAGATTAACTCAGTACAGACTAGGAATGCTTTATTCTTTAAAAGCAAACTCACAAATCAAAGTGTGCACTTTAAGACAAGTATGTCCCTATCTATTAGTAGCACCATTGAGCTTTTCCTGCCATTTAAAACTGAAAGATAATGAGAACTGTAAAATTGAAGCATTAATTCGCTGTTCCAGCATAGAAGATTGCTAGTCCTTCTGTAATGAAAAATCATATTAAATTGCAACGGTTTATCATTTCCAGAGGGAAAAAGTGACAAGTGTAAAATGTGCTGACACTTATATGAAAGGAGAGTGATAGCGTGACAGTTCCTAAAGTCCTGAAATGGAAGCAGAGATGAAACCATTTTGAAAAGATGTCTGTTCTATTCAATATGTTAATAGCTCTTCACATTTTATAACAAAAATGTTTTAAGTTCCTTCCTTGACATTTTGTATATTTATGTAAATGGTTCCGCTTACCTAGAAGAAATAATTTAATAAATAATCATGAGATCTCATAACAATGCTTCCCAAATCTGGCTGCTTCTATTGCATCAACAAAGAGAGAAAGAAAGGAGACATTAGACAAGCTTAAGGGATACAAAATCCTGACCTTGAACTGAAACCACAAATGTACCAAGAAAATAGGGAGCAGATAGTACAGGCTCAGGTAGCTTAGCTTTATATAAAAATATGAATTCAAGAAAGGAATAATGCCAGAGAACTGGCAGGCAACAAATGTAATTCTTATCTTTAAAAAGAAACATAGGATATTTTTCCTGCGGGCAGCTATGGACTGGTTAGTTTCACATCAGTAGATGAAAGATACCAGAAGAATAATTCCATGGAACTGTTCTTCAGTGAATTACTGCCATGCAGTTCTGGTTTTGGCAACATGGATTCAGAGAATGTTTACAGCATAGAAGGAGAGCATTCAGTCCATTGTATCGCTGCTGACTTTCTGTAAGAGCATTTCAACAAGTCCCACTCCCTTGCCTTCTCCCAATAGACCCGTATTCTTTTTCTTGTTCAGATGTTTATCAAATTTTCTCTTGATAGAGCCAAAATGTACATTCCAGATCTGAAACACTCGCTGCATTAAGAAGTTTTGACTGATATTATTTTTTCTTTGTGCTGCTCCTTGTCATCTTTTTTTCTTCACTGGTTCCTCCTGAGGTTCATTTCTAAAATGAGCAGGACACCATGCTGAAGAATGCAGCAGTGAAGGGTCATTCAAGATAACCTTTCATGGCTGAAGCATCACCTTAGAACCATCCAGAGATAGAATGTCTGCTTTTGAATGTCAGTAGTTGCAGTTTTGGTTGCAATGCTCCTTGGCGATTGTGCAAGTTTCCTGATACTTAAGCCCTTTGGTGCTGCAATGCCCCTAGTCCCCAGTCTGAAACCCAACAGTTTAAGCACAAAATATGGTATGTGTTGGGAGACGAACGCTGATGCCTTCAGCCTTTTCTTTACTGGGTTTACCAGTTTACATTGGGAGAGGAACAATCGTTCTTAATGAGAAGACGTTTGACTGGATTTTTCTGTTCTCTGAACTACATGGGCAATGTCAGAAATCACACGATACCAGGTTATAGTCCAACAGGTTTATTTGAAAACACAAGCTTTTGGAGCCTCAGTCCTTCTTCAGGTGTTGATGGATGAGGCTGTGAAAACTTGTGTTTTCAAATAAACCTGTTGGACTACAACCTGATATTGTGTGATTTCTGACCTTGTCCACCCCAGTCCAACACCAGCACTTCCACATACATGGGCAATGGTAAGACACTTGGGAAAGTGCAGTGATAATGAAAATAATGTGATTTTTAACATTCTTAAAAAGAAGGTTTTTAAGGTTCAACAGCTAACTGAGAATCTCATTAAGGTGTGACAAGGGTCTGAGATGCATGACTAGCGCCTCATTATTACCTAATTCCACCTCATTTATAGACAGTTTGCTATTTTCAGAAGAGGTACCTGGTGACTTCAGTTCACCACTTGTTCTTCCAGACCTCCATCATGGCCAGCATTCCTCAACATTTCATGGTACACTCCCTGGGCAACAATTGCTTGCACCCTCCTTCCCTGGAGGTAAGCATTAGCAGCAGTCTCACCATGTCCTCATGGCACATCCCGGGCTCATTTATTATATGGTTCAACACTTCATTGCTATGCTTTGGAGCTCACTGAACCTGAAATTGCATTATTATGTCCTTGTCCCTTAATAGTTTATTCCAGACAGAGTTAATGTTGCCTTTTTCAATCTATGAACAGTTATTAAATTGCTAAAGTTTATAATATAACAGTTTCTGTATTGCTTTGTCTTTTAGCACAGATGGAAAACCAAGTGGCTTTTTGTGTTTATCTGCAACGAACAGTGAGGAGGTGGACATCTTGCTGCTTGGCACCATGCTACATATACCATATGTCATCAAATTTCAACGAAACAATACACGTGCTTCAGCCAAATGGCCATGTCTCAAAGTCTAAGGGGAGTGGTCCTTAGTATAGTCAAGGGGGATAATAGTCAGTCAAGTAAATGCAAAGTGAGTAGGTGCTTAAAAAAGCAAGTTACAAGCCCTGAGATGACCCTGTTGCAATGCATGAAATGGTTGCCCTGAGCCTGCCTGCATAGCAGAAGTCACGGCTCAGGAAATCTGTCCCAATACAGTCTGGGGAGCAAGTCACTATTACTCCTGCAGGTTGTGTCTAACCAGTAATTTCTATTAGTAGTAAGCCATTCAGGTATGATATTATAAACTTCAGAACTTTAATAACCCTTCATAGATTGAAAGAAATGGCATTAAGCTGTCTGCAATAAACTATTAAGGGACAAGGACAAACTTATCTAAGAGTTGAAAGCAATTAGCCATGTCTGGGAGAAGAAAGAGTCGAACCTACGTGAACAAAACTGTTTTAACAATTGCTTGATAACTGGCTGCCTTATGTCACAAAGACAAACGATTGGCCTGCAGAAGAATTCAAGAGGTTAACTGTCAGGAAGCTTATGTCTTCAAACAGACAGTCAATGCCAAATGTGACAAGAAGGCAAGCTGCAGACTCAATGGTTCCAGAGGAGTCATTGATAATTTGGTTGAAAGAATCTGAAAGATCATCAATAATGTCACACCATTGACCTGAAGGATGAGAAAATGTATAAGACTTCAACACCAGAATTCTTCTTCAGCAGAACTTCGAAGAACAACGTTGCACAAGGATCAAACCCTGGACATCAGAGACAGACGCTTTGGGTTGGAATTGTAGCTAAATTCCACTGTTAATCAGGTAATAGCCAAGTTGAGTTGAGTGGATTAACTAGCTTAATTGAAGGGACTTATTTTGGATGCTAAATGCAACAAAGTTTAAACTATTGTTTCAGTTCTTGATTTTCTGTGAGATTTCTTAATAAGTAGTCAAATTAAAGGTAGCTTGTGGTAATTTACCCACCATACAGGAAATTGCACAGAGATCATTCAGGGGTCAGGTCCATCCTCACTCGCTGCTGCCCTTCCAAGTTGAGCGAGGAGAGTAGCCTACAGTCAGTCCTAGGGGTTTATGCATTGAGTATGGGAGGCTATCAGGGCCATCGCTTTGGTGGAGAAATTGTGGCAGTCAATTGTGGAGATTGGAGGCAGCATGCTCAGATGCTGTGGGGATAGTAACTATGCCCAGGGGAAGCACAACATAGAGGGATGGGAGATGATAGAGCATGGGAGGGCATGAGATATTGTAAGGTGGTGTTCATTCACAGTCAGCACCTTGCTGGCTTGAATGACTGGGAGCAGCAAATCATATTATATGGAATAACTAGAATGTAGGTCCCTTATCACAGGGAGTAAAGTGGGGAGATGTAGAGTTGAATAAAAAGGTTAGGTGGGAACATGGAGAGTACCAAACTGGATCAATTGACAAAAGAATGCAAGGTAGAAAAGAGTATGAAGTTTTGAGGATTGTGGGGGCGGCTGTCGCTTAGATTGACAGGCCGAGCATACAACTCACTCTCCAGAGTGCTAGCTCCGTTGCCTCATATCCTCATCAGAATCACAAATGCGCAATGAAAATGAAAAATTGCTGCAGCATACCCTGAAGTGGGGAAACTGTGTCTGAGGGAGTGGGCTCCACTTGTAAGCAAGGTGAGTTCCTTCAGGGCCAATTGCCTCAATCATCCAATCATACGTTCATCTGGTGCCTACAGAAAACAACAGAGAGAATGAGTTACACAATAGGACTAAAAGCTTGACCATGTTTGAGAACAGGTTCACAGTGGTGATAATGGATGAGTGGTATAACACTTGAGAATAGAGCTTTCTCATTAACTGGGATATTGGCATCACTGCATAAGTTGTCACTGTCCTCTCCCACTAATGCAAGGTTTCTCTCCTCATAGAGGTTACTGCACCACCTCTCTTGCTCCTCTCTGCCCTATTGTGGGCTGTTTTCTCCCAGTCTGAAACAAGGGCAGGGTTTGAGTAGGTTGAAAGTGGTTGGCACAGCTGATGATGCTGGTGCAGTTGGCAGAAAGATAGTAAGTTGTCTCAATTGAGTATGACGCACAGAAGACATGATAAGTTAGTGGTTTGGGGAGATGGGGTGGGTAAGAACCATTGAGGGGGGAAGCTGCAATAGTGTGAGTTTTAGACCACAAGCCCTGATGGGAGATGGGTACAGTGACAGAGTTAGAGTGAATGTGAGGTTGCAGAGAGAAGATGGTAGCACTTACCCTGGTGAACACGAAATGACATTAGCCTTCTTCTTGTATTGCTGAGATTTTCTTCAGGCTGTGGAAAAGGCACTGACTTGGGTGACAACATCAGAAAAAGCTAATCTCCACTGGCAGTCCTGAGGAAAAAGATTGGACCTTATGTCCACAACCCCATCCACCAGGACCTCCAGGTCTCTACCAGCATGTTGGGGTGTTAAACTGCCTCGATTAGAATCTCAAGAGCAATTCTTCCCACACTCAGAGTGTGAAAGGCACTGCCTGGCTTTGTATGTTTGACCTTGTGCACAGTTAGTCTTTAAGTATGGTGCCTGCAGCATGAACAACAGCTGCTCTCAGCATCAATCTGTTATTGCTGAGCACCACATAATGTGACAATGTTAAGGCACAGTACTAGCCTAATGGATTCAGCTCCATGAAACTTCATGGGAAAAGTTGCTGGAGCTCATGGAGAGAAACCCTTCACAAAACTCTCTGAATTTGCAAAATTTGGGGAAAATTCAGCCTCTGTTTCTAAGACTATGAGGCAACAGGTTGACATAAATATTAATTCTACAAGATCTCTCCCTATGCCTGTATAACATCATCAATTTGGGTAGAAGTTACTGCAGTCTCCAATGTTAATCCACACAGAAAAATTACCTTCTGCAATGAATCTTACAGGTCTTTGTTCCCTGTCGTTAACATTTGTATGTTTAGCTATGTAATTAAATTTATTACTACCCATCTCCTGCTCCTCGCCCCAGAGCTGACTTCATAAATTAGATTATTCTGGGGGCTTCACAATTCTTCCTGAATGTTTTCACTCCAGACTTGGAAGTTTGGTACAAAAACAGAAGTTGCTGGAAAAGCTTAGCAGGTCTGGCAGCATCTGTGAAGACAAATCAGAGTTAACGTTTTGGGTCTGGCGACCCCTCCTCAGAACCGGACCCAAAACATTAACTCTGATTTCTCTTCACAGATGTTGTGCTGACCTGCTGAGCTTTTCCAGCAACTTCTGTTTTTGTTTCGGACTTACAGCTCCCACAATTCTTCCGGTTTTTACTTAGAAGTTTAGAAGGTCTTTGTTGTTGACCTTGGCTCTTTTGTTGTTTCTGCATGGTCTGTAAAGTCTCTCTCCACAGAAGGACCTTTTATCTTTAAGACATCCAGCACTGAGGACATTGGTCCTGTCGAGCCAAGCAGTCATTCTATTACCTATCTAAGGTACCCATAATTTCTTGAATTACTCTTATAATGGAAATCTGCCCTACTAAAGCACATAACTCTCCTATAATGTCATCAGGGCACCTTAAATCTTATGAATTTCCATCAACAAAGATAACTACTGATTGGAAATAAATACTTTCTTCTTTAAAGTGTCCAGGATCTCTGTGCCAAGTAGTTTTCCTGAAATTGATGTGGCTTCATTGAGCCATATACAGTTCATCTTCACATTGAGCAAGCAAGACTATTTTTTACCCCAATCAGCTGGTAGATGTGTGTTGTAACATGTTCATATTTGTTGACCATGTCTTCATTCACACTCTGTAGTTGTTGATCTGGTTTAGCAAATAATTTCCAATCCTCACGGTACAGAAGAATCACTGCTTACTTAGCGTTATCCCTATCACTAGCATTGATAATTTAAGTGGTCCTCTTGAATTTGTGTCATTTTAGCATCTGACAATAGATTCAAATCTGCTACACAAGTTTGTTCTGTAAATGGTTGTGCTGCCTGTATTGTATCGGTTAAAGATTCTTCAATGAGCTCAAATGAGTCGTAATGCTTATCACTCTTGTCAGTATTTGCTTCTGATCACAAACTTGTTCTCTCCTCTGAAGGTTCTTCGGTGAGGATAGAGATGTAAAACAAATCCTCCCTCCTGTATTGTCATGGACTGACAGTATGGAATAATATCCTAATGTCAACATAGGTAATCTTAGTAGATTCTCTATTCTTTTTCATTCTGCCATGAGACTAGGAATACTAAATGAAATCTGCCTTTTTCCTCTTGATCAGTTGGATAACCATTGTTGGTTTATAGACCAGTTGTACTGTGACTGATTTCTATTTGGGGAGACTTAGCATGACTTAGTTTCTCTCATCTCTTACATGCTCGTGGAATGAGTGAATACCTTGAGGTCAAGACATGCTCATTAATGAGAAGAATTGATTACAAATTGCATATATATCCTCAAATCACGTACACTCTTTGTGTTGCAGAGTGATCTGTATTTTTGACCTTGAGAGCTTTACTATCTGGATTATGCAGTTTCCTCATCACATATTGTAAGTTTTGTTTCTTCAGCCATGGTGTTTTGTCTGATAAGCCAAGTGGCAAGGTGGAACAATGGTTAGCACTGCTGCCTCACAGCGCCAGAGACCTGGGTTTGATTCCACCCTCAGGCAACTGTCTGTGTGGAGTTTGCACATTCTCCCTGTGTCTGCGTGGGTTTCCTCCAGGTGCTTTGGTTTCTTCCCGCATTCCAAAGATATGCAGGTTAGATAGATTGGCCATGCTAAGTGCAGGATTACAGAGACAGTGTAGGGGATTGGTCTGGGTGGGGTGCTCTTCAGTGTGGACTCAATGGGCTGAATGGTGTGCTCCTTCACTGTAGGGACTCTAAGCCAGTGACACTCGTCCCTGTATCAAGCTTAAAAGTTCGTGCTTCAGAGCCTTTTTCATTAAAACATGCTTCATAAGAAAATTACCAAATCCAATTTAACAGTAAATCCACACAAGAGGATATTAGGACTGGTGACCAAAACATTGGTCAAAAAGTTAGGTTGAAGGAACAGCTTAAACAAGGAGAGAGAATTAGAGAGTTGAAGAGGTTGATGAAGGGAAGTTCAGAGATTATGGCCTAGGCATCTGAAGGCATGGCCTCATAGTGGTGTGATTAAAATCGGGCAAATATAAGAGAGCACAGTTGGAGTAGGGCAAAGTTGTATGGGAGATTGTAAAGCTGTTAAAGGTGACAAATATAAGATTGGTTGAGCACGGAGTGATTTGAAACATGAATAATAATATTAAATAGACATATTGCTGGGCCATAATTCAATGAACTACAAGCACAAAGGGGTGGAAGAAGGGGTCTTGTTGCAAGGAAGGATGCAGATGAGAGAGTCGTGGATGAACCAAAGTTTACAGAAAGCTTAAGATGAGGGTCCAAGCAGGAAAATATTGCAAAAGACAAAGTAATGAAAGATGCAAACAAGAAACTGACGTTAATCTCCACAGGAATAGAAAATAAAAGCAGATAATACTATACTGATGTGAAATCTTGGTTAGACTGCACTGAGCTGAAGAAATATTGAAGATGATATATTACATTCTGTAGTTAGAGTATCCTGTGCATTTTCACTCTCTATATTACAAAAATTATATTGAAGTGCTGGAGAACACATATGTTTTGCATGGATCTTACTAAGTTTGAAAGGATGCAGCTATCAAATCAGGAACAATTGTTCAGGCTGGAGTTCTTTTCTTTGAAAAATAGAGGATTAAGAGGAAATTGGAAACACAGGATTGCATTCTTTCTGGAGTCGGCTGAAAGAAGCAAAAGCAGGAGCTGGCTCCATGCTCATCGGCAGCTTGGCCTGAGGCCTGGGAGAGGCATTTTTCTGTAACGTCCTTTAAAAGGGTCACCTCCAGGAATGACAATGGCCCTTCCCAGAGCTATTGGCCCAATCAGGGCTCAGCAGCTCTGCAGCCTTGGTACTGCTACAATTATAGGCAGCCAATCGTAAGGATGCATGAAAACACCATCATGGCGAGGTTCCTTTGTTGTTCTTCAAAGACAAAGAACATTCATTTCAAAATGCTTGGACCGGGCAGGTAGGCCCTGACAATCAAGGGGATCACCTTCATCCTTCATAGCTATGGAGGTGACCATTGTCACCGTCGGGCCATTCTATGAGCTATAGGGCAGCCATAAAGGATAATTCCCTTCCCTCCAGGATCCCACTGGGAAATCCAGCTGTGCCCCTTACAATGACAGTCCCTCCTGACTCCAGTAAAATGCCAGCAAACTGCCAATGGCAGGTAAAATTAAGCCAAATGAGTGGGTCATTAAAATTTCAAAGAAATTTCTAAGAGGGAAATTCTGTCTCACAAACTTAGATCACATGGGATTCAGGGAGAGTTTGCCAATTGGATACAAAATTGGCTTCATGGTAGAGGACATGAAGGTGGTGGTGGAGGGTTGTTTTTCGGACTGGAGGCCTATGACCAGTGGTGTTCCACAAGGATCGGCACAGGGTCTGCTTTTGTTTATAATTTATATAAATGATTTGGATGAGAATATAGGAGGCATGGTCAGTAAATTTGCAGATGACATTGGTGGTATCGTAGACAGTGAAGAAGGTTATTTAAGATTAGAAGGAGATCTTGATCAATTGGGACAATGGGCTCAGGAGTGGCAGATGGAGTCTAATTTGGATAAATGTGAGGTATTGCATTTTGGGAAAACAAACAAGGGTAGCATTTATACAATTAATGGTAAGGCCCTGGGTAATATTGTCAAACAGAGAGACCTGGAGGTTCAGGTATATAATTCTTTGAAGTTTGCATCACATACAGACAGGGTGATTAAGAAGGCGTTTAGCATGCTTGCCTTCATTGCACAGACCTTTGAGTATAGGAGTTGGCATGTCACATTAAGATTAAACAGGATGTTGGTGAGGCCTCTTCTGGAGTAGCATATGGAGTTCAGGTCACCCTGTTATGGGAAAGATATTATTAAACTGGAGAGGGTTCAGAAAAGATTTACCAGGTTGTTTTTGGGAATGGAGTGTTTGAGTTATAAAAATAGGCTGGATAGGCTGGGACTTTTGTCGCTGGAACATAGGAGGTTGAGGGGTGACCTTATGGAGGTTTATAAAATTATGAAGGTCATAGATAACGTGGATAGCAAAGGACTTTTCCCTACAGTGGGGAGTACAAACCTAGGGGGCATACCTTTAAGGTGTGAGGAGAATGATTTAAAAAGGACATGATGGACAACTTTTTTACACAGGAGTGGTTAGTGTGTGGAAGTGGTGGATGCAGGTGCAGTTACAACGTTTAAAAGACATTTGGATAAGTGCATGATTAGGAAAACCTTGAAGGGATATGAACCAAACAGAGGCAAGTGGGGCTAGTTTAGTTTGGAAACATGGTTGGCGTGGATTAGTTTGACCAAAGGGTCTCTTTCCATGCTGTATGCCACAATAACTCTATAACAATTTATTATTTCTAGTCCCCTTCCTGATCTAACTAGATATCTATTTCTGCAGTTCCTTCCCATTAAGAGGGTCTTTATTACAATCCTTTTCTTACATGTGTCGACATTAACCTAATAATTGCTGGGTTGGTCGAAAAGAAATTAAACAAAACGCATCTGGAGCCTGTTGATAACCTGAAGATTAGAAATGTCACTGCTTTTAATATGTTTCTGTGTCTGAAGGAATGAGTGTATGTTTAATGAGGTATTACAACTCAGCAGTGATAACTGAACAGTCACAAAGTGTTTGGCTGGAGTCTTATTTAAAAGCAGGCAGTGAATTAAACAAGAGCACTTGATCATAGAATTGTGCTGTGTAAATATCATACCTGATCTTGTGTGAGCAGGGCAGCTTTAGAATGCCAGTGCTCATCAGGGTGCTCAGCTCCCTTTTAAAGATGGTGCCAATCATCAGTGGATATGCGTTGGGTAGCAAGTTATTCTGGAAATGGCACAAGGTAAGATGGCACTACAATCAGATGTGAAGGATGCTATTAGCACAGCATACCTAGTTAATGAGACGCATTTGGTAAGATATGATGAGAGAACTGGCCAGGTCTTGTGGCAAAAAGCCTTTTTTGAAATCCCAACGCCACTCACTCAAAAAATGTAAGATTCAGTCCATCCTCTTCAAATCTCAGCTAATTCCTTGGGCTGAGCATAGAAATGAGGGGCTAATTTTTACAGATTTTGGCAAAGTGTTCTGTTGACTTTCATAGAGGGCTTCTCTCTATGGGTATAGCTATCTATCCCATCCGATGGAAACACTCTTGCCTAATTCTAGCCCCATGCTACCACCCAAATGCATGCTTCATGTTCTGAGGAAGGGTCACTGGACCCGAAATGTTAACTCTGTTTTTTCCCTCACAGATACTGCCAGACCTGCTGAGCTTTTCCAGCAACTTTGTTTTTGTTGCATGCTTCATGTATTTGGCCCTTCAATCTCTTAGCACAAAGGCTAGATCCAGGCAGAGTAAACCGCCCAATGTGGGCAGTGTGCTTTAAATAGCAATATGATGCGCAAAAATTTACATAAGCAAAAAGAAAGCTTCTACTGTTTCATGATTATTGTTAGTACCAGAACACCATAATAGATGAGAGACAACAAGGTGCAGAGCTGGATGAACACAGCAGGCCAAGCAGCATCATAGGAGCAGACCTGCTGTGTTCATCCAGCTCTGCACCTTGTTGTCTCGGATTCTCCAGCATCTGCAGTTCCTACTAACCATAATAGATGTCTGAGCAATATGCTGGGTATCATTGTTATACTATGTCATCAGATAATTTCTCTTAGTGACCTGATTTGACCTGGAAGAATTAGATCATAAAAGTATGATTATAAAGCAATTCAGATCCAGCATTACTATTATTTTCTTGCTAAAATTCATGTCATCACTTTTGTGAGTTCAGTGCAAGAGTCCTACTTCAGTCACAAAATAATTTCCTCTGAATTGATCGTATTTGACCCTAAGGAAATGGAAAGAGCACTAAATGAGATTTGCAAAATTACGATTGTATTTTTCAAAAAATTTCAGTGATGTTTGCAAATCCCTCAAATCATTTGTTATGCCTAAAGCACATACTTAAGACTATGAGTAATCTTTCCCTCTTAATTAATAATCAAACAGCTATTAAACCATGAACGACATAGGAAATTGGTGTGCAAGTTACAACATAAGGTAATACCATTGCCCTCCTCTGGTGATTAAATTGTTGTTCAAATTACCTGTGCTTTCATGAATCTCAGGAATCATATTTTTGGGGAAAGTCATTAAGCTGCTATTTGAAAAGGTATGTTTTCTTGACCATCTATCTGACATGCTTTTCTCCTAAAACAACCTATTCAGAACAACCCACTTTAGAATGTGCTCACTAAAGAGGAAAGTGATTTATTCACATTCATGTACCATTTGTTAGACATAATCGTACTTCGCTCAGGCAACATATTCGAAACACATATTAGTTTGTTGAAAAGGGAATAAGTAGTATTTTTACAGCTTTTTCTAACTGCCCCATCTGAGCACTTGATTTTTGTTGTACTTTTTAAATTTTTTAAAATTGCAAATATATATATGACTTTATAAACTGTCTTTCTTTAAAAATAATGGGCTCAGTCTTAAGTTTTTTTGGCACGCTGGATTCTCATCAGGAGACTGAGCAAGCTATCCCCCTGAATCTTCACTAACTTGCTACATTTATTGCTGTTCCTGTCCTAACTGGTGAGCATCATGTCTAATTTCAGCCCCATCTTTCCACGCACCATTCCCACAACAACACTGCATTCGCTGGCTTTCTGCCCTAGGACCAGCATCCCTTGCATCCGCACCATCTTTGAAAGCCAGCAAAGGACTTGAAGAAACCCTGGTGTCTGAGAATTGCTCTGGGGACTGAGGAGTGATGGCTGACAAGAGGAAGTTGGCATGGCAGTCCAGGAGCTCTACCTGCAGAAAGAGACACTGAGGTGCCAGGAAGCATTCAGCCAGAGGAGGAGCTACACACACAGATGATACTTTCCACTCAGAACACTGCAGAGATGACCAGGCCTTCACCTCTACCTTGACTGCCCCTCTCTGACAGTTGAATGTTCTAGCTGCGAATGGTCAACTTGCCTCTGGCTTGTCCAGATCCAAATGCCCCCAAGTTCACCTGATCAAAGCTCCACGGCCAACAGATTCCAGTATGGAGCAGGCCCCCTCCACCCCCATCTGCAGAACAGGGAAGCTCAGTGCAGAGCAACAGGATTGACAGGAGACAAAAATTGTGCAGAGTGCACATTGGAGCCATTACTGACAGTTATATAGAAGTTTGTTTTGTAAATAAACATTCTTTTTTCACCATTCACATGGTAGTCACTGTCTCTGTGAAGGACACAGGTGCCTCATTGTGCCCTACAGCATCCCTCCTTGGGCATTAATGAGATGCAGTGATTGGAGGTGTATGATTGTCAAATCAATCATTGGGGGAGCAGGGGCAGCATTGTGTGTGCATTCCCCTGACTTACCCCAACACTTTAGACCCCCTCATTTCAATATTGCCTACTGATGGCTGGCTTTGTGTATGAGAATGTATATCCCAGCAGCAAGGGAGTCGGGACACTTATGTTTCCAAGATATCACATGTTCACAGCTAATGTTATTCCTGTGAATCTCCAGTGACTGATTGCAGCATGTAGCTCCCTCCCTCATATGTTGACTTATACTGACTCACTTAACCTTGCCCATTGTGATGTGTTCATGATCATTGCACTCAAAATTGCTTGCTATCCATATGAGCAGTCACGGCTTCCTGTCTCAGTGTTAACTCAACACTGAACCCCCGACAACTCCTTTAAACTTCATCGATGGATGATTCCATACAACCTAAAGGTTTCACACTTCCCCAGATCATCACCAAAGCCATTTACATATACCTACACCTGCCTGCCTGCCCCTACACAGCTCCACTCCCTTTAGGTTATTAGAACATAATGGTGGTCCATCGACATGAGTGACCTGACCTGCCCAGGCTTCTGACTGTGGTCATGTCCATGACCTCCCTCCAGCACCCCCACCACCCCTTCCCCCCCATCCCCAGACTAGCCACAATGGACTGAAAGGGCTGTCTATAACCTGCTTCCTGAAGAAAAGAGGCATAGACTCCTGTGCAAAGCTACCCCAACCAAAGGCAATGACTGCTCTCAAAGCTGGGGACTGGTACGCGAGGTTGCCCTTTATTGATAATGCTGGTTCCTGTGACTTCAATGTAGACTACTCCCTGAAGTCTTGCAGAAATGTTCTACTGTATGCTCCAAGTACATACAATGAGGCCGCACGGTGCTGGTGCTGGAATCACATGGTGTACTGACATACTGCGAGATGTATGACCGTGGATTGCTGCAGAGTATAGCCACCTGTCTGGTTGTGTTACTGCACTAGTTGCCACTGCAAGGCATTGCAGACATGCCTGCAGCGGGCATGCAGTTAGGCACCAGGTGAATATGCGTTGAAAGAGCAAGAGAGCAGCCCTGGTCAGCAGTGGATCCACACCACAGATTGCTGACTGTCCCTATGTGGTAACTGTAACCAATGGAGCCATGCACTGATGGGATGCTCCCAGGATGCTGATAGTGGGGGATTCAGTGATGGTAACACCACTGAATGTCAAGGGGTGGTGGGTAGATTGTCTCTTCTTGGCAATGGTCATAGCCTGGCATTTGATACAAACGTTACTTGTTACTTGTCAGCCCAAGCCTGGATATTGTCTAGATCTTGTTGCATTTGAACATGGACTGCTTCAGTGTCTGAGGAGTTGGAAACGGTGCTGAACATTGTGCAATCATCGGTGAACATCCCCACTTCTCACCTTATGTTGGAGGGAAGGTCATTGATGAAGCAGCTGAAGATGGTTGGGCCTAGGGCACTACCCTGAGGAACTCCCGCAGACATGACCTGGAGCTGAGATGATTGCTCTCCAACAAACACAACCATCTTCCTATGTGCCAGGTATGACTCCAACCAGCAGAGAGTTTGGCCCCGATTTTCATTGATTCCAGATTTGCCAGGAACTACTCTCCACAAGGATTGTGCGATGGTCACTCATGAACAGAGGGCAGCTGGCAGTTTGGAAAAGATGAGGTTAAGTATGTTTTACCCTCTTGTTGGTTCTGTCACCACCTGCTGCAGACTCAGTCTAGTAGCTATGTCTTTTGGGACCCGACCAGCTCGATCAGTCGTACTGCTGCCGAGCTATTCTTGATGGTGGACATTGAAATCATCACCGAAAGCACATTTTGTGCCCTTGCCATCCTCAGCGCTTCCTCCAAGTGTTATTCAACATGCCTACCTTTAGACACTATAAATGCCTAAATGTTAAACTTGAGAAAAATAAGTTGCTCATTTCTATGTATTTCTATCTGTTCGATAATCAAAAAGATCCCTTTTTGAAAATATCTTTTGTCACTAAGTTTATCACGTATAACACTCTGAGTAACAGACTAAGAATGAGATGTTTCTACAGGATGAATATTATCTGTTTTCAGACCTATGTTGCTGTATCTATTACTGAGATAGTTGCCAGATTTATTCTGATAATATAAGTTCAGCGCCTAAAGCAGATTTTTGTTCTCTTCCGTACTGGTCTGCATTTTTTCCCCTGGAACAACAGTGTTTAATAATTGGTGATAACTGTCATCTGTAATGTCACAGGCCATCTTATCATTGCTGTTGTTTTGAGGAGATGCCTATGGCCTGTTCTAAACTCAATCACAATGTGCCTCAAGTCGTATAGTTAATCCCAGTTTTGAAAAAAGGATGGATCGTTTTTGATTAACCTAAGGTACTGATCTATATATGTAGCTCTGACATCACCTTCGTCCAATCTCAGCATCAATTTAAATCATTATCTACCTTCATTACTTCAAGGTTCGATTTCTCTAACGCACTCTTGGATTGGTCCCCTACCCTGTGCACTTATAAATCCTACCTTGCGCAAAATTCTGCTGGAGTTCCAATGCTAAAATCACCTCCCTTATCTTCCTTCTTTCAGAGTCTTAGAGATCCACAGAACAGAAAGAGGCCCTTTGGCCCATTCCATCTGTGCCAGACAAAAACAACTACCTATTTTAATAGAGATAGTAGGATTTTAATCCTATTTTCATCCTATTTTCCAGCACTTGACCTATAGCCTTGTACGCCTTACTGTTGCAAATGTGCATCTAAATACTTCTTATGTTATGAGGGTTTCTGCCTTTACCCTTACAGGCAGTGAGTTCCAGATTCTCACCATCCCCTCAGCAAAAAAGGTTTTCATGACATCTCTAAAACTCTTGCCCCTTACCTTAAATCTATGCCCGTTGAAAAGTTTCTTCTTGTCTACTCCATATATTCCCTTCATAATTTTATACATCTCACTCACGTCCCCTCTCAATCTTCTCTGCTTTAAGGAAAGTTACTCTAGTCCATCCAATCTCTCTCTTACCAAAAGTTCCCAGCCCAGGCAACATCTTGGTAAATCTCCTCTGCACCCTCCCCAGTGCTGTCACATCCCTTTTATAATGTGGAGTCCAGAACTGCACACAATGCTCTAGCTGTGGCCTAACCAAATTTTTATTCAGTTCCAGCAGGACATCCTTGTTATTAAACTCGATGCCTTGACCATTAAAGGCAACTATAACATGTGCCTTCTTAACCACCTTATCCACCTGTTCTGACATCTTAAGGGACTGGTGTATATGCATATCAAGGTCCCTCTGATCTTTGATGCTTTCCAGGGTCCTAGTGTACAACAACTATTCCCATGTTCAAGTGTGTCACCTCACATTTATCTGGATTGAATTCCATTTGTCACTGATCAGCCCATCTGAACTGCCTGTCTATATCCTCTTCTAGTCTAAAATTATCCTCCTCACTATTTACCACTGTACCAATTTTTATATCACCTGCAAACTTACTTTTAAATTCCCCTGCATTCGAGTCTAAATCATTTAAATACACCACAAACAGCAAGGGCCCCAAAACTGTCCCTTGTGGGACCCCACTGGACATAGACTTCCAGTTGGAAAAACAACTTTCAACCATCACCTTCTGTTTCCTGCCACTCAGTGAATTGTGGATCCAATTTCATAAATTTGATAATCTCCCATTGGTTCGTACCTTTGCTATCAATCTCCCATGCGAGACCTTGTCAAAACCTTGTGAAATTTCAAGTAGATTACATCATATGTATTGCCCTCATCCACATCTTCAAAAAATTCAATGAAGTTTGTCAGACATGACCTCGCCTTAACAAAACCATTCTGACTGTTCTTAATTAATACCGGCCTCTCCAAATGCAGATTAATTCTGTCCCTCAGAATTGCAACTTAGACTGACCGTCTGTAGTTTCTTGCTTTATCCTTTGCTCTCTTCTGGAATAATGGTACCACATTGGCTGTCCGCCACTTCTCTGGCACCTATGAATCTGTGAATCTAAACCTTTCCAGTGACCAGAGAGGAACTGAAAATTTTTGCAAATATCCCTGCAATCGCTCCCTGGCTTCACTCAACAACCTGGGATACATTTCATCTGTTCCTGGACATTAACCTACCCTTGACTCATTTCTGACTGACTCACATTCTCCATTCCACAACACCTCAATTTTGAAATATTGATCAAAGAACAAAGAACATTACAGCACAGGAACAGGCCCTTGGGACCACCAAGTCTGCCTTTCTAAACTAAAAATCTTTTGTCTCTATGCAGTCCATATCCCTGTATTCCCTGCATAGTCATGTACCTGTCAAGATGCCTCTTAAACATTGCTATTATGTCTGTT
The DNA here is from genome assembly GCF_021869965.1 of Rhincodon typus. Classification (NCBI taxonomy): domain Eukaryota; kingdom Metazoa; phylum Chordata; class Chondrichthyes; order Orectolobiformes; family Rhincodontidae; genus Rhincodon; species Rhincodon typus. Next base: position 22,440,061 of record NC_063339.1, read on the forward strand.
TCTACCATCTCCTCTGGCAGCATATTCCAGGAACTTCCCACTCTCTGTGTAAAAAACTTACCTCTTTCATCTTGTATAAATTGTCCCCCTTTTACCTTAAACCTATATCCCCTAGTAATTGACATTTTTACCCTGGGGAAAAAAACTCTGAGTATCCATTCTATCCATGTCTGTCATAATTTTGTAAACTTCTATCAGGTTACCCCTCAGCATGGAGGCGATGGCCTGGTGGTATTATCGCTGGTCTGTTAATCGACAGACCCAGATAACGTTCCGGGAACCCTTGTTTGAATCCCACCATGGCAGATGGTGAAATTTGAACTCAATATACATCTGGAATTAAGAATCTAATGATAACCATGAATCCATTGCCAATTGTTAGGAAAAACCCATCTGGTTCATTAATGTCCTTCAGGGAAGGAAACTGCCATCTTTACCTAGTCTGGCCTACATGTGACTCCAGACTCACCACATTGTGGATGACACTTAACTGCCCTCTGGGCAATTAGGGATGGACAATAAATGCTGCCTAGCCAGTGACGGCCTCATACCGTCAATGAATAAAGAAAAGAAAAAGTCTCTGACGTTCAATTTGAAACAATCCAGGTTTGTCCAATCTTTCCTCAGTGCTAACACCCTCGAAACCAGGCAACATCCTGGTAAACCTGTTCTGTACCCTCTCCAAAGCCTCCACATCATTCTGGTACTGTGGCAACCAGAACTGTATGCAATATTTAAAATGTGGCCTAACTAAAGTTCTGTACAGCTGCAACATGATTTGCCAGTTGTATACTCTGTGCTCTGACTGATGAAGGCATGTATGCCATATGCCTTCTTGATGACCGTAACCACTTGTGTTGCCACTTTCAGGCAACTGTGGACCTGTATGCCTAGATCCCTCTAATGTTAATTCTTTCAGGGTTCTGTCATTTACTGTATACTTCCCTCCTACATTAGACCTTCCAAAAAGTACCACTTTACATTTTGGATTAAATTCCATTTGCCATTTCTCCACCCAAGGTTTCAGCCTATCTATATCCTGCTATATCCTCTTGGCAATCCTCCTCATTTTCCACAGTTCCGGCAGATCTTTAAGCTTTTTCATGGACATTCTCCACATAGTCTTTGCAAACACTTGCTCAAATGAAAGATCACAGACCTGAAACATTACCTATCTGTCTCTCACCACACTTGCTGTCTGATCTGGATATTTCTAGCACCTCTGCCTTTTGTTTCAAATTTCCAACATCCACTTTATTTTGATTGTGAAACCTGCAATCCTTTTCCTTACTTTTCCAAATTTCCATTCCTCTGAATCTGACACCATATGTATTTCCCCTTCACCCCACCCTTGGTGATTAAAAAGATTCTCTAAATCCCTCAAGTACTCCTTTAAAATTCTCACCAAGATACACCTCTTCAACCAAGCCTTCAATCATTCATCTTAACCCTTTTTGTATGGTTCATGTTCTGTTTTCCTTGTCCTATGTGTAAAGTGTTTTCAGTATCACTTTAGTACATAGATAATATTTCTGCAGTTATGCTGGTACTACTACATTCAGTATCTCATTCTTGTTTGTTAATGTGATGGTTTTGAATAATCAAATTATACCAGGTCAATCCCATCGAGCTACACAGCCTGCTGATTACGGAAAGAGAAACTCCTGTTTATTGAAAGTGAAAGTATTAACGTTCGGAGAGATAGCAAATGAACTTTCTGAAGCATAGCCGTCTGCAATGCCTTAATGCTCATAAGTTGTGATTTCAACTTGAGTAACAAAAGCGAAATGGTGACAGATGATGGTAAATGTAGACAAATTATGCTAAAGATTAAACCTTCTCTGTTAGTACAGGCACCACACATCTATCAGACATTCAGGTGGGCATGAAGGACAAAGCCTTTCTGAAGAGATTGTGGGGCAGATTTTCTAAAATGGAACATGCACACTAAATCAGCACCTCTCCATGCCCTCTCCGTGTGTATCTCTAGAATACCACTCACACCTACATTTTATTCAGAGCTAACATTTTAAAGGGTGAATAAAATTGCTTCCTCTCATTGTTTGTGACTTTTTAAATCAACAGCAGCATTTGATAGGAAAAAAATTCTCACAATGCGCCACAAAGCTTTGTACTTTCTGTCCTAAATATATTTCCCTGAAAGTCTTCAGGCCTGAGATGCTGCTGCAATTTAACAGCAGCTGTTTCCAACATGTAGTGCAGTTACCTGTGCCACTGAGGTACACCTTGGATGAAAGCTAGGAGGAAAAATAGTGAATGGTACAGTTCCCAATGTCTGTCCAAAACATTATAACTCATCAGGTCACTGGACACCCTTGTGTAAGAGGGCTAATGTAAAAATAATACAAAACTAAACTGACTAACTTGATTGAGTTTTTACTAACTTGCTTGAATGTTTTGAAGAAGTAACAAAGAAGGTTGATGAGGGCAGAGCGGTGAATGTGATCTATATGGACTTCAGTAAGGCATTTGACAAGGTTCCTCATGGTAGACTGGTTAGCAACATTAGATCAAATGGAATACAGGGAGAACTAGCCATTTGGATACAGAACTGGCTCGAAGGTAGAAGACAGAGGATGGTGGTGGAGGGTTGCTTTTCAGACTGGAGGCCTGTGACCAGTGGTGTGCTACAAGGATCAGTGCTGGGTCTACTGCTTAATTTTAATTATTTTTTATTCATTTTGTGAATGTTGGTGTCACTGGCTGACCAGAATTTATTGTCCATCCCTAGTTGCCCTTGAGAAAGTGGATGCTTGTGGATGTAATGCAATCAAACAGGCTGCTTTGTCCTGGATAGTGTCAAGCTTCTTGAGTGTTGTTGGGGCTGCACTCATCAAGGCAATTGGGGAGTATTGAATCACGCTCCTGACTTGTGCCTTGTAGGTGGTGGACAGGCTGTGGGGAGTCAGGAGTGAGTTACTTGCCACAGTAATCCTAGCCTCTGACCTGCCCTTATAGCCACTTAATTTATGTGGTGAGTTCAATTGAGTTTCTGATCGATGATAACTCCCAGGATGTTGATAATGGGGAATTCAGTGATGGTAACGCCATTGAAAGTCAAGGAGCAGTGGTGGGTTGTCTCTTGTCAGTAATGGTCATAGCCTGGCATATGTGTGGTGAGAATGTTACTTGCTACTTGTCAGTCCCCAAGCCTAGATATTGTCCAGATCTTGTTGCATTTGGACATAGACTGCTTCAGTGTCTGAGGAGTTGCTTTTCATCATTTATATAAATGATTTGGATGTGAACATAGTAGGTATGGTTAGCAAGTTTGCAGATGACACCGAAATTGGCAGTCTAGTGGACAGCAAAGAAGGTTACCCCAGAGCAGAATGGGATCTTGATCAGATGGGTCAACGGGCTGAGGAGTGGCACATGGAGTTTAATTTAGATAAATGTGATGTGCTGCAGTTTGGAAAGGCAAATCAGGGCAGTACCTATACACTTAATTGTAACATACTGGGGAGTGTTGCTCAACAAAGAGACCTTGGAGTATAGGTGCATAGTTTCTTGAAAGTGGAGTCACAGGTAGATAGGGTAGTGAAGAAAGTGTTTGATATGCATGCCTTTATTGTTCACTGCATTGAGTGTAGGAGTTGGGAGGTCATGTTGCAGCTGTGCAGGACATTGGTTAGGCCACTTTTGGAATACTGCGTGCAATTCTGTTCTCCCTGCTATTGGAAGGACGTTGTGAAACTTGAAAGGATTCAGAAAAGATTTACAAGAATGTTGCCAGATTTGGAGGGTTTGAGCTAAAGAAAGAGGCTGAATAGGCGGTGACTATTTTGCCTGGAGCATCAGAGATGAGAGGTGACCTTGTAGAGGTTTATAAAATCATGCGGAGCATGAATAGGGTAAATAGACAAAGTGTTTTCTGAGGGGTGGGGAGTCCAAAACTAGAGGGCATAGGTTTAAGGTGAAAGGGGAAAGAGTTAAAAGGGATTGAAGGGGTAACTTTTTCATGTAGAGGGTGGTGCATGTATGGAATGAGCTGCCACAGGAAGTGGTGGAGGCTGGTACAATTACAACATTTAATGGCATCTGGATGGGTATATGAATAGGAAGGGTTTAGAGGGATATTGGCCAAATGCTGGCAAATGGGACTAGATTAATTTAGGATATCTGGTCAGCATGGACAAGTTAGACTGCAGGGTCTGTTTCTGTGCTGTACCTCTCTATGATTGTATGACTCTGTGACATCACAACATGCCCACCCAACTGTTTTGTGTATCATCAGCAAATTTGAATACATTACACTCTGCCCCTTCCTACACCTCATGAACCAACTTCAACATCCAACTGATTGCTTCAGTCACCAGACGAATTGCTATTGGGTGGAGACCCAGCACTTTCAGGTTGCAACTGATTTTTCTAGATACTGCATAGTTTTACAAGTCCCACACAATTTTCCTCACCAACGGGCTTATTCTTCCCTCTCGCCATCCCACAAGCCTCTGCCCCCACTCAAAACAAAGCCTGTGCCACTTTATTCATCCCTTCATTGGTTTCGTGCATCACTGGCTGTAATTGGTCACTTTTGTACATATGCAAATATAATTTTAATTACATCACTCCAGCGCACATTCATTCTCTTGCCCTTCTGAAGCAATTATTGCCAATTCCTAATTAAGGTAATTATGCCCCACACAGTCTTGAGATTATTGCCGAAAGCATTCCAGAAAGCTTCCCACAAATGCCAAAAATGTCTTAAATAAGTGAGACCTACTTGACGAAATTAGTCAAAACTCAGGAAAAAATCCGTCCCCTGTTAGCAAGACTATGAACTCACTAACATGCACCTCTTCCATTCTGTGAAAAGAAAATGAACAAACTTGTTTTTCAAACTTAAAAATCAATAGCACAAAGTAAATCTGAATGTGAAATCATCTGAATGGATAAAGTTCGAAAGCTTATAAATTAATTTGCGTTTTGTGCCATTTTCTAACCCCTTTTGAGTTCTAATTGCTTTCAGAGCTCAGTTATCATGCCATCTGGGATTTAAAGTTTTAGAATAATTGACTTTCTTAAATTGGAAACTTTATATATCGAGATAATTATGCTAATTCAATTTAGCACAAACAACTTATTTAGACCTAAATTGGAAAATAAGGCTTTAAACCGTTAATTACAAGCAATAAGTTACAGAACAAAAAGTAATCTATAGACTATGAAATGCCAACAATTTCAATTGTTTCCAATGTAATAAGGCTGCCAAGGTCTGTCTGTCACCTTCAAAGGAACTGACACTCGGTTATATAGGATATTATCTCAGTATCATAGATATATATATATATATATACTTTTTTCTAAACTAAAGCTAAATAATTAGCTATACCCTTCAGAAAAGAAGGGTCTAGGCCCGAAACGTCAGCCTTCCTGCTCCTATGATGCTGCTTGGCCTGCTGTGTTCATCCAGCTCTGCACCTTGTTATCTCATTGTCTATGTGGTCCTTGGCTCAAGAGCAAATCTTCGAACAATTATTCATTACTCCACAAATCTATCAACACAATAAGTTGATTATAAAAAATCCTTGTAGGCTGTATTTAATTATTCAGTAAATTTCTAAATTCTTTGTAATCTTCTTCGTCACTTGCTCTCTTATGCTAAGCCCAACAATAAGCCACCTCAGCCTCCAGTTTGATGTAAAAGCTGGGATTCAAACACTATTCTGTTTATAGTCCATCATCAAACTGCTTACTAATACATTCATAATATTGCCTGGTTCCAACCCTTTCCTCATTCCAGAACAGAAGAATGTCCTCAACATTTTCAGGTCTAAATTCTCTGAAACACTCTGCGGATCTTCCAGACCTGACGTAGCGGCCTCCTGTGGCGACCTCCCAGCCTGACGTAGTGGCCTCCTGTGGCGACCTCCCAGCCTGTCGTAGTGGCCTCCTGTGGCGACCTCCCAGACTGACGTGTTGGTCTCCCAGGGCGACCTCCCAGACTGACGTAGCGGCCTCCCAGGGCGACCTCCCAGCCTGGCATATTGGCCTCCCAGGGTGATCTCCCATCCTGGCGTATTGGCCACCCAGGGCGATCTCCCAGCCTGGCATATTGGCCACCCAGGGTGATCTCCCAGCCTGATGTATTGGCCACCCAGGGCGACATCCCAGCCTGGCGTATTGGCCTCCTGTGGCGACCTCCCAGCCTGACGTATTGGCCTCCCAGGGTGACCTCCCAGCCTGACGTATTGGCCTCCCAGGGTGACTTCCCAGCCTGATGTATTGGCCCCCAGGGCGATCTCCCAGCCTGACATAGCGGCCTCCTGTAGCGACCTCCCAATGTGGCGTCCTGTCAGCCCAACGTGACCGTATGAAGTGAACTCCCAGCTTCGTGAACCCCGGTGCTGTCTGGAGCCAGGCCCCACTGCGGACTGGAGGCTCGGTGCCAGCATGATCTGGGTTGGAAGACCACTGCTCTGGACTTTTATTTCTGCAATGCTGGACATTGTATTTCTCTATTTTCTAAGATCTTATAATTAAAGAAGTTGTACCTAGATACCTTTGTACCTAAGATGGTGCTGTAAGTGACGATGCCTAAACTTTTCACTCTGCTCATTAAGTATATGTGACAATAAAGCTCATTCTAATTCTAATTCTCTTATGAAGATGTCCTTATGCAAACTCCAGTTTGTCTTGTACTGTTTCATTTATGTCCTTTCCCATACTTCTGCAATTTCCCTATAGAAACTGACAACTTTTGAAAAGAAATTTGAACTTCCAGTTAATAGTTGAAAGGATGACATAAGATTTTGCACTTTAAGTTATTTACTGTAATAAGCAGACTAAAAGCTCTGTGGATTAATCACTCTATTTGTAGCCAACTTATATTCAAGCTGCAGAACTTTTAACACAACTGAAAATATCCTTTTTTACATGTATATGTTACACCTTTCCTAAAGTAATAACTCAATTATCCGAGAAACGGTCCAAAATGATTCTTAACTCACCAGAATTCACTTTTGTCCTTTTTCTTTCTCAGCTTCCTAAGTTCTAACCCCAGACTTTTCTTCATGGTGAAAGCATTACTGAAGATAATTCCTGCTGCATAGCAAGGTGTGTCTTCCAGCTTTTTGCACTTTTCAATCAACATGTGAATTTCTAGTCATATTCCAATGTCATGGGCCATTGAAAACTTTTGACTTGGCTGTTTTCTCTCTCCCAGACCTTTGCAGAATAACTGTGTGTGAGAGTTCTCAGGGATATTTTAGAAATCCTTACGCTCTCAAAGCCATTTTCTTGGCAACATGAATCACATGAGCGTTGTATCCCAGTACAGATAGTGATTAGCTATCCTTGATTGCTTAAATATTTTTCATCTTTGAACTAAGTGGACAGTTTAAAACATAACTGCTTACAATCCAGTGTTCTCAACATTATCATTGGACTTTAGAGACTCACAGTATCCAACTTTAATATGCAGGCTATTGTGTTGTCTCCACATATAAACATTTCACATCTTTCCTGGCAAACAATCCAGGCCCCCTTTAATCTCAAACAATCAAATCACCCAAGCTTGCTGTTAGGCAGACTTCAGAACAGATCAAATGACCACCTTAATTTTACCTTAAATTAAAGACACCTCCGCAAAACATAATAATCTTATGAAACTTATAATTCCAATAATGTTAAATGTTTCTCCTCCTACTTCTTACAGATTCCCCTGTTTTTCTTTTCTTGGGGTTAGTTAGGCTGGCTGATCACTCTTCTCTATTTCCTCCTGTCAGTCACTCATTATTCTTCCAATTCTGTAGCATTGAAGTCTCTCACAACTCTCTTCATCATCTCTTTTCGTTTGGCCTTAGGACTTTCTTTTCTCCTTCTTCCTGGAAATCACAGAAGGTAGGTCTGCAGGTACAACAAGTAATTAGGAAGGCAAATGGAATTTTGTCCTTCATTGCTAAAGGGATTGAAATAAAAAGCAGAGAGGTTATGTTGCAGCTGTACAAGGTGCTGGTGAGGCCACACCTAGAGTACTGTGTGCAGTTTTCATCTCCTTACTTGAGAAAGGATGTACTGGCACTGGAGGGGGTGCAAAGGAGGTTCACCTGGTTGATTCCGGAGTTGAGGGGGTTGGCTTATGCGGAGAGACTTAGTAGATTGGGATTATATTCATTGGAATTCAGAAGATTGAGGGGTGATCTTATAGAAACATATAAAATTATGAAGGGAATAAATAAGATAGAAGTAGAGAGGATGTTTCCACTGGCAGGTGAAGCTAGGACAAGAGGGCATAGCCTCAAGATTAGAGGGAGCAGATTTAGGACTGAACTGAGAAGGAATTTCTTCACCCAGAGGGTTGTTAATCTGTGGAATTCCTTGCTCAGTGAAGTAGTTGACGCTACTTCAGTAAATGTTTTTTAAAAAAAGTTTTTTTTTGAACAATAAAGGAATTAAGGGATACGGTGAGAACGCGGGTAAGTGGATCTGAGTCCACGAAAGGATCAGCCATGATCTTATTGAATGGCGGAGCAGGCTCGAAGGGCCAGGCGGCCTACTCCTGCTCCTAGTTCTTATGTTCTTATGTTCTTATGTTATGTTCTTATGAAAGCCCATCTCTGTCACTTCATCACATTTCCTCTCTGCCTCTCTGCAACACAGTGACTATTCTATTTCCAACATTTCTTGGTCACTTTTTTAAAATACTCCAACAATATTCACTGATCCCGATAAACTGATTCCTGGTGTCAGTCTTTCACCTGACACATCCATCCCAGAATCAAAGGGGTGAATTTTACAGGGGGCCCACTTGGATGTTTGAAGGCAGGGGGACAAAATTAAAGCTGCGAGCCAACTCACTGGCACCCTGCCTAACCCTCACGAGTCCCCCATGTAACAGGCATAGGCAAGATGCCAGGCGGCCTGCCCAGGGTAAGGACTATTAATGACCCAAAATTCTACTTAACTGCTATTTAAGGAATTCACACTTCTTCTGTCCCATTTTTTCAGTCTGCAAGGGAAGACTTGTGTGTCAAGAAGGGACCACATCTTTTGTGGTTCCCTGTGCCCAGCAGGACCACATTCCATACAATATTGTGCCCCCTTTGCCCCTCAGCTCCTCCAGCCTCTCTAATGCAATCCTCAACTCCATTCCCAGGACACCCTCTCACTCCATCCCTTAGGTACGCCCACCCAAAATGCCTGGAATTACTTGACATCCAAAAGACATAATTTCTTTGTGATCACCACAGTCCCAGCAATGGCTATTACTGCCTTCTGGCACTCTGGGGTGGTATCTCTTATCCTTAAGGCCACCACCAGCATATCATCACTGTAGGACATCCAGATTTTACACTGGCGAACTACCAGCCAGGCTTTAGGTAAGGAGGGCAAGTAATCTGTCCTAGAAATAAACAAAATATCTCATCATGGTCCAGTTGATGCTCCTCTCTTCTTGATTTTGTCCAAGTTTCTGCATCATAAAACATGTCTTCCATGTGGATTCCTATTTCCAGTTTCAACAATACCTTTCTATCACACAACAGTCCAAAGGACGTCTTCCAGTTACTGCAACCAGAGCAAATCCGTTACTTAGTTTCCAGTCCCACAATTCCATCCTCTGACACCAGTGACCCCACATATTTGAAACTAGCTACTTCCATCGTTACTCCTTGACTCTACTCCTTCCTAAGCACAAACTGACAGTCCATTAACAGCACTACTGGGTTCTTGTTTTACTGATCTTCATGTCCCTGTACGCTTTCAGTGCTTTCTTCCAGCTCTATGTATGTCATTCATCCTCATTCACAATATCCATTATAGCTCACTCTAGTCTCCATCTGTAACCAACTTCACATGATTCCCACATTCCTACTCAATCTTGGTTCTTCAGTGCACCACAGAATACCTGCTCTTTTGCTGTTACATACAAACCAGGAACAAATGTAGGCAACTTGACTCCTGAAGCCTGTTCTACCAATTAGTAAGATCATGGCTGATTTGATTACTCCATATTCTTGCTTCTCCTGACAAGATTTTGTTGCCTTGCTTATCAAGAATCTAACCATCTCTGCATTAAAAATATTCAAAGATCCCATTTCTCTGCCATAAATAAACAGACCCTAATCGTAACAATCTCTAATACTTCTAGATTTCCCCACAAAATGAAACATCTTTTTCACATATATGCAGCAGAGATGCCTCAGGATCTATCTGCCTCAATCAAGTTATCTCTACGTTTTCTAAACTCCAGGAAATACAAGCCAGGACTGTCCAATCTTACATCATAAGACATTGTACTCATTCTTTATTAGTTTGGTAAACTCTCTGAGCTGCCTTCAATGGATTTTCTCCCTTCCTTAAATAAGGACACCCCCACTTCTGATCTCACGATGGAGTGAAGGTCATTGATTAGGTTCCCAAAGAATGATTTGGCCCCAGGACTATATCCTCAGGAACTTCCACAATGATGTCCTGGAGTTGAGATGACTCACCTCTAACGAACACAAATATAATCCTTTCTGTTAGTTATGACTCCAACAACAGAGAGTTTTCCTCGATTCCCATTTAATCGAGTTTGCTTGGGCCCTTAACGTCACTTTAGATCGAATGTGGTCTTGATGTCAAGGCAGTCGTCCTCACATCACTTCTGGAGTAGATCTCTTTTTTATATCAAGGCTATAATGAGGTCAGGAGCTCCTGCCCCTGGCAGAGGTGCAGAAGTGACCAACTACTGTTTGTTAACACTGTTGATGATCCCTTCCATTTCTGGATTTGTGCAAGGGAAGGATTTCTGAGGTGACATTGAAATTGGTTGCAATAATTCTATATGTCAACCATAAGTGAGTAGTAAAACATTTCAATTTATAAACAGCAGCTATCCATTCATTCAGGAGGGGGTACGTCGCTCAGCGGGCTAGACAGGTTGTGTGTTGATCAGATTAATGCCAGTAACACAGGGTTTGATCACTGGTCATTCCGAGGTGGACTGAGGGCCATCCGCCTCACCTATAGCGAACACATCACAGTACTTTGCTGTGGTTCAGTGAATAATCACCAAGGAAGTGGCTATGGATAGGGAACTGAAGAAGAAAAATCAATTTATGCATGTGTGCTCTGCCCAAAGGCAGCTCCATTGGTTCATTATCAGATGATATTTCATTTTGACCTGATTCCTTGGTAGTTTCTTTTTTCTCTCCATAGCGGTTTATTATTGCTTTCTGCTCTCAGGGACAGGGCACAGAGGCAGGTGTCAATCTACTGCAGCTTAAATGAGAGCTGAATTCAAGCAGCGGTTAATGTGAAAGTGAAGCAGTATTCAGCACTCAGCTCCCCCTCTGGGAAATATGCAGAGTCTAGATGTGCCTTACTGTGTAGCATCTTGATTTCAACAATGAAGAACTGCTTCCTTTATGTTCTTATATCTTTTTCAGTCATGGCACCCCCAACGCATCAAAACATAATCTGCCCTATTCTGGCTTCCTTATAACTCTGTATGTATACTTTTTGCTTTCTGACTTGACTGCATGATCTTTTTAAACCTAGTAGGAGCAAATTACTGCAGAGGCTGGAATCTATACTGAATCACAACGGGTCAGGCAGGCATCCATGGAGAGAGAGCAAGCTAACGTTTCGAGTCTTCATGAAGAGCCATCTAGACTCGAAACATTAACTTGCTGTCTCTCCACGGATGCTTCCTGCCTTTCCTGTGATTTCCAGCAATTTTAATTTCATTTTAAACCTACATCAGAAGAAGGTGATGTCTAACTGGCAGCCCAAACATTTAATGTGATTACGGCTACCATGTTGTGTTTTCATATTGGTTCACTTAATCATAAGAACATAGGAGGTATGACCAACAGTTGGCTATTCAACCCATTGAGCCATTCCACTATTCAATAAGATCATGTCTGATCTAATTGTGGCCTTACCTCCGCTTCCCTGACCTGCTCCAAAACTATTGTCTACTTTGGCAACCAAAACTATATCGAACTCAGTCTTCGATATATTTAATGAGCAATCTCTAGAGCAGACTGGGGAACAGTATTCTAAACATCCATCTGAGGAAAGAAATTTCTCCTCATCTCTGTCTTAAAGGGGAGACTTCTTATTTTTAAACTGTGGTAGCCTTGTTCTCAATATCCCACCAGGAGAAACATCTTCTCAGCATCAATCCTATTGAACCTCTTCAGAATCTTACATTTCTATAAGATCTTATTCTTCTAAACTCTAATGAATAGGTCCAACCTGCCAAAGTTTTTTCATTCTAGGAATTAGCTGAGTGAATCTCCACTGAACTGCTTCTGAACTGCAAATGTATTTACTTAAGTAAAGTGATCAAAACTGTACATAGTACCCTAGTTGCAGCATCACCAATATCCTCTGCAGATGAAGCAAGATTTCTCCACTTTTATACTCAATTCTTCTTTCAAGAAACACCAACATTCCATTTGCTTTCCTAAGTAGTCACTCTACCTGCCTGCTAATATTTTATGTTTCATGCGCAAGTGTACTGTTATCTCTATAGCACAGTATTCTACAGATTCTCTACATTTAAATTGCAGCCCGTAATTCTAATGTTCCTCCCAAAGTAGTGAAACTGACACTTTTTTCACAATAAACTCCATCAACCAATTATTTCGGCCACTCACTTTGTCACAATTTGCATTGGTACCCAACTTTGCATCATCAATAAATTTAATTGCAATAAGTCAGTTCCCTCATCCAAGCTATGAATATAGATCATAAGTAGTTGAGATCCCAGCACTATTGCCACTCTGAAAATGACCAATTTATCCCAACTGTCTGTTTCCTGGTCATTAGCCAGCTCACTATATACACTGATATAGCATCCCCAGTATGATGAATACTTCTAGACATAAACAGTGGTAGAGGCTTGGAACTCTCTTCCACAAACAGCAGTATATGCTGGATCTGTTGTTAATTCTAAAACTGAGATAGATATTTAGTTTGTTAAGCAAAGGTATTAAGCAACATGGGCCAAAGGCATGAGTTATGCTACAGACCAACCGTGATCTCATTGAATGGTGGAACAGACTCGAGGGGCTGAATGGCCTAATCCTGTCCCTATGTTCCTGCAAATTTTATCTAGTATAATCAGCTTACTATGGCATCTTACAATGCTTTCTTTCAGAAATCTAAATATGCTTTATTTTCCAGCTCCTTTTTACAAACCCTGCTTGCTACATCCTCAAAGAATGTTAATTTGTGAAACACAATTTCTTTTTTACAGAAGCATGTTGACTCAGCTTGATTGTGTTATGAACATCCTGCTATTATTTCCTTTATGATGCATTCTAGTATTTTTGTAGAAATTTTGCTGACTGACAATTTGCTTTCTGACCCCTTTTCTTGAACAAAGGTGTTATATTTGCACAGAGACCAGCGCTATCCATTGATCTACTCATAGGATCAACCTCTGACTTGAATGCAAGATCTGAATAGTTCTTAGTCTCTCTCAACTCATCAACATTTCTTAATGGATTAAAGATAACTCTGCTTAAATACGTAAGGCATGATGTTGAAGTGAGCAGCAAAAGATATCAAATTCTTAAAGGTTTAACAGAAGATTAAGTATATAATTTTCATATAAGGTTGGTTCCTTTACTAAATCTTAATGTAGAGCTCCAACACTATCACAAAATGGCTCCTGAGGTAACCCAGGTAACGGCAGCTCTCACTCACAATCTTCCCTCGTTTGATTCAGAACTAGAATAATATCTGTGCATTTGCTCCATAGTCTCTTTCCATTTATCTTTGTTTTCCTCTCCTTATCTTGCAAATTAAGATATGGTAGTTCAGCATGGAGGCAGTGAAAGAGCAAAATACTAAACATAAAACGATGATAAAGCAAGCAAAGGACCAACAAAAGCTATCTAGTTTGGAAGCAGGAGGTGAATAGGATAGTTGAAATGAACAACCTACAGCTGGAAGGTTCTGTTTTGTACTAAATACATTATCTTCTTGTTTACTAAACCATCTCTAAAAATATAAAGTGTACTTGGCTTTCTTACTCTTTGATTTAAAGCGTGACTTTCAATACATTTATATACATGGCTGACCAGCTTAATTCACCCTTTGGCCACAGGCTTTGTAGCTTAAAAAAAGACATAAATTGTAAGTGAATGCATTAGTCTTTGTTTGACTCCTATCTGAATGCTTGTCAGTCGTAGTATAAAACTTCAGAATCACTCACTGTAAAATCAATGACAATATTGATCACTTGGGACCATTGTCCATCAGGAGAAGGCAAATGGCAATCTTTTCACATTGATGGCAGCTGACAGGCTTCATTTCTGGTGTACAATTCATGAATAACTGGGTACTGTCACTTTCAGCACTTGTGTAATTGTGAAAATCATCTCACTGAAGCCCAGAGCTATTGCAGAGACATACAGTTCTCATGCCTGAACAATAAAAATGTCTATGGCACTTTATCTTTAAGACCCTGCAGCACAGGCTCTGAACACCTGTCAGGCATCAACAAGAAGAAAAAAAAAATTATTCAGTTTTACTCTTTTCCAAAAAGTATGTGACCATGGAACGTGCATGAAGTCAGGATATGGATCACGCATTTCATAGAAGTACAATTCCTGTCATCTTCATATACACTAGATTCCTATGGCTTCTGGTGAATCTCTTTTTTCAACAAGGTACCTTTTATCAACTCCAACTCTTTTCATAGATTTCCAGTCACCAAAATCACTTTGTTTCTTTCATGTCAGGAATCAGACTTGGGGAAAATTGCACGATTGGCTTAGAAAACAAAGTTTCAGCATGTTCCATGTTGAAAGCTGCTCTTTTATTAAGTGCATTCTAGTTTTCCAAATAGAGAATCAGTAGATGTAACTGACAAGCTACTTGCCCTTTCTACCACAGTCCTGCTGTGTATTGAATTAAAATGCAACAGAAAAGCTGGACATGAAACTGCGTTCCTAAGCAATGGACAGACCATTGCTTTTGGCTTTTCAGAAAGTTACAGGAGCACTGACAGTGATTTGCTGTTTTTATTTTCAAATTAAAGAAGAAAATGATTGTCAGTGTACCCATAATTTTCTGATCAGATTTACTGTGCATGTTTTTTCCAAAAATCCTCACTTATTGCATTGAATTTAGGTGGTCCACTATAGGATGCACTTCCAAACCCTTAATGAGGAATAGAAAATATGTAATATTTTAGTTAATACCAGGAGAGAGTGCATAAAAAAGCAAATTCAGCTTTGTAGATAGATCACAGAAGGGATTTGATAAAGACATTCAAATTCATGAAAGATCTGGACAGAATAGATAGGATAATCTATTCCCATTAATGTATTGAGAACCACAGGACACAGATTTAAAGAAAATGGGAAAAAATACAATGAAAAGCCAAGGTCAAACAATTTCCCTAGAGTGAGTATTTAGGACCCGGAATGAACTGCCTGACAATGTTGCAGAAGGCAGATTCAATTATAGCTTTGAAGAGGGAATTGGATTGTTATTGGAAAAGGAACAACACACAAGGCTATGAGGAGAAGGTAGGGGAGTTGCCTATACAAAGAAGCAGAACAGAACAATAGGCTGAATGGCTTCCATCTGTGCCATTATATGAGATTCTAGTGAGAGGCTTCCATAATGAAAAGATAGTAAAGAAAGTGGGGTTTCTTCAGGAGGACAGTGTTTTAAGAGGAGGTTTACTGAAAGTTAAAAAGCGTTTCGAGACCAGTGACTCTGAATTTCCTCGGTGGAAGGGAGAATGGACAAGTTGGATGCAAATAGCCTAGCCAATGAAAATTGAGCAGAGCTTAGAAACTTTAGGTCTCCACTTAGCACAGTTATTGTTGGCAGTAGATGCATGGGTTTGGTGCTGGTGGAATATCCATCCTCTTCTACACGTGACTGTTCAACTTCAGAGAAGGTCCTCTCTTCCTCAGGCAGCCATCCAGCATCCTATTTTTCATTATCCTTTATCTTACAATTTTTCCAAATGCATTCTGTTGTCCATACTTTGGAAATTCCAACCACTTTATGTATTGAAACCATTTTGCCCAAGCACTCTCATCAGCAAGGCAAACAAATGGATGCAGAATTTGGTTTGTGAAACAACTTGATTTTATTAACAACATAATCCTCTTTAAACCGCTATGTGAGTATTTTGAAATTTAGCTCTATCCGTCTGAGAAAGGATGTTACGCACAACAATTGACGTGTTTGAGTTGGGTTTGCCTCTACATTATTTTCCCATCATTCACATCAAACATGTAAAATGAAACCCATTCTTCTTTGTGTGAATGATAAATTCTGTGCTTCTTTCAGATCTGAAGATTATGTTGTTTGAAATCTGCCAGTCCCTGTAGCACATAACTTCCAAAATATGTTTTAGTGCATTATATTAGTACAGTACCAAGTCATTTCGTGAAGTAATTTCTGGTTGTTGCTCTATTATTATTATGCAGATATTCTCATTTATGATTACATCAAAGCTTTTCTTTCAAAAGTTATGTAAAAAACTGTTATCATAAAATTTGATTGCATGCAGTACAATTAATGTAATAATTCTTTCAAGCAAGCATCAAAAGCTGTGGAAATTATAATTGTATCATTGACATAAATATAAATGTACCACTATCTGTGTCATTTCAAACCTTGAATGGCTGTAGACAACAACACATTTCTTCCACAATTTTGTGCCATGTCAGAACTTGCTACAATTGAAGTCAGTGATAATGAAAAATTTATTTTTCTTTCCATTTGGTATGAATGCACATGGTTTCCCAACATCCAGAGATAACAGACAAGAGGAAACCCACAGGGAGCAGGTATTATGATGATGTTGTCACTTTAAAAAGGTTATTTTCTTCTGGGTATTTTTGAAGAGAGTTTGTAAAGCCAGAGGTGCAGAACTGGCTACTAAAAATGGCTTAAGCAGATAATGTCACCAGCCTTTAGGTTTTTTTCAAACAGTTGGAACAATGGAAGGGGAGTGGCCAGCTCTGACAACCAGATTTTCTAGTTTTGTTGAACTGTCACAGTTAGAAGCTGTTTGGGGTCCCAGAAAGGTTAGAAGCTTCAGTGAATGATTCCTACCTGCTACTTTCTCTGAAATCTCTCTTGATGCTATTTCCTCCTGGTTTGGAGAACTGTATGGAAGAATCTGTGTCTGAATTTACCTTTTGCCAAGAGGTATGTTTATGGGATATTACTTTATTGAAACAGTCAATTTGGAATAGGTACTCTATCTATTATTCAGTTAAATTTTCTAATAGTTAAGCTATTCTAAATTCCTCATTCTTTTGTTTGTATTTTAACTATAACTTTTAAATAAATTATGTTTTGATTAATGTTGGGTAGTTTGACCAGTTGTATCATGTCCAGAACATGCATTTCACATCTATCTTTTAAATAAGAGAAATTTAGCATCTGAGGAAGGGTCACTGGACCGAAAATGTTAACTCTGTTTTTTCCTTCACAGATGCTGCCAGACCTGCTGAGCTTTTCCAGCAACTTTGTTTTTGTTCCTGATTTACAGCATCCGCGATTCTTTCGGTTTTTATAAAATTAGGATCTAGCCTACCTTCGTAAAATATTTTGAGGGGGTCTGGTCACGCCAATAACAGTATTGAAGTGAAGTAATCTTTGATATTATTGGGATTGCAAGATAATAGCTGGGGATAATGGGAGCAGGGCAAATCCATGAAGGCTCAGAAGATTAATCATTTTCCCATTCTGGAACTTGCTTGAAGCTGTTCCCACACTCCATTGCTTTAACTGCACCAAAAATACAGCAAACATTGGTTTTCACAGTATGGTATGGCTACAGCAGTGGAATTAGGGCGGTCACAAGGAAATTCTGGGCCATAGTTTACATCAGGTGAAGGTGTCGACTTATCAAGTGTTGTTGATGTTAACATTTTGATCAAATTTGGAACTTCAGAAGATTTTCAAAGGAAATCTGTGAAGGAATATGATAAACCAGATACTTTCAATGTTCATTACACCAGATTTTGTACTCCTGTCTCACTCGTAATATTTTTTCAACTTGCTCACATACATAAATATCACATCTCGCTAGGGCAGCATGCTCAAGACCAAGTCTCGCTATTCCCAAGTCATCACAAAGTTAAATGTTGTCATATTACATAAAGAGTATAATTTTCCTGTTGGATAGGCCCAGGTTAACAGAAAAGACTAACTTTTCAATAGAACCAGCCCCATGGTTCTTTGGGATGGTCCTTTTGCTTGCCAAGACTTTCTGTTCTTCAATCTCTTTTTTCCAGATACTTTAATTTCTTCGCAAGAGATGCGGGCAATTGTTACAGGACTGCAGTGTTTCTTTGTTACTGGTTAAAAAACGCAGCTTACATTAATAGTAAGAGAATACAATTGGTTTGCTTTAGGTTTCAAGTATTTTTACTACACGAGACAGAGACGTACCACTTCCCCCTCCAAAGATTTGAAAACTTCTCACTATTGTTCACACCCACAAGCTGTTCAGCCACCCAGGAATCATTTAGAGAATTGGTTTCAGCTGATGCCACAACAACCACAATGGGTCACAATTCCACAAACCAATCAGCAATCTGTTGCCAACCAAATCTCACTTTGCATTAACACCCAGGGGCTGTGCTGTCTCCTTTTACAACTTTCTTAACTGCTTGCAATGCAACTCTGTAAAACTGACCCACAATGGGTTTCCCGAACTTACTTTTTAGAAGTAAAACAATACAACACACCATTCTTTCCCAAATCAGTCCACAATCAATAGTAAAATCAAGTAAAAAGATGCAGTCTTTACACCACAATTAATTAAATTTTGTTTTGAAATATATGTCACACATTCCTAATAACTTACTCATCTATCCATTTTAACAAACCTTATTAATGGATTAAGCACAAAATCCATCTCAGCAATGCCTGACTTAGGAAACATTAGTGGGGTTTATGAAACAGGCAGGTTTATTGCAGGTTTCTTCAGCTCTGAGACTTATTCACAGCAGCTTTTCACAGTACATGGCTTGGTTGCTTTCTGTATTTCTTAAAATTGTTTTCTCACAGGAGCTTTTTTTAGGCATGCTTCGAGCCTTTTAAAGTACACTAATCTTAAAAGATTTAGAAGTGTTCCAAATCCTGGATATTATAAATGCATAGATTTAGCTTCATTATGTTACATAACTTATGCAAAAATGAAAAAAAAACGCAGATATGAACTTGTGATGGATTTTCTCAGTCGCAGATGAGTGGTGACCCCTTAGCAGATGCTAAAATTCATTATAACTGGGGACTATTAAAATAATCAGAGGAAATGAATTATGCAAACTATCATACTTGGAATAATTGAACATGCAAGTGATTTTTCTATTCAGTGAAAAGACAACAGCTACCAGAAAACTCATTTAGATGTTTCCTTTGACATGTCACACCCACATTTGTCACCTTTGTTTCAACCGTAAGCTCTACTCCATTTTTGAACATCTTCAGATCCATCTTTTGCCATTTCATTTTCTTTCCTTTTGTGGGTTAGTGAGCAGGGTGTTAATAAATAATAACAAAAACATAGCAAAAGACTTGTTGGATGGTTCAGTTTGCATAAAGCGAGTTAATGGCCCCCACTCACCTTTGCTTATTTTTAATATACTGCCTACCATTAAAGAATCTTTCATCGTTGGCAGCAGAGGGATAGTAATCCAATTCTCCTGTTTCTGTCAGAAGCCACATGACACCAGGTATAGTCCAACAGGTTTATTTGAAATCACCAGCTTGCAGAGTGCTGTTCCTTCATCAGGTGACTTCACCTGACAAAAGAGCAGTGCTCCGAAAGCTTGTGATTTTAAATAAACCTGTTGGACTATAATGTGGTGTTGTTTGTCTTCTCACTTTGTCCACCCCAGTCCAACACCAGCACCTCCACATCAACCTTATTTAAGTTTGAACTTTACATGAAGGTATGAATTAGTATGTTACCCCAATATCTCATTCATTGTAGATTGTGAACTATCCACCATAGGTACTTACTGTTATAGACGAACTGTGATAAGTTAAGATTAAATTCAAGCATTTCAATACATTTCATGGTTCATCTAATCATCATGTCCACAGCAAAATCCTAAATTAGATTTGACTGAAGTTGTCTCAGTCATAGGACTTTCATGTTTGAGTTAATAGCAAGTTCCACTCCTACGATTTCTACCTATGATCTCGGTTGAGGCTTTAATATAGTACTGAGGGAGTGCTGTACTGTCAGAAGTGTTACCCTTTGGACTGGATGTTAAACCGAAGTCGCATTTCCCCTGTCAGGTGGATCTAAAACATCCAAGGGATTATTTGAAGATGAACCAATGCTTATCTTTCAACAAAACAGATTATTTAGTTATTAACCTACTAATGTTTATGGGAATTTGTCTGTCATTTATATAAAGAATTTGGATGAGAATTAAGGAGGCATGGTGAGTAAGTTTGCCAATGACACCAAAATTCTTGATATAGTCGAAAGTGAAGGAGGCTATTTAAGATTATAAAGGGATCTTGGTCAATTGGGCCAATGGACAGAGGAGTGGCAGGTGTAGTTTAATTTGGATAAATGCAAGGCATTGCATTTTGGTTATACAAACAAGGGTAGGACTTATACAGTTAATGGTAGGACCTTGGGTAGAGCAGTTGAACAGAGAGACCTAGGTGTTGGGTATGTAATTCTTTGAAAGTTGCATGACAGGGAGATAAGGTGGTTAAGAAGGTGTTTGGTACACTTGCCTTCATTGCTCAGGCTCATTGCTCAGTGTGGGAGTTGTGCCATCATGCTGAGGTTGTACAGGACATTGGTGAGGCCACTTTTGGAGCACTGTGTACAGTTCTGGTCACCATGTTATAGGATGGATTTTATTAAATTGGAGAGGATTTGGAAAAGATCTACCAGGAAGTTGCTGGGACTAGAGGGTTTGAGTTATAAGGAGAGGCTGCATAGGCTGGGACTTTTTTCACTGGAGCATAGGAGGTTGATGGGTGACCTTATAGAGGTTTATAAAATCATGAGGGGCATAGATAAGGTGAATAACAAAAGTCTTTTCCCTAGGGTGGGGGAGTTCAAAACTAGGGGACATATTTTTAAGGTGAGAAGAGAGAGATTTAAAAGGGACTCAAGGGTCAACATTTTCACACAGAAATTTGGTTCATATGTGGAAAAAACTGCCAGAGGAAGTGGTAGATGCAGGTACAGTTACAACATTTGAAAGACATTTGGACAGGTACATGAATAGGAAAGGTTTAGAGGGATAAGGGCCAAACACAGGCAAGTGGGACGAGTTTAGTTTGGGAAACTTGGTCGGCATGGATGCGTTGGACTGAAAGTTCTGTTTCTGTGCTGCATGACTGTATGATTCTATGAGCACAAATTGGCTTCCTACATTACAGCAAAGACTGCACTTTAAAGAAATATATTTCGTTGGCTGTGAAGAGCTTTGAAACATCCCAAAGTTCTTATTGGTGCCATGTAAGTTTCTGCTTTACCTTAGATGATGAATTCTTGTGACTTGACAGCAACAATTGACAATTTCAAATGCGAAACAAGAAAGTGATGTTTCCAATTGCAAACTCCTTTGAAATTTCAGTGTTCATTACCAAATCATAGAAAAGAACATTGCTGAAAGCTCTCTCAAGAAACAGAATATACATGTGTCCAATGGGGTGAATACAGCTTTGCTTTTAGAATATTGATTATGCATTTTCTGTTCCACATGCAACGAATATGTACTATTGTGCCTCCCTTCAACTGAATAATGACTGCTTTTTTTTCTATTGCAATTCCAAAATTGCTCGTGATTACGTTCATCTTTTGATGAGAGTAGATTATGCAGTTTCACACTGAATTTGACTTCATCAACTAAACAGTTATGAAAAAAACCTGTATCTGTCATTAGTGTTTGATTAATCCTACCTATTCTAAATGTTAAATTCAGATGTAAATTGCAAGGAATATTATCTGGGGAGAAAAGCTTTTAAAAGTTTACAATGTTAGCAAATCAGTGTTTGCAATTACCGATTTAAATAACCTGAGCAGCAGTGTCAATCATGGGCCTTGCTTTTGCCTGGTGTTTAGAGAAACTGTTAATGTTTCCCACTAACTGATACAGTGCAGAATCGAATGAAGCAATTATGAGCAACCAGAGTGGTGCATATGTGGGGAGACTTACTCAAATGTATTAGATGCAACAAAAGCTTTGTTTATCAGATCCCTTGTGATCTCACTGCCTGTGGCATGCAGGGGATATTTCATGAGCTTGTGACGAAGCTCATTGGCTTGCTATACTTTAGAAAAAAATCCAGATATTTCCTCTGATTATTGCTTTTCTCAACACACATTAATAGCTTGGGGCTTCCAAAGGACTGGAGAAACATGCTTGAACTGACCTTGTGATGAGTTTGGTCTCAGATTGACTTCAGGACAAATCCATTTACCACATTTGTTTCATGTGCTCCTTCTACTGCCATCAAAACAGTACTGTGTATCACAAGTTCCTGTCCATATATTGCCAATTGATGTCTTCAATCTACCATATTAAACCCACTGTGCTGGTGCATTCCAATGAACTAGTCTGAACAGAATGTCCCCCAGCTGTTTCACCAACATCATGGCAGCCACTTCCACAGACAGTAATGGAGGTTGTGTCATTGAATTTATTCAATGTAAAGTTGGATAGTTTTTGATCAATGAGATAGTCAAGAGCCATGGATGGAAGAAAGGAGACTGGAGTTATGATCTTAAACAGATCAGCCATGATCTTATTGAATGGTGGCAGCTTAGAGGGGCCAAAATGGCCTAATCCTACTTCTAAATCCTCTGTCCTTTTATCCTATGGTAGGAGTTTAGTTAATCTCTGTGGGAATTCAGCTCCTAGTGACTTGCAACTGACCTGAGCTTCCTCGAGGACACTTTGTTAATATTACTGTTTGGCTCAGAACATGCTCGGACACCAAGGAAAGCAACAACTGTCAAAGGCTTTCTTTTTTGGTTGGAGTAAAACTGGAAGAAAAGCAGCAATAGGAGCTCCAGACTGACAACCCAGGAGATGCAGTCTAAGACAATAGGGAAGAGGGAACCAAAGAAGACTGTGAGTCTTGAATGAAACATGTCAATCCTCCAAAATGATGATTACATTTCTTGAAAAAAATTAACAAAGATCAAGGCATCACAGTGAATCAAAGGAAGGCAAGACCCTTCAGTGAATTTCCAGCACCAAAGTATGTAAGTAATCTACTATGGTTCTTAGATATGTGAAATCAAATGGGAAGGATTATCACAACTTGGAGGGTCCATCTCAACTCATTAGATAGTTATTGAAAAAGGCCAGCAATGGTATTGGAGTCAAGGATGGACTACATCTTTTGAAAAGGTTGATGTTTAATCACAATACAAACTAGGTTGGTAGCCATAGATTCATCATCCATAGCACCAAGTGCAGTCCTTATGCAAATTATCTCATCCACCTCCAATGGGTCAATAGGCTAAGTGAATTTTCTGGATGCTTCTGTAGTATTGGCAGCTATTACAATCCCTTTATATCACAACTGCTAACCATTCCCAAACTATTCCACTTTGTTGTTTTACAACAGAGACCACCTCCTTCACATACCGCTGATGACTCCCTCCATAACCACACCATGCTTTCATAGCCTGGACATAACCAGAGCTTTGGGATGGCCTTCTCAGCTGCCCTCTCAGAATCAAGGAGGATATCCTTCCAGTTCCATCCACTCCTGTTGAATGGGCTGTGAAATGGCGGAGAAGTCCAATGCATGATCTGCAAAGTATCCCACATATGGGCCAGGCGATGCAGGGTCAAGTACTTGAGACGTTTAGAGGTTTCTCTCCGAAGCCTCAACTGCACATCTGCGTGCTCCTGACCACATCTCTTGGTGTGTTCATTTGACCATTGGCAGGCCAGGAGCACCCAAGAGAGAGCAGTGATATCTGGTCTCTTCAGTAACATACCTGAAGCATTTCTGCTGTCGTACTCAGAACTGCAACTGAGTTTTGAATGGAGCAGCTGCTTCCCGAGTTTGGTGTTTGGTATTTGAATGCCACCAACCGTACTGGTTTCAAGAGATTAGCATATCAATGCTAGACATGTTGGCTCAAGAAAGGATGTTGCTGCTGGACCTCCATTCTTGCCACCTGATTTGCAGGATCACAAGTAACATCACTGAAAACACCATACAATGCTTGACGTATTTGGTGGGAGATAGTAGGAACTACAGATGCTGGAGAATCTGAGATAACAAGGTGTGGAGCTGGATGAAAACAGCAGGCCAAGCAGCATCAGAGGAGCAGGAAAGCTGATGTTTCGGGCCTAGACCCTTCTTCTCCACACCTTGTTATCTTTTATCCTTGATGTATTTGGTACCTGAATTGGTCTGTATGGAAGTTTCTACAATGTGATGTGGAGAGAAAGAGAGAGACAGTCTGTCAGCATTGTATTGTGTTGTACATTGCATACCATGGTAATCCAAAGAGAATATGTCTTTGGAAGAGGCAGAGTAACTGCAGCTGTCTGGCAATGAAAACCTGACAGTTTGAGAGGGTTAGTCCCAAAGATAAAGTTGCCCTAAAGAAAATTTGATGGCTAAATAGGATAAAAAGTGCACTGAATTTCCACAAGTACTATCCTCGACAGTTTGTTGTTGAATTGAGAAAAGACTATTCTTTCTATCTGCACGAGTTTACATTGTTTCACCAACTTTCTCAAAGCTAAAACATACGATAAATACCTAGTGATCAATTGTAAGACGATTCATGGAAATTTCTACTTGCTGCAGAAGTAACAGTGTACGTGCTTTATCTTGTACTACCACCTGCATATTGCGATACCCTTCTGGAGTATCTCAGGGCTCTATACTAATTTATGTGCTCTGTCAGTTTGTACTCACATAAGGACTGCTCCTACTGCTGTGAACGATGCATCTATGGCTACCATTGAATAAGCCTTGTTTTAATTTGCTAAAACATCAGTAGAAAGTAACTCCTTTTTAGACCTTTCAAAAGCTGTAATGTATCCTCGATTCGAATACTATTTGCTGGTCTTTTTTTCAATAACTCTGTAATGAGTTGACAAGGACCATCTATGTTGGGGATGAACCTTCCTTATGGATTTCCCATACTTAATAGCCATGGTATATCATTTCCATTCTTCAGCGCTGGAAACTCACTGAAAGGTCTTGCCTTTCTTTGATCCACTGTGATGCGTTGTTCTTTGATAGTTTTGTCCTAGAAATGTAATCATTATTTTGGAGACCTTTTTCATCTAGTATTCAGTTTGCATTCTGTGCTGTCTTTAACATATCCTTGAACCTCTAATTGTGTCCTTCTTCATATTACCATGCACTAGGATGTCACTTCTGTGGTATAAAGTAATGATTCTGAAAGGTAAATACTGGAGACTGCATTAAGCACCACCCAGTCTACTGCTGCGCTACACAGCCTTGTGGGGGCATAATGTAGAATATCTGAAGATCTCATGGATTAGACCTTTATCTACGGTCTCCTCTTTAATATAACTTGTATTGGATTGCAATCATGGCATAATCTACATCTTGTTAATACTAGGCTCAGGAGTAGTTTCTCTGCCTGTATAAAATAAATAAAACCTGAGCCCCAGTCAAGGAAAGAGGAATAGAGGCAGTATCCTACTCTCTACGAACATTACATGGTGATTAGCAGTGCGGACTGAAATTTGATGCTCACATCACATGCTATAGGGTGATCGTCTAGTGGTATTATCATTGGACTGGTCATCCAGAGACCCAGATAATGTTCTGGGGACCTGGGTTAGAATCCCACCACAGTAGATTGTGGAATTTGAATTCAATAAAATATCTAGAATTAAGAGTCTAATGATGACCATGAATCCGTTGTTGATTGGCAGAAAAACCCATCTCGTTCGCTAATGCCTTTTAGGAAGGGAAACTGCCATCCTTACCTGGTCTGGCCTACATGTGACTCCTGACCCACAGCAATGTGGTTGACTCTGAGCTGCCCTCTGGGCAATTAGGGATGGGCAATAAATGCTGCCTAGCCAGCAATGCCCTCATCCCATTAATGAATAACAAAAAAGATCACCAGTGGTGAGTATTGATGCTTAATACTGCAAGGTACAATGGAAGGTACAGAAAGTGCTCACATCATTCTGCCAGCTGGTGAGCATATCATAAAGTAAGATGAATACATATTCACATTAGGAAGACATGGAAAGGAAAGAAATATCACTTGCAATATTTAACATCAGAGATAGGCCCTTCGAACACAACTCAGTTCTTAGAGAAAACAGGTACAGAATTGCTTCAAATTTAAATGCTAAATCATAAGCTAAACAAGTAAGCACACTATTGCAAGTAATAGATCCTACACTTAATGATGTTATAAATTTCTAAAATATAAAAGAACACATATACTCTTTCCAAGATGTTCTCCAAGCTTTTGAAAATTACTTCAGCATGAGACAAAAACAAGTCCTGAACAGTAAGATTTAATAGTCATCAAAATGTGAGCTATGTCTTCCCTGTAGGTTGTTGGATGTAAATTGACTTGTAGCCTCTTCAGTGAGATGGGACGGGATGTCTAATTGCAATAACATTGAGTGGTGGAGGCATGCAGTCACTGAGGGCCCTCTTTACCTGTTATAGGCATCCTCCTCCAGCAACTAATTGACTCCGCTTTCTTAGAAGACAAAAGAAAAACAAAACCGTTGTATATAAGAGGAGTTACTAGGTGATGTTGGTACTGCGATATCTGTAGACTAAGATATGTTGTACTTAAAGAGTTAAGGATTTGATTGGCAGTCCAAGAATTTGGATGTAGGCTAATGAGTTTAAGCAGACCTATGATCTGCACTAAAAGCTATCTAACTTATTCAAGATAAGTGAGAAATTCAGCAAAACTCCAGCTTTTTGACAGCGTTGCCCACCACCCTCCCCGAGTGTCCAGCTATGAAGATAATAATAGACGATGTGGAAATAGAAGTGAATATTAAGTTTTATCATACACCGTGTATAATTACATTCCACATTTCCCCATTTGTCACATCCATCATTTTGAGGGTAACAACACAGTGTCTTGAACATTTTAATGAGAATTCATATATTTAGAAACAGGCTGGTAATACAAATTTATCATGCTAATATGACAGCCTTTTTCTGTCCTAGATACAGATGTGCCTTTCTTTCTTATTGCATGATTAATTTACATTAAGGAAATGACTGACACTACAAATGGTGTCAATGCTCTGTTAAATGGGAAAAAAATGAATGGCAAATTGTCATTGATGTGTTCCCTGTTGACGGGTTTGGACCAAGAACTCAACAAGCAATGTGAAGATTACCAAGGATAGTAAAATATTCCATGAAACGTCATTATTCATGAGATCAAATGAAAGTCATTTGTGTACAGAGAAAGAAAGACATCATAGGTATTCTGGAGATTTATAATTTTCGAGTGTAAGAGAGAAATTAAGCCACATTTTCCCTCAGGTTCTGAACCCAGTTAAAGATAGATTGTACATAATCTGTGAAAGGTAGATCTACTGGGGAAATCTGGTTTTGCCAGTTTCATGATCTTTATGTCTTTATTATGCTAATCAGCATATCAAACTAAAAATTACATCACCTTTTCAGAGTTTTCAGAAATTTAGTCCAGCAATTACTGCTGCCAGTATTCACAGATGAAGCTTTAATACATCCATATGGTATTCCTTATCTGCTGTTTAATACAGGCATTTGAAGTTGTTAAAATCTCCATTAAAAAAAACAGAAATTTTATATAAATAATGCATTAAACATCTGTGATTGCAGCTAACACAATTATATAACTTTTTATGTTAATATGATTTTTGCATCAAAATAGCAGTATCCATCTTGAATAATAATTTGAAACTAACTTTGTTTTTTAACATTAAGTTTCATTAACGTGAACTTGTCACAGCAGCACTGTGGCTCAGTGGTCAGCACTGCTGCCTCAAAGCACCAGGCACTCAGGTTCAATTCTACCCTTGGGCAACTGTCTGTATGGAGTTTGCACATTCACGTTAAGTCTGCATGGGCTTCCTCAAGATGGTCTGATTTTCTCCTGCAGTCTGAAGATGTGCAGGTTTGACGGATTGGCCAGGTTAAATTGCCTGCAGTGTCCAGGGCTGTGCAGGTTAGGTGAAGTAGATATGGGAATTACAGGGTAGGATTGGATGCTCTTCAAAGGGTTGGTGTGGACTTGATCGGCTAATTGGCCTGCTTCTACACTGTAGGAATTCTATTACAATCTGAAATGATCTATGCTGGAGTATATAAATACATGTGAATAAGTTATTTCATGAATACTTGTGAAAATGAATGGTTATTTATCTCAAATGGAGACATTCAACACATGACTCTAGAAAATTGTGCAGTCAGAAAAATGCCATTCAGCAACCTGACCTTAAAGTCAAAGAACAAGGAATCTATCTTATTGTGATCCTGAATTTGAATCAAGCATTAATTCTGCATTTAACCAGTTGTGGGTTAAATTACTTCAAGTACAGCACAGAAAAAGGCTCTTTAGTCTTTTGCATTCATGCTGCTCAAAAGCAACAACTTTAGTACTCTAATCCCATTTTCCACCATTTGTCCCACAGCCTTATATGCCTTGGTAGCAAAGTACGCATCTAAATACTTCTTGCCATGCTGCAGTCATTTAAATCTATGTTACAATAGTTTTCGATGTGCAAATTGAAAACTTTTTATCAGAATGCAGTCTGGTGAAGTTTGAAAAGGAAATATCTCTATCACTGCAGGAATATGGATTGCAGCCATCATGAACAGATTCACAAAACAGCAAACAATACATATTTCACATGTAAAATTAAAGAAAGTAAGCATCTATCTAGCTAGTTGATCTGTCTAACATTTAGACTACTATGAATCCCTTGCCTTCGAAGATCGGTCATGCATAGACCCAGGACAGACAGCAGTGTTGAAGTGCTATGCTACTACATTACTTTCTCCTGTTGCCTACGGCCAAGCAACACAGGTCAAAAATTAGATTGTAATGTCACTCTGAGTCTACATTGGAAGTGCACTGACAACTTAGTCATCTGAATATAAAATGCATTGCTGGAAAGGTTAGCTTCTGTTCAGCATCCTTTTCTTTCAAAGTTTGGACTCAGTGAACTAAACTTTATTCTACAGATGTATTTGTTTTATTTCAATTTTAATCATGCAAAAATTATTAAATTTCATTCATCCTCCTATATATGATGAAGATGATGTAACCTCCTTTTGTCCAACCAAGGTGAAGTTGAGGGGGATTACAGCATGTTAAATGAATATTTTAGATCAATATAACAAACATGAAAATAAAGGTCATGAGCCAAAAGAATAATAGTGACATATTTGTTTAACAGGCAGTAATTTTAAACAAAGCATGATCAATGTACTGATGATGTTACCAAGATAAAGGCATATATACATGCAGTATAAATTACCACGGTAAGGGCAGTGAAACAAAGTAAAAGATTGAGGAAGCAACAAGATATCTCAGTTGAACAAGGTCATCAGACAGGTACCTGAGCAAGAACATAGATTTGCCATTCTGAGATCATTGTTTTCATAAATGTTAGACATAGCTGACAATAGGGCAAAACCTAAACACCAAGATTTCCTGTCTTACGTTGCTCTTTTGCAGAAACCTAAGCAATCCCAGTGCTGTTTTAAGAATACAGCAGATTGCAAAGGATGTTCTGTTCATTTATTTTACAGATTGTTCATGCACCACTAAAACCTGAATCTTGTGTATATTTTTTGAGGGAGCTGTGATTTGTGAGCTTTGAGGTTTCCATCACATGCGCACACACAAGGCATTTTCAAACTTCATGCTTTTTTATACTGTAATTGCTTTGTAAGCAGCAGGTGCCTGGTGCAAGAGGTGGACGTGTAATTGAGAAGTGTTTTCAGTGCACTGATTGAGTTGAGCATGGCCTGAGGCTTAGTAACTCCAACCAACTTGGAGAGGGCAGCTTTGTGACTTACATCTTGCAGCAATCCCGAGGCAGCAGTACAAGATGATTTACATGAAGAAAGTCATTTCAGGGCTGGTGTTTCTGAACTCAGTTCTTTTGCTCAGGTCAGGAAAGCTGCTTGCCCATGAGGTATGTAGTGAGTACATGTTCTAGCCCTATCATGCGCTCTTTCCAGTCTTGGATATTACTCATAGCATTTTGATTCGCAGCAAAGATTTAAATTCCAAACGGGTACAGATTAAGCCTGCATTGTACTGATACTTTGTATTTCAGTCCTCAAATTACTACCCACATCCATATTTGTTTTAAAGCATCAGAATAGAGCACAGCTGTGCCAGGAATTAAAATGTTGATTAAATTGCTTTTTCTAGCTTCAGCAACCTTAGTTGTTAGCTATGCATGTGAATCCAAGTTTTCAAAATTGACTGACTCTGGTGGACAAGTTTTTGAATCACTAAAAATCTATTCATTTTCACAGAGTTACAACTGGATCTTCAAAAGGGGAAGACTGCAATGTATTGAAAATTGCAACATGCATTTTGTCCATTTGAGGTTACCGGGCACACACATGCCAGCAGATGGAGTTTGATTCAGTTTGAGAGTGATAAACATGGGTTGGAAACTACGATGCTAAACATGACTAGCAAGTGACATAAAAACATACAGTAAGAGCTTCTTTAGATACATAAAAAGGAAGGCGAGAGCCAAAATGAAGAGTGGCCTCTTACAGAATAAGCCTGGCGAAATAATACTAGGGAAAGAAGGAATGGCAAAGGAAGTGACTAAATACTTTGTATTAGTTTTCATGGTAGCAAACACTAATAGCATTCTAAAAATAATGAATCTTCAAAGGGAATAAAGGGAGGAGGAAATAAATATAATAACTATCATTAGAGAGAAAGTAATGAAAGAAGCTAATGAGGCTAAAAGCCAATAAATCCCTTGCATCTGGCGGGTTAAGTTCAAGGATAATAAAGTAAGTAGCTGTAGAATTAATGGGTGAACTGATAGTTCTGAAAAAGTTCCACATGATTGGGAAACTGGCAATGCAACACATTTATTCAAAAAAGGAGGGAGACAAAAATAGGTTACTATAGGCCAGTTACCTTTACATCTGTTATTTAGAAAATAGATGAGTATCTTTGAAAGTTGTAGTAGCAGGGCATTTAGAAATACATGACATAATCAAGCAGAATCAGCGTGGCTTCATGAAAAGGAAATCATGCCTGACAAATTTATTAGAACTTGTTTAGGAGATAAAATGCAAATTAGATCAAACTGAACCAGTAAATGTGATATAATCAGATACCAAAGGGCATTCAATAAAGTACCGCACATCAGGATACTTAATAAAGTAAAAGCCCATATTGTTGGGAGTGGTATATTAGCATGGCTAGAAGGCTGGGTAACTAATAGGACACAGGGTCTTGGGATTTGACAATCTGGAACTAGTAGATTGCCACAGGGATCAATTCTGGGACAACAATTATTCACAATATATATTAATAACATGAACAACGGAAGTGAATTTACTATAGCCATGTTTGTGAATGACACAATTGTAGATGGAAAGACAACTGGTGAGGATGACACAAAAAGTCTACAGAGAGATATGGACAGGTTAAGTGAGTATGCAAGCTCTTGGCAGGTGGAAGACAATATGGGAAAATGTGCTGCTAAGCACTTTGGCAGCATGAGTAGAGGAGCCAAACATTATATCAACGGAGAAAGTTTGGGAAAAAGCTACAGAACTGAGGGGATTTGGGGTCCTCGTGCATGAATCTCAAAAAACTAGTTTACAAGTTCAGTGGGTAATATGGAGGGCCAAATAGAATGTTGGCCCTTATTTCCAAAGGAATGGTAAATAAAAATAGGGAGGCCTTGTTAAACCATATGGCATTAATTAGACCACACTTAAACACTGTGAACAGTTTTGGTCCCTTATTTCTTGTAGGACTTCCTCTACATGCTGACTTAAAAATCTCACCTGGACACATTTTAAGAATTCTATCCCCTTTAAGCATTTCACACTTTGTCTATTCTAGTTAATGTTGGGGAAGTTAAAATCCCCAACTATTATTTCCCTACTATCTCTACACCTCAGATTTGCCTATATATCTACCTTTCAATCTCTCCCTGATTGTTTGTGGTCCTACAGTACACCCCCATCAAAACCATTGTCCCTTTTTGTTTTTAGGTTCTACTCATATGGCCTCATTTGAGGAACATTCAAAGTTATCATCCTTCCTTATTGCAGTAATTCTTGATCAATACTGTGACACCACCTTTTCTTTTACATCATGCCTAAAGATTTTATATCCCAGAATACTGAGCTGCCAGACTTGTGCCACCCTCAACCATCTTTCCATGATAGCAATGCTATCACATCTCCATGCATTAATCCACATCCTCAACTTATCTGCCTTACTTATAAGACACCTTGCACTAAAATAAATGCCATCCAGCGTTGCCATGTTCCCTTGTGCCTTAACTTGACCAGACTTTCACTGCCTTCTAAACTGGCTTGGTTCTTCATCGACACTTATTTGTGCATCAATATTACTGCACCTCCAATCTGCATCACCCTGCCAAATCACTTGAACCTACCACCGACCACAATACCCCAACAAGGATGTCAGTTCCATTCTGGTCAAGAGCAACCCATTGGATTTGTACAGGACCCACCTTCCCCAGAGGAAAAGCACAGTGATCGAGGCATCTCAGGTTGTCACTCCTGCTTCGATCATGCATTCATTAGTTATTCCAAACTTTTCTTGAGTTCTAATTTCACCATCTGCCACAGTGGGATTCAAACCCAGAATTTTAGCCTAGGGATTACTAATCCAGTGACATGACCACTGTTCCACTGCCTATCTTTTGTGTACAACATACATTTTCCAAATACTGGAAAATAGGATACGAACAGATTACTGTTCGATGACCAACGCAGACACAATGGACCTGAAGGGCCTGTTTCTGTACTGTAAAAGCTCTATGTCTCCATGATTTTAAGGAAAGATGGTCTGAACAGCATACAAATCAGTGAGATTAAAAATGAGACCTTAGCATATGCAAGTGGGTGTTATAAGGCCTCATTTGATTGGACAATGGGATTTGTGCTCTGAACATCAAGAATTTTCTCACTGCTGATATGGTCCTATTTTCCAACTTTCTCACCAATGCCCGTGTCATTCAGTGGCTGGGAAGATTGTTTTCTTCATATCTGTGAGGTGAGACAATCAATGAACAACTGCTAGCTCAGTTTGGGTCAACTTCACATTAATAAGTGCCAGCCATCCCAATGCTACCTACTACATGCAAATGACTGTAATGCCTTGTTGTTATCAGGATAAAAGGAGCAAGGCTTTCTGGAGGTGATACACATCCCTCCCTTTCTCTATGAACTAAACACTATAAATGTCTTTCTTTCAGGAGGATGCTCTCTCTTACAGAGGATTTTCAGCCCCAAAAAGATAAGTTGTTTTGGATATCTTCCTTTATTTCAGACCAACATAGCGAGACAGTTTACATAGGTGGCTCAGAGTGGTTCAATCTTTTTAAATATAAAAAATTAAAAGAGATTCGGCAATCCTGGTACTTAGTCTCCAGGCAGTAATGCTTTCTGCTAGCTTAGAACAGGATGATGAACTGTCACATATGTCACAGGTTTTCCCATAATTTGAGCATTTGTCTGCTGCACCCATACATTCTGGCCCAGAATACCTTTGGCCCCCTATTCCCAAAGCAACTGGGAGTCTTACTTAGAACTCTTTGAGCATGTATACCTTGACTGCTGGCCCTCGACTCTCACCTTCCATCCCCCGATTCATCTTCCACTACAAACACTGCCAATCCCACTCCACTCTCATGTATGTTCCAAGTGGCCCTATGTCTTCTCTGAGCTGTTCATTACACTGGCTTAAGGTGTTTTGCAACAGAAAAGATTGGTCTCACTGAAATTGAAAAGAATGTGTAAAAATAAAAAAAATCAAGAAGTGGAAGCAAAATATCTCCAACTTCAAATTTTGGTGGAGGATTATTTTGATCAGCTGGAACTGCATATCCCTTTATGATTCAGAGTTTGTGTAAACTTCAGTAACTCCTGAACAGTGATTTTTTTTTAATCATGGTGCAAAAATTGGATGCTCTTGCCCTCTGCTGGTTACATTTGAAAATTTTGCTGATTAGAATCAACTGCTCTTCTCTAAATCATTTACTACTTTCCCTATGATTATTGATATAGACTCCATATTGCTTTGAGAATGGCACGTGAAGGTGACCCACAATTGAAATAAAAATATGGCTTAATATCAGACTGATTTACTGAAGTGCTGTGTAGTCAGATTTTGTACATGAAAAAATAAAAGAACGAGGGATAAATTTTCAACTTACTGTCAGAAAATGGACAACTATTTATGAACATTAAATTAGTCTTGCCAATTATTTAATTTAATTGCTGCATGCAAAGTGTTTTCTGCATGTTTTCCTCACATAAAATTTGCATTATTGTACAGGATAAGAAAATGAGGATTTTGGGCTGAATTTTAACACTGCAATTCCCTCGCAGCTTGGAAGGTCAACAGTGGGTCAGAAACCTAAAAGATTCAACAGTATATTCTGCTGTGACTCTGCAATGTCAGTCATGGCTCTGTTGACAGCACACATTTACAAAATTGTGGATTCAGCTGCTCCAGGGCTTTACTGTGGGATGAAAGAAACAACTGACCAGTTGCATTGCTTTTTCAACAGCACCTTCCAAACGTACAACCTCTACCACCTGGAAGAACAAGAGCAGTAAAACACGGTATACAAATTCCTCTCCAAGTCACACATCATCCTAACTTGGAGCTCTACTGCCTTTCCTTATCTGTCACTGGGTCAAAATCCTGGAATTCTCTGACAGCGCTTTCAATGTCCCTGCAGCACATGGACTGCAAGAAGTCAGTTCAAAAAGACAGCTCATCATCACCTTCTCGACAACAATTAGACATGGGCAATAAATGCTGGCCGAGAAAACAGTGCCCACATCTTACCAATGAGTGAATTTTTAAAAAGTCATTGCATTGCAGCACTGAGGGAGATCTTCTGATGAGATGTTAAAAGAAGGACTATATCCATTTGCTTCAGTGGATGCAAAAGATCCCATGGCATTATACTGAAGAACAGCAAGGGTGTATTGGTCCAGTCCTGATGTTCTAGCCAATATTTACTGTGGCATTTTTCCAAATAGGCAGCCCTTGTAAATTGTTATATTTGCCACCATTACCAGTGTGTGTGGTACTCAGCCAGGGTTATTTGAGGTAGCTTGCTGCTACTAATTAGTTGTGTTTGCTTTGTCTTGGGCCTATCTAGTGTTTAGTGGTTTCAGTTACACCACCATTAAAAGATCCACAGACAAAATGCATTTCTTAGTTAATTAGAGGGTTAATTGCAACATAGCAATAAGTACAACTACAGTTGGTCAGAAATAATTAGATTTATTTTATTCACTCACAGGATGTGGGGAGTCGCTAGCTGAGCCAGCATTTATTGCCCATCCATAGTTACCCTTGAGTAGGTGGTGGTGAGCTGCCTTCTTGAACCACTGCAGTCATGTGCTGTATGTTGACCCACAATGCCATTAGGGAGGGAATTCCAAGATTTTGACCGAGTGACAGTGAAGGAATGGCAATATATTTCCAATTCAGGATAGTGAGTTCCTTAGAGGAGAATTTGCACATGGTGATGTTCCAATGTATCTGCTGCCCTTGGCCTTCCAGATGGCAGTGGTTGTGGGTTTGGAAGGTGCTGTTTGCGGATCTCTGGTGAATTTCTGCAGTGCATCTTGTAAATAGTACCCACTGCTGCTACTGAGCGTCAGTGGTGGAGGGAGTAGATGCTTGTGGATGTGGCTCCAATCAAATGGCTGCTTTGATGTGTCAAGCCTCCTGAGTGCTGTTGGAGCTGTACTCATTCAGGCAAGATGGGAGTATTCCATCACATTCCTGACTCATGCCTTAAGATGGTGGACAGACTGTGACAAAGTCAGGAGGTGAGCTACTTGCTGCAGTATTCCTAGCCTCTGACCTGCTCTTATAGCCATTATATTTACGTGGCAAGTCCAAGTAAGTTTCTCATCAATGGTAATCTCCAGGATATTGACAATCAGGTATTCAGTGATGGTTACACCATTGAATGTAAAGGCGAGGTGGCCAGATTGACTCCTATTGGAGTTGGTTATTGCCTGGCATTTATATGGTGCAAATGTTACTTGCCACTGTCAGCCAAAGCCTGGATATTGTCCAGATCTTTAATGTTTAAGGCCATTTTGAATGATTTAGTTTGAACTTTTGTGGGCACTTTCCATCACGATTTGTTAAAGTTTTCTTCTGTCAGGAAGCTCTGGGGTAGTTGGGGGTTAATTTGCAATCTGAGGTGTGATTGGTGTTTCTTTGCCTTTGATTCTAAATATTTAAAATCAACCCATTCAGAGATGTCACAACACATCTCTGGAGCAGGTGGGACTTGAACCTGAATGGTCTGGCCCAGGTAAGGAACTAACACTGCATTACAAGAGCCCTAAGTCAAGTACTGCTCCATGCCTTTGCTTCTGTACTGTTTTATCTTTAAGGAAAAAAGAAGAGAAAATGAAGATATTTTGAGGGCCAACTTATGGAATGTTTTTTAAAATTCAGTATATATTCCTTGAGGGAGGGTGGTGTGGTCCCATGTAGTCACCAGCTTCTGTGAACCCATACCAAATGCATACTGCAATTCCTGAAGGCCTAAATGTTACATGATTTTTTTTTCCACTACACAGTAAAATGCTTGAACAAAAGAGTCTTTAAACTTGGAGCCTTTCCTTTTAATTCATTTACGGGATGATGGCAGCCTTTCCTGGTTACCCAGAGGGCAGTTTAAGTCATCAACGACATTGCTGTGGGGCTGGAGTCACATGTAGGCCAGACCAGGCAGTTTCCTTTCCTAATGGATATTAGTGAACCAGATGAGCTTTTCCTGACAATTGGAAGTTCATGGTCATCATTAGAATTTAATTCCAGATTTTTTAAAAATTGAATTCAAATTCCAACATCTGCTATATTGAGATTCGAACCCTGGTCCCCAGGATATTACCTGGGTCTCTGGATTAATAGTCTAGCAATAATATCAGTAGGCCATTGCCTCCCCCTGTTACTGGTATTCTGTGGATGTCATAACTCCAGACACTGCAATGTGCCACAAAATAGCTGCCATCCCTTGCAATTGCTCAAACAGCTCAAAATTCTCCTCTCCTTTAGCAACAATCAGTCAAAGGTCTTAGTAATATTTGGAAGCCCAACATGCTTACATTATGAAAATCAACTTAAAAGTGTATTTAGCAGTACAATGCCAGCAAATTTGAAAACTGTCCTTGTGAAGTTCCAAAGATAAACCTGCTAATGAGGAAAATCCACTTCACAGCATCAGAGATCTCTTACAGAAAGTGCATTAATCATGGGATGTTCCGCTTTAGGAAAATGATTCTACTATTAACTTGTTCTCCTGGTGAATCAAGAATAAGATTTTCTTGTTCCTGGCTTCATATGGTAATAAATTTCCATCTTTTTGGTTGTCAGTTAGGGCTTCAAAATGGGCGATTTCAGCAGTTCTGCAGCATTAGCTGATATAAAAATAGAAAGTCGATAAAGTAGAAATTCAGCAAGTTAACAGAATTAACACTGTTCCTCTCTCCATGAGTTCCTCCGGCACGTTTTTACTTTTAATTTTATTTCAGATCTCCAGCATCTGCAATATTTTCCTATCATTTCCGAACAGATATAACTTAACCCAGGTGTAATCTAGAGGGTTGAATTTGCAGTCATCTCCCCATCTCCTGTCACAAATTTAAAAGAGGATTTGATTTGATTTATTGTTGTCACATTTACCTGCCTTGCATGCAGGACAGGCAGATCATAACATACAAGGACATACAGATCATAGGGTGTTTAAACAGAGCGAGGCTGCACACGAGGTGCACAAAGGCAAGATCAACATTAGATTTGAAATTTGAGAGGTCCATTCAGGAGGCTAATAATAGCGGGGAAGAAGCTGTTCTTGGACCTGTCAGTATGCGCATTCAAGCTTTTGTAGCTTCTGCCTGATGGAAGAGATTGGAAGACAGAATAACCAGATTTGCCGAAAGCCAGAGAAATAGTTTGAAGATGCAATGAGATCAGAAACCCTAAATCTACATTACAAACATAGGGTTAAAAGTAAGAATTCCAGTTAATTCCAGAATGAAGTACTGGTTTTGTATTCCCTTCACAATGCCAGTAAAGAGATGCTTAGATGCAAAACAAATGTTAATTAAGCCTGCCAGCTGGCAGACTGAGTGTTTTTAAGTGATAAGGGATCCAGTCAATAATTTACTTAAAGGGTACATATACTGTGGTTGAAAACTGAACGAACTGGGTGAAGTCATCGATAAAGCACAATACAGGATGGCTCTTAAGATTTCAGGGTCTAAGTGAGCAGTGTGTGACATGGCAAGATGAGTGGTAGTTTTTGGCAAGATGTTTGGTGAGCCACATCTCTTCCACAAAATCATCTCACCACGTCTTCTATAAATTTCTCAAGCATTGCGAGAGTCAAGTGGTGAGTTGCCAATTGACACTCATTTTTCCTTGCTAAACTCTTTGTAAACAGTCCAATTTGCCATGGGTTGCAATCTTTACAACTTCACTGTACAAACTAGCCACCAAGAAAACTCAACAGGGAAACCAGTGCAGATTCTTTACAGGTTCAACTCACTACTTGCTCCAAAAAAGACCTCCATGCTGAACACTGGGCACTGACATCTTGGGCATGCTCCACAGATACCATTTGCACACCCCACATCCAATTAGATTGACATCTGACATGTACTGGCCTTTCTGAACTTCATGGCACGTTTCTTACAATATGCTCCTGCACCTCAGACTGTGCCAGTAACTATCATTGCAATGCTGCTG
This sequence comes from Rhincodon typus, assembly GCF_021869965.1. Taxonomy (NCBI): domain Eukaryota; kingdom Metazoa; phylum Chordata; class Chondrichthyes; order Orectolobiformes; family Rhincodontidae; genus Rhincodon; species Rhincodon typus. The sequence goes on from NC_063339.1 coordinate 22,479,020, forward strand.
CAAGAACACTTTGTATTTCATGGACTGGCTCAAGCAACATCTCTGGGCTCTTCACTCACTGTCATGGAGATCACTCACTTTGAGTCTACCTGGATGTGAAACTACCTTACATTGATTTTCCTTTTTGCACATGACCACTCAGACAGAAATGCTAGGCTCATAATACAACTGGCTTTCCATATCATTTAGTATAGACACAAGTCAGGAAGACAGTTGCCAGCAGTCCTCAGTCCAGTCAAGGGAGATAGGTTTTTTCAGGGGATCCCAGTCCCGTAAGTCAAGGGCAGCCTCCAATACCAGTCCAGACCCTGCTTCAGGTGGTCTGATTCAGGACCCTCTCTCATAAAGGGTGAGGAGCTGAATGACTGGCATCTCACTCCCTGCCTTCTCTCTCTCTCGCTCTCTCTATTACTTGGATGCAGCAACTATAGTCAAATTTGTAGATGACACTAAACTGGGTGGGAAGGTAAGTTGCAATGAAGAAATTAAAAAAATTACAAGTTGGTATGGATAAGTTAGGTGAATGGACCAAAGCTTGGCAAATGAAGTTTAACGTGGATAAGTGTGAGGTGTCCATTTTGTTTGGAACAATTAAAAGGAAGTTTATTATCTAAATAGAGAGAAACTTCAGAGTGCTTCAATGCAGATGGATCTGGGTGTCCTTGTACATGAGTCAAAGAAAGGTAGAATGCAGTTTCAGCTGGGAATGAGGAAGTCAAATGGAATTTTAGCAGTTATTGCTAATACAGTATAAAAGTAGGGGAATGAAGCTACACTGTCCAAAGTACTGTACAAACTTGGAATATTGCATACAGTTTTAGTCCCCTTATTTGAGAAAAGATGGAGTTGCATTGGAGGCAGTTCAGAGGTTTATTAGGTTCCAGAGATCAGGGTTTTGTCTTTTGAACATGGTTTGAGCAGTTCATACCTGTAATCTAGGAAGTTTAGAAGAATGAGAAGAAATCTATTTGAGGTACATAAGATATTAAAGGGGATTGACAAAGTAGATGTAGAGCAGTTAATTCTCCTGATGAGCAATCTAGAACAAGAGATCATAGTTTTAGGATGAATGTAGCAGATGTAACGCAGAGATAAAAAGAATTACTTCTCTTAAAGGGTCATGAATTCACTACCCCAGAGTGGTGGATGCTGGACACATTTAGAAAGTTTAAGCAGATACCGATTTTTGTTTAGTAATGGGTCGAAGTGTTATGGAGAGTGGGTAAGAAGTTGGAGTTGAGGCCAAAATGAGATTAGTCATGATCATATTAAATAGTGGACCAGGCTCAACGAATTGAATTGCCTACCCCTGCTCCTTAGTTCATACATTCTTATGTATTTATTCTGTCCCAATGTAGGCTGTTTTGCTTCTGGAATGAGAGAGAGAGAGAGGTATTATGGAAGATGAAAGTGGGCTGCACAGCTATTACTTTTGATGCTGTTTGAGAAGTTCCCTGAGCATGTGATTAGGCAACACAAAGGGCATGCAGGCTTCGTGGTACTGCAGGTCAGGATGGGTGAGGATGAGTGAGGAAGATCATCCATGCAACTGTAAGCATGAGCCTTGCTGGGAGGCGGGTGCAGCAGGATGAAAGTGAAAGCGAGATATCAGAGAGAGGTGGTGGCACTTACACTGGTGGAGTGCAGTCATGACTTTCTGCACATTCCTCCTTTTAGCTGAGATTGTTGTAAACTGTGGGGTAACTCCACAGCAGACTGGCAGAGTCTGGGGTTATCGCCTCCACTGCTGGTCCTAGGGGAAGAGAAGGTCCTGCCTGTCCACCCCAGCCAGCAAGATCTACAGTATTATCCTGGCTATCGCCCCCCAGATTGGCTTCATCCTGCTCCCTTAAGGCCAAAAGATGCAAACTTGAAAAGATATGCCGGACAACTTGTTTTGCCATGCACAACTAGCTGAGTCACTTATCACATTAAAAGGTCCTGCTCTTGTCTGCTTTTGCTGGATTCACTATTTCTGGAGTATAAGGACAATTCAAATCCTTCACGCTCACCCTCCACCCTTATCTTGACAAGTGCAAGGTGTTCTTAGACTTCTTTATCCCTCAACTTGAGACAAGTCAATAAGCTGTCTTGGCTATGTCCCTCCCTCCAACAAGTCCAGCCAAACAAACTTTCTGTAATTACCCCACCCTCACTCTAGCCTTGAACTCATATCTTCCTCTCATTTCTCCCCTATCTCTTCCATGTCTTCTCTGAATTCAATCTTGTCCATGACACCCACCTCAAGTTCCTTCAATCCTGTCCCACAAAACTATCTAACACCCAACTTCCTGTTCTGTTAAAACCAAGGTTGAAAATAGTTGCCTCATTTCAGGTGCTGTCCCTCTTACCTGTAAATCTGCTGTCAACACCTCTGCCCCAAACAAAAACAACCCCTGACACCATTCTCTTGCCAACCAACATCCCACCTTCATCCAGCTTTTCCTATCCAAAGTCTTTGAATGTGTTTTAACACTCAAATCTATTCTCATCTTTCCCAGAACTCCATGTTTGAAATTTTTCATATTGGAGCTCTGAGGAAGGGTCACTTGACCCGAAATGTTAACACGGATTTCTCTCCACAGATGCTGCCAGACCTGCTGAGTTTATCCAGCAATTTCTGTTTTTGTTCCATGCTTGAATCCTTCCGTTCAGGTTCCTGCCCATCGCATTATTGAAGCAACTTTTACTAAAATCAAGAATGACATCTTATTTAAGGTAAGTTTTCCTTGCATGTCCTTCTTGACCTGTCGCTTTTGATATGATTAACCACAGCATTCTTCTCAAACGTCTCTCCACTGCCTGTGATTAAGCCAATCTGTTTATAACCTTGGTGTTATATATAAGCTGGGGATAAGTGTCCAACCACCTATTGTGCTAGCATTAAGACTGCTGCCATTTCCATTCCATAACATCCTGCAGCTTTTCCCTATCTAAATTGCACTGCTGCTGAATCTCCATGCATTCCTCGGTTACTGTTGGGTGGGAAAATTCCAGTATATTTCTCTCTGTTCATCATATTTTACTCTTTATAAACTGAAGGTCATTCAAAACTCTGCTATTATGCCTTAACTCACATCAAGTCCTGTTTTCCAACCTTCCCCACTACGACCTCACCACTCAGCATTCACTCACTTGCACTGGCTCCTGGTCCAGCAACAGAATTTTCATCCATGGTTTCAAAACCCTCCAAAGTTTCACCTCTTTCTCTCTCTCTCTCTCTCGCTGTCTATCTGTAATCTTTTTCAGTCCCGCAACCTGTTGAGATATCTGTGTTCCTCTTATTTGGTCTCTTATGTATCCCCAGTTTTACTTGTTCTAGCAGTGGTGACTGTGTCTTCAGTTGTCTCAGCTCCAAGCTTTGGAATCCCATCCCTACACCTCTCCACTGGTCTATAAGGTAAAGATTCTGAAAGGGTTAATGTTGCACCATGCATTAAATTCCACCCAGTCTGATAATCTCATAAAGTCTTGTGTGGTGGAGATCAGGACAAAAAATCTGGATCTCAAAAAGGACCGTTATGTCATCTACGTCTCCTAACAGTTTTAGTTGCAACATCTAATCAATTAATGTAAGTTGTGCCTAATTGCTATCTTGTAATAAACTGTATCTTGTTAAGACAAGAGTCTGTTCTTGTTAAGATTCACTAATAGTTGTTCCTCTGCCCCTGTACACCAAATAGATCTTCTCAACCAGTCAAGGAAAGAGTAGAAGTGGCAGTTTCCTTCTGCCAAAAATATTCCATCTGTCCCTCTTCCACCGCTTCCTTCTTTAAAAGATTTTTAAAACCTACCTAAACAATCAAACTTTTAGTCATCTGATCTAATATTTCTTTATGTGGATCAGTTTCATAACACTTTATAAGGTTCTTGTGAAGCAACTGGCAGTGTTTCATTATGTTAAAGGCATCGTGTAAATTGTTTTGTTATTATTGAATGAGGATCTAAAGGCAGGCACTTAAAATCTGTGGATTGCTTCTCAACATACAGTAGATAGCACTCAAGATGATCCTCCTTTCCTCATGAAATATCTTAGTCTAAAGAATCTAAGCAGTGGGTATACAGATACGTCTGTGAAATGTATGAAAGTGCATACACATGGATTTGTGTAGTGGTAATTTTATTGGATTAGTAATCTAGAGGCCCAGATTAATACTCTGAGGATATGGGTTCAAATCTCACTGTGGCAGCTTGTGGAACTTTAATTCAATTCACAAATCTGGAATATAAAAGTTAGTCTCATTTATGATGATCATGATAACTATTGTCAATTGTCATTAAAAACACATTTGGTTCACTAATGGTCCGCATGGAAGTAAATCTGCCATCCTTACCCAGTCTAGCATACACATGACTCTAGACTGACTGCAATGCGCCAGACTCTTAACTGGCCTCTGGCTGCTGAGATCAAGGGCAATTGGGATGGGCAACAAATGTTGACAATGTCAATGATGCTCAGACCCCATGAAAGAATAAAGAAAATGAAACACATTCTTCAGGCAGTAAAAATGACCACCATTCCACATTCAGATGTTGTCACAGGAGGGAATCTTGCCAGGATTCTGCCAGATTGAGCATCTTGACTTTGAGCAGTGAGAGTTAAAAATGAAGAATAATGCTAGGAGGAAAGGGTTACATAAATGTTTCTTTGGAATGAAGATGGAATGAGAAGTGAAGTTATTAGGAAGTAAATCTGTATGTTTTTGCTCAGTTGTTTTAAGTGAACTCAAGTCATGTTCCAGTTGGGTTGAGTGAAATAATTTAGCCTCAGAACATGTAAAAGTTTAGGTTTGCTGCCTGGAACACTGGTTTCTAAAGATACTTGATTCTAAACCTTGCCTGCAGGCTGTTATTAAAGATATTGATCAATCCCATTACTGCGTGCCACAAAGGTGTCAATCACATGATGAATATAATTTTATTTACTACAGCTCTATTAAAAATTTCCATACTGTGTGGAAAGAGCATAAGACCAGTGATAGGTTGCTCTAAATGTTATGCTACATCTCATGGCACATATGTCAATGTGCCGTTAAGAGACATGCTCATAGTATTGTAGGGACCTGGATTCAATTCCAGCTTTGGGTAATTGTGAGGAGTGTGCCCATTCTCTCCATGTCTGAGTGAGCAGCTGGAGCTCCAACAGTCCAAAGATGTGTAGGTTAAGTGGACTGGCCATGGTGAAATTGTTTATAGTGTCCAGGGATGTGCAGGCAAGTTGGGTTAGTCATGATAAATATAGGGTTATGGGAGATAAGGTGAGGTGTTATGCCTGAGTCTGGGTGGGATCCTATTTCCACTCTGTAGGAATTCTGTGATCTCATACTCCATCTTACCTCAAGTCACTTAAAGCATGACACTTTGTTACAACTATTAGCATGATATTAGCCCAGACACTTTGAAGTCTGAGGAAAATAATGTTTTGTTTATAATAGTAAGCTATAATAAATACCTGTTAGATCCTTCAATACCATGACATCTTCACCCAATTTCTTATACTGGAGGAGATAACATAAGCTATGCCATATGGGGTAAAACACCGTTGGAGGCAAACTTGCAGCACTAGAGACTACATATATTCATAAAATTTATGCAAATTCACAGTTCATATACAAATTTAATTTACAAGCAGATACACAGCACCTTTTTCTGAAAGGTTTGTGTGTGCTGCATCTCCACACTCATGAAGTACAACCATTAGCCTGTGTTAGGAAGCTTTCTTGAATTTCCTCATAAAGAAAATTGCATAATCAGGTCAGTTGTCAGGAGTAATTCAAAAGAACAATATTCAGTCACGAGCAATGTTGTAAATGAAATCACCGAAAAACAATTGAGGATTTATGCCAAACTAAAGCTGTGGAATATTTTGCGTTTACCTGAGAAAATAGACACACCCTTGCTTTAGAAACACAGATTATAGGCGCAGGATTATGCCTTCGGGCCTGTTATTCTGTTCAATATAGTCATGGTTCATCATCCAATTCAGTATCCTGTTCCTACTTTCTCTCCATACCCTTTGATCCCTTTAGGCCTAAGAACTATATCAAACTGCCTCTTGAAAATCTTCAATATTTTGGCCTCAACTATTTTCCATGGCAGAGAATTCCATTGGCAAATGCATTATTACAAAGATAGCACTTCTGACTGTGTAACATTCCATCAGTGAGCTCAGCGACGTTTACAGCACAAAAGAGGTTATTTGGCCCATTGTGTCTATGACAGTCTGCAAAGATCTATACTAACCTATACCAATCCCACTTTCCAGGTCTTGGCCCATAGCCCTGGAGTCTATGGCAATACAAGTCAATATCTAAATGCTGCTTACATAGAGTCACAGAATCATAAGCATGGAAACAGACTCTTCGGTCCAACTCATCCATGTCGACCAGATATCCTAAATTAATCTAGTCTCATTTGCCAGCATTTGGCCCATATCCTCTAAACCCCTCCTCAGTCCTAATGAAGGGTCTAGGCCCAAAATGTCGACTCTCCTACTCCTCTGATGAAGTCCTGGACAGCATTCAGGTTCAGGCTAATAAATGGCAAATAGCATTGTGCCACACAAATATTATGCAAGGTGCACTGCAACAATGCATTGAGTCTGAGTCAACAGCACCTTCTAAACTCGCAACCTCTACTATCCAGAGGGAAAAAGACAGCAGATCCATGAGAACACCACCACCTGTAATCTCCTCCCCAATTTACACAACATCCTGAATTGGTATTATGTCGCTGTTCCTTCAACTGAGTCAAAATCCTGGAATGTGTTCCTATTGACATTTTAGATGTACCTACAACATACGGACTGGAGCAGTTCGAGAAGGTGGCTGCTCACCATCTCCAAGAAGTTGATTTTTAATGTGCAATAAGTGTTGCCCCTGCCAAAGTGCCTATGTCCAGTGAACAAATTAAAGTTTAAAACAAAGAGGCATCTCAGCACTGCACCTGAAACAAGAACAAGACCTATTTATTTTAAATAATTTGTAAGTTGGAGGCTTCAGTCCTGTTCCATGTTCCAATGCAAAATTGGGCTGAAGTCACCAGCACATAGCCAACTGTTCACATTTGGGATTGGTTAGCTCATTTGCCTCATGGCTAGAGAGAGATTCAGAATAATGGCAATAGTAAAAGTTCAATCCCTACATCTGCAATAGTTGTTCATGCCACACATAATGGAAATGATATCACCAATTCTCTCTCTCTCTCTTGCTCTCTCATTCATTCACTCTCTCTTTAACAGGAACAGATGCCTGTGGCCTTTGTGGGTTTTGGCTAATTACAATACTTAACCCACTAACAAATTGTCTGAACAGTGATAGGGGGAGCCACAAATTTGCCATGAAATAAGGCATATTGCGAAATGAAATTTGACACAGAGTCATCTAAACATATTATCAAAGTTTGGTATTAAGAGAGCATCACATGAGAGCTAACGGATGGCAAGGGTTATAAAGGGAATTTCAAAGCTGAGAGACAAGTCAACTTGAAGGCAAAGGTGACAATAGTGGAGCAATTAAGATTAAGTAATTTTCAAGAGGTGAGGTTTGAAGCAGTACAGAGATTTCAGAAGGTTGTACGGCTAAGCAAACTACTGAGATAGGAAGTGATGAGAATTTGTAAATAAACATAGAAACAAAGAGCATTAGAACAGGAGTAGGTCATTCGGCCCTTCAAGTCCATTCCATCATTCAAAAGCCCTGGGGAAAATTGATGCACAGAGAGATCTGGGTGTTCAGATCCATTGTACCCTGAAAGTGGCAACACAGGTCGATAGAGCGGTCAAGAAGGCATACGGCATGCTTTCATTCATCGGACAGGGTATTGAGTACAAGAATTGGCAGGTCACGTTACAGTTGTATAGGACTTTGGTTTGACCACATTTGGAATAATGCGTACAGTTCTGGTCGCCACAGTACCAAAAGGATGTGGATGCTTTGGAGAGGGTGCAGAGGAGGTTCACCAGGATGTTGCCTGGTATGGAGGGCGCTAGCTATGAAGAGAGGTTGAGTAGATTAGGATTATTTACGTTAGAAAGACGGAGGTTGAGGGGGGACCTGATTGAGGTCTACAAAATCATGAGAGGTATAGACAGGCTGGATAGCAAGAAGCTTTCTCCCAGAGTGGGGGACTCAATTACTAGGGGTCATGATTTTGAGGTGAGAGGGGAAAAGTTTAAGGGAGATATGCGTGGAAAGTTCTTTACACAGAGGGTGGTGGGTGCCTGGAACACGTTGCCAGCGGAAGTGGTAGAGGCGGGCACGATAGCGTCATTTAAGATGTATCTAGACAGATACATGAATGGGCAGGGAGCAGAGGGATACAGATCCTTGGAAAAGAGGTGACAGGTTTAGATGGAGGATCTGGATCGGCGCAGGCTTGGAGGGCCGAAGGGCCTGTTCCCTTGCTGTAATTTTCTTTGTTCTTTGTTCATTATGATCGTGGCTGATCATCCAACTCAGTATCCTATTCCAGCTTTCTCCCCATATCCTTGAACCCTTTAGCACTAACAAATGTTTTGGTCTCAACTTCTTTCTGTGGCAGAGAATTCCACAGGCTCACCATTCTCTGTGTGAAGGAAGTTTTCCTTATCTCTGTCCTAAACAGCCTACCCTTCCACTGTAACCCCTGTTGCTAGACTCCCTGGTCAGTCATCAAGAACATCCTTTCTGCATCTACCTTATCTAACCTTGTCAAAAATGTACAGTTTTCTATGAGATTCGAACCCCACCCCCATTCTTCTAAACTTGAGTGAACATAGTTGTAACAGATTAGTATCTCCTCATGCAGTGCTGGGAGTCAAAGTAGGTCAGTTAGCAGAGTGATGATGGATAAACAGACTAGGATTTTGTCTCTGGAATTCTCTCTGGAAAGCCCTTGGTGACAGTGGGGATAAAAAATTTAGATGCCTCAATCTCGGCATCTATTTTAGTAGCATTATGGCATTTCTGTTTTCCCAATTGTCTAAGAAGTAATGACTGCCTAAAGTACATAAACATTGCTCTGGAGAATTAGAAAAGATAACTTTTGCAGTTTGGTGAAAACTTAAGAACTTTAAAATGTCCACAAAACTGGAGTCCTATAGATTCAATTCATATGGTTTTTGTTAATGAGCCAAGAATGTAACAGAAGGTTTATTGATGATGGCATCATGCTGTAGATATGAGTGCACACTCATGGAAATGTCTTTTCCTATTACAGATGTTCTGAAACACAGTAGTGGAATGGGATTCATCGAGTTGCTTCTGATCCAGACTGAAATACCGAGCTCAACATTCGGTGAAACCAACGAGGGATAAAGCAAATTAAAATCAAATATTGATCAAAAATGCAGGTTTAATTAGGGATCACATAGCAAAAGAACCTCTGAGAAAAAGTAATCATAATGCAACTGAATTCCATATTAAGTTTTTAAATGTTATATACCAGTACCAAATGTCATGAACTGAAATAAAGCCAATTACATAAATATGAGGAGACAGATAGTGAGAGTTGATTAAGTCAATAGCTTAAAAGTTAAACAAACAGTAGGAAATTTTGAACAAAATCATTCAACAAAATATTTATAAACAAAAATTCAGCAACAAAGATCCATTTGTTATTTACTAGGGAAGCCAGGATATGACTACATTAAAAGTTAAGACTTATAATATTGTAAAGAACAGCAGATGCCATAGGATTGGGGGTAGTTTAGAAATCCATAAAAGAGAAATTAGGAAGTTATAAAAATGAAAAAGGTTAGACACAAGAGAGTAAATCATCCTGAAATACAAAGATAGCTAAAACCTATACAAAATATAAGAATGAGAAGAGTAATCATTGTAAGTATTGGTCCCTTAGAAGCAGAGCAGGGTAAATCATCACAGGGAATAAAGAATGATAGAGATGTTGAACAAGTATTTGTGTTTCTATTCACAGTAGAGATACAAATTACATACCAGCAACACAGGGAAATAAAATGGCTAATTTGATTTAAAATGCCTTTTTAAGACTGAGGAATTTAACATAGTCAATGTCAGCAAAGATAAAGTATTAGAGAAATTTATACATCTAAAGCCAACTAATGCCCAGAGACCAAATAGTAACTGTAGAGATAGTGGACAATCTAGTTATGGTTTTACACATTTTGCCTCACAGTCCCAGTGGATTTGAATTTAGTAAACAGAAAGGAGGGAGGGAAATAATTGGAATTATAGCTCAGTTAGCCTGGTGTTGGTCATTCAGAAAGTGCTGGAATCTATTATTAATGAAATCTTAACAATGTGCTTAGAAAATAATAATACGATCAGACAAAGTCAGCATCATTTTACAATAGGCAGTAATGTTTGCAAATTTATTTGAGTATTTTCGAGGATGTAACTATTTGTGTTGATAAGGGTCAGCCAGTAAATTCAGTATGCTAGGATTTCCAAAAGGCATTCAATAAGATGTCAAGAAAAGTCTAGTGCACAATGTATGGCATTAGGAGAAATGCATTGGCATGGACAGACAATTGAAGGCAAGAAAGCAAAGAATAGGGATAAATGGGGTATTATCAGATTAGCAGGCTGCCAAATGCCATAAGAATCAGCACTCTGGCATAAGCCATTTACAATCCACATCGATATCTTTGATGAAGAAACTGAGGAATGCATCTACATTTACTGACAATACAAGGGGGAATGCATTCAGTAAGGAGGACATGAAGAGGCTGAAGAGATATAAACCAATTAAGGAAAAGGACAACAAAATGGCAACTGAGATATGATGTGGCAAAATGTAAGGTTATTCACTTTGGTAACAAGAATAGAAAAACAGATTTAATTTTAATAAAATATTAAATGTTTAAGTGTTGATGCTTAGGGGGTCATGGAAGCACTCACAGATAAACGGAGGTAGCTAACATTCAGGTCATAGAGATATACAGCGCAGAAACAGACTCTTCAGACCAACTCATCCATGCCGACTATATTTTCCAAATTAATCTATCCCACTTGCCAACACTTGACCCATATCTATCTAAACCCTTCCTATTCATGTACCCTTCCAAATGCCTATTAAATGTTCTAATTGTACCAGCCTCCATCACTTCCTCTGGCAACTCATTCCATACATGCACCATCCTCTGTGTGAAAAGTTACCTCTTAGGTTCCTTTTATATCCTTCCCCTCTCACCTTAAACCTATGCCCTGTAGTTCTGGACTCCCCTACCCTGGGGAAAAGACCTTGACTACTCACACTATCCATGCCCATCGTGATTCTATAAACTTCTATAAAGTCACCCCTCAGCCTCCGAAACTCCAGGGGAAATAACCCCAGCCTATTCAGCCTCTCCCTGTAGCTCAAACCTTCCAACACCCTTGTAAATCTTAGGAAAGGAAATGGAATGTTAATCTTATTGGAAAGGAATTGGAATATGAGAATATGGAATTCCTGCTACATTCATACACAGATTTGGTAAGACTGTACCTGGAGTACTCTGTGCAATATATAAGCAAGATTATATTTGCATTGGAGGTAATATCATGACGGTTCATGAGTTTTGTCCCTGGGATGAGAAGTTTACCTTTTGATAAGAGAGTGAGTAAATTGGACATACTGGGACAGATTTTCCACTGGCCAGACAGCCATTGTTCCAGCCTAAATAGGATTTACGAGGACATTGCATAATCTTCATTGTAGCAGATACTGAAAAAATCGCCTCGGGAAATTGAATTTTCGTCTAGGCAATTCCACTATGTCTGAACACTCCAAAAGTTTCCATAAAAAATGGAGGCTCAGGCTGGTTCCAATGAAATTAAGTAAAATAGTTACTCAGGAACAGTTAGACCATTAAATACACAGTCTAACTCCTGAATAATTATCAAAGAGACTCCATACTTGCCTCACAACCACACACCCCCAAAACTACACCAAATGTAGGCCACTTACACTCCCACAATCTGGCCAGATGGCCCTGGCACCCGACACCCTTCTCCCTGGGACCAGACACCCACCTGCTGCGAAATCTGACCTGACCTGACCTGACCGCCAAGCCCCACCTTGCTGTTGTAAACAGACCCAACTCCCACATCCCACACCACCCATCCTACCATCAGACCTGATTACCACACTTCCGCACATTTCCCTTCCAACCAATCCACCATCGGACACAACCTGACCTTTCATATCACCCTCCTGGGAATCAATCCGACCCCTCACTTCCCTGCTCCCAGACTTGAATGCCCCAACCCCAAATACCAACTATCCTGCCCCCTCCTGCTGCAATTTCTACAGCCTATCTCGACCCATCCTAAACACTTACCTGCCCCACCCTTGCCACCTTATATCCTGACACCCTACCTAACACGTACCCTACGTCCACCCGAGCTGGCATTCTCCCAGTTGACACCTTACTTATCTGATATCCTTCTCCTCCACAGGTGGCAATCTGCTTATCTGATACCCAACCCCCTGTCCATATAGCAGCCTACAACCTGGCAATCCACTCCTTCCCCAACTGGCACCCAACATACCTGGGGCCATGGCAGCCTAATCACCAGGCACCCTAATTACCTGGTACCCTAACCTCTAAACATCTGGCTCCATAAATTCCAAGCACCCTAACACCACACTCACTCAGTACAGTTAGTCTTTGATAGTAGTTGCTAAGGTGATAGTGAAGACCATTACATTTCAAAATATGGCACCTGACTGCTGTGAAAAGGAGGCATGGTTTGCCTTCCTCTAACAGGTTAACACTACAAAAGAATGGTCAGAGTAGAAGTACACCACTGCACTTCTGAAACCTGAAACAGAATCTCCTCTCAGAAATGTGGAGCTACCTTCTTTAGCTAAAATGAAGTTCCATAGTGATAATTTGTATGAGATTATCACTCTCTGGAAAATCATATTCTTTAGAAGTATTTAGAAGAACGAGACTGAAACATATCAGATTCTGAAAGGGTTTGATAGGGTAAATACTCTAAGCATGTTTCCCCTGGCCGGGGAATCTAGAATATGGGACATAGTCTCAGGATATGGGCTTGACAGCACAGAGATGAGGAACACCTTTTTCACCTGAAGAACTGTGAAGCTTTGGAATTCTCCCTGGTCCAGCAAATTCATACATGAAATGGATAGGCTGTTGGTGTCTCAGGAAATGAAGTCTTAAAGGGAACGGTTGAGAAAACAGAATTGAGGCAGAAGCTTGTTTCAAATAGCTAAGCAGCTTCAAGGAGCCACATCGTCTAGTCTGATGTGAGGGGTTGAGATATACTGATGTTCACATACTACTATGCTGGGGTCACTTAGCTCAGTTGGCTGGATGATTGGTTTGCAATGCAATGTGATGCCAACAAAATGGGTGCAATTCCCACACCAGCTTAAGATTACAATGAAGGATTCTCTTTCTCAGCCTCTCCCCTCACCTGAATTGTATGACTCTCGGGTTAAACTGGCCCCCAGATGTCTCTCTCTAATGAGACAGCAGACCTATGGTGACTTTACCTTTACTATCAAGCTGTTATACAAATTTTGTTGCCTGTAAAATAAGGATGTGATATGGGTCACATAGTTTTGAAGAATTTAATGAACTTTTATTACAGCAGTACTTACATATGTACACTGCAGTTATAGGCACTTGTATATCTGGGCTAAAGTTAAACAATTCAATCATATTGCAACACGTTTCCCTCAGCATGTCATGCTGCAAGAGGGTAGAGCTCAGTAAGATGGGGACTGAGAGCTTGATACCATTAGGTCACTTCCCATGAAATGGTGTTGACATCAAGAGAATGTCCTGTAAAGGTATACTACATATCATCTGCAAGACATAAGATAATATAAAATAGTCCTGCTACATTCTTTTGTTCTTACATCCAGCAAGGTGAAGGGGAAAGGTATACTTCTTTGAATGATCTGGATTCGTTATCCTCCTTCTCTTTGAGATTCAATCTTATTTCAACCCGGGGAATGTTTACTTTTCTTCATCAGTCAAATATATTCCGTTATGTCCTTAACTTATTTCAGCTTAACTTCAGACCACTTGTGCACACTGAACGCAACATATTATTTACAGATTTTGGTTGGTGATTAGAAATACTTCTTATTTTCTTTCATGGCTTCTACCATAAGAACTATATGCAAAGCAAGATTTATTCTTCCTGAGCGACTATCTGCTCCTGCTGCTGCTATCTTCAATAATTTGGGGATAACTGCATTCCTATTTCACGGACCCAGCCTCAAGCAAAATTGTTTAGAATTGCATATGATTAATCTGACTACATTAGTGCACAATTAGTAGTCTATTTAAATCCCTACATGACTGAAAATTAGATTTCCCCACAATTCCTATTTCTACACAGTGTGTATTCCCTAAATCAGGACATGAAGTATTGCTAACAAAGTAATCTAAACATTAAGCCCAAAGTTAAATTCTGAAATGAAAGAAAAATGCAATCACTTTAATCCAGGGAAAGCTGACCAAATAGGTCAGTACAGGAGGAATTTGGTCAGTAAACCTAGCTCGAGGTTATATTAATTCATATTTAATTCCTTCAAGTTTCCACATGATTAATATGTTTTTGGTATTTCTTAAGCTGAATGTATTCTTGAACTGCATGTCAAACTTTCATTTTCATGCCACCTAACAGCTATATTTGGATTGCTGTGGGGGCTTGATTCTGCTCAAAACTTACTGCTCGACAATGTTACATATTCCCTCTTTCATTGCTCTAGAGCAAAACCAGTCAACCATTTGTTTTTAATCAATGATTTAAACAGAATAAACCCATTATAACTGACAGTCACAGATCACTATTATTCAAGTAAGTTTCAGTTGCATACATACTCAATTCCACAAAAGATGAATTTGCTTTTACACAGCAAAATGTATATAGGTTGCTGACCTTCAAGAACATGCTTGACTATTTAAGTTGGGAACTTCTGATTTCTATGCCAATTCTTAAGTGAAACCATCCTGGATCCAAAAGTTCACCAGTCAGTCTTTGAATTTAGCAGCCCCAAGCATAAATGGATGAACAGACAGCAAATGGCTCCAGCAAGTCCCAAGCTGGGACACGGGGCACATAAAAAAAATCATTGAATTTCAGATGACCTTGAATTTCAGTAAAGCTTGAAAAACATTAGACCATCTAAAAATTTGGCTCTTATCCCATCTCCTCCAAAATTACATATTACATTCAAAATCCATATTGTAGATCCAATCTGCAGAATCAATGAGAGTCTTTTTCAATAACTGGTCTGCATTATGAACAGCCAGCCTTGCTAAACAAAGTACTTCAGTGCAAATCCTTGGTGGTGATGCAAAGAGATCAGACAGGTGGACTTCATAGAAAATGAGATCCCTGACTGGGGTTGTTAATCTGGTCCAATCAGGAAACCCTGACTGACAGATAAGCACAAGGATGTCAGATATCCTGTTCACTCTGAGAGCTGGCTCTCAGGGTGCTGGATCAGTGCACGCTCCACATGTAAATAAAGAGTGATCTGAATACTGATCTAGGGACGGGATACCGGCCTCTCTGGAGTTATTTCATCCTTATAACCACTTGATCAGCTGGATGCTCATTGGATTGTTTCACAGCTGTGATCGCTTTCTAGTGAAACTAAGGACGTAAATTGGTGTTAGACATGCAATACGAACAGCAGAAAATAAATTGAAATTGGATTTCACTGTGAAGTAAAGATAACAGAAATCCTAACCTAAAGTTGGCTCAAGAGCCTAAAATAGATTTGAAAGCAAAACCGTTCATTTTGACTCCTGTGCCTCTAAATGGATTCGTTATGGATCAGCCTGTCTTTTGATCTTTAATGATACCCACCTGTATGTTCAAAATGCTTTTTTAATGACTCTAAAAATTCTAAGGCAGCTATTCAACTAGTGAAAGTCATGTTGGCTATGAAATCTATCCCAGGATAAAACCTAATAGAAGCTGAGCCAAATTGGACTACAAATAAATCTCAAAATATATTATCCATATCCTTCTGCTAATTTCAGTTGTTTCTGGTTTTAAAATCCCATCACTATTTCTTAACTCAGAGACCAGTCAACTGGGCTTTACAATGTCTCTACCAATTTCAATTGATGAGTTAGCCACTGGGTGGCGGTTGAATGAGTGTGAATAGATTTGTCTTTAATTTTCCTTTTCCCACTGTTGGGAATGTTACTTACTCTACTCAGTGCCTCCCTCTATAGTTTAGCAATGATTAGCAACTTGCCATCTGTGAAATTATTGACTCTAAATCATTTCACGTCCAACAAATTGCATTAGTTCAATTCTTCCACTTTGTGTAATTGGTGAGCCATCTTCATTTCACTCCTGTCTTCACCAACAAAGGTACCACTACATCTCTGACAGAGTCTGCTCTGGAGAACCCATTCCTGTCATTTCTCCCTTTCCATATTTACATGCTGTCCATTGAATACATTACACAAAGGAATAACATCAGTCTCTTACTCATTTTGAAGATGTCAAGCTTTACCTTTCTAACGTCATTGAGGTCCAACAATCTCTGTTTTATTTGACTATCGACATGAAGTCAAGCCATGGATCAGACAGTACATTTTCCAAATGAATTGTGAAAAAATAAATCAAATAGTTTAGCAGCTAACAAAATCTCTACTTAATTCTATTCATCTACCTGCTTACTAAACCAGACGTAGTGTAGCTTCAGTGTCCTACTTGATTATGTGCTAACCTTCAATCTCCAAATCCAGAGACTCCACCACTAGCTTGTTACAATCTGCAAAAATAAAAATCAGAACAGAAGACCCATGGTTATCAAACTGTACTTTGATCCATCCCATGTTTTATATCTGACATTTTGGTGGCATCTCTTCATGTTTTGAATCAGATGTCAGACATGCAGGACCCAGTTGGTGCAAACTGTACTTGTGATAGATGGTAGAATGGATGAAAATAAGGAAATGAATGTAAAGAGTGGAGCATTACAAAATGATTAATTTTGTTTTACAAGGTGCCAACAGGAAACAGGCTAAGTTAGGTGGCTAGTGCAAGTCAGGTAAGGTCACTGTGGGCAGCCAGGATTGGCTTAATAAGAATGATCCAACAACATTGATTAGAACTAAACCATTTACTACTGCCTTTTTCAGGTAGCCCATGCACTTCAATGATGCTGTCTGACTGGAGTTCTTCATTCGAATGATATCCAGAATTTAATAAATCCTCATTGGATCACTTAAAGTAAACTTTGAATGTTTTGCAGCTGAGTGAACATAATAATCACCATTTCTGTTGAATCATTTGCCAATTTAGTGGCTTGATGAGTATGAAAGTAGCAGCCTTACAGATTTGTTGGTTTGATTTCATTTCTTGCTAATGGGTTTGGACTGAACAGAATCTTCAGAAGCAAAACAGTGCACCTTATTATTTGGATTTAGTTTTTTTCAATAACTCACAATATCTGAGCAAATAAACGTTTACCAAGAGAAAAATATATGTTGAAAACCATATCAATTCACCAAATAGTAAATACTGTGGCATTATTAACCCAATTGAAACAACTGTTAATGATCAAAAATATCATTTATCTCTAGTATCCTCAATTAATTTTGTACATCTGGAACTTACTGACACCATCTGCCACCACTGTTTATCGAAGTGATCTATCTAATAAACAATTTCTATCCATTCAACAATTTCGATCTATTAAACAATTTCTGCAGGAGTCTCCAGTGTAAACATTTCCATCTTCCTTCATTTAACAGACCTATTCTTCACAGCCAGGCCTGGATTCATTTCTCTGTACTCAGTCCAACACCTGGATACTACCAGCATATTATGAAGCCCACACTTCTCCTGGCAGTGTTAGTCCTGCAGGCTGTTTTCCTTCTGCAAATAACACAGGGCAGGTTTGTTTCTAGAGCAAACTGAGAATTGCGATGTCTGCAGAGTAAACCTTTCTATCCTCAGTTAGACCTACATTAATGAATCATTCTGACATGATCAGCATTTACAAATACCTTGAAAGCAAAAGACTTTTTTTTGCTCAGAATTTTTTTTGTTTTCCCAACCCTCATTATTTTACCGAGATCCTGTAGAGTAGGAAATAATTTTGTAGGATCATATTTCTTTGATGTTAATTTTGAAAGCAAACATCTGTAAGTTTCTAAAGACATTCGGAAACAGAGATTTGAAATTGTGTAGTGAGTTTGAAAACATTAATACAGTTGTCAGTGAGATTTAGACAAGATCCTTGGATAGGAGTAAGACTGTAGCATTAATGATCAATCTAGTTTCAACTGACTTAATTTTCACAGCAGTATTCAACAAATCAATAGAGTATTAAAATAAATCTCCTTTCAGCTTAATGGATGGAGCAGAGCATTGCTTTGATAAAGAACAAATGACAAAAACTTTGATCATGTTGCAGCCATTTTGTATACATAAACCTGGTAATGCAGACTCCGTAATGGTGAGCAGTGCTTGTGACCAATCCCTGCACTTCTGCTGTCTACCATATTCCATCATATCCTTTCGACATTCTGAGTGCATGCTGGAAGCAAATAATCTCATTAGACTTTATTGTAAAGGCCACGTCTTGTGTTTTTTTTTTTCTGTGGATTGAAATGGGAAAAGAACTATTTTAAAACCAAGGATTATTGAAGGATTCCTGGAAAGCAAGTTTTGAAGGCAAGTAACCTGATGGTCATTGCAAGCATTAGTAACACAGCTGCTTGTTCAAGCGGTTGTTGAAGTGTAGTTTGCAGGTGATATGAAAGACCAAGAAGCAGCTTTCTGATCAGCACAAGGACCAATTCAGCTAATCCTGTGAGTGGGGACCACTGAGCTATTTTCCCAGTTTTTGCCCCACCCATAAAACCCATGTTTTTTTGTCTCCTATTTGTCTGTCTGTGCACGGGTGTATAGGAGATAGTTTATAAGTGATTGGAGTTATGGTTAATTGAGTTTTATGCCAATTATTCAAAATTGTTTACCTGTAGCTTGAGTCTAATTAGAGTGTATTTACTTGTAATAAGTAATAATTCTTGTGCTTTCTGTCAATCTGGGTTCTAAAAGACAGGGAAATTCATGGAAATCGGCATCCTTTTCAAAATCTGTACCATTTGTGATAACTCCGGGAATAGCAGGACATGATTTTCAGCATGCTATCCCAATGAGTGTAACATTATACAAGATATAATATAGGATTTTACACTAATTTTCCCAGATCCTTCCTCCTCTGCAATAATGGCTCTTTTATTAGGGCCCTGGATCTAAATAAAGGAAACAATGTGGTTATGAGGTACAAGTTGGCAATGATGGATTGGGGCACCTTGGTAAAAAAAATTTGACAATGGATAGGCAATAGCTAATATTTAAGAAATGTATGTATGAATTACAGTAATTATTCATTGCTATCTGAAATAGAAATTAGGGATGATATTAGTTCCAAAGAGGCTGCACATAAATTTGCAAAAGATAAAATTAAAGCAGCAAACCTGAGGACTTGGAGCAGTTTAGGATTCAGCAAAAGGGATCAAAAAGATTATCAAGAGGGGGGAAAATAGAATAAGATAGGAACATAAAAAGCTCACTATAAAAGTTTCAATAAATACATGAAGTGATAAAGAGTAGCAAAGATAAACATAGGTCCTTCACGGTCAAAAATGGGGGAAGTTATAATGGGAGCAAAGAAATGGCAGAAAAATTGAACACATATTTTGTTTCTGTCTTCACAAAAGAAAATACAAACAATTTCCCAGAAATCTTAGGGAACCAAAGGTTGAGAAAGAGGGAGGAATTGAAGAAAATCAATATTAATTAAAAATCATGGTGCTAGAGAAATTAAAGGGGGTAAAGACTGACAAACCACCAGGGCTTAATAATCCGTCCTGGAAATATGGGATGCATGGGGGAACATCTTCCAAAATTCTATGATCATTGGAGTAGTTCCTATAGATTGGAGTGTGCAATTGTAGCCCCACTATTTAATAAAGGGGGAAGATTAAAAAAAAGAGAGAATTACAGACCAATTTGCCTAACATTAGTAATGAGGAAAATGCTAGAATCCATTATAAAAGATGTGATAACAGAGCACTTGCAAAGATTAATGGGATTAGACAAAATCACCATGACTTTATGAAAGGGAAGTCACGTTTAACAAAGAGATAGTAAGAACTGCCGATGTTGGAATCAGAGATGACACTTCTGAAGAAGGGTCCCGACCCGAAATGTCAGCTTTCCTGCTCCTCTGATGCTGCCTGGCCTGCTGTGTTCCTCCTCCTCCAAACTGTATTATCTCATGTTTAACAAATCCACTTTTTCTGAGGATGGAACTAGTAGAATAGATCAGGGATAACCAGTGGACGTTGTGTATTTTGACTTCAAGAAGCCTTTTAATAAGATCCCACATAAGAGGTTAGCAGTAAAATTAAAGCACATGGGATTATGATAATACACTGGCATGGATTGCTTGACAGACCTGAAATGGAGTGTGGAAATAAATGGGTCTTTTTCTGGTTGGTAGACGGTGACAAGTGGTACACAGCAGTCATTAGTTCTTGGCCCCAGCTATTCACTATATATATATAACTTGGATGAGAGGATCAAATACAATATTTCCAAGTTTGTTGAAAAATGTTTCTCTTTCTTTAAAACTGGGTCGGATTGTAAATTTCGAGTCAGATGTAAGGAGGCTGAACTAAACAAGATGACTGTGTGTGAAAATACATGGCAGATGCAGTATAGTGTGGATAAATGTGAAATTATACACATTAGTGTTAAAAACAGAAATGCAGAGTATTAATTAAATGGAGTTATTTTGGGAAAAGTGGATGTTCAGGTAGACCCGGGCGTCCTTATGCACCAGTCATACAGCATGGAAACAGGCCCTTCTGCACAATTCGTCCATGCTGACCAGGTTTCCTAAATTAAACTAGTCCCATTTGTCTACACTTGGCTCATATCTTTCTAAATGTTTCCTAGGCATGTACCTTTCTGTACATCTTTTAAATGTTGTAATTGTACTTGTCTCTACCACTTCCTCTAGCAGTTCATTCCATACACGCACCGCCCTCTATGTGAAAAAGTTGCCCCTCAGGTCCCTTTTGAATCTTTCCCCTGTCACTTTAAACCTATAACCTCTAGTTTTGGACTCCCCAATCCTCGGGAAAAGACCTTGGCTATTCACTTTATCTGTGCTCCCTGTGATTTTATAAATCTCTAAAAGGTCAACCCTCAGCCTCCTACGCTCCAGAGAAAAAGTAAACAGGCAGGTGCAGCAAACGATTCGGAAGCAAATTGTGGTTTGGTCTTGTAATGGTATTACAAGGGGATTTGAGTTCAGAAGTAAGAATGGCTTATTGCAGTTATACAGGACCTTGGTAAGACAGTACCTGGTGAATTTTGGGCAGCTTTGGTCTCCCTAACAAAAGTAAGATGCACTTACCATGGAGGCTGTTCAGCAAAGATCCACAAGGCTGATACCAGGGATGACAGAAACCAGTCCTATAGGACACATTGGTTGAACTGAGTCTGTATTCTTCAGAATTTAGAAGAATGATGGAGGATCTGATTACCATATATAAAATTCTAACAGGGCTGGACAAGCTATATTCAGATAGGATGTTTCCCCTGTCTGCGGATTCTAGAATGGGTAAACCTTTAGGACTGAAATGAGAAAATACTTGTTCACTCAGAGGATAGTCAACCTGTGGATTTCACTACCACAAAATGTGGTAGAAGCTGGGTCACTGAATATATTCAAGAAACAGACAGATAAATGTTTAGATATTAAAGGAATCGGGGCTACAGAGAGAAATTCAGAATATGGCATTGAGCTAAATGAATAGCCACAATCATATTGAATAAGTTTGAAAGGCCAAATAGCCTACTCCTGCTCTTGGTTTTTATGTCTCTATGTTTCTATAAACAAGCAGAAAATCATGGTATCAATAGTCAGAAAAGACAAGGCAGGAATGCTGTTTAAAGGGCTTATCCACTCCACTGAGCTAAGTGGCTAATTGATCCTGTTCAACCATTGATAAACCTATGGGCTTTTGTTCAGCAAATTTTAATTTCCAAACCAAATTGTACATTCCAGGAAAATCTTTATGTTGATGTTGAAATAGTTGCCTGCCTGGCAAAATATTACTCACTGCAAGCATGTCCTGCCTTTGGAGCTGGAGGACAAGTGGCAGTAGCAAAGATGATTGGTGAGGCCAGGAAGAGAGATAATGAGAAGGACCCTGTGCAGGAGACCATGACCACAGTAGGTTTCCAGGAACACTGTAGAGCAATATATGAGGTGCACATAGTTCACCAAGCAAACTGTCATCCCCTACAGCAACAAATAGAACCCCCAGGGCATGTAACCTATGACTGTTAAGGCCACCATAGTCCTGAACTTTAATACATTGATTGATGGATTTTATTGTCACATTTACCAAAATACAGTGAAAAGCTTTGTTTACGAGCAATACAGGCAGATCACAGTAAGCAAAGGATGTACAGGTCAAAAAGACTTAGAGGTATGCAGAATACATTGCAGGTTGCATTATTTGAGGCTACAGTCCATTCAACAGCCTGATAACAGCTGGAAAGAAGCTGTTCCTGAGCCTGATTGTGCATATGTTCAGGCTTCTGTATCTTCTGCCTGGTGGAAGAGGTTGTAGGAGATCATTACCGGGGTGCAATGGGTCTTTGATGATGTTGGCTGCCTTTCTGCGGCAGCAAGCTGTGTAAATGGAGTCCATGGATGGAAGGTTGGCTTCCGTGATGGTCTGGGCTGTGCACACAACCTTCTGTAGTTTCTTATGGTCCTGGGCAGAGCAGTTGCCACACCAGGCTGTTATGCACCCGGACTGTATGCTTTCAATGGTGCAGCTGTAGAAGGTGGTAAGGGTCCTTATGGACATGCCAAATTTCCTCAACCGCCTAAGGAATAAGGGGCATTGTTGTGCCTTCTTAACTGTCACATTTACAGAGAAAAGTCCAGGACAGGTCGTTGGTTATCGTCATTCTGAAGAACTTGATGCTCTTCACTCCCTCAAACTCAGTTCCGTTGATGCAGATGGAGGCGTGTTCTCCTACTTTCTTCCTGAAGTGAATGATCAGTTCTTTAGTTTCCCTGACATTGAGACACATCAGGGTCATTCCAAACTGCAGCAAGTTCTGTCCGTGATATCTCAGTTTGATCTATACTGTTGCATCAGGCTGGTAACCAGTCCCAGAAGGATCAGCAAAACCTCCTTCATCATGAAGCAGGTGAACATAAGCACATAAGAAACAGGAGTAGGCCATCTGGCATGTCGAGCCTGCTCCGCTATTCAATAAGATCATAGCTGATCTTTTCGTGGACTCAGTCCCACTTACCCACCCGCTCATCATCACCCTTAATTCTCTTACTGTTCTAAATCTATCTATCTTTGCCTTACAAGCATTCAATGAGGTAACCTCAACGCGTCACTGGGCAGGGAATTTCAAAGATTCACAACCCTTTGGGTGAAGAAGTTCCTCGTCAACTCAATACTAAATCTACTTCCCCTTATTTTGAAGCTATGACCCCTAGTTCTAGTTTCATCTGCCAGCGGAAACAACCTCCCTGCTTCTATCTCGTCTATTCTTTCATAATTTTATATGTTTCTATAAGAACCCTTTCATTCTTCTAAATTCCAATGAGTATAGTCCCAGTCTACTCAATCTTTCCTCATAAACCAACCCTCTCAACTCTAGGGTGTTAAAACTCAGGAGAGGGGTGTGACGTCTGGTGCATCTGATTGTGTGGCAGTGACAAGGACATTACTGAACTGCAAGAGCAGATCAGAAGCTATAACCACTGTAGGTAGTAACTCATTTCCTGTCCACCATCTAAAAGGCACAAGTCAGGAGTATGATTGAAAACTCTCCACTTACCTGGAAAAGTGCAGCTCAAACAACATTCAAGGATTTTGGCACCACAAAGCAACATGCAAACCAGATCAGGTATTGTCAACAAGTTTCATTCCCTGGGCTTTAATTTTCCTGCCTTACCCATGACTCCACCATCTCCAAGTAGGTGCTCAGACAATAAGCAATGCCATGAGCAAGGGTTGCATGCCCATCTCAGTGTTAAAAGCTGGCAACAAGAATTGGCCATGGTTTCTGAGACTGTATGAATGGTGCATGTTGCCCCTTCATGTCGATTCTCACCACGATCAAATTTCAAAACCACGTTGCTTCTTGCTGTCAATGTTGAAATTATTGGTTCCAAGGAGACATGAAATGAAAGCAGAATTTGGCACTGCCAGCTATATTACAGTTTGCATTTTATTGCTTGTCTGGTGCCTATGTGTTTCATGATTTCCTTCAAGTGCCAAAGAACAAGATCCATTTGCTCAAACCTCACTGTAACACACTCCTAAGTATCTAAACATATGTTCTATTACACTGATGTGATTACAAGCGCAAAATGAGAAAAAGCTATTATTTACCCCATTCAATCTCCCAAAGCAGTTGGCTAACTGCAGTTATGGTTTCCAAGCAGAGAAAATTGCAACATTTGTCCTTGAGGCATTTGACAAGGTTCTCTGTATCACAGATAGAGGGCATTGAATCGTAAATCAAAACACATTATTGTAACCTTAGGGTAAATTCAGCAATCCAACATTCACTAGTAAAGAAAGCACATTAAAACAGAGTGCAGTTCAAAAATAAAGCTACCACAGTGTAACCCCAATCTAAGGACTCATACTTCCTTTCAGCTCGGATTCACTGCTAAGAGTACAGGACTGTTGAGTTTATCTTTGTGTTTAAACCATTTTAGCTATTTAGATGAATTGAAATTCAAAATATCCTCACCATGCAGATTAAATCAGTTTGTTTGACCTACCCTTTCAAAATAAGTCAAATAAGAAATTAGTTTTGTCTGTACCTTATTGGATTGGAATTCAAATCAGTAAAGAAACCATCCTCCCCGGATAGTACTGGAGTTGGTAAAGTTAATAAACATTCCACTTAATTGCTTTGGATATTTCCTGTGTGACAGTTCAACTCATATCACATTGAAATACAAATGATTCTCTTACAAAGAGGGAGAAATTGTAGCTGAAAGCTTTATGTATTCATTGTATACCATTCCTGCAGAGCTAGAAGTAGTACAGTAATTTTGCATTCCTGTCTTTGTGGCTCAGCATGTTGGCTCTAATTTGCCTGTAAAATTCCTGAGAAAGAATTCTATTCATAATACAACCAGACAATATATGATCCTGAGACACTTACTGATTGCTTATCCACGACTGAGTGTCAAGTTAACTTTAAGGTGCATAAAGACATCTGTGAATTGCAAGTAATGACCATCATTTTTCCCCCTGGCAAGCAAATCTAGTGAATACATAACGGATCCTATCACTAAGAGCACTCTACTTGTTAAGCTGCAGAATCGAGCAAGTTTTATCAGGGTGCTGCAGTGCCTGACAGCTGGGAAAGCAAAGCTTTAGCAATTAAAAAGATCACAATTTCCTCGAACAATATGACACCAAATTAATTTCTAAATCTGAAGACAATACAAAATTTGAAAGTTCAATGAACTGTGAGCAGAACAGTCATAGAGTCAGAGATGTATAGTACCGACACGGACACTTAAGTCCAAATGGTCCATGCCAAACAGATATCCTAAATTAATCTAGTTCCATTTTCCAGCATTTGGCCCATATTTCTCTAAACTCTTCCTATTCATGTACCAATCCAGACGCCTTTAAATGTAATTGTACCAGCTTCCACCACTTCCTCTGGCAGCTCATTCCATGCACACACCAATCTCTGTATGAAAAGGTTGCCCCTTACATCCCTTTTAAATCTTTCCCCTGTCACCTTAAAATGACACCCTCTTGTTTTAGACTCCCCCAACCAAGGGAAAAGGCCAGTCCTGTTCAGCCTCTCCCTGTAGCTCAAACTTTCCAACGCTGGAAACATCCTTGTAAATCTTTCCTGAACCCTTTCAAGTTTCACAACATCTTTCCTGTAGCAGGGAGACCAGAATTGAACATAGTATTCCAAAAGTGGCCTAACCAACGTCCTGTACAGCTGCAACATGACATCTCAATTCCAAAACTCAATGCACCAGCTAATAAAGACAACTGTACCAAATGCCTTCTTCACTACCCTCTCCACCAGCAACTTCACTTTCAAGGAACTATGAACCTGTACCCCAAGGTTTGTGTGGCAACACTCCCCAGGAACCTATAATTAATAGAAGTTAGAATCCCTACAATTTGGAAACAGGCCCTTCGGCCCAAAAAATCCACACTAACCCTCAGAGCATCCCACCCAGACCAATCCCCCTATAATCCACCTCATCTACATAACCCTGACACTATGGACAATTTAGCATGGCCAATCCACCTAACCTGCACATCTTTGGACTGTGAGAGGAAACAGTAGCACCCAGGCAGAATGTGCAAACACACAGAAAATTGCCCAAGGGTGGAATTGAACCTGGGTCCCTGGTGCCACGAGGCAGTAGTGCTAACACTGAGCCACCGTGCTGCCAAGTGTAGAGCTCCTGCCTGGATTTGCCTTACCAAAACGCAACACCTCACGTTTATCTAAATTAAACTTCATTTGCCTCAGCCCATTGGCCCAATTGATCAACGTCCCGTTGCACTCTGAGATAACCTGCTTCACTATTCAATACACCACCAAATTTGGTGTCATCTGCAAAGTTACTAACTATATCTTCCATATTCACATCTAAACCATTTACATAAATGACAAAAAGCAGTGATAGTGATAGGCTTCAAGAGAAAATGGACAATCTGCCGGACACATACTAAAATAAAATCTAATGCAGAAAAGCGTGAACATATTTTGATTGGAAGACCGAGGAGATGCAATATAAAGAAAAGGTAACATTCTAATTAGACTAGAGGAATATATATGGAGATATAGACGCACAATTCATAGAAAATTAAAAGTATGTGTGATTCTGAACATTAAAAAAGAGGCATGCTGTCTGACAGCTCAGTGTTCGTGCTAAATCTTTATGAAACACTTGTTAGTTTCAATAAACTGGAGTATTGTGTCCAATTTTGCACAGTTTGCACTTTAGAAAGGACATGAATGCTTTAGAGACATCCAGAAGATATTTATATGAATGGGTCCAAAGTTGAGGGATTTCAGTAGAATGGGTAGATTGCAAATGCTTGGGTTCTTTTCCTTAGAGAAGAAAAGGTTTAGGGAAAATTTGATAGAGGTGTTAAAAATCATGAGGGGTTTGGACAGATTGCTTCGAGAAAAACTGTTCCCATTGGCAGAAGAATCAAGAACCAAAGGATGTTGATTTAAAGTGGTTGCCAAAGGTGACAGAGAGGAAAACATTTTCACACAGCAAGTGTTTTCAATTTGGAATACATTGCCTGAGAGGCTGCTGGAGGCAGATTCAATCATGACTTTCAATAGGGAGTTAGATAAGCATTTTAAGGGAAAATAATTGCAGTAATATGGGAAATATAATTGCAGGAATATGAAGAGCACGACTAGCTAAATAGCTCTTGCAGAGAGTTGACATGGATTCAATAACCTCCTGAGTGCTGTAATCGTTCTATGATTCCTAAAAATAGCTCTGCGTGAGATCAAACAGTGGCTGCTCCCCGATTCAGGTTAAACACTGTAAATGTCAAAAAGCTCAACCATCAGCACAACCTGTTAGGGATGATTCCTGCGTAGTATATACAATCCCTACAGTGTGCAAGTAGGATATTCAGCCCATCAAGTCCACACCAACCCCTTCAAAGACCATCCCACCCAGACCAACCCTCTAAACTAATCCCTGTAACCCTGCATTTCTCATGGCTAATCCACCCAGCCTGCACACCTTCAGACAGTGAGAAGAAACTGGAGCACCCGAAGGAAGCCCATGCAGACACAGGGAAAATGCGCAAACCCCACACAGACAGTTGCCAAGGGTGGGACTGAGCCTGGGTCCCTGGCGCTGTGAGGCAGCAGTGCTAACCACTGAGTCACCATGTACTCTGAGGAAAATGTTTATTATGATTCTTCCAAATTGTAAGGATTTGGATTCTATATTAAACCCCTGAGCAAGAAAATGCTTGTTGAAGAACCATGTTGGCAAAAAGAATAATCACCACCTTAAAGAACAAACTGACACGATTTGTTGGACAATTAAGATTGTTACCTAATAGTTCATTAGTTCCAGCACTGTATTATGCATAGGTTCAATATGTGTTGGCTTGTCTTGCTTATGGATCCCCTGCTTCCTGTGTCTTCTCTTGGTTTCTTGAACCTATTCTCTTGATCCATCTGTCTTTTGAGATTTTACCTGAAAAAAATTAATTCTAACACATATAAATCACTTTGCAACTTTAATAATTCAACTCTGGTGGATCCTTTCTAACCCACGACTTTGCTATTCACCTGAACTGCTAAAGTTTCCCATCCACTTTAATTGCATTTCACAGCTGCCTGCTGAGTGGTTTCTCTCTTACTCTCACTCTCTCCCTGGTCTATTTGGTGGAAACAATTCATTAACCAAGACTGTAGTTATATTTTTTTCTATTCATTCTCTCTTAAGACAATTATTCTTTTATTCCTGACAATCTTCTTGATACTAGTTCCTTAATATTAGATTGTTACGGCAATCCTCAGTCCTGCGACAGTTACTTTGGCCACTAACTAAGCCGAATACTGAATTCCTATAGCCACCCTTTACCTACGTCAATTAGTTGAGACAATAATTCAGCCAAAACTGGGACCATATGACAACTCCTCAGCCTGTGATAAATCCCATCAACTGACAAAGTCCCATGCAAATGGTAACTAAATGTAACTAGTAAGTATTCTGCTTTTAACCATTTCTCTTGATAAGTGGCCCCCAGTTCATGTCCTGTGACAAATGCTAACATTTGACAACTGCAAAGTTCTCAGTGGTGTACCTCAATTTTTATACTAATTTTGCAGGTAACTTTGCAACATGCAGCCCAAGTATCTGCATCTTTTTTCTACATTTACTTGTGGAACATAGGCATCGCTGTTTGGGCAGCATTTATTGCCCATCCCTAGCTGTCCTTGAGAAGGTGGTAATGAGCTATTTTCTTGAAGCACTGCAGTCCATGTGCTGTAGTTAAACCCACGACATCCTTAGGGAGGGAATTTCAGGATTTTGACCCAGTGACAGTGAAGGAACGATGATACATTTCCAAGTCAAGATGGTGAGCGGCTTGGAGGGGCACTTGCAGTTGGTGGTCTTCCTATGTATCAGCTGCCCTTGTCCTTCTAGATGGAAGTAATCATGGGTTTGGACGGTGATAACACAGTGTGGAGCTGGAGGAACACAGCAGGCCAGGCAGCATCAGAGGAGCAGGAAAGCTGGCGTTTCGGGTTGGGACTCATTTTCTGAAGAAGGGTCCGGACCCGAAACGTCAGCTTTCCTGCTCCTCTGATGCTGCCTGGATTGCTGTGTTCATCCACCTCCACACTGTGTTATCTCAGACTCCAGCATCGGCAGTTCGTACTATCTATGGGTTTGGACAGTGCTGCCTAAGGATCTTTTGTGAAATTCTGTATTAACTAATGATTTTGAATCTGCTTTTTGCAATTTTTGACCAATGGGAAGAATATACCTGGTACCCCCACATCAATCTACCTTAATTTGTACCTCAAACCGTCTCACCCTGAAAACCATTCTTTTAGTCAATCAGCTTCACAGTCTTGGAGTTGCTGAGAGGTACAAACCACATGTCCTCATCAACATTGTTTGCTGCCTTTCTGCAATTTGCCTGCTGCAACACATTCCGGGGGCCTGCGGGAGCGAATTTCGAGGGCCTGCAGGAGTGAGTTCCGAGGGCCTGCGGGAGCAAATTCTGAGGGCCTGCGGGAGCGAGTTCCGAGGGCCTGTGGGAGCGAGTTCCGAGGGCCTGCGGGAGCGAGTTCCGAGGGCCTGTGGGAGCAAATTCTAAGGACCTGTGGGAGCAAGTTCCAAGGGCCTGTGGGAGCAAGTTCTGA
>NC_063339.1:22508968-22556223 GCF_021869965.1 Rhincodon typus
GTGGGAGCGAGTTCCGAGGGCCTGTGGGAGTGAGTTCCGAGGGCCTGTTGGAGAGAGTTCCGAGGGCCTGTGGGAGAGAGTTCCGAGGACCTACGAGAGTTGGTTCCGAGGGCCTGTGGCAGCAAGGGATAAAACTTTTAGATTTGGACCTACCCCCTTTCCTCTTGGCTTTTTTGTTTGTATTTCTGCTTTTGTTTTATTTAATTCTGGTTTTTGTATCTTCAATGGTCATTTTGGTTTTGTATATAAGTGGTTGTTATTTTTAAATTCAGGTGTTTGTGCCTCCTGCCGTCGGAAAATGGGGACTTTGTCCACTTTTCTCTGTACTCCTGTACTTCTGTACTTGAGTACACATGACAATAAACCATAATTCTCATTGTAATTCTAAGCTTAATGTCTGAGAATCATTTTATTCCCACAGTTTGTGTTTAGCTCAAAAGACCCACTTCAGTGTCCATTCTCACTGCTAAACTATAACTTGCATCTTTTGACTGGAAATGTTTTGGAATACCTAGCCCTCAAGCTACCTTCCTGGTCAATCAAGATTGTAGCTTTGTCTTCTCTTTACTGATAAAACAGACTTTCCAAGGTCCAAATGTGAAAATTTGTCCTAGCTATGTCTCAATTCACTCCCAATGAGCACAAACATTTTTGGCAATTGGTACCATATTTAAGATTCTCTTCCCAGCATACCCCAACATTTACAAATTTTGTCAATAATACATACCAATTAAGACTAAACTTACATACAGTACAGTTTGATCATTTAAGCCTTATAAACCACATTAATGTGCTAATGATGTGAAATCTAACAGTGACTTTTTTCCTTAATTTTACAGATCTGGGTTGGAGACTGGGAGATGACAGCTGTTCTATGCCTTAAATTATATTCATTGTGCCCACACACTTTCTGCGCCCATAATCAGCAAGCAGTTGTCATCCAAGTTAAATCCCACACACAAAATAACAAGTTATAAACCTTTCCAGCTACCAGAAAACTCGCTTTTGTTAACTTGTTAACATACAAACCACTGTGAGATATTACTCTGATCCAGATTCATGCACCAACACTTTAGACATTAATTGCCTTCAAAAATTTCTTTCAAGCGTTCGATAAATGCTGGCTGTTGAAGATTGAATTTGGATCAAGGTAGCAGCTAGAAGTATGAAACCATTTATACTTTTACCCACTGCTGCTCCAAAATAAATCTTATATATTTCAACATTGCAAACCTTCGTCAGTAGAAGGAAATTCTAATGCAATATTTTTTGTTCAAAATATTCCTCTATTCTGCAATCAAAAATAATATCTTTTTATTTGTTCATGGAATGTGAATGCCGCTGGTTAGGCCAGTCTTTACATATGACCAAATGACCAAGGGGCAGGAGCAGGTCATTCAGCCCCTTGAGTTTGTTCCACAGACTAATTGCATTGAGAAGTTGGTGGTTGTGAGCTTCATCTTGAACCATTGAAGTCGTTGGGCTGTTCCAAGGGGCATTTGACTTAGTGACAGTGAAGCAACAATAACGTAGTTCCAAGAGAGTGTAGTGTGTGTCTTGGAAGGGACTGTGGTGTCCCCATGCATCTGTTGCCCTTGTTCATCTCAGTATGAAAGGTTGCGGATTTGAAAGGTGCTGTCAGAGGAAATATGGTGAGTTACTGCAGTGCATCTTGTACACAATGCACACTGTTGCAACTGTGTGTCATTGATGGAGGAAGTGAATGTTTAAGGTGGTGGATTCCAATCACATAGGCTTCTTTGACCAGGATGATGTCATATTTCTTGAGTATCATTGCAACTTCAGGCAAGTGGAGTGTTCCATCACACTCATAACTAGTGCCCCAAGGATGGTACACAGTCATTAGGCAAACAGGAGCTGAGTTAGTCACTGCAGGATTCTTAGCCTCAGCCCTGCATCGTTGCCGCAGCAGTTCACTTTCTGTTCCAGTTCACTTTCTGGTCAATGGTAACTCAAATAGACACAGACTGCTTCAATATCTTAGGAGTCCTAAAAGGTGCTGAATAATCATCAGCGAAAGCCCCCATTTCTGACATTATGCTAGAGGTAAGGTCATTGATGAAACAACTGAAAATGTTTGGGCTGAGGAAATTACCCAGAATCATTGAGTCATAGAGTTATACAACATGGAAACAGACCCTTCAATCCAACTCGTCCATGCTGACTAGGTTTCCTAAATTGAATTAGTCCCATTTGCCTGTATTTGGCCCATATCCCTCTAAACCTTTCCATTGCATGTGCCTGTCCAAATGTCTTTTAAACGTTGTAATTGTACCTCCCTTCCAAGTACTACCACTTCCTCTGGCAGCTCGTTCCATATATGCACCATCCTCTGTGTGAAAAAGTTGCCCCTCAGGTTCCATTTAAATCTTTTCCCTCTCACCTTAAACTTATGCCCTGTGGTTTTGGACTCCCCTAGCCTGGGCTGTTCACCTTGTCTATCATTTTATAAACATCGATAAGGTCACTCTTCAGCCTCCTAAGTTCCAGGGAGAAAAGTCCCAGCCAATCCAGCCACTCCTTATAACTCAAACACTCCAAACTTGGTAACATCCTTGTAAATCTTTACTACACCATTTCTGGTTTAATGACATTATTCCTTTAGCAGGGTGACCAGAATTTTACTTAGTACTCCAAATGTGGCCTTACTATTGTCTTGTACAGCTGTAACATGACATCAAAACTAGTGTACTCAATGCTCTGACTGATGAAGGCAAGGGTGCCAAATGCTTTCTTCCCTACCCTGTCTACCGATGACGCCACTTTCAAGAAACTGTACCCGCACCCCTCATTCTCTCTGTTCAATAACACTCCCCAGGCCCCTACCATTTTCTGTGTAAGTCCTGTACAGGTTTGTTTTACCAAAATGCAACACCTCTCATTTATCTACATTAAACTCCATCTACCATTCCTCAGCCAACTGGCCAGTTGATCAAGATCCCATTGCTCTCTTAGGTAACCTTCTTCACTGTAAAATACACAGCAGAGATATCCTGAAACCGAGGTGATTGACATCCAACAGCCATAACCATTTGCTAAGTATAACTCAGATCACTGGAGAGTTTTTCTACTGATTCCCATTTACTCTGGCTTTGCTAGAGTTCCTTGCTGCCACACTTGGCCAAACACTTCTTTGATGCCAAGGACAGTCATTCTCACTGCACCTCTGGAATTCAGCTCTTTTGGCTATGTTAAGATGGAAGTGTAATGAGGTCAGGAGCTGAGTGGTCCCAATGCAATCCAAATTGAGCAATACTAAATAGTTTATTCCTTTGCAAGTGCTGTTTAATCATCATCAATGACCCTTTTCATCTTTTTACTGATAATCAAGGATAAGCTGATAAGGTGGTAATTGGCCAGGTTGATTTGTCCTGCTTTTTGTCCACAGGACATACCCGGTTAATTTTCCATGTTGTCAGGTAGATGCCAGTGTTGTAGATGTACTGGAACAGTTCGGCTAGATGCATGATAAGTTCTGGTGTAAGTCTTCAGTACTATAGACCTAAAGTTCCCAGTAGTACCCAATGTCTTCAGCCATTTCTTAATATCAAGTAAAATAAATCAAATTGGCTGAAGACTAGCATTAGCAATACTGGAGGCCTCAGGAGGGCACTGAGATGAATCATCCACTCGACAATTCTGGCCATAGATGGAATGCAAATACTTCAGCCTCACCTTTTGGCACTGATGTGCTGCATTCCCCCAGCATTGAGGATGGGAATATTTGTTGAGCTTCTGCCTCCTGTTAATTGTTTAATTGCCCATCATCATTCATAATTGGATTTGGCAGGACTACAAAGCTTAGATCTAATCTGTTGGTTGTCGGATTGCTTAGCTCTGCCAATTAACTGGTACTTGAACTGTTTGGAAGTGAAAAGTCCCGTGTTGTCACTTCACTGCCTTCACCTCAATCTTTGATATCTGTGATGTTCGTCCTAGATATACCTTGCTGCATGTTTCATTGAACCAGGGTTAGTCTCCTAGCTTGGGGGTAATGGTAAACAGTATGATATGCCAGGCCACAAGGTTACACATTGACCTTAAACATAATTTTGTTGGTGTCGATTGCTCTGTGTTTACCCAATATTGATTTAATTGATCTGTTCAAAGTCTGTCTTATTTTGTAGGGTGATAGTGACTTACAACAGTAGGGTGAGTTTCCTTCATACTTTGGAGTATATGGTGGTTAACTCCTATTGATACTGTCATGGGCAAGTGCAAATGCAGCAGGTAATTTAGTGAGGATGGGATCAAGTAAATTTTTCCTTTCTGTTCGTTCTTTTGCCAGCTGCTGCAGACCAGACAAGGGTCCGTTAGGACTTGGCCAGATTAGCCAGTAATAATGTTACCGAGCCGCTCTTGGTGATGGACTTTGAATTTTTCCACCCAGAGTATATTCTGTTCCCTTGCCACTTTTAATGTTCTTTCCAAATGATGTTGAACTTGGAGGAGCCTGAACTATCAGGCAAGGGGAGGCAAACACTGTTCCCTTGAAGCTGTTTCAAAGGGCAGTTACGAGTCTGTGAGCCTGGAGTCACATGTGTGGCAGACCAGGTAAGGGTGACATTTCCTAAGTGATATTACCTGGTCAGTTCTCGTAACAGTCAACACTAGTTAAATGATCACTATTAGGCCAACTTTTGATTCCACCTTTCTCATTGAACTAAATTTCACTTACTGCCGTGGTGAGTTTTGAATCTGTACCCCCAGGACATTAGCATTAGATCACTAGTCTAGTGAGATAGTCAGCACATCATTGGCTCCGCATTTTTCCTAAATGTCCATTTTCTGAATTGCATGCCCTAAGTTTACTCCCTCCTATAGAATTCTTCATTCATCATCAATGGCAATTACTCTATACATCTTGGGGGAACTCTACTCACACTAACAGAAAGCACACCTTTGAATTAGCTTGAGAAAAAAAAATCTAGATTCATATACCTCTGGGAAACCATGCTATCAACTAGCTACTCATTAAGGGACCCCTGAAGCACAATACTGAAACCACGCTGATAGTTCCTACAAGCCCAGATATTTCCAGGTCAGAGGTTAGGTGTCTCACCATTATCCATGAAAGGTGAGAGAGGAAATCCAAGGAATACCAGACCAGATAGCCTCACTTCTGTTGTTTGGAAATTTTTAGATTCAACAATTATGTAACTGAAAAAAGTGAAAAGAGAGAGAGTAGTCACAAAGGGCAGATACTTGAATTGGCAGAAATGTGGTCAGCACTGCCCTTCAAGGAATGGGACTTCAACTATTCGCTGTACTTAATAATCATCTAACTAAAGTTTGTCTAATGGACAAAAATAAGCAGCATTGTTAGCACTGTTGATGACAGCATAACTTTACACAGAGATATTGACAAATTAAGTGATTGAGTAGAACTGGGCAAATAGATTTCACCGTAGGTAAATGTGAGGCCTCAAAAGACTTGAACGTAATTAAGTGGTGAAGGGCTAAGAATAGATAAGGCCCAAAGGCACTTCGGAGTCCACAAATATAGGTCATTAAGTATCATGAGTAGGTATAGAAAATTTTTAAAAAGACAAATAGAATGTTAGTATTTGTATCTAGAGGACCAGAAAATAAAAGAGTTCAGCAATATTAAGTTCCAGACAGACAAGAGCTGGAGTACATTGAGCATATTTCCATCAATCCATCTCAGCTAGGGTGGCAGCAGTTTGGACTGGTTTCCTGTTGGGTAACACCAAAAA
The DNA here is from genome assembly GCF_021869965.1 of Rhincodon typus. Classification (NCBI taxonomy): domain Eukaryota; kingdom Metazoa; phylum Chordata; class Chondrichthyes; order Orectolobiformes; family Rhincodontidae; genus Rhincodon; species Rhincodon typus. Next base: position 22,514,707 of record NC_063339.1, read on the forward strand.
TACTAGCAGAGGGCAGTGGTAAAAACACTAATCCTGAAGGAAGACAGTAGGCTCCTTGGAGTTACTGCTCCTCTCCAAGGCAGCACTCCAGTAATTTGTTGGAGGACAAATTACCAGACTGCTGTGACACCAGACATTTTGAACACTGGTACCCGCAGCCATGATGGCAGGCACCTGAACTTTAGAGAGAGAGCAGCCTGGGTTTGCATTGACAGCCAGCTGATTTCTGACTGACCCTTTATTATTCAGCTATCTAAAATAAAAACTGAGATATCCACCATCAGATGCTACATCATGGGTGGGTCAGTGCTACCATGCTGTCAAAAATGCATTCCAAGCGCTGGAAACATGAGTTCAAATCATATCTCTTCAGCTGGTGGAATTTGAAGTAAATTAATTAATCTGTAATTGAAAACTAGCCTCAATAATGGTAATTCTATCATTGGTTGTTGTAAAAATAAACCTGGTTCACCAATGTCCTTTAGAGAAGGAAGCCTGCCATTCTTATCTGATCAAGCCTACCTGTGACTCCAGAGTAACGTGGTTGACTCTTAACTGGCTTCTAAAACGGCCTACCAGAAGATACAGTATAAGAGGAATTCGGGATCGACAACGAATGCTGATCTTGTCAGCAACATCCATGTCCAATGAAAGGGTAAAGAAAGAAAAAAGCTCTGTCCCAGTTTAATGCTGGCCTCCTCTACACTGCTTGACACTGAAAGTAGGCTTTCTGTCGGGTTTCACAACGCGTCAAATATTTTGTGGAAGATAACTTCAGCTTTCTTCCATAGTTTGACCTGTCCAAGTCTACACTGGAGTCCTCAACGCCCATTGTTTGCAACTGAGTAGCAGAAGCTCAGTTTCAAGTCAGTTTGTTGTCAGTGCAAGCTCAGACTGCCCTCAGTAAAGACAAGGTTACTGCCATCATGTTTAGGAGTACCAGTCTTTCAGGGTATCATAGCAGTCTAGCTATTTGTCCTCCAACCGACTGGAATGTCTGCATCAGAGATTAGCACAGAGCAGGAGTGTGATGTTCTCTTTCAGGATAATAGCCTTTGTTCTCCCATCACTGCTCTCCATTAGTGCCTTTGCTGTTGCCCATCAGGCAGCCAGCCCAAACCGGCCCACCACAGTTGGATTTGAACTCATACTTCAGCTGAATTATCAGTCCTGGCTTCTTGGACAAATCCAACAACATAACCACAACCCACCATAACTGTACCTGCCATTCATTGAATGTGGGGAGAGAAGTAGCAAAACAAAAAGAAGAATTTTCATCCCAGAACGTTCATTCCAACTACAGTCATGAAATTAAGATTTTCGTTATTTAAGATGATTACATGACCTTGGGTGGCAGCTGACCTAAACTGGCGCCTAGCAGGATGAATTAACTTTCAGTTTGGACAAATCATATTGAGAAAGTAAACTAGCATCAACTGCAAAAGGTGTCAATGCGCCCAAAGCAATTCAAATCAGCCTAATTGAACTTTTTATCATCTTAGGAGTGGGAAATGTATGCATATTGTTTAATATTCTGTTTAAAACCTACTGCTGCTTGATCAGGGAACAAGTTCACCATTTAAAGATGTTAATGAGGCCATTATTCAAATGACCTATTTCCCCATGGTTGCAAAGAGTTGAGTTCAATTAGAAAAAGATACAGAAGTGAAGGTATATAGGACACATAAATTAACTTATAATTTCAATAAAAAGCAATAAAGTGATACAAATCATGGAGCAGTAATTTGTCTTCTTGTTTCCTTCTGACAGGTGGCATTTTAACATTTGATTTAAACCTTGATTGTTACAGGTATTACAGTGAAGTACTGCTAGATCTAATGATCCAGTGTAATCTGTGGCGTGTAATTAACTGTGTCCGCATAGGGCAGGATCATGTGGAAGGGAATAGGGGTGATAAAATCAGTGGGACATGTGTTAGATCAGCTACCCAATCATATCATATAGAAAGACATTGATAAACTTGAAAGGGTGTAGAAAAGATTTCAAGGATGTTGCAGAGGTTGATAGGTTTGAGCTGTTGGGAGATGCTGAATAGGCTGGAGCTATTTTCCCTCTTTTCCCTCAGAGGCTGAGGGATGACCTTATAGAAATTTATAAAATCATGAGGGCATGGATAGGGTGAATTGTTAAAGTCTTTTTCCCGGGGTAGTAGAGTCTAAAACTAGAGGGCATAGATTTAAGGTGAGAGGGGAAAGATTTATTTGGGATATAAGGAGCAACTTTTGCAAACAGAGGTGCGAGGAATGAGCTGCCAATTGAAATTGTGGAGGCTGGTGCAATTACAACATTTAAAAAGCATCTGGATGGGTACACAGTAGGAAAAGGAAGGGTTGGAAAGATATGGGCCACATACTGGCAAATAGGACTAGATTGGTTTAAGATATCTGGTTGGCATAGACGGGTTTGACCAAAGAGTCTGTTTCTGTGCTGCACAACTCTATATCCCATCATTTGGGAATTTAACCAATTGATAGGACAGACTTCAGAAGCTCCCTGCCACAAGGAGCTGTGCTGTGCAGCAGCATTTGTGAGAAAAAAAAACACAAATAAAACTTAAGAAGGCAACAATTATTCAAATTTCACATTTAGCAACTAGCCATAAATGACAGAAGCAAACTAACATGCTTTGAAATGAATGTCCTGCAAATTGTGAGGCACTTACTTGTGCTGCTCCTTTATTGCTGAAGAATGTTTTTCTTCAACAATATTATCTGGCTCACTGATTCGCAGTAAATGAAGCAGAAAATCAGCAGATGCAATCATAAATTGTTTGTTTACACACTCAAATAACCTACTGCCTGTTCCAGGGCACCAGTAGTATGCCCTTGTGAGCATGGTCACATCAGTGATGGGAAGAGGACAGTAAATCATTATTCCATCAGTTTCAGGTTACTGCTACCACAGGAGGAAGATATAAAGATCTCCTGTTTTAATTTCTATGATCGCATACATAATTTCTCACACACTCACTTATATTCCCTAGACAGCAATCTGGCACTGGATATCACTGATGGTTGCAGAACCAACCTGATTTGCATCCCATTATATCGATCATCCAACCTAAAGTCATTCCTTTTTTGATGGATTTGGCTTTATAAGCACTAAAGAGATCTAAAATATCCATCTTTCAGCAAATGTATTGATAGTTACTTGTAATTATGAACATTACAACATGTGAAACTGGCTCATGTAAATTTAAATTAGTACTTATACTTAACTGATATATTAAAATAAAATCCAGAAATCTTACATATTTCATGGCAATGGGCTGAATCTTTTTTTTGGCTAAATGTGAGGTTTTAGGAGGGTTTCTCATCACCAGGTGCAATGAGATTTCCCATCATATCTTACCAAACCCATCTCAGTAACAACCTATACCACCTCATATCATCCCTCATGTCCAATTCTAACCCCATTTCCCCATGCACCGTTCCTGGAATCACCAGCCATTCACTAGGTAATAGCCAAAAGACCAATGTTTCCGGTACCTGCACCATAATTAAAAGGTCTCTGTGTACCTAGATGAGTGCTGGCATCCTGAAGCTGCACTGCTCAGTGATGGGCAAATTCAGAAAATGATAAAGGAAGGGAAGATGGCACGGAGGTTCTCCAATAGGACACTGGAGCTCCTGCTGGAGGGTGTTGCAAAGGCGGGGTATCCTCTTTCCAGAGATCAAACAAAGTAGGCCAGAATGCCAGCTCCTGGCAGCCTGTACCAAGGTTACCACATGGTCTGGGCAGTCTCAGCAGTCCCAGAAGAATGGGCAGCAGTGCAACAACCTTCCGCACTCTGCCATGAAAAGTGCCACATTCTGCCCTCTGCTACTTCACACTCACTCTGTCTCTGCTACTGTACCCACCTCTCACCAAAGCACATGCTCTGACACTCTCATTATTGCCTGCAATATCTTACCTCACAAGGTCTCACTTCACCCCAAACCTCCCACAGCCCTAGCCCTATGTGGCCTTTGTGTTGTCTAGTCACTACCTTGGAACACCTCACCATCTGTTCCCCTACCTGCACCAACAGTAACAACAAGTGTCGCCCACTATGTGCCCACTCAATTCCTTCTTTTCTTATTACAGGAGATGACAGACCATAACAGGGTGAAAAGGGCCCAGACATACAGACAGGTACCCGATTTTAACGCCTCAACCCCAATGAGAAGAGAAAGTTGTTCCACCCAGGAGAAGACCGGGATCACTCCTGTGGGGAAGCTGAAACATCTGTGTTTAGCCAACTAATTAAATGCTACTCTTCATTCCACTGAAATTCTCACATTATTCCTGCTGTCAGTGTCAGTTACTGCACACTACTTTTAACCACTGACTGCAATGTTTCTATTTTGTCTAATAGATACCAACAGGATGTCCACCAGCTCTGTGGAGAAAAGGCCTGCTCTGCCACAAGCCACCTCCTGGATCTCTGTAGAAGAGAGTACCCAGGCCTGAGAGGAAGTATCACCCAGTCTGCTTCCTGCACCCCCTGCCAGTCCAGATACTGACAGCTCGGTAGGACCATTAACCTTAGAAAGTTTGGGAGCACAAACTGGAGAGTACTGGACTAATAGCTCCACAGATATCTGGGAGGAAGTGGTCTAGGCTGCTGACTCTCAGAGGACTGTCAGAGACCAGTCACAGGACAAGACCCAGTGCCATTGGCAATGAGGGACTTTGTCCACAAACACAGGGACCAACAGGAGGTCCAGACTGGTACATGGGAGGCAATAGCCTTCATTGCACAGAAGCTGCAGCAGTGCAGTAAGTCATGTGCCTGTCTGACTGCCTCTATGGACAGGTCAGAGGCTGCCATGGAGAGCTGGGTGCAGAACACTCAGGTCTACCTGGGAGGTGCATACAAATGCACATTTCCCCAGCCATTGGCCCTCACAGATCGAAATGATGGCAACCGGAAACAGGGAACCTGGTGAGCACTGCACTTCCTCACAACGAGAAACGGTGGTGCCAGGAGGCACCCAACCAGAGGTGGAACCACTCAGAAGTCACCATTTAATGCATTCCAGACACCAGACCTTCCACGCAATCCATCTCTGATCCTTGGAAGTTACAGGTCCTTGCCTCTTACAAAAATAGCCCTCAGCATGTCTGGACAAATGCCCCCAAGGCCAGCTGACCAAACATCCAGGGCAAACGAGCTCCACTGCCAAGCAGGCTCTCTCCACCTCAGCTGTAGAAACACGGACTACACTAAGACAAAGTGGGAGGAAGAGAAAGGGAATAATCAACGGAGGACATTTTAGTGGCACTGGTCACATTACACTGTATATGAAATTTCACCCTTGTATAAACTTGATTGTTTACACACTATGTCTTTTCATTTCTGGATAGCTCCAAAAGTAACTATGCCAGCATAATGTTTAAGCTCATGTCTGCCCAGGGTGTACCATGTATTGATGTTGACAGCCTGCGGTAGCATGTGTAAGCAAAATTAACAAAACAATGGGTCGTGATGACACCATTATCCCATATCGTCTAACATCCCTATTCTTTCCCTGGACTCGGTGTCCAAAAGTGCTGGTGTGAATGAGTTGGTCAGCATTATCTGAGGCAGGGCAGTGTGCAGCACACAGGGACCCATTGTCTCAGGATTGCTCACTCGGGATTAGGGCCCCACAGCTCTGCCCTCTATGCAGTGCATGGGCCAGTGTTGTTGTCTGTGAAAGGACCTCATATAGGTGGGCACTGCAGTTTGAGATACTTACCCCACCCACGATAGATATGATTGTAGCATTTTTCTTCCTACAGTGTACTTTTGAATCAACACAATGGAAGCCATCAGTGAGTGGTCTTCAGCCAATGGCTTCTAGCCTCAGCCTCAATGTGGCGGTGAGGCCCTGAACATCCAGATCCCATTTCTAATAGCTCTTCTCGTGAGCCCCAGAGACATTGCACCTAACCTGTCTACATGAGTGTGTATCCGTCCACCTTCTCCCTCAGCTCCTAGCATGTGACCATGCATTGTCCCTCCTACTGGGACGCCTTTTCTTCATCTGTACCAAGACATATATTACCAGTTAAGCTCTCTTACCCTGCAACTTATCACGGACCTTCCCTTTTTGTTCTTCATTTGCCTCACCCCCTCCTCACCTACTTGAAGCCTGTTACATTGCTATTAACCTTTATTTCCAAAGAAAAGCCCATGATACGAAGCATTAAACAGAATTTTGTAGAGATGGAAGAGTCACACACCATTTCTTGTGCCACTTTGGTACATGAAAAGCCAATGAAGATTAAGGACTCCGTTGTGGAATTCCCACTTTCCAGGAGCTGCCAGTCAATCAGTGTTCAATGACTCTTCTGCACTCAGCAGAGAGATGATAGCTATTGCTACCAGGGCACCCATTTGAAGCTCAAATTGAGGAAAGATCCAGAGAAGGCTGACAGCTGGAATAGTATCAGAGAGTGAGAGAAAGAGGGCATGAGGATTGGCAGCAAGGGCAAAAAGGTGGGCTTTTAATCCCAAGACCCTCCTTCAGGCAGGTTGTCTTTCAACGAAGGAGCACTCACTCCCCAGCAGCCCACAAGTAAACTTGTTTGTAACACTCCCCGCATGTTGAACCCACCCAGCCCTCCAACTGCCTGCTGGGTGAACATCATGGAGTGCTTGTGAATGAACAACCTCCTCCAGGAACCCAGAAGGAAACCTGACAGAGTTGAATATCACAAGCTGGACGGTGTGCAAGGGGGCAATTAATTACCAAATTAAGAATCTGAATTGACAGCAAGACTGGAAAGCGATGTTTACAGACATTCCCACCACAGAGTTAATCAGAATGGGAAACTGTAAGGTGGGAGCATTACCAACTACCACCCTTCCCCTGACTCAATACTTGCTTCCTCTCCCACTCTGAACCCCTCCCCAAAACAGTTACAACGAAATTCCTGCACAATTTTGATCTTTTTCATATTCCCTTTGGTAATTCATACCTTTTTTCCAATTGTTTTCCAGTGTCCTTCAATGGCCATACATAGATATAAAATATTGTAAATGAATAAGTCTTGAGCCCAGAATCAATATGATATCAATCTATTGGGATGGAAGGGTTTTCATGGTGTGCCATTTTCTATGAACAAGTTCTTGGTCTCCTGCAGGTCCATACTGTCCTAACCACTCAATACATAAAAAGCTTTAACCTCATTTCTTCATGAGCAAATTTACTACAGTTTCAATTAAGTTTTTCATGCTTACAGGAGGAGCAGAAGAATGAATGCAGTTTCTTCTTAACATTTAATATCAGCTACAAAAGCTGCAGCTGTTATGAGAACTTAAGACCATGGGAGGTTATATAATCCTCTGTCACTACCATAATAAAAATTACTTGGACTTAAGCTGCAGAAAATTGTAGCATGTAGTTTGCATCTTTGATGCTCCTTGTTGATGGCAATTTTACAAGATGTAAGCCCTAATTATAATTGTCTTCATTAAGTACTACGCATTGAAGTGCTCGATGAATGTCATCTTTAGCCCATCAACCAGCTGCAGTAAAAATTCAAGCGCATCCACTGAAAATAAAGAGAAAAATATTTTATGCATCATTGTCCTGTTTGCTTGATCAGTGTCTTTGAGTCCCTTGTATAAGTCCATCTCTTTTTAAAGCAAATCCTGGTCAAATATTGAACTCAAACAACACCATTCTAGACTTTTGGAAAGCCAGGAATCTTTCTAGAACACCATTGGAGTGGAACCAGAGACAGAGAATCAGCTGGTAAGTAAAAAGCAATAATATTTCATAAAATCAGCCCTGCTGGGTTTTATAAAGCTTCTGGCAGCTACAGCAAACCCATAGATCTGAATGCGAACTTCCATTGTTGAATGTGGCCAAGAGTTTTATGTGTCTCTGACATTATCAGGACAGGTTCAGGTACTTCCAAAGAAAAGGTGAAGAGAAATAGACTATGCAGGGTTTTCAGTGCAGCTTAACCTCTTCACTGGCATTAATAGAACCAAGCAGTACAATTACTACTAGTTTGGAGCATTTGGTACAAAAACTGGCATAGTTTAAATAGTTCTTTGGCCTAAATTCAGAAGGGTGAAAAAAGTCCTTGCACTATTCCAGTAGAGAGAAAATTGAACCATACAGAGTGTAATACACCATTTATTTAAAATAATCCTACTCTATCTTCTCAAGAATACTGTTGTAGCTTTAAAAATAACCAGAAATAATTGAAAATGAATGATAATGTGCAGGGTGCAAATGTGAATTAAATTAATTGAAACAGGAAATCTGGAATAAAAATAGGAATTAATTATTTAGGTTATAAAGAAAGCACCTAACTTGGGTGTTGTATACTTCTGAACATGACAAGTTTCGAGGTTTTGAGGTAAGACCATAAGACTATAAGTAATAGGAATAGGAGTAGGCTATGCGGCCCATTGAGTTTGTTCCACCATTCAAGAGGACAAAATACAAAGAACAAAGAAAATTACAGCACAGGAACAGGCCCTTCGGCCCTCCAAGCCTGTGGCAATCCAGATCCTCTATCTAAACCTGTCGCCTATTTTCCAAGGATCTGTATGCCTCTGCTCCCTGCCCATTCATGTATCTGTCTAGATGCATCTTAAATGATGCTATCATGCCCGCCTCTACCACCTCCGCTGGCAATGCGTTCCAGGCACCCACCACCCTCTGCATAAAGAACTTTCCATGCATATCTCCCTTAAACTTTTCCCCCTCTCACCTTGAAATCGTGACCCCTAGTAATTGAGTTCCCCACTCTGGGAGAAAGCTTCTTGCTATCCAGCCTGTCTATACCTCTCATGATTTTGTAGACCTCAATCAGGTCCCCCCTCAACCTCCGTCTTTCTAATGTAAATAATCCTAATCTACTCAACCTCTCCTCATAGCTAGCGCCCTCCATACCGGGCAACATCCTGGTGAACCTCCTCTGCACCCTCTCCAAAGCATCCACATCCTTTTGGTAATGTGGTGACCAGAACTGTACGCAGTATTCCAAATATGGTCGAACCAAAGTCCTATACAACTGTAACATGACCTGCCAATAATTGTACTCAATACCCCATCCGATGAATGAAAGCATGCCGTATGCCTTCTTGACCACTCTATCGACCTGTGCTGATGCAACATTCCTTTCACTTTGAGATAGTAAGAACTGTCGATGCTGGAGTCAGAGAGAACACAGTGTGGAGCTGGAGGAACACAGCAGGCCAGGCAACATCAGAAGAGCAGGAAAGTTGACATTTTGGGTCGGGGCCCTTCTTCAGAAAACACTTTCCTTTGTTTTCCCTGTAACCCTTGGTTCCCCGACTGATCAAAAATCTATCTATTTCAGCCTTAAATTATACAAGGACTCTTCCATTACAACTCTGTGGCAAACACTCACAACCTTCTGAGAGAAGAAATTCCAACTGATCTCTGTCTTAAATTGATGCCCCTTTATTCGGAGACTATGGTCTCTAGTCCTAGACTCTTCCATGAGGGGAACCAAGCATATGGAACAAGCTGCCACAGGAAGTGGTAAAGATGAGTACAATGACAGCATTTAAAAGACATTCGGACAGGTATATGGATAGGAAAGGTTTAGAGGAATCTGGGCCAAAGTCGGGCAAATGGGACTATTTCAGTTTAGGAAACCTGGTCGATTTGGACGGGTTGGGTCATAGAGTATGTTTCTGCACTGTATGACTCTATGACACTACCCATGGGATGTAGGCATTGCTGGCTGATCAGCATTTATTGCCTGTCCTTAGTTGCCCTTGAGAAGGTGCATGTGACATGCCTTCTTGACCCACTGTGCCTTTAGAGAGGGAATTCAAGGGTTTGGACCCAGCAACGGTGAAGAAACGGTGATCTAAGTTAGGATTGTGAGTGGCTTGAAGAGGAATCCAATTAGCATTTACCCTGTCAAGCCACTGAAGAATCCTATATATTTCAGTGAGATGACCTCTCATTCTTCTAAGCTCCCAATCTCTTTAGACTTTTCTCATAAGACAATCCCTCCATTCTGGAGATCATATTAATGAATCTTCTCTGAGCTGGTCCAATGAAATTATATCTTTCCTTAAGTAAGGAGATCAAAACTGTTCACAGTGCTGCTAATGTGGTCTTACCAGTACCATGTACAGGTGGAGTAAGACTTCCCTACTTTTATACTCCAACCCCTTGTTCCTTTGAAACAAAGAAATAAGGGCTATCATTCCATTAGTCTTCCTGATCACCTTAGCTTTCCATGTTTCATGTTACAAGTACCCACAGGTCCCTTTGTATTGCAGCTTTCTGCAGTCTTTTTTTTCCCATTTAAATAATATTATTGTTTGTTCTCCTTTCCAAAATAACAACTTCTCATTTTCCCACATATACTTCACTTGTCAACTTCTTGCCCATTCACTTAACCCATCAATATCTCTCTGTAATCTGTTTGTATCTATTTCCTACCTGCCTTTACACCTACTTGTGTGTCATGGTAACAGCGCCAGGTACCTGGGTTTAATTTCAGCCTTGAGCGACTGTCTGCGTGGAGTTTGCACATTCTCCCCTTGTCTGCGTGCCTTGTCTCTGTTTTCCTCCCTCAGTCCAAAGATGTGCAGGTTAGATGGTTTGGCCATGCTAAATTGCACATAGTATCTAGAGATGTGCAGGCTAGGTGGATTAGCCATGGGAAATGCAAGGTTACAGGGATAGGATGGGGGTGGGGGGGTGGTGTGGGTAGTGCATGTGGGCCTTGGTGGGATGTTCTCTGGAGGGTTGGAGTGAACTCGATGGACTGAATGGTCTGCTTCACACTGTAGGGATTCTATGATCTACCTAAAGGTTCCCATCCAAGCCATACACCACCGTCACTGGGTCAAAATGCTGGAATTCTCTTTCTAACTATGGGTGCATGTACAACCCAAGGACTGCAGTGATTCAAGAAGGTAGCTCACAACCACCTTCTTAAGACAAACTAACAATGGAGAATAAATGCTGGCTTAGTTAATGACAGCCACATCCCATAAATAAAAAAAACACGTTGGCGACATGTATCTCCTGCCATGGATCTGTGATAACAATTGGTTCTTCTTGAGTGATTTTTCTACAATGGGAATGATATCAATGTCTGGATCTTTATAGGGATCTGAGCAACATGTGCTATAATGAGAAATGTGGCAGAATCACACGAGAATTCCAGTAAGTCCTATCTCAATATTAGAGGCAACTCGTTGCATCTTTTCACTCAGTTCCAGGCATTGAGGTACTTTTCTCTCTCTGAGCTGTGAGTTGCCTATTCAAGGTGATTATTGCTTGTCAACAACATTATTAAAAGCATATCACAACTCATTAATATACAGCTCTTATCCTACCACCCACTGTGAGAAATCTAAAGGTTGAGAATTCTCAACATGGAAATCAGAGCAGGTACCTCATAACATCAGTTGGCTGTTGGCTGCAAAGAGCCACCATGTCAGGCATCAGACACAAGTATCTCAGGGCACACTCCATGGGTTTTGCCATATGCACCCCATATCGATGGACATTGGTATCTGACATGTGTAGCCTCTAAAAACCATCGTGGCACATTTCCATTCCACCCTCAGTTAGCTTCTCCACTTCAACGTTGCACAACAGCATTATAGTGCTCAAGAGCATGCACCCAGCTCACAGTGCCTCGATGTTCACACCATCTCTGCTTTGCCGACTTGCATCTTTTGGCCCCCTTCAGTCAGAGATAGCCAGTTTCTTGCCTTGCCATTTAGTACAGGCAGAAAGCCAGGAAACATATCATGGTTGTCAGCAGCTCTTAGTCAAGTCAAGGACATCTTTGATACCAGTTCAGGACATAGTTAGTAGACCACTTAGGGCAGTCAGAGTCAGCATGTTCTCACATAAGAGGTGAGGAGCTGGATGTCAGGCATCCTACCACCCATCTTGACACTTTCTACCTCCAAAGTGTCACCATATTCTCACTCGGTCTCCGGCACTGCACCCACTCCCACAAAGGCTTATGCTCTACCGCTTTCGTTATTGCATGCAGCATCTTCCCTTACTCCTTGTCACCCACCCCAACACCCTACATCACTAACACTGCATGCCCTCTGTGCTACCTACTCATACTCAGAGTCATATAGCTTGGAAACAGACCTTTCAATCTAACTTGTCCATGCCAAACAAGTTTCCCAAATTAAACTAATCCCGTTTCCTACATTTGGCCATATCCCTCGAAGCCTTTTCTATTCATGTACCTGTCCAAATGTTTTTTAAATGTTGTAACTGTACCTGCATTTACCATTGAGTCACAGAGATCTACAGCATGGAAACAGATCCTTCGGCCCAACTCGTCCTCAACGACTAGATGTCATAAACTGATCTAGTCCCATTTGCCAGCATTTGGCCCATAGCCCTCTAAGCCCTTTCTATTCATGTATCTATTCAGATGCCTTTTAAATGTTGTAATTGTACCAACCTTCACTACTTCCTCTGGCCGCTCATTCCATACATGCATCACCCTCTGCATGAAAGAGTTGCCCCTTAGGTCCCTTTTAAATCTTTCCCCTCTCACTTTAAATTTATGCCCTCTAGTTTTAAACTCCCCTATCCTGGGGAAAAGACCTTGGCTAATCATTCTATCCATGTCCCTCATGATTTTATAAACCAGTACAAGGTCACCCTTCAATCTCTAACGCCGCAGAGAATTTAGCCCCAGCCTATTCAGCTTATTACTCAGGACACCTTCCCACCCACACCAAAAGTAACAGCTGTGCAACCCACCTTCATCTCCCTTAATATCTGTCCCTGTCTCATTCCAGGAGGAAAACAGGTTCTGATGAGGCAGAATAATAGGTAACAGCGCAATGAGTACAAGGTGTGAGCTGATAATGATAATTTTGGGGAATATTACTTCAAGGGATGACAGTAGATTGCAAACATTTAAAGAGTGCATGGAGGAACTGCAACAATTGTTCATTTCTGTTTGGCACAAAAAAATCAAAACATGAAACGTAGCCTGTCCATGGCTAAAATCAAATCAAATATAGTATTAGATCCAAGGAAGCAGCATGAAAGTTGACCACAAAATGTTGCAGACCTAAGGATCGCTTTGTTAATTTAATTCATTCACGGGCAGTGTGGGCGAGACCAGTATTTATTGCTCATCACTAATTTCCCAGAGGGCAGCTAAGAGTCAATCATATTGTTACGGCTCTTGAGTCAAGTATAGATCAGTCCAGATAAGGAAGGCAGTTTCTTTCCCTAAAGGATATTAATAAACCATATGGGTTTTTCCGACAATCAACAGCATTTTCACGGTCATCATTAGTCTCTTAATTCTAAAGTTTTATTAAACTCAAATTCCACCATCTGCCACCACAGGGTTCAACTCCAATCTCTACAACATTACCTGGGCCTCTGTATTAATATATCTAACAATAATACCACTCAGCCATTGCCTCCCAAGGAGAATGGTTTGGGAACAGTTTTAAATTCAGCAAAGGTTTTGATTAAGAGGGGCAAAATAGAGTACAAGAGTAAGCTAGAAGGAAGCATACAAAATGATTGCAAAAGCTTCTGTAGATAAGTGAAGGGAAAGAAATTAGTGAAGGCAAATTACAACCATAAACAGGGAAACTTATAACGGGGAACAAGGAGATTGTAGCCGAAATAAATACACATCTTGGTCTGTCTTCACAAAGGATGGCACAAATAAAGTCACAGAAATGTGAGGAACACAGGGTCTGGAGAATAGAAGGAAATGAAGGAAATCAGTATTCCTAAGAAAATGGTGTTGGGGAGGTTGATGGGATTAAATTTGACTAAATTCCCATGGCCTAACAAACTACATCCCAGAGTATTTAAGGAAGTGATTCATTGGTGGTAACCTTTCAAGATTCTATAGACTCTATAGCAGTTACTATGGATTGGAAGGTGGCTAATGTAACCCCACTATTTACAAAAGGAGGTAGACAGCAAACAGGAAATTACGGATCGTTTGGTCTGACATCAGTAGCAAGGAAAAGGCTAGAGTGCATTATAATGGATGTAATACCAGAGTACATGGAAAATAATGACAGAATTGGACAAAGTCAACAGGAATTTTCATGCTTGATAAATCTGGAACTTTTTGAAAATGTAGCAATAGAGTTGATAAGGGGGAGCCAGTGGATCTGGCTTACTTGGACTTTCAGAAAACTTTCAATAAGGTCCTAGATAAGGGATTAACATGTAGGATTAAAGCACATTGAATTTGGAGTATTGTACAGACATGGACAGAGAATCAGTTGGCAGACAGAAAACAAGGACTCGGAATAAAGGGATCTTTTTTTCTGAGTGGCAGCCAGTGACTAGGGGAATACTGCAAGGATCAGTGCTTGGATCCCAGATGTTCACAATTTATATTGCTGATTTAGAAGAGGGAAATAAATGTAATGTCTCCAAGTTTACAAGCGACTCAAAACTGGGTAGGAGGGAGAATTGTGAGGAGGATGCAGTGATACTGCTTGATTTGGACAAGTTAAGTGAATGGGCAATGCATGGCAGTTGAAGATAAATATGAGGTTATTCATTGTGAGAGGATTTGAGAACAGAAGAAGGGATATCTTGCTGCAATCGTACAGGGTCTTGGTGAGATCAGGTCTGGAATATTGTGTGACGTTTCATCTTCTTGTCTAAGGAAGGATGTTCTAGCCACGGAAGGTGTGCAGCAAAGATGTACCAAATTGATTCCTATAGCAGGACTGACAGAAGAAGAGAGACTGGATCAGTTTGGATTACATTCACTTGAGTTTAGATGAATGAGAAGGGAATATCATAGAAATCTATACAATTCTAACAGGATTAGGCAGGACAAAATGCAGGAAAAATGCCCCCAGTGACAGAAGTGTCCAGAACAGGGGTCATAGTGTAAGGATAAGGGGTTGGGCCATTTAGGACTGAGAGGAGAAAGAATTTCTTCACCCACAAAGTGGTAAGCCTGTGGAATTCCTTGCCACAGAAAAAGGCTAAGGCTAGATCATTGAATGTTTCCAAGAAAGAGTTTAATATAGTTCTTCAGGCTAAAGAGATCAAAGGGTATGGGGAGAAAACAGAAGCAACTTACTGAGTTGGATCATCAGCCATGATCATATTGACTGAAATAAAGTTTGGGATAATAAAAGAAAAATCTGGAATTATCAGGAACATCCTTCGATAATCCTGTCAAAATTGTAGATTTCTATGAGATTTCTCTCTCTTTCTTCTAAACTCAAGTGAATATCGTTCTAATTGATCCAGTGTTTCTGCATATGTCAGTCCTGCCATCTCAGGAATCAGTCTGACAAGCCTTTGTTGCACTCCCTTCATAGCCAGATCAGCCTTCCTTAGATCAACGATGCATAAAATACTTCAGGTTTGGTCTTACAAGACCCTGTACAATTGCAGCAAAACCTCACTGCTCCTACCCTCAAATCCTCTCCCCTTTGTTACTGTCTGCAAATTGCAAACCTTTCCTAGAAAGCACAGTCGTCAAGTGTGAATTCTATTTCACTGGACATTCATGCAGTCCCTTTCATATATTGGACTATAAGAAAGACGGAAGATTTGTTCAGAAATGAAGCCCATCTCAGCTTCAGTCCACGCAACACTCAATAATGGCAAGCTGGCTTCCATGTCCAAATTAGCACAAACTCAAAAATGAAAAATGAAGTTAAATTGATTTTATTTTAGTTGCAGGATTGCATATATTTTATTTCTAGTTGTGAGTGATATTTGAGTCAATAGAAAAGGTTGAAAACAAACAACATGAACGTTATTTCCTTCTAAACAGCTGCCCTTATTACTTATAATTAACTCAATTATTTTATTTACAGTTTACAATCAGCCCAGTAAACGAAAAACAGATGGCTTCATTACCTTAGAAATAGTGTTGAATCTGTGACTTTGATATATTGATCAATTAAAGCATAGAATTCTCCAAAGAATTAACAATAAATGTATACAAATGAACCAATGATAGTAAGGGTGCTGGCAATGACTGCAATGTCATATTACTCAAGGTTTGTTTCAAAATAAAAATTGAGCCTCACCAGAGTAAATGTATCTTCTTTACTGATGTACAGCAGTACAAAGATAAACTTATCAAAGAAGATAACATCCTATAACCTTGGGATAATTTTTAATCCCTCTTGAAGGGCAACAGAGCATTGGACAGACGTTTAATGCAGAAAGGCAGCAGAAGGCAGCTTACCCCCATCTTCTCCAGGGCAATTAAGAATCAGCAATAAATGTTGGCCCAGTCACCGACACCCATATCCAATGAATAAATAAAAATATTTGGCGTCTGACCCCATTGTGCTGCAAACTCCAGTTTAACTGAGAGGGGTTTGAAGAGCCCATGGAACCCTGATTAATATTTGTTTCATTTGGGGCAACAAATTTAGTTTGGCATGAATTAGAAATCATACAAACAAAATAGATTGCAATTCCTAATCCAGCTACACCTTTAAAATTGCCCTA
The DNA here is from genome assembly GCF_021869965.1 of Rhincodon typus. Lineage (NCBI taxonomy): Eukaryota > Metazoa > Chordata > Chondrichthyes > Orectolobiformes > Rhincodontidae > Rhincodon > Rhincodon typus. The sequence goes on from NC_063339.1 coordinate 22,531,170, forward strand.
AGAGCAAAGTCGACACAGTTCTACAGGGAAATCCTTTTCGTTGCTTCTCGGTTGCTATAGAACTCACATTCTGCACAGATTTATATTGCTTGGGTTTCTGTTTAAATCTCAGAAAATAACGTGCTCCATATCACAGTTGCTTAACAGGAATATCAGAGAAAACAAGTCAACATCATTTTGACCTTGTGCTCATATCATGAGTGCAAAATAAAAGACTCATCTTTGTCACAAACAACAGAAGAATATGGCGACAGGGCTGGAAATTTTGTGGTCTGTTGCTCAGTGTTATCTTTCACAACTTCCTAAATGTCAAGTTTCCAATTTTGGCTACAGCAAAAAAACACAGGGCAACTCAGTCTACTTTGCACTTACTATGACACAGAATCAAATTGCCAGTGTCTGCACATCTGCAGTATGGTGTTGTGATCAGGTGCAAATTGAAATCACATAAATGTGGAGAAGACACAAAGTCTGCACAACTCAAAAGTGATGGGTGATCGTGTGTCATAATTCTCACTTTTCAAAACAAAAGGGTTAAACTAACACACACCACAGACCTGAAGGCTATGAGAACCCATCAATGGCTGGACAACAGCCTAGCTCTTCTCAAAGTCAATCATTTGTCTATTAATACATTCCATTCTCTCACCATGGTTTGATTTGCTGAGTTAACTTCACATTGTTAACTCACATATAAACATAATTCTGCCACTACTACAATTCTATAAATTACCTATTAGTCTCTGTCATTTATCTTTCATCACCTAATGACCCATAACAAGCCCCCAGGATGATAACAAATAGATGAATTTTACCAGAATTGACTAAGTGTCAATTTCAGGGAGTTTCATGGAGGGTTTCTCTCCATGAGTTGTATCGAGTTTTCACACCAAATTCACCACAGCTCACCTCATTAACTATGCACCATGTCTCAATGTGGTCAGGAACAGTGGAAGTACTCAGCACTATCAAGACCTCCCAGGATTGCCACTGAGATCATTTTTGAAGTCAAGCCACACTCCAGGTCAAGCACTGCCAGCCAGGAGCTGCCGATCACGTGCACGTAGTGGGAGCAAAATTAAAAGTAAATTCTTCTGAGTGGCATATAGGTGGCACAAGGGACATGTTATTGCAAATAACAAGTTGATTTTAATAGATGTTTGCTACTTCACATTGCCACCTCTCTGATCGAATGTCATTGCAACTACAGCTATAAGCACCGAATTGCATTATAAGTACGGTTACTAGGAGTAAGAGCTACTCTCTACAAGCATGCCTGATGAGCCCACTACACAACCTTCTGTCTGGAGTCAAATGAAGTTACAATGCACACCATTCTTCCACCAGGCTGATCATGGAGCAAACAATAAGCCTCCAGAAGCTGAGTGTCCAATCCTTGGGTCAGTCTGGGGGATCCTTGCAGTGGTCTCCAAAGTATGCAGCATATTCCTTGAATGCCATGCTCTGCACAATTGGTAGGTAAGAAGGGGCCATGATGCAGCAGCAACAATCTTCCAAGAAAGTATGAGCAGGAGGAACCATCAGCTTGACTATAATAGAGTATTGCAGCATTGGGCATAACAGATCTTCCAATAGTTTGATGTGAGTGAAAACATCATTTATTGAATTAAAATTTGTCATTGCTCAAAAGGCTACCTGTGTTTAGTCCCAGAAACTAATGTATCTTTTTTGTTTTTTGTTTCTTCACCTTTCCTATTGTTTAATTAATGTTCTCAACTGTAGTGAAACTTTACAACATGTGATGCCCCCAGAATCAATCCTTCACAAAGAGTTCTAGCGTGGTATGGTGCTAAGGACCAGCTTCTATAGCTTCATTCTTCTAGTTGCAGTGACAATATCAGTCAATCAGATAGGTGATATAAAAAGGCAATAAATTTATTAATGAGATTTTCTATTTCCAAAGACTTGTTCCCTTGTGCCACTATCTGCCCTCAGAAGTCTTTCTTTCTCATTTCCCTCTCATTATGTGTGCTGGGTAGGACTATTCCTGGTCAGCAACATGAGACCTGGTGCATAGTTGGGCTTTAAACATGATGCCAGATGCATGAACCCTGGAAGCTCCAACAACAACAGGCACTTCTAGCACTAGTGAATGTATATCCAACACCTGAAGGCATTGTGCATACATATTGAGGTGAGCAGTGGAGAATTGCATAAGGTAACTCACCAGAAGTCACAAAGAGAAATCCTCCAAAATTGAAAATTTGCCAATTTTTGGTAAAATTTAGCCCATTGTTACTCTTCCAGTTTTGAAGATGCCCATTGCAACTGTGGAGCATCTTCCCATTCTGCTGCACACCTCAATACCCAAGAAATCAGAAATCCCTCTTCCTATATTGCCTGACAGGTTATGTATTAACATGGGTAATCCATGGTCTAATGTTCAACACTGGAGCTCCAGCTTTTTGTTTTTGCTACCACCAACTCCTCAACTCATTTTGGAAAGCATCCATTGTGTTTTATTTTCCTTTTCCATTAGTGTTGGTGTGAATCACAGCCTGCCTGCCCTTCCAGAATATTTATGACTATTCCTTGATGTCCCTTAGTCTGGTTCCTGGGAGGAAGAAGCCATTTTGAAATTACCAACAAAGCTTCAGAGAAGACTACCTCATTATTAAACCACAGGTAACTATCATTCATCTTTTTGTAAATGTTGTGACTTCTCTTGCCTTCTACAAATCACCCCACCTCCCCATCAAGTTAAGTACTTTTTTTTGTATCAGGAACCAGTGATGATAGTTTGCAAGGATGTTGTTTGGGGGGTTTGAACTATAGAGAGAGAGGCTGAATAGGGGTTATTTTCCCTGGAGCATTGGAGGTTGAGTGGCGACTTTATAGAGGTTTACAAAATCATGAGGGGCATGGATAGAGTGAATAACCAAGGTCTTTTCCCCAGGGCAGAGGAGTCCAAAACTAGAGGGCATTGGTTTAAGGTGAGAGGGGAAAGATTTAAAAGGGACCTAAGGAGCAACTTTATCCCACAAATGGTGGTGTGTGTATGGAATGAGCTGCCAGAGGAAGTGCTGGAGGCTGGTACAATTACAGCATATAAAAGGCATCTGGATGGGTACATGAATAGGCAGAGTTTAGAGGGATATGGGCCAAATGCTGAAAAATGGGACTAGAGTAAGTTAGGATATCTGATTGGTGTGGACGTGTTCGACTAAGGGTCTGTTTCTGTGCTGTAGAACTCTATCACTCTGTGACTGTATTTTCCTTCCCTTGTCTGGATTACTGGCATCCAGCATCTACCCTTTTTGCTTCAACCTGCTGAATGGGTGGAAAATCTGCCCCAGTGTATCTCTCCATCTGCACTATTATCATGACTAGTGGTGTCAGCTTCCTTGTAATCACCAACTCAAGGCTGTTAAAGGTATCTAGAGACAGCTCTGCTAGCAAAGTTCATTAAATTTTATGAAAAAGAATATCACCCAGTTATTTTCTGTAATATCTATCCTTTAAGGTTGACGTTTTTTAAGTGTTGTGCCACAGCCAGCCAATATTGGGCAGCATCAGGCAATAAGAGCCAAACTCCTTAATAAGAAGAGGAATGCTTGCAATTTGCTTTTATTCCTCAAGAGACAAATTTCAGGACTTTTCATGCAAGTAATTGAGTCTAGATAACAGAGGCTGGAGTTAAAGAATTTTCTACATCTCTTTGATGATACCTCTGGGGAAGCAGAATGAGCTTCATCGAGTGCAGCAAATGCTGCTGAGATGTTTCATTACTCTGAATGGAGAAGCAGTTTGGAAAATAACAAACCTTGGGCATACATTTTGGGTGGTACTTGCTAGATAAAACAAGAGAGATTATATTAACGGGAAAAAGGAAGAAAAAAGGTTCACCATAGAATGTCACTACTGAAAATTTATGACAAAGTAGAGGAGCTAGCATGCTCACATTCATAAACTTAAGAGTTCTAAATGTCTGGTGAAGCAATCACGTTGCTGTTTATGGCAATCAGAGGAGCCCCTATGTTATAAGATAGGCACATCACACTATATAAAGCAGGATCGGTGGGATGTTATCAAGCCCTGAACAATGTGGGTTATGATGAAAACTGTGAGACAATCGTTTGAGAAACCCAACGAGGTTTGCTTAATGTCAGGAGCAAAACTCTTTTTGACAGAGTTCCAGGCGTTGAGTCAAGATCCTCACCAGGGAGACAGTGACATGCCTATTCACAGGGATTATTATTCTTTACCAACCTTATTAACACCAAATCTCACCTCATTAATCTGCAGGTTCCAGTTCCACCTCATGTCAGACAGAAGCTAGATGCTGAGAATTCCGAACATGAAAGTCAGTGCAGATACATTGTGGCTCCAGCTCCCCACTTGCATCTCCGGAACTCCATTATGGATACCCGGTTTCAAGGGCTCAGGTCAGTGGCTACAGCCACTCATTTTGATTCTTTCTGCTTATTATGGTCCATTTTCTTCTGGACTCAGAGAAAGGGAGGGATTGAGTGAGATGAAAGTAAATGGCACAACCATTAGTGCTGGTGTAGGTGGTGAGAAAGTAGGAGGTGCACAGTCCATGCCGGAGTGTGAGAAGCGTGTGGAGTTTGGCTGGGAGAGTGTGAGTGAGGGAAGATATTGCATGCAATATTGAGAGCATGAGCCTTGGTGGGAGGTGGGTGCAGGACAGAGACAGAGTCAGTGTGATGTAGCAGAAAAAAGATGGTGGCACTTACCATGGCAGAAGGAAAAAGCTCACTGACCTGCCTGCCGCACTGCTAGACATACGTCCAGATGGTTGAGTTTACACTGACCCAATAACATCATTAGACCAGGCTGACCTCCACTTTCTGTCCTGGGGTACTGGACATCATTCCCTGTGCAACATCTCATTTACTAGCACCTCCAGGTTCCAGCTTGCAAAGCGGGGTGTGAATTTCTCCTTCTCTGCCAATATCATGATCCTGGAAGGAGACTCCATACTGCCATCACTTGTCCCAATATGCAATGACCTTTTAAAGGTGACTCTGATGTGAGGAATGATGGTCTATTGATGGATCTTGCGGCAGCGGCCAGTTCTTCTGGTTATGTCGAGTGATAGAATCTAGCTAGCATTGGGCAGGAGGGCCACCAAGGGATGGGAAATTTGGGATGATATTGCAGGAAAACTCACGAGGCCTGGTGGAGATAAACCCTCCACGACACACGACAAAAATGACATTTAGCCAAAATATGGTAAGATTCAGCTCACTGATTCATTTGACTTTAATTGATGTAAAAATCAAGAGATACATAACACAGGCTGCTAACTCACTATCATCTCACCAATGTGATTGCTCAAAATCTAATGTCTAATGGGAGTGATTCTTCATCTCCATTATAGCAGTTGGAACCCACACGTATAAAATACAGGAGAGGGTCTTAAATTTCTCAGTAGAATTCCAAACCTTTCCCCTTGGAGAGTTTTTTTTTCAGCGACTTCCAACAGTCCTTTTCAGGACAATTTAATGCTTGGTAGAACTGGGTAGACTCCATCCAACAGCATCTGAAAACTGGAATTGGATTCCTACATTTGGCTTAGGACTCCAATTAGTATATTTCAGGCCCCCACTGAAAATTGCATTTGGCAGGATTTGGATATATCTCAATGCAATGGATGAAGTACCCCTGGATCATAACCTGAGATTTCCTGTCAATAGCTGGGTGATAAAATTTGCTCTAGTGCATTATCTTTAAGTTGTTAAGGTGCCAGTACCTTTAACACAACAACATTTAATTGATATTAAATAAACACAGGATGAATTCAAGATCGAATCAATTAAAAGTTAGACGTACTATGGAGCTAGAAATAGTATTCACTTAGCAGATTGGTCAGAAACTGAAATAGGGTTCACAAATTCTTTTTCAGTGGAGTAATTCTATAAGTTGAAAGAAAGTGCAGTGCCATGATAGTTCGTATGCTTGATGTATGGACGTGCGAAGCATACATAAATTACATACATCATTGCAATTTGCTAACTAGAAGTGTCTGAAATGTCATTTCCTCAGCATATCCGGTATATTTAAAATTCAACCATTAAAACTAAATACATTTTCCCTACTCCAGCATGACCCCCAAGTCCTCGCTGAGGAAAGGTAGCCAAAAAAAATCCAGAGTGTAACAAAGAGACATCTAATATGGAACATTTAGCCTCTTTGGAGCTAAAGAAGGGGAAACAGGAGTCTCGTGGTAGATGTCAAAACAATAGATCTTTGCACACAGAATCTGAAAACATTTTGAATGCTAAAGCCAACAGAAAATTAAGGTCTTTATGATTTATTTTTAAGCCTAATTGTAACTACATTTATTATTATTTCTAGTCTTGTAAAATCCTTTAAGTCAACACTGAAGATTATCTTATGCAAGGATGTTTTATGTTCAGCAATAATGGAGGAATCAGATATAAGACTTCAGCATATTATCTCTGACTATTTAAAGTAGATGCACAGAGCAAAACTAAGTTTAGAAAACCAGGTGACAGAGAAAATGAGTGAGATATCTGGATTTCTCCCCATCTCCTACCCCACTTACTAAGGTAATCACAGACAACAAAGCCTGAAAGATTACTGTGTCTTGCTTCAAATGACCTGAGGTAAGATGGAGTTTGAGATCGTTATACAATAGGCCTCATGCTCCAATAGTATGATGATATAATGAGTATGTCTCTTCGCAATATACTGACACACTAACTGTGCGATATAATACAACAGGATTGATTTGTAAGTGACCTGGAGGGGAATTTGGAACCAGGCAGCTTAAAGGGATGGGTGAATATCAACTAAAAAAGCCCTATTTCCCAAAGCAAGTTAAATCAGCCAGTCATTGTGGTGAAATTGGGCTTGGGTAGCAAAGAAAAATAGGCAACTATAAATCGGCAGCCATTTGATATCCCTTTGAATTTCTTCTCTGTTGACTTTAAAATTGAACTGCCTTTTGACCATCACTAACTTTAAGTAACCACTCAAAGCCAAATTACCAATTAGACAATTGGTTCCTAACTATACATATGGGAAGCAAACCAGCTGAAGCCAATAAAGAAGTTATACAATCTGCATATATCCCGTGCTCTACAAGAGGAAATGCACTGTCTAATGAACAAGGAACTTAATCATCTTGTTTGTAGGAAGGATGAGCAGAGGACTATGTTAATTTTTACCTGGTTCTAGAGCCAAGAACATGAAACTGGGCACAATAATGCCAACAATTTCAGTCAAATATTCAAGCAAAATTCTCATCAATGGTATCAGTTTATTAGCATATTCATAATGTTTATCATTAAATTTTGTCAAGTTGTTTTTATTTGATGAATATATATTGTTTTATCTGAAAGGCTTTAAACACATTTAAATGTCGAGTAATTGCTTGGATGATGTTTCACAATTTAAACTTCTCAACTAATCCTACTATATATTCAATTTATTAATTCAATAACTTGAATGCATCAAGTATGAGGGTGCCTTTATTCATACCAACATATCATTTGGAATCTCAGGAGCCCACTACACGGCCTGAAACCTGAATTCCATTGGACTATAATTGCAATTGTAATTATATGACTAGCTGTCTTCACCACCAAACCCATATCCCCCTCAACAGCTTACACCCCTTACCCCCAGTCTTAATTTAGGAATGACATTTAAGAATGGTACTGGTATAATTGCCTCAAAAATTAAACGTCTTGTTGAAAAGCCTCTTTCAATCAATGAGTTCAGAATTCTCAGGTCTGCTGCAAGTTTGATTTGAAAGCATCACTTACATACAGGACTTAGGAATTCTGCTTTGCAATGTTGCCATACAAACAATTAAAACCCTTATCCTCTTTTTCAGCAGAGGTGGCAATCCAATTAAAAAGAAATAGCTTGATTCTCTCAAAGTTATTCCAAATGAATGAACCTAATATTTGTACATTGATAAACTGCATAATTTTCTATCCGAGAGTATTTGGTTATAAGTTAGTAAATATTAAGGATTTGCTGATTAAAAAGATGAAACTCAAACTCAACACTTCATTTCTTTATCAACCCCCACTTCCATTCAAGTAGCATAATATTGTTTTTGTTTGTACTTAATTAAATACAGTTTTCCTCAATTGCAGGCTACAAGTTATGCTAATGTTAATGTTCATTACTAAGACAGCTTTGTGCAGTACAGTGGTGATATGCGTCACAAGGTTTTAACACAGTGGCTACTGAGAAAACTTCAGTCCATGAAATCATTTATAATTAGCTTTGATGCTTCCTCCAAGCAAAAACTTTTTCAATTTAGTCATAAAATGAGGATTTCTGATTTTCTTTTCAGAGCTTCTTTGCATCCATTTTATTGCAATACTTGAGAAGTGGAATTTATGGCCTAAATTGGTAGAATCATTTTTTTTTTCAACAACAACAAATTCAATTTCCCAGTTAGGAATAGTACTTGCAAAATGAATCTTTGGATAATACAGAAGGGGAAAGAAATAATGTGTGTGTGTAGTTTTTCATGTCTGTTGTTTTTAGCAGGGTGTTAGGAATGGGGCTATACAGTAAGATAATACCTTCATTGGAAATAACTGAAGACACAAATATTCAATGACTTGCATTTTGGTTCTCAGTATTAATTAAATTCATTTTTACAGACCCAAAAGGCCAAAAGTCTATGGAATGTAAAGCTGTTGTGGTGGCTCTGGAGACTCCGATCATCACTAAAATAAAAACGTATCTGAGTGGATCTTAGCTGTAAACCATTTAAAAACAAGACTGATTGTTCTACAGATATCAGTTGCTTGGTGCTTTTCAGTGATAGTTGAAATTATATATCAGCTTACACTTGGTCAGCTAAGATTATAACTCCTGTATGGTGTTGAAAGAAAGATTTGAAAATTTGTTGAGCATCTTCCATACTTTGGCAACTGCCTCTCCTCTCTCAAAAGACCATCATTGATGAGGTGATTCAATACTCCATCAGCTGCCAGAATTCAACCTTGTATAAACTATGGTAGTGTGTGTTTGACAGGAAAACATTTCCACCAGTCAACTGTTCTCTAAGTGTACGGAACAGCTAATGTCACCATGCTTCTGTATGACAGTGAAACCTAGTAACAGCTATATATAAGTGTGATAGAGAAATTCTATCTACCTCTGTTGAGGGAAGAACGATCAAACAAATGCCAGTGTTCTTCTTAAACCTAGCTCAACAAGCAATCAGGCACCACTGCAATAAAATCAGTTTCATTGCACAGTTCAACATGTCCCCACTAGATCCTGTACTAATGACTAAGGTTCTAAGGGAGGATATGGGTTAAGGTTACAGTTAGGGTTAGGGTTAGGGTGAGGCTGAGAGTTAGGGTTAAGGTTAGGGTTAGGGTGAGGGTTAGGGTTAGGGTGAGGGTTAGGGTGAGGATTAGGGTTAGGATTAGGGTGAGGCTGAGAGTTAGGGTTAAGGTTAGGGTTAGGTTTAGGTTGAGAGTTAGGTTGAGGGTTAGGGTTAGGGTGAGGGTTAAGGTTAGGGTGAGAGTTAGGGTTAAGATTAGGGTAAGACTGAGAGTTAGGGTTAAAGTTAGGGTTAGGTTTAGGTTGAGAGTTAGAGTTAGGGTGAGGGTTAGGGTTAGGGTGAGGTTTAGGGTGAAGGATAGAAACAATAAGATCAGGCGCAGAAGTAGGGTTAGTGTTAGGGTTAGGGTTAGTGTTAGGGTTAGGGTTAGGGTTAGGGTGAGGGATAGAAACAATATTATCATGCGCAGAAGTAGGTCATTCAGCCCATCAAATCTGCTCTGCCTTACAGAATTGTCAGGGCTGATCCTCTATCTCAATGTCATATTCCTGCTTTCTCCCATAACTTTTTATAACTTTAAAATATAAAAATATATCTATCTCTTTCTTGAATATATTCAGTGACATGGCCTCCACAGCCCTGTGTGATAGAGACTTTATAATAAGAACAAAGAACAAAGAAAATTACAGCACAGGAACAGGCCCTTCGGCCCTCCAAGCCTGCGGCAATCCAGATCCTCTATCTAAACCTGTCGCTTATTTTCCAAGGATCTGTATCCCTCTGCTCCCTGCCTATTCATGTATCTGTCTAGATACATCTTAATGACGCTATCGTGCCCGCCTCTACCACCTCCGCTGGCAACGCGTTCCAGGCACCCACCACCCTCTGCGTAAAGAACTTTCCACGCATATTTCCTTTAAACTTTTCCCCTCTCACCTTGAAATCATGACCCCTAGTAAATGAGTCCCCCACTCCAGGAAAAAGCTTCTTGCTATCCACCCTGTCTATGATTTTGTAGACCTCAATCAGGTCCCCCCCTCAACCTCCGTCTTTCTAATGTAAATAATCCTAATTTACTCAACCTTTCTTCATAGCTAGCGTCCTCCATACCTGGCAATATCCTGGTGAACCTCCTCTGCACCCTCTCCAAAGCATCCACATCCTTTTGGTAATGTGGCAACCAGAACTGTATGCAGTATTCCAAATGTGGTTGAACCAAAGTCCTATATAACTATAACATGACCTGCCAACTCTTGTACTCAATACCCCGTCCAATGAATGAAAGCATGCCATATGCCTTCTTGACCGCCCTATCGACCTGTGTTGCCACCTTCAGGGTACAATGGACCTGAACACCCAAATCTCTCTATGCATGAATTTTCCCCAGGGCTTTTCCATTTACTGTATATTTCGCTCCTGAATTGGATCTTCCAAAATGCATCACCTCGCATTTGCCTGGATTGAACTCCATCTGCCATTTCTCTGCCCAACTCTCCAATCTATCTATATTCTGCTGCATTCTCCAACAGTCCCCTTCACTATTTGCTACTCCACCAATCTTAGTGTCATCTGCAAATTTGCTAATCAGACCATCTGTACCTTCCTCCAGATCATTAATGTATATCACAAACAACAGTGGTCCCTGTGGAAAAACCACTGGTCACAGTTCTCCATTTTGAGAAACAATGAAAAAAATGTTTCCTCAACTCACTCCTAAATGATCTTCTCTGTATTCTGAGACTGTGATCCCTGTTTCTAGACTCCCCATCCACAGAAAACATCCTCCCTGTTCAGCTGTGTTAGCGTTTTATACATTTCAATCAGGTCCCCTTTAATCCTTCTAAACTGGAGTGAAAACAGGCCAACTGAACAAATCTCACCACACAGGACAGTCCTGTCATCCCCAGTATCAAGCTAGTGAAACTCTGCAGCACACCCTCTTTGGTAAGTATGTCATTCCTTAGGTAGGGACACAAGAAGTGCATGCAATACTCCAGGTGTGGTCTCACCAAGGCTGCGTATAGCTGCAGTAAAACGTCCCTATTTCTGAACGGAAATCCTTGCAATGAAGGTCAATATACCATTTGTCTTCCAAATTGCGTGCTGCACCTACGTGTTTACTTTCATTGACTGGTGTACAAGCACACCCAGATTCCTTTGTACGTTCACACTTTCTATACATCACCATTTAAAAATACTTTTCCTTTGTCTTTCACACTGTGTATAATTTCGCATTTAGTTACATAATACTGCATCGGCCACATGTTTTCACTCAACTTCTTTAAATCACCAAGAAACAACCTTGCATCCTTCTCACAGCTCACAATCATATCTAGAGATAGAAGAACTGCAGATGCTGGAGTCAGAGATAACACAGTGTGGAGCTGGAGGAACATAGCAGGCCACGCAGCATTAGAGGAGCAGGAAAGTTGATATTTTGGATCAGGACCCTTCTTCAGAAAATGCTCTGATGCTGCCTGGCCTGCTGTTTTCCTTCAACTCCACACTGTGTTATCTCACAATCACATCTAATTTTGTGTCATCAGCAAACTTGGATATGTTGCATTTTGTTCTCTCATCCAAGTTATTTGAAAATATTGTGAATAGCTTTGGCCCAAGCACTGACCTTGCGGTATCCCACTAGTCACCCTTTGCCACTCAGAAAAATATTTGTAACTCCCATTCTCTGTTTCCTGTTTCTCATCCAATTCTCAACACTAATACATAACTCCCTATCCCATGTGCTTTGCCCACTAACTGCTTCTGAGGGACCTTATCAAAATCTTTCCAAAAATCCAACAAAACAGGAAAATTCATGACACTCATATCTGCATTGTGGTCAATCTGGGCCACTTGGCTCCAGATCTCATTATAAGCTTAGTTCAAATGTGAGGATAAGAATTGAGCTCAAAACATCAGATGACAATGACTGTCCTTGGCAGCATTTGACTAAATGTGGCATCAAACATTTGATAATTGAATTTCCTGACTGACTGGAAGGATCGCACAAGAAGAATTGAACAGTGGCGTGCATATTCTGACTCTTCCACGATGGTACTTAAAAGCAAGGGCACACTGATCAAATTAAGTGCGAGACCTTTCTTTTCCACCAAGGCTTACCTACTCACAGACCAAGTGAAGCCCTTAAGTGGCCAATTAATGTGAGTTTACTTACATGTGATGGACTGCAATGGTTCAAGAAGTTGCCTCACCACCTTCTCAAGGGCAATTAAAAATTAGTCACAAATGTTAGCATCTGAGTGGTTCTAATATCCCAAGAATGAATTTTTTTTTTAAATTAAATCCCTTTCAATTGGCCGAATCACTTTTTGCTCAGTCTAGATTGCTTCAACTGTTTTTTTTTTAAAATGGAATATGTGACATTATCCTTACCAATGAATACTAAAAGGAAATGTGTTCTGAATTTCAGAACACAGCTGACAGCTCATTTTTATCAAATACCTTTAGTAATGACACTTACAATGCTGCTCCCCAAATTCATGTTGGATTCTGAAATCTCTCTTATTACAACTGTGTTTTTTCCCTTCAAAGGCCAAGATGATGTTGATGTCCCCTGGTTGTCTTGCTCCCAGACTAGCCAGGTGGAGAGATTACACTAGCATGTATTCAGGCTTAAATGAATGAACACGTAAAAAGCTGCAAAGTCACACAATGTAGATAGATTCTGCTCTGAATGAATTTTCAGTCTATTTGCAATAATATTACAGTTCTACGAGTAAGCAACTAGGTTTATAAAACACCAGAGGCATTTTAGACAACCTTTTCAAAGGAATTCTAGCAAAAACGTGAACACACAGCCTGAAACAATAAATAATCTATAATCTTGCGTTATCAATTCTGTCACTGTGGAGAACAACTGCTCTAAGTCACATTTGACTATCGGTATCTAGCAAAAAAGCAGCTGTGCGTTATCCAAATGGTATTAGCAGAAAGCAAGGACACTCACTTCCAAAATATCCATATCAGAATATTCAAGCACAACAACATTCTAGTTGTGATAAGTTACAGAATAATGGTAAGAAACTTTATATCACAGTAAAAATGATAACATTCATCAACAATAAAAATGTTATTAGAAAATGCAGTAAAGAAGCTAAAATATTTAATTCCAGTGAAACATTTTTCTAAGTGTGTTCCTTCTACCTCTTGAAACATTTTTTTGCAGCATTAAAATGAATGAAAATTATAAATATATTATTGCTGTGTATAAGATCATAATGGTACAGGACATCCTATCAACCTGTACCAAGGGAAGACATAATCGTAGCTAAAGGCTGATTTCAAGTGCAGGAATTGCAATTGAGGAAATTCAGGTCGAAGTGATCTACACCTATTTTCCTGTCATCTCAAGTCTACTTAATCTTTTACACCATTTCAGTAAATCTTCTGCTTAAAACTTCTACCACCCTGAAACATAGCACTGTTGTTTGCAACAATGCAAACTATTGTTCTACATTCTCAGTTTATGCCAGTTCTAAACGGGCTTCAATGTTATAGCAGGTCATGATGTTTTTCATCTGAAACTTTATGATAATTTGTTTAAGCATTTCTTTTTCTCGTTATCATCAAGACCTAAGATGGAATTTTCATATCTCTGTATGCATCACCGTGGCAAGAGAATAATTTTGAATCAACTACTGAAACACTTGCACAATTGTTTCTTTTGGGGGAGAAATTGACTTGCAATGGTCTATTCTGCAAAACTAAGCAAGGGGAACAATTGCACAAGTATCATGGGGACTCAGCTGCAAGGAATTTGAAAATCAGAAATCACATCCCAGTTTTCCATCACAGTCAGTGTGCTTTCAAGTTCAGCACAGGATCTCTGATAGATCTAGTTAAGTAGAGGGCTGCTGAAGTCATAGCTATATGTAAATCATCAATGCAGGTCCTTTCCAACTGAGAGATACAAAGTTGAGGATTCTAAGTAGACTGTTTCAACATTATGAAACAATACAGGCAGTACATTAACTTGAGCGTACTTCTCAGAGCAATGTTCTGTGAATGAATGATAGAACAAACACTGTTAATTGCTTCAATTTAATGTAGCTATAAGGAGTTCTCATAGATTAGAATATTGTATGGTTTACAACAACCCTGGGATTCCTTTATGGTAAATGCATTTTTTTACTAAATCTATTGCTGAGTGTGTATTTTACTATGTTGTTTAAATTATTATATCTTAAGTGGTCTGTATTTTGTTGATCAAGTAATAATCCAAGCTTCCCTGCGTACTTTTTTCTTATATTTTTCACTTTCACATATACTATTGCAAAATCTGAGTCTGTCCTTGATTCATGAGGGTAATGTGGCGGCTCAGTGGTTAGCAGTGCTGCTTCACAGCACCAGGGACCTGATTCTATCCTTGGGCAACTTTCTGCGTGGAGTTTGCACATTTTCCCCATGTCTGTGTGGGTTTCTTCCCACAGTACAAAATTGTGCAGATGAGTTGGATTGGCCATGCTGAGTTGTCCATAGTGTCTGGGTTCGCGTTCGGGGTGTTGGGGGTGTGTGGAGGTGGGGCTGGTGGTGCATGGTGGATTGGGCGTGGGAAATACAGGGCTGTAGGGTCGATTGACGGTTCTGGGTGAGATGCTCTTCGGTGTGGACTCCATGGGCCAAATGGCCTGCTTCCACACTGTAAAGATTCTACGATTTCTCCGTAATCTTTTCTTGACATTATTAAGAGTTCACTTAAATCATGCTCAGATTTGTGCTTGGCTTGTTATATTCGTTATTGAGCTTATTTCAAATTTTTCCAGCATTTAGCTTATTCTCTTCAATATAGTGGCTTATTTAATTCCTCAGTCCATATTTACACTTGTTGCTTACTCCTCAGTCTGTTGATTGGGAGATAGACTTTTTTTTTCAAAATGACTTTGAAATGAGATCACCTCCTTCCTATTTTCCTCTTGTTTCCTGGTAGAGACTTGTTATAGATTAACCACCAGAGAAGTTTCGTCTCCCACAATGATTGCACTCACTGATTGCTTATTCTGAATGCTTTATGCTGGAAAGATACTTAATTACATTACATACACTACATAGAACTCATTAGTTTAAAACCTAATCACTATCATTACCTCTGATATAACAAGGTGTAGAACTGAATGAACACAGCAGGCCAAGCAGCATCAGAGGAGCAGAAAGGCTGACGTTTCGGGCCTAGACCCTTCATCAGAAAAGGGGGAGGGGAAGGGGGTTCTGAAATAAATACGGAGAGAGTGGGAGGCGGATAGAAGATGGATAGAGGAGAAGATAGGTGGAGAAGAAACAGACAGGTCAAAGGGGCGGGGATGGAGCCAGTAAAGGTGAGTGTAGGTGGGGAGGTAGGGAGGAGATAGGTCAGTCCAGGGAGGACGGACAGGTCAAGGGGGCAGGATGAGGTTAGTAGGTAGGAAATGGGGGTGCGGCTTGAGGTGGGAGGAGGGGATAGGTGGGAGGAAGAACAGGTTAGGGAGGCGGGGACAAGCTGGACTGGTTTTGGGATGCGGTAGGGGGAGGGGAGATTTTGAAGCTTGTGAAATCCACATTGATACCATTGGGCTGCAGGGTTCCCAAGCGGAATATGAGTTGCTGTTCCTGCAACCTTCGGGTGGCATCGTTGTGGCACTGCAGGAGGCCCAGGATGGACATGTCGTCTGAGGAACGGGACGGGGAGTTGAAATTGTTCACGACTGGGAGAACACTTACGCTCAGTTTGCAATAAACAACTGCACCTCCCAGTCGCGAACCTGGGATCCTGGGCCTCCTGCAGTGCCACAACGATGCCACCGAAGGTTGCAGGAACAGCAACTCATATTCCGCTTGGGAAGCCTGCAGCCCAATGGTATCAATGTGGATTTCACAAGCTTCAAAATCTCCCCTCCCCCTACTGCATCCCAATACCAGCCCAGCTCGTCCCCGCCTCCCTAATCTGTTCTTCCTCCCACCTATCCCCTCCTCCCACCTCAAGCAGCACCCCCATTTCCTACCTACTAACCTCATCCCGCCCCCTTGACCTGTCTGTCCTCCCTGGACTGACCTATCGCCTCCCTACCTCCCCACCTACACTCACCTTTGCTGGCTCCATCCCCACCTCTTTGACCTGTCTGTCTCCTGTCCACCTATCTTCTCCTCTATCCATCTTCTATCCGCCTCCCTCTCTCTCCCTATTTATTTCAGAACCCCCTTCCCCTCCCCCATTTTTGATGAAGGGTCTAGGCCCGAAACGTCAGCCTTCCTGCTCCTATGATGCTGCTTGGCCTGCTGTGTTTATCCAGCTCTATACCTTGTTATCTCAGATTTTCCAGCATCTGCAGTTCCTACTATCTCTGACACTATCATTACCTCTGTTGACTTTATCCTGTTGTATTACAAAATATGAAACAAATATGCTTGAAATACTCAGTAGGTCAGGCAGCAGCAGTGGAGAGAGTAACAGAGTTAAAAGACTAGATTTTACACTTCGCTATCAGCAGGTTGAAGAACAAGTGGATACATAAATTTCATTGGCTGGCCTTTCCACCCATATGTACCTGTCAGAAATTTTACAGAGGTGTGGGATTGGAATAAATCTACAGGGAATTGGGAGGTGCAGGGCACAGAATTCTCCTCAATCCACCACTATTGGTACTTTAGCCCTGTTGGGGTCGGGTGGGGGGAGGGGTGTTGGTGGCATGCTATGTAAGGTAGCTGACAACAAGAGCAGGTATCCTCCCAAACTCTTCCCATGGCCTCCTTCACCTTCCCCAAGACCCCGACTCTGGTCTCACCTGGGGTCCTTGGTTTGGAGCGGTTGCCTCTAGTCTCGTGTCATATCGCTGTTGCGTAGCCATCAGGACCAAGATATGCTGGCCTCCCACTTTCTAATCAGAGCACAGGAAATGCTTCAGACCGTTGTCTTTTCATCAGAATTTTATTTCCTCTGTCTCTTGTTACATTGAAGACATTTGCTGAAATGTTATCACAGATTATGAATGTCTTTTAGACTTTAAATTAAAATCCTGTTCTACTGAATTTTATATTTGTTCTATCAGACATTTGCTGAAATGTTATCACAGATTATGAATGTCTTTTAGACTTTAAATTAAAATCCTGTTCTACTGAATTTTATATTTGTTCTATCAGAGCTGAGGCATTAGCTTATCCTTGTGTGTTTTTTTCACAAAGAGAATAAGTGTTACACTAACTCGTGTTCTGAAGGTATTTCCTCCAGTTAATGATATGACAAACAGGCACTATCCTTTTGGTTCTGCAAGGTCACAGAATCTTTCAAACCATTTGGAAGATCAGGCAGCATGATTTTCCATCAATAAATACAGTAAGTGCTGGAGAAACCCAGCATCTCTGGAGCATTTTGAATTTTATCCCTTTGGAAGAATAGTCAATGAGACTCAAAATGTTAACCCTGTTTCTCTTTCCACAGATGCTGCCAGAGCTGGTGTGTTTCTCCAGTACTTTCTGTTTTTATTTCAGATTTCCAGCATCTGCAGTATTTTGCTTTTAACATAATATTTCATGCTTTAATAGACGATTTTAAGTTGATGCTAACCATGAATTTCTGAGCTAGATCACCAGATACAATGGCTGGTAAACATATATTAAAGTTGATTATTGCAGTGTGCATGGAGTGAACCCTTTACATATTCATATTAATTAGTGTTTCTTCCGTACCTCGTGGGAATAATTCCAGCTAAATCTACTGCCTCAAGTTTAAATTTGGAGAATAAGAACTATCTCCTGATTAACTGCATTGAGTAACATTTTCATGCTTACTGAAACACAATGATCTCAGGTAATGTAATATACAACAATTTTGATAAATAAAGTGTTAGGTTTTCTGGAAGATTCTTAACAAATACTAAAAGCTACTCGATTAGAATCCTTCATGAGGAACATAAGGATTTGGGAAATAGGAGCACTAGTAGATCATTAGACTGCATGAGCCTTTCCATCGTCTCACTATATCATGGCTGGTTTTCAATTCTAATCTCTGAAGTATCTGTCTTATTCAGTTGTGAATGGTGGTGGATAATTAAACAACTAAAAGGTGAAGAAGCCTCCACAATTATCCCCATCCTCACTGACAGAAGCAGCAACTGCTTCATCCCAAAAGCAATTGCTACTTTACCTCTGAACATTTGTTGGTTTAGTTCCTGAACCCTTGTTGTTTTATCTCCAGGTGGCCCATCCCAGAGACACTTTTCATTGCCACTTTAAAACTAATGACTGGACTTCATCAACAGTTTTCTACCCATCCACCTGGCACTCTGCTAATTCTGGGTAGATCTTCCTTAGATGTAGTAGATTAGTAGTTATTCAACTCATGCTTTCAGCTGGCAGTCTGACATTGGTGGTGGGAGGTCCAGTCTACTTTACTAGTGATGCCTTATTGAACATATCTTCAAATTAAGGTAAGTTGTTCCTACAAGGAGAAAGGAACTGTCATGGAGTCATACAGTGCAGAGAATGTTGAAGCAGATCTCACATGGTCCAGTTTGGTGGTCGGATAACGTTATTGCATATTTTAGTTCAGAGAAGGAGAAAATGTTATTGAATATTTTCTGAATAAGCGTGGCCCATTTTTGTGACTTGAACAATACTTTGGCTTGATTGTATTTATCGAGGCCATTCAATAACACCTTCCATTCTAACACATAACAAAGTACTGTAAGATGCTTTTAAAGGGGTGCAGTGGACTTCAAAAGTAAAAGGAGAAACTAAAATCGTGATAAAGGTTGTGAGTTTTCAATAGAGCTTTTGATAGTGAAGGGAAAGGTGACAAAGGGAAGACAATTAAATGTACAAACTCAAGATAGGATTCAGCCCATTGCTTCTGCTATCAGCAAATTTTATCACTGTTTTTATACAATCACATAGAAGGTACAGCACAGACAGAGGCCATTCAGCCCAACAAATGGATCCTGCCCTTGAGCTATTCCTCACCCACCATCCTTCTTCATCTCATCCTGTCAGAACAACTTCCTATTGATTCCTCCCTTATATGTTTACATTGAATCCCTTTAAATGTATCTATGCTATTTGTCTCCATTATTTCTTGTGGCAGCGAGCTTAACATTCCTAGATAAACTTTTTTTAGATAAACAAGTTCATTTAATTTTACTTTTGCAATGTGTGAAAGTTGCACATCCTGTTAGATCACTTATCATTTGGTCAGCATGGAGTGGGAGCATATATGTCTAGATAAGTCTGCGTCAGGACATTGGGACACAAGGAAACAGAGAGCATACAAGGCCAACATGTTCCAATAGAGATTATGCGAACCGTGAATATCAAGGGATATACAGGATTGGGTAACAAAAAAGGAGGTTTATGACAGACATCAAAGGCTCAAAATGGCAGAAGCCCTTGAGGAAAGTAGAATGTGCAAGGGGAAACTTAAAAATGAAATTTGGAGAGAAAAACGAGGGCATGAAAGACTAATGGTAGGAAAAATAAAGGAAAATCCTACATTATTTTACAAGAATGTTAAGGATAAAAGGCTAGCTAGAAACTAGATGGCACATTAAAGACTACTGCAGTAATTTTTGATTTGATTTATTATTGTCACACATACCTAGGTACAATGAAAAGTTTTGTTCTGCGTGCAGTACAGGCAGATCATACCATACAAAGTACATCAGGGTAATAGAAGAGAGTGAAAAATACAGTGCCATGGCTGCATGTGCATGGAGCCAAAAGATGTAGGTAGGGTTCTAAATGAATACTTTGTGTCAGTGCTCACTAGTGGGATGAATGATTTGGCTATAGAAATCAGGGGGAAGGACTGTGAAAAACTTAAAGGAAACAGTACAGATTGAGAGAAAGTTCTGAGTGGTCTGCATGCTTAAAAGAAGATAAACCGCCAAGGCTGGGTGAAAGGTATCCCAGGGAGGAAATAGCCATGGTGCTGGCAATAATTTTCAATTCCTCTGTGGTCACAGGGGAGGCTCTAAAGGACTGGAGGAAAACCAATTATAGTACTGTTACTTAAGAAGAGAGCAAGAGATAAATCAGGAAACTACAGGCCAGTCAGTCTAACCTCATGATGGGGAAACTATTGGAAGCAATTCTGAGGGTCAGGGTTAATACGCGCTTGGAGAGTTAGGATTAATCAAAACTAGTCAGCATGGTTTTATTAAAGGGAGTCGTGTCTGACCAACTTGATTGAAATTTTCAAAGATGTTACCGGGTGTGTAGATGAGGACAATGCATTTGATGTAGGCTACTTGGAAAACAGCAAGGCTTTTGATAAGATCCTGTGTGGGAGACTGACAGTGAAGGTAAGAGCCCAGGGGATCCAAACAAATTTGGCTAATGAAATCCAGAATTGGCTGAGTAGCAGCAAGCGGAAGGTGATGGTGCTTTGTGACTGGAACCCTGTGTTCAATGGGGTTCTGCAGGTATCGTTTTGAGGCTTTTGCGATTTGTGATATATATAGACAATTTAGAGTTTAATGTAGGGAGATTAATCAGCAAGACTACAGGTGATACAAAAATTAGCGGGGTGATACATAGTGAGGAAGATAGCCTTAGATGACAAAAGGTAATAGATGAGCTGGTCAAATGGGCTGAGCAAATGGAATTCAAAAGACAGGGGAATACTTGATGAATGGTGGGGCCATGGGAAGCACCAAAGGTCAGAGTGATCTTGGTGTACATGTCCACGTCCACTGGTCCCTTAAGGTACCATGACAGTTGTTAACATTGTTATATTTCCCTTTATTAGCTGAGGCACAGAGTTTAGGAGTAGTTAGGTTATGCTGTAACTGTCTAAAAAAGTTGGTTCAGCCATAGCTGGAATATTGTGTACACCCTGGAATCCACATTATAGAAGTGATGTGATTGCACTGGAGAGGGTGCAGAGGAGTTTTACCAAGATGTTGCCTGGACTGGAGAGTTTTGTTTAGAAAGAGGGATTGGATAGACCAAGGTTGTTTTCCTTGGAGCAAAGGAGACTGAGAGGGACATGATTGAGGTATGAAATTACAAAGGACATAGCTAGGGTTAACAGGAAGGAACATTTCCCTTTGCTGGAGGGATTAATGACTGGGGCATAGATTTAAGGTCAGGGCAGAAGGTTTAGAGGGGGTTTGAGAATTTTTTTTCACTCGGGGGTGATGGAAATCTGGAACTACTGCCTGAAAGGGTGGTAATGGCAGAAATGCTCATAAAATTTAACAAGTATTTAGAGACACACTTGCAAAGCCAGGGAATACAAGTGCTAGAAAATTGGATTGGAATAGTTAGGTAGTCTTTTTTGACCAGTGCAGACTTGATAGACTATAACATGTAGCTTTGCAGTCTGTGTCATTTATTCCCAGCTTGAAAAATGTTAATTTTCGGTCTGTGCGCTGCGATATCAAAAGTGCAATATTTATTTCTGTGTGAAGTTTAACAATAAAGCAACAAATTAAAGCAATAAGCAGCACTGGAACAAGTAATAATTGGATATCGAATGGTATCAGATTAAGAGGAAAAGCAAGAAGGTCTCAAATAGGTTTTTGTGAATTGAACAAGCTATGTAAGATTGGTGAGCTGAGTGTGAATATGATATTATGGCGATAACAGAGGCCTGGTTCAAGAAAGGGCAGGACAGGATACTAAATATTCCTGAACACAACAAAGATAGGGAAGGAAAGAAAGGAACAGCAATGGAAGTACTGATTCAAAGATATTACATTATCGGAAAGAGAAGACGTTGGAGAGGAGTCAATGACAGAATCTATTTGATTAGTGTTGAGAAACAACTGAAGTACAATTTCATTACTAGATGTAATCTGAAGGATACCATTTGGTGTGAAAGATTTGGATGAGCAACTTTGCAAGGAAATTACAGAGACTGTTATAACTTTATTAAAGAATAACTGCAATAATCCTAATATAGACCGTTGTAAAGGGCAGAGAATGTCCAATATGTGTTCAAGAGAATTTTCTGGATCTGTACTTTCTGAACCAGTAAGGAAACATCCAGTGGCAAACATAAAAGGGAATCCAATCACCTTCTACAGGCAACCCTCAGTTAACCAATTTTCTGATATACTGCTAACTTATCGGCTTCCTTCCCTCCACAGACACCTCCACCATCTCAAGTAGTTGATTTAGTTCCTCAAATTGTTGTCATTCAGAAAGAACAAAGAAAAATTTACATTTATGTAACACTCCATTTTATTGTTCATTTTGTGGGTGTCGCTGGCTGATCAGTATTTATTGCCCATCTCTACTTGTCCCGAGAAGGTGGTGATACGCTGCTTTCTTGAACCGTTGCAGTCTACCTGTTGTAGATTGACCCACAATGCCACGAGGGAAAATATTCCAGGATTTTGACCCAGCTACAGTAAGGAATGACAATATTTTTCCAAATCAGGATGGTGAGCAGCTGGGAGGGGAAATTGAACTTGGTGATGTTCCCCTGCATCTGCTGCCCTCATCCTTCTAGATGAAAGTGGTCATGGGTTTGGAAGGTGCTGTCTGAGGATCTTTGGTGAATTTCTGCAGTGCATCTTGTAGACAGTACACACTGCTGCTACTGAGTGTCAGTTGTGGGGACAGTGGATGCTTGTGGACACAATACCAATCAAGCAGGTTGCTTTGTCCTGGATGGTGTCAATCTTCTTGAACGTTGTTGGTGCTGTTGCCCTTGTAGCCACTGTGTTTATGTGGCAAGTCTAGTCGTGTTTCTGGTCAGTGATAACCCCCAGGGTGTTGATTTTGGGGTATTCAGTGATGCTGACACCTTTGAATGCCAAGGGGCAGTCGTTAGATTGTCTCTTATTGGTGATGGTCATAGCCTGGCAGTTGTGTGATGCAATTGTGTGTTACTTGCCACTTGCTAGCCCAAGCCTGGAAATTTTCCAGATTTTGTTGCATTTGAATATGGATTGCTTCAGTATCTGAGGAGTCGTGAGTGGTGCTGAACATTTTGCAATCATCAGCGAGCATCCTCACTTCTGACCTTATGATGGAGGGAAGGTCATTGATGAAGCAGCTGAAGATGGTTGGACCTAGGACATTACCCTGAGGAACTCCTGCAGAGATGTTCTGGGGCTGAGATGACTGACCTCCAACAACCACGTCCATCTTCTTGAAAACTTTAAACGATCGTCCTCCTTTTTGCAAGGTATGACTGCAACCACTGGAGAGTTTACTCCCGATACCCATTTTTGTTAGGTACCCATTCCAGTTTTGTTAGGTCTCCTTGATGCTACACTCGAATGCTGCCTTGATGTCAAGGGCTGTCACTCTCACCTCACCTCCGGAATTCAGCTCTTTTGCCCATGTTTGAACCAAAGCTATAACGAGGTCAGGAGCTGAGTGGCTCTGGCGGAAACCAATCTCTTGACAACACACAGTGCTTCACAGTAAATGAAGTAGTTCTGAAGTATAATTGTTGCTGTAATGTAGGAAGATTGGGCAGCAATTTGCACACAACGAAGTCATACACATATGAACGTGATGATGATCAGATAACCTGCATTACTGATGTTGCATGTGGGTGAAGGTACCAGGTATAATCCTACTTTTCTTCTTCAAAATAATGTGATGGGATCATTTGACTTAAGGGCACAGATGAAGCATCAGTTTAATACTGTATTTGAAAGAGGATAACCTATGTCAGCACAGCATGCCCCCAGACTGCAAATACATTTCAGCCTTGATTTTTTATGCTTGAGTCCCATAATTGAGCTCAGATCCTCTTTTTTTTAGCACTTTTCTGTAGTTGCTTTGGAAATGTGCTCATTTATATCTTTCATACTGAGTAGTGTCCTATAGAATACGCCTGATAACAAAATTGCACTTCAATTGTTTCTTAACTTGTCCCCTCTAGGATTTGTCTCTTAATTGGCATTTCCAGCACTCCTGCTTTCTTTCCTTCCCTATCTTTCTTGCAGCCAGGAATATTTAGCACCTCATCCTGCCCTTTTTTAGAGCTCCATTATCACCACAATATCATGCCTGCACTTGGCTCTGTGCCTGCAGCTCACCAATCTTACTTAACATGCTCAGTTCACGAAAACCTAATTGAGACATAATTGCATTTCCTCTTAATCTGCCTCAGAGATGAGATTTTTCAAAAGTTTTACACACGCTACCATTAAATATTTATACTGACTAATTTAGCAGCTTGAGAAGTATGAAATAATCATCTTTTATAGTTGGTTTTGAACCATATTCTGATCCATTACTTTTGTTTTGTTCCTGTAACCATTCTGTTGAGTTATCCATGCCAAACTCAAGCACAGCCATCATTTTGAGCTGTATGTTCAAAATTTCGAAGCATAATTAACCCTTCACTTGAAAAGGGGGAAATTATGGCCCTAAACTCTTTAAATATTTAGAACATAGAACAGTACAGAACAGTAACAGGCCTTTCGGCCCACCATGACTGTCCTGACCATAATGCCATTTTAAACCGATCCCATCTGCCTGAACATGGTGCATATTCCTTGCCTGTTCATCTGTCTGACTAAATGTCTCTTAAATGTTGCTATTGTATCTGCTTCTACCACCTCCTTTGGCAGCATGTTCCAAGCACCTACCACCATCAGTGTAAAAGATCTGCCTTGCACATCTCCTTTAACCTTCTCCCTCTCACTTTAGACCTATGACCATAGTATTTAACATTTCCACCCTGGGAACTATCCACCCTATCCATGCCTCTCATAACTTTATATCCTTCTATCAGGTCACCCCTCAGCCTCTGATGCTCTAGCAAACACAAGCCAAGTTTATCCAGAGATAGTAGGAACTGCAGATGCTGGAGAATCTGAGATAACAAGG
>NC_063339.1:22556623-22591281 GCF_021869965.1 Rhincodon typus
TGAAGAAGGGTCTAGGCCCGAAATGTCAGCCTTCCTGCTCCTCCGATGCGGCTTGGCCTGCTGTGTTCATCCAGCTCTACACCTTGTTATCCAAGTTTATCCAACCTGTCCTTATAGCTAATACACTCCAATCCAGGCAACATCCTAGCAAGAACTGACGATGCTGGAAGTCAGAACATTCTGGTAAATCTCTTTTGTACCCTCTCCAAGGCCTCCATATCCTTTCTATAGTGTGGGGACCAGAACAGCACACAATACTCCAAACGGGACCTAACTAACATCTTATACAGCTACAACATGACTTGTCAACTTTTATACTCAACTGATGAAGACAAGCATGCCGACTGCCTTCTTTACTACCTTATCCACTTGTGCTGCCACGTTTAGACTTGCAGCCCAAGATCCCTCTGTACGTCAATGCTCATAAGGGTCCTGCTATTTACTATAAATTTTCCTCTTGTGTCTGACCTCCCAAAGTGCATTTCTCTACCCAACTTTCTAGCTGACCTATATCCTGCTGTATTCTTTGATAATTTTTCTCACTATCCACAATTCCACCAATTGTTGTGTCATCTGAAACCTTACTAATCAGACCACTTACATTTTCATCCAAATCATTTATAATGCAATGCAAACAACAGAGCTCTCAGCACTGATCTTTGCAGAACACCACTGGTCACAGACCTGCAGTCAGAAAAACATCCCGCCACAATTATCTTCTGTCTTCTGTCTTTTACATCCCTCTCTATCACACCTGAAACAATAAAATCCTGGAAAGTTAAGCTGCTAGTCCTGTCCTTCTCTCGATCAAGTTTTTGTAATGGCTAGGACATCATAGTTCTGTGTACTAATCCAGGCTCTAAGCCTGTCTATCTTATTGCTATACTCTTTGCAATGAAATAAGTACACTTCAGACTGCCAGTCCTGCCATGTTCATTAACCTGGTCTTGTCTGTTCTTCCTATTACACTTACATGAATTAACCTATATCTTCTCCTCAATCACTCCACATGCTGACCTACTGGTCTGGTTCCCAAACCCTTTCGTGTGAGTTTATACCTTCCTGAGTGGCACAGACAAACCTTCCTGCAAGGATACTGGTGCCCCTTCAGTTTAAGTGCAATCCATCTTTCTTGTACAGGTCCCCCCTGTCCTGAAAAGATCCCAATGATCCTGAAGACCCCGCCTCCTACTCCTGCTCTTTAAGCACATATGCAAGTGTATTATCTTCCTATTTCTGCCCTCACTGGTACATGGCATAGGAAGTAATCCTTAGATTACATGCCCAGAGGTCCTGATTTTCAACTTTCTACCTAATTTCTGAATTCCCTTCGCAAGACCTCATCTTTCTTTCTGTCTATGTCATTAGTGAGAATATTGGGCCACAACATCTGGCTGCTCACTCTCTCCTTTCAGAATGTCCTGTTCCTGCTCCTGCTCCTTCATCATGGCACATGGAGGTAACACAACATCTTGAAGACAGAGAGACACCTTTCACTGGCTCTGAATATAGAGTCCTCTATCACTACTGCTCAGCTACACTTTGAACCTCTTCCATACAACAGAGCCAATCGTAGTGCCACTGATCTGCCTGCTGTTGTTGCTTTCCCCTGAGAAGTCCTTTATACTTTATTCATTCACGGGAGGAGGGTGTCGCTGCTGAGGCCAGCATTTATTGCCCATCCCTAATTGCAGTTAAGAGTCAACCACATTGCTGTGGGTCTGGAGTCACATGTAGGCCAGACCAGGTAAGGATGGCAGTTTCCTTCCCTAAAGGTCATTAATGAGCCAGGTGGGTTTTTCTGACAATTGGCAATAGATTCACAGTCATCATGAGCCCCTTAATTCCAGATATTTATTGAATTCAAATTCCGCCATCTGCCGAAGTGGGATTCGAACCCTGGTCCCCAGAACATCACCTGGGTGTCTGGATTAACCGTCCAGTGATTATACCACTAAGCCATTGCCTCAAACTAGGAAATAGCCACAGGTGATTTCTGAACTGCCTGCCTGCCCTCCTAGTGGTCACCCAACTATCTGGCTGAATATTTGCGTGACCACATCCCTGAAATTCCTATCTATAAAACTTTCTGCCTCCTGTATGCTCTTCAATGAATCCGGCTGCAATTCCAATCAATCTATGGAGTCGGAGAGGAGCTGCAGGTGGACACATTTCCTGCAGACGTGGCCGTCAGGGATATTTGACTTCTTCATGATCTCCCACATTGCACAGGAGGAGAATACCACTCCATTAATTGCCACTACTAGTATTCTAGTAGTAGTAACTACTGGACTAAAAAAGAGGAAAGACCTTACTTCGCTGTAACTTAATGCCACTCATCCAACTCAGAAAAGTCTGATGCTCACCCATCCTCTAATATTTCTCATCATAACTATTCACCACTACCTCTACAATCTCAGCTAATAAGTGCAAAAACAAATCATGGAGATTCAGCTGAT
Organism: Rhincodon typus; assembly: GCF_021869965.1. Taxonomy (NCBI): domain Eukaryota; kingdom Metazoa; phylum Chordata; class Chondrichthyes; order Orectolobiformes; family Rhincodontidae; genus Rhincodon; species Rhincodon typus. The sequence continues at coordinate 22,559,083 of NC_063339.1, forward strand.
GAATATGCTTAAGATGAAAGGTGACTTCAAACATTTTGTTGATAGGAGTCTGTGCACTATTTCAAATCGAGACCTACCAGATGGTAATCTCAGATCTGTCAGCACATCCATAATATTATTGTTGAGAACTAATGTGCAGTTATTTTACTGAACAGATCCGCTTGCATGACTATTGGAAGAGCTAAAATTCAGTTCTGACAATTTACATGTCACACAAGCAATATTAAACCAATCCAATATCTCCTTGGGAGTGCTAATTACATTTCCTTGTAACAAGCAACCCAAACCAACATTTTAAGATTTACAAAGCCATTTTCAATTGTCAGTGGTTATTTTTTACACAACTGTTGACACCAGGCTCCATTGTCACCCTGCAGCAATTATTGACCTCTCCCAAATGTATGTCCATGTTATGCTGGTCACAGCTACTTACACATATATCTCATTGAAATCCACTTTTGTGAGCAGGGTTAGACAGTAAAGATTGTGTTCAAAACAGTTTTATGAATCTGGCTTTGAATTTTTTTTTATCCAGCAAATTTACATTATTCCAGTGATTCAATAAGTTTATTTTTCTGTATCAAAATACTACATGTGGTTTCATGCTTCTGATTAATAAATCAGTAAAAAAAGATGATTATGTATTAAGTCAGGATAAACAATCCAGAAAGCCACATAACACTGACTATCTTTATGTTTGTGACTACCCTTCTCTGCCAAATGTCTATCAATGTCACTGTTTGGTATCTCTGTAATAGTGCTTCTTATTATGCTGAGGTTTGTATAGCTGGTAATAGCATATCGGGAATCTTTCTTCAAAGTTTAATTTCAATAAAACGAAGGACTAAAAAACATTTTCACACTTGCAATGCACACACATCATTATTCAAGTGAACAAATATAAGCTATGTTTCAGGTGTTATGTGCTTGGGTTTGTGAAGCATACAAAACCTCAGCATCAGACAATCGATTCTAATTCAGAGAATTCAGTTAGAATGGGGTGAGATGCTGAATAGTTCCAATGATTAGAGTTAGGAATGTGATTGTTACTAACGTGTTGTGATGACTCAAATTCAGAAACTTGACTAGTGTGTTGTCCATTCCTAGGGAGATTTGAGCCAAGAGTGTCATTGTGTAATTCAACAACGAATAGGCAAAAACAGTATTGAAAGCAACAAGAATTGAATCCGTTTATTTACATATTGAAGCAGTTGCAACTGCAAATCTCTGAGGATCATCTGGGGAGGCGACAGTCTAGTGGTATTATTGCTGGGCTGTTAATCCAGAGACCCAGATAACATTCTGGGGATCCGGGTTCAAATCTCGCTACAGCAGATGATGGAATTTGAATTCAATAAACATCTGGAATTAAGAATCTAATGATGACCATGAATCTATAGCCAATTGTCAGGAAAAACCCATCTGGTTCACTAATGTCCTTTAGGGAAGGAAACTGTCATCCTTACCTGGTCTGGACTCCACATGACTCCAGACCCACAGTTGACTGCTAACTGCCTTCTGGGTAATTAGGGATGGGCAATAGATGCTGCCTAGCCTCATCCCATGAATGAACTTTTAAAAAAGACGGTCAGAAAAGAGGCTTTGCAGTCAGCATCACAGTGAGGTGGTCTGGGAGAGGTGTCCTGCCTTTTGGTAAAAAACTAGGAGACATATCACAGAAAAATTGGAGTGGTCTTACCCTACTGCACGTTCCAAGGGAGACAGCTGATTGGTAAGTAGTAGGTAAGATCAGGTAAATATTTACAGCTAATATGGCTATGGTTTGCAAGGTCCTTTTGTGGTTTTTAGTTTCTAAGGGTTGTAATCTGAAGTAACAAGGAACAGGAAAGAAGGGCCTTAAAGAAATAGATATTACTTGATAGTAAACATCTTCCAAAAGGTTTAATTTAGCAGGGTAAGTGATGGCAGGAGAGCTCAAAACTGGGTTTGCTTCTCCTGCTCTGTGTGGGAAACCGGGCATATTTCCAGTGCCTGGGCCTGGAATTGTACAGAAAGTATCTCCAGCTGCAGCTCCTAGAAGCCCCTGAGTTTCGGAACTGGCATGGCAGCTGGAGATGCTGTGGAGTGTCCAGGAAGCTGAGTGAATTGTGGATAGAATGGAGAGGGAGGTGGTCACACCACATGCTAAGATTCCAAAAGCAGAGAGGGAATGAGTGAGCCCCCAGGGAGAGAAAGAGGACTAGGCAAGTAGTGCGGGAACCCCCGAGCCAATTTCTGAAAAACAGATAGACCACTTTGGATACAGTTGAGGGGAATGACCTCTCAGGGAGAAACAGCATTGACTCAAATTTGTGGCACCACGGTTGGCTCAGATGTACAGGGGAGGAGAAGAAAGTGTGGAACTCCAATAGGCATAAGGGATTCAATTATAAGAGGAATTGTTGGGCATTTCTGTGACCCAAATGAAACTCTAGGATGGCATGTTGTCTCCCTGGTGCTAGGTTCAAGGATGTCTCCGAGCAGCTACAGGATATCCTGGAGGAGCAGGGTAAACAGCTGGAGATTGTGGTATATATTGATATCAAGGGATGGGATCCTAAAAGGAGAATACAGGGAATTAGGAAGCAAGCTGAAAAGTAGGACCTCCAAGGTAGTGATCTCAGGATTACTATTAGAGCCACGTCCTTGTCTGTGTAGAAATAGCAGGATATATCTGATGGACACTTGGCTGAAAAGATGGTGTGACACAGGGTTTCCATTTCCTGGAGCATTGGGGGCAGTTCTAGGGGAGGTGGGACCAGTACAAACTGGATAGGTTATATGTGGGCAGAACTGGCACTGATGCCTAGGGGGAGTATTTGCAAGAGTCTTTAAACTACAGACTTTAAATTAAAGTGGCAGGAGGATAGTAACCTATGCAAGGAATCAGAGGAAGGGGAACTAAAGACAAAAACAAAAGACAGAAAGGGTGTAAGAGAAGTGAGAGGCAGAGAAATCATAAGTCAGAATCAAACAAGGCCACAGTAAGAAATAGTGGGAATGGGACAAGGAACGTTAAAAAAACAAGTCTTAAGGCTTTGTGCCTAAATGCATGGGGCATTCAAAATAAAGTGGATGAATTAGTCATGCAAATAGATGTAAATGGGTAGAGTTGGGATCATGGAGACATTACTGCAGGGTTACCAGGGATGGGAACTGAACATACAGGAGTATTCAGTTTTTAGGAAGGACGGAAAAAAGAGAAAGGCTGGTGAAGTTGCATTAATGGTTAAAGAGGATATAAACACAATATTGAGGAAAGGCATTGGCTCAGACAATGTAGAATCTGTGAGGGTAGAAATACCAAGAGCAAAAAACATTAGTGGGGGTGGTATATAGACCATCTATATAGACCAAGCTGTTGTGCTGATGTTAGGAACGGATTAAACAAGAAACAAGAGATGCATGTGGTAAAGGACCATCTGTAATTATGAGTGATTTTAATCGCATATAGATAGGGTAAATCAAATTAGTCGCAATATTGTAGCGGAGAAATTTTTGGAGTGTATACAGGATGGTTGGACGAATACATTGAGGAACCAACTAGAGAACAGGCTTCTTAGACGAGGTATTATTCAGTAAGAAAGGGATTATTACTAATGTAGTTGTGAGAGGCTCCTTGCCAATGAACGACAATAATATGATGGAATTCTTCATCAAGATTGAGAGTGAGGTAGTTGATTCTGAGACTAGGGTCCTGAATCCTGATAAGGGAAACTACAACGATATGAGGCAGAGTTGGTTATGACAGATTGGGAAATGTTACTGAAAGGAATGACAATGTATAACCAATGCAAAACATTGAAGAACAAATAGATAAACTGCAAAAATTGTTTATTCCTGTTTGGTGCAAGAGAAGAAAGAGAACAGTGGCCAAAATTGGCTTACAAGGAAGGTCAGAAATAATATTAGATGCAAAAAAGATGCATACAATTTGGCAAGACAAAGAAGACCTGAGGATTGGGAACAGTTTAGAAGCCTCCAAAGCAGGACCAAGGAATTGATAAGAAGGGGAAAATAGAGTATGGGAGTAAGTTTTCAGAGAACATAAGAACCAGTTGTAAAAATTTCTATAGAAAAAGATTGGTATATATAACATGCCTTACAGTCAGAAACAGGAGAGTTTATAAAATGGAGCAAAGAAATGTCTAACGAACTAAATTTGTGCTTTGCTTCTGTCTTCACAAAGTAGATCATAAATAACATACTAGAAAGGATAGAGGACACTGGGTTTAGTGAGAGGGAGGAGCTGGAGCAAATCTGTGTTGGTAGAGAAATGATGTTATGGAAACTGAGATAGTAGGAACTGCAGATGCTGGAGAATCTGAGATAACAAGGTGTAGAGCTGATGAAGGGTCTAGGCCCGAAACGTCAGCCTTCCTGCTCCTATGATGCTGCTTGGCCTGCTGTGTTCATCCAGCTCTACACCTTGTTATCTCATGTTATGGAAACTGATGGGATTGAAGGCTGATAAATCCTCAAGGCCAGATAATATACATTCCAGAGTATTTAAGGATGTGGTCCTAGAAATAATGGATTCACTGGTAGTCAACTTCCAAGATTCTTTAAACTCTGGAATAGTTCTTATAGATCAGAGGGTAACCTCACCATTTAAAAAGGGAGGTAGAGAGAAAACAGGGAATTACAGACTATTGAGTCTAAGATCAGTAGTGGGGAAGATGCTAGAGTCCATTATCAAGGATATTATAGCAAGGCAAGATCTACCTTAATGAGTTTGTACAGTTTTGGATTACTTGTTACTTTGGTTAGATCCTCGTCATGTGACTCTTATACCTATCATGTTATTCCAGTCATTTGGTTTGTCTCTAGCACCATCTTATTTTTAATTTCTTTGTAATTATTTCTCTGCCTTAATTAATCAGATCCTCGGTCATCCCTTCACTTGCTACTCAGCTGTTGACACTTTACTCACGCCATTTGACACTTTTGATCACCTGTAAAGACTTGTTATTCAGCCTGTCAACACTCCACTCACAAGATTTGTAGTATCTTTTGACACTCTTAATCACCAGGAATTACTTTGAAATTATCTCTCTGCTTATAAATTCTGCACATGTGTGCTTCTCTCCACTTCACCTAATGAAGGAGCAGCAATCTGAAAGCTTGTGGTTTCAAATAAACCTGTTGGACAATAACCTGGTGTCGTGTGACTTCTGACCTTGTCCACCCCAGTCCAACAGTGGTACCTCCACACTACAAGGAGGATGCAGAGATATTGAAGTGTGGTTTGGACAGGCTAAGTGAGTGGGGAATTGCATGGCAGATGCAATACAATGGGACTACATGTGAGTTTATCTACTTTAGGATCAAATAAGGGAAGGCACATTATTATTTGAATGTAAATTGAAAGGGGAATGCGCATTGAGACCTGGGTGTCTTCGTGCACCAGTCACTGAAAGTAAGTATGCAAATGCAACAGGCAATAAAGTAAGCAAACTCTATGTTAGCATTCACCGAAAAGGATTTGAGTACAGGAACAAGGATGTCTTGCTGCAATTATACAGGACATTGTTGAGGCTAAACCAGGAATAGTGTATGCAGTTTTGGTCCCCTTACTTGAGGAAGAATATTCTTGCTATAGAGCGAATGCCACAAAGGTTTACCTAATTGATTCCTGGAATGACAGGACTGACATATGAGGAGAGATTGAGTCAGTTAGGATTGTATTCACTGAAGTTTAGAAAAGTAAGGGGGAATCTCATAGCCTGATCAGGACTAGACAGGTTTTGGAGTAGATCTGTAGCTCGGGTTGTGGGTGTTGAGGTTGGTTGGCTCACCGAGCTGGTTTGTTATTCCGCAGATGTTTCGTTACCATGCTTGGTAACCTCCTCAGTGTGAATCATCGGTGTTTTCCTGCCTGGTTTTTAAACTCTGGGGTCCGTTGAGATGGATTGCCTCACTTCCGATTTTCCTTCGTAGTGGAATGTATATGGGGTCAAGTTCAATGTGTTTATTAATAGCATGCTTCCTGGAGTGCCATGCTTCCAGGAATTCTTATGCTTGTCTCTGCCTAGCCTGTCCCAGGATCTTGGTGTTGTCCCAGTCGAAGTCGTGGTTCTCCTTGTCCATGTGGATTGAGATGAGTGAGTATTGGTCGTGTCTTTTTGTAGCCAGTTGGTATTCATGTACTGTTGTTGTTAGTTTCCTTCCTGTTTGTCCGATGTAGTGCTTCTCGCAGTCTCTGCAGGGGATTTTGTAGATGACATTGGTCCTGTCCATGGCGGGGAGTGGGTCTTTAGTTCGGGTGAGCAGTTTTCGTAGGGTTGGCGTGGACTTGTGTGCCACTCTGATGTCCAGCGGTCGTAGGAGTCTTGTGGTGAGTTCCAATGTGTTCCTGATATAGGGTAGTGTGATGAGTGTGTCAGGGCGTGTAGAATCTTTCTGATGCTGTTCGTGTAGGCATCTTCTGACCCAGTTCTTTGGATATCCATTATCCTTGGGCACTTGGAAGAGGTATTCTTCTTCCTGTTGGCGTAGTTCCGTATTGCTGCAGTGTGTTGTTGCCCTTTTAAATAGTGTTCGCACGCAGCTTCGTTTGTGTGTGCTGGGATGGTTGCTGTTGAAGTTCAGTACTTGGTCTGTGTGTGTGGCTTTTCTGTGTACTTTCGTTTGCAGTTCCCCATTTGTCTTGTGCTCTACCATGACGTCCAGGAATGGGAGCTGTTCTTCTCCTCCTCTCTGGTGAATAAACAACACCCTCTCCGGAATAAGATTCACCAGAGAGGAGGAGAAGAACAAACAGCTCCCATTCCTGGACGTCATGGTAGAGCGCAAGACAAATGGGGAACTGCAAGTGAAAGTACACCGAAAAGCCACACACACAGACCAGGTACTGAACTTCAACAGCAACCATCCCAGCACACACAAACGAAGCTGCGTGCAAACACTATTTAAAAGGGCAGCAACACGGAACTACGCCAAGAGGAAGAAAAATACCTCTTCCAAGTGTACAAGGATAATGGATATCCAAAGAACTGGGTCAGAAGATACCTACACGAACAGCATCAGAAAGATTCTACACGCTCCAACAAACTCATCACACTACCCTCCATCAGGAACACGTCAGAACTCACCACAAGACTCCTACGACCGCTGGGCATCAGAGTGGCACAAGCCCACGTCAACCCTATGATAAGTGCTCACCCAAACTAAAGACCCACTCCCTGCCATGGACAGGACCATGTCATCTACAAAATCCCCTGCAGAGACTGCGAGAAACACTACATCGGACAAACAGGAAGGAAACTAACAACAAGAGTACATGAACACCAACTGGGTACAAAAAGACACGACCAATACTCACTCATCTCAAGCCACATGGATAAGGAGAACCACGACTTCGACTGGGACAACACCAAGATCCTGGGACAGGCTAGGCAGAGACAAGGACGAGAATTCCTGGAAGCATGGCACTCCAGGAAGCATGCTATTAATAAACACATTGAACTTGACCCCATATACATTCCACTATGAAGGAAAATTGGAAGTGAGGCAATCCATCTCAACGGACCCCAGAGCTTAAAAACCAGGCAGAAAAACACACCGACGCTTCATCGGAGGCTGCACTGAGGATGTTACCTTGCATGGTAATGAAACGCCTGCGAAACAACAAACCAGCTCGGTGGGCCAACCAACCTCAAGGACTGGACAGATTAGATGCAGGAAGGATGTTCTAGATGGTAGAGGAGTCCAGAACCATCGGTCATAGTTTAAGAGTAAGGGGTAAACTTTTCAGAACTGAGATGAGAAGAAATTTCTTCAACCAGAGAGTGGCGAGCCTGTAGAATTCACTCACAGAAAGTGGTTGAGACCAAGTCATTGTGTTTTCAAGAAAGAAGTAGAAGTAGCTCTTGTAGCTAAAGGGATGAAGCGATATAAGGGAGGGCAGAATTAGGGTATTGACCTCGATGATCAGCCATGATCTTAATAAATGGTAGAGCAGGCTTGAGGGATCGAGTGGCCTACTCTTTCTCCTATCTTCTACATTTCTATATGACCATGATTGAAGCAGGTAAGGGTTTGGAAAATACTGCCACGCAAAATTCTCAACCCTTCCAATTGTCCAATAAGTTCAATGTGCTTGCTTGTGTGGATGAAGACAAGGTTTGTAGGGAGGAGGAGTGGATCAATCAAGCACCTGGTTTCAGAATGGATTTCAATCTAGCATGGGAGTAAAAAGGAATGTAGTCATAGGGTCTAATATATTGAGAGGAATAGAAACTGTTTTGTATAAGCAAAAGCCAGAGTCAGAATGTTATGTCACCTACCCTAATGTTAAAGTTCTGAACATCTGCGCTGGGCTGGATGGGAAGTTAGAGAGGAAAAGGTTGTTGAACTTTACACTCAGTTTGAAAGTGAGAAGATTGGATCTAAGATGAATTTTTAAACTTAAAGAAGGGCAATGATGTGGGCAGAAAAGCTGAGCTAGCTAGAGTGAATGGAGATTCTAGCTAAGAGTTTGATCAATTAAAAAGCAATGACAGAGATTTCAGATTATATTTCAGGTACTCAGAAAAACTATATTCCTATTTAATGAAACTTTCTAAGGGGAGGATCTATCATCCGCAGTGAACAGTATAAAACTTAAGGAAAAAGCTTAGAGTTGTACAAAGATGACTGGCAGATCAGATAGTTGAACAGAATACAAAGAATTACAGAGGATGATTTAAAGATTAATCAGAAGAAAATTAGGGTTTGAGGGGAAACTAGTTAGAAGCATAAAATGGATAGCAAAGTTTTTACAGGTCTTTAAAATGTAAATGAAGTGAATATAGATTCTTTAGCAAGTGGGAATAGGAATTAATAATCGATAAGGAAATGGCCAGTGTAATAAACAAATATTTTGTTTCTTTCTTCATGATAGATGATGCAAAAAATGTTCCATTAATAGCTGTAACCAAGAGGTGGAAGGGAGAAAGGCATTTTTTTAGAGTTACAATAAGTAAGGAAGTGATGCTGAGCACAGTGATGGAACTTTGGGCTGAATATGCCTTCAGGTCTTGATTGACTTTATCTGAGGACTTAAAGAGCTGGCTAATGAGGTATTAGATGCATAAGTATTAATTTTTCAAACTTTGCAAAGGCTGGAATGGTTCCATCAGACTGAAAAGTCGCGAACAGAACACAGAAAAAAAGGAAACTAGAGGCTAGTTAACTTGTCATGAGGAAGGTGTTGGAATCTATCAATAAGGAGATTATAGGTGGGCACTTCAAAAAAAAACTCAAAGTAATTAGGAAGAGGCAGCATGAGTTTATAAAAAGCAATTCATGTTTAACTAATTTTGTTCTTTGAAAGAAGGCATTTGAAAGGCTTCACAGAAAAGATTACTGCTCAAAGTAGGAGTTCATGACATAGGGACAATTGATGAGCATGGATAGTAGATTGGCTGCCTGGCAGTAAACAAAGTATGGATGTTTTATAGATTGGCAGGACATGACAAGTAAGATCCCGCAGGGCTCTGCACTGGAGCCTCAGAGTTTTATAATTTATATACATAATTTAGAAGTGGGTAGCAAAGTTATGGTAGCTAAATTTGCAGCTGATACAAAGGTACATAGGAATTTATATTGTGAAGACAATATAAGGAGGTTGCAGACGGGTAAAGGTAAGTAGAGTGAGCTGTCAAAATGTGGCAGAAAGAATATAATGTGTAAAAATATGAAGTTTACTTTGGCAGGAAGGAAAAAGCAGTATTATTTATATAGAGGACAAGTGTAAAGTTATGAGATGCAGAGAGTTCGACTTTCTAGTGCATGAGTCACTAAAAATGAGTGTGCAAGTATAACAAGAAATTTAGAGTGGAATACAATCCTTTATTATGAGAGGAATTGTACATAAAATTAAGGTTTTATGTTTCTGTGATACAGAGCAGTGGTGAGACCACATCTGGAGTACTGTGTACAATTTTAGTCTCATTTAAGGAAAAATGTAAATGCGGTGGACATAATTAAAAGATTCTTGACAAACTCCTGAAATGAGCATATTGTCTTATGGGTCAAGGTTGGATGACCTGGGCTTGTTTCCAATTGAATTTAGAAAAGTAAGAGGTGACTAGATTGAAGGATATAAGATCCTGAACAATACTGATAAACTGGATGGAGAAAGGATGATTCCACTTCAGGGTTAGTCCTGAACAAGGTAGTACACTAGTGCCGACTCCCCTTGTCCCTGCATGACTGCTATCACTCACCTATGGCCTGGAATCCACTGATGAGTGGCTCTCATAACAGCAACAGCCACTGTCTCCCAGATGGCATTACCATTCAATACAGCTGCCAGCAGATGATTGGCTGGCAGCTCTCGATTGGCAGGACTTCAGCCAGGCTGTGTAGCTGCAGCCAAGATCTCTGACACTTCCATAAGATTCTGGCCCTGGAAACATTCGCAGGGATATTTTTTTCAACATATCTAACCCATCTTTACTTCCTTCACAAAGTGCAGTGCTCAGAACTGGACATGATAACTCAGCTGAAGTCAAACCAGTGTTTTATAAAGTTTCACTATAACGTACTTGCTTTTGCACTCTGTGCATCAATTTATACAGCTCACATCCTACATGACTTACTAACTGCCTTCCCAACCTATTCCAAAACCTTCAACATTTACTTGTACCTCCTGTTACCTCTGCTCCTCCACCCGCTTTAGAATTGTATCTCTTACTTTATATTGCCTCTCCTCATTTCTAACTCACTACATGACAGAATTGTATAAAGAAAAATGGAACATTCTGTCATGATGCTATGGCTTTAAGAGATGTATTTTGTTTTTTTTAAATGAAGAGAGGTTGAGACGGAGGTATAGAGCAGTCTGCTTCAAGCCAATGCAGTAAACAGCTTATGAGGCCTTGGGGTTTATTTTTAAAGTTGGAGTAATAGAAACAGCCTGAGTGGATGGCATCAAGCTCCCACAGAATCAGGATTTTTAGTTTAGTTTTCAGTAGCTGTTGGGGTTGTGTACATCTCTCTATCTCTCATTGCTACAGCTAAAAGCTTGGGTTGTCTTCCTACTGCTAGAATCGCAAGTGAGAGATTCTACTTTACTGATTTTGTTTTTGCCAGGGGTATGTTTATGGAATGTTACTGTATTGGAACAGTTAATGAGTAGTTTATTATCTTGTTGAGGTTGGTTGGCTCGCCAAGCTGGTTTGTTGTTTTGCAGACGTTTCGTTACCATGCTTGGTAACATCCTCAGTGCAGCTGCATTGAGGATGCTACCAGGCATGGTAACGAAACATCTGCAAAACAACAAACCAGCTTGGCGAGCCAACCAACCTCAACACCCACAACCCTCGCTACAGATCTACTCCAAAACCTTAGAGTCTATTATCTTGTTCAGTATTTCCATAGAGTTACACTTAAGCTAATTCTTTTATTTTTACTTTGTCTGTGTTATAACTGTCGTGTATGAATAAAGTGTGTTTTACTTCAAGACATGTAATTTGGCCAATCAAATTGCATCTGGGATGCAATGCCTGGTGCTTGCCTTTAAAATAAGAAAAAGTTAGGGCCTAGGATAAACGGATATATATATCATGTGTGTTTGTGTGTGTGGCCCATAACAATGCACTTGAAACATGAAGGTGTTTCACTTTGTGAAGGTGTCACAATCTCATTCTAGGGAATGTACCAATGCTAGCTAACAATGGGATGATCATAGAGTCCCTACAGTGCAGAATGAGGCCATCAGGTCTGCACTGACCCTTTGAAAAGCATCCCACCTAAACCCAGCACCCTACCTTATTCTGTAACCCTACATTAACATGGTTAATCCACCTAGCCTGCACATCCTGCGACACTAACGACAATTTAGTATGGCCAATCCACCTAACCTTTAATCTACAACTTTGGACTGTGGGAGGAAACTGGAGTTGCTGGAGGAAACCCTAACAGACATGGCGAGAATGTACAAAACCCATACAGACAGTCACCCAGGGCTGGAATCAAACCAAGGTCCCTGGCATGGTGAGGTAGCAGTGCTAACCACAGAGCCATGTTGAAGGTTGGTGAATTCTGAAGAAAATGCAATATAGCAAGTAAGTGAAAAATCTTACCATTTTCAATTGCAAATACGTTGTCTTATTACTGGAGTGTGTGAATTACTCCCCTGTTGCTTTGGCTTGTTCTGTTTACACCTCTGAATCCTGTTGACTTTCATGTTTCACCTTCAGCATCTCACCTTCCTCAGAACCAGAGAAAATATTTCAATTCCATTGCAGAGTCACGTTCCAAGATAACAATAAAGTAATGTACTGAATAGGTTTTAGATGCTCTATCATGAGCGCGAAGCGAGTGATAGTCCGTGGTTCTGTGAGATTAAGATATGGATTTAGATTACAGCATCAGGAGAGCACAATGTAGTGGGAATATTGATCAAGGCAATAGCTATGTAATCTCCCAGGGAATTGGGTGAAGTGAGAAATGTCAATATGGTTGTGTAGAATGCCCTTGATAATATGATGATCCTTACACTAACTGCAACCAGTGAAGAGAAGTTTCCAGTTACATTAACCCACTAAGTCCTAGTTTCATTCTAATTGTAGGTAGTATGTATTGCAACTGCCCAAATCTCTTTTGCCTTTAACTGATCTGCTTCAGTGGATAATATATTAAGTGTTGACTCCAGAATATATGCCTTTTCCAAGGTAGTAGAAACAGGAGTGGGGGAGGATAATAATTATGAAGGGCTTTAAATATTAATGCTTACCCTCCCCCCATTATGATTTGAAATATTGGTTTTGAAATACTTGCACTGCTGATTTTCTCTGCTATTTTTCTGTGGATTTTCTCTATGGTCTTCCTCAATCTATACCATTGACATGTTGTACTGCACCATCTTATAAGTGGCTGGCTGCCTGAAGTACCCTGTTCAATTGTCTGTTATTCTTTTGTGCACCTTGAGGTTGTGTTGGCACAGAGACCCCAGGGGAAATATAATCAAGTCGAATCCTCTCTTCATCCAACCCCAGCAAACATGTGTTTCCAGCTGGGCTAATAATTGGAAGTGAAATGGTTGTCTGACTTCCCTTTCCCAGTGTAGGGGAACTAAAAACTTCTTTTAGATAATGTGACACAGATCCGGAACTATCATGGCTAAATCAGGTCTTTCCAAAGCAGGATTGAGACCCTGAATGAGGTCACAAGCTGCAATTTTGGGATTTGTGAGCACTGAGCGAGTGGGAAAAGACAAGTTCTATAAAAGGAGGAAAGCTGGAAAATTCACTCGGTTCCTGTGGATGTAGTGTATCTGGATTTCCAGAAAGCATTTGACAAGGTGCCACACCAAAGTCTGCTACAAAAGATAAAGTTGCATGGTATTACAGGTAATGTATTGGCATGGATAGAGGATTGGTTGATTAGTAGAAAGCAAAGAATAGGGGTAAATGGGTGTTTTTCTCGTTGGCGGTCAGTGGCTAGTGGTGTGCCTCAGGGATCAGTGTTGGGACCGCAATTGTTTACAATTTACATAGATGATTTGGAGTTGGGGACTAAGTGTGGTGTGTCAAAATTTGCAGATGACACTAAGATGAGTGGTAGAGCAAAGTGTGCAGAAGACACTGAAAGTCTGCAGAGGGATATAGATAGTCTAAGTGAGTGGGCAAAGGTCTGGCAGATGGAGTACAATGTTGATAAGTGTGAGGTCATGCATTTTGGTAGGAATAACAGGAAAATGGACTATGTTTAAAATGGCAAAAAATTGCAGCACGCTGCTGTGCCGAGGGACTTGGGTGTCCTTGTGCGTGAATCGCTAAAAGTAGGATCGCAGGTGCAGCAGGTAATTAAAAAGGCAAATGGAATTTTGTCTGCCATTGCTAGAGGGATGGAGTTTAAAAACAGGGAGGCTATGCTGCAGCTGTCTAGGGTCCTGGTGAGGCCACACCTGGAGGACTGTGTGCAGTTTTGGTCTCCTTACTTGAGAATGGATATACTAGCACTGGAGGGGGTGCAGAGGGGATTCACTCGGTTGATTCCAGAGTTGAGAGGGTTGGATTATGAGGAGAGACTGAGTAGACTGGGATTATACTCATTGGAATTCAGAAGAATGAGGGGAGATCTTATAGAATCATATAAGATTATGAAGGGAATAGATAAGGTGGAGGCAGGGAGTTTGTTTCCACTAGCAGGTGAAACTAGGACTAGAGGGCATTGCCTAAAAATAAAGGGAAGCAGATGTAGGACTGAGGTCAGGAGGAACTTCTTCACCCAAAGGGTTGTGAATCTGTGGAATCCCCTGCCCAGTGAAGCAGTTGAAGCTACCTCGCTGAATGTTTTTAAGGCAAGGCTGGATAAATTTTTGAACAGTAAAGGAATTAAGGGTTATGGTGTGCGGGTGGGTAAGTGGAGCTGAGTCTCCAAAAGATCAGCCATGATCTTATTAAATGGTGGGGCAGGCTCGAGGGGCCAGATGGCCTCCTCCTGCTCCTAGTTCTTATGTTCTTATGTTCCCTCAGACAATCAATAGTCCAGGAGATTTCAATGATTGTGGGTATATGCTAACTGGTCATTCACATACTTGCTATCAGATTTTTTTAAGGGAGATGTACGTTTAATACATGGAAACAGTATGTTTGGTTGAAGTGGGAAGTTAAAGTGTTAAATTTATGATCCTGAACCTCTGCCAACTGGCCCAGTTCTGGTTTAACAGTGGTGGAACAGGAAGTTCAGCCTCGTAACCCACTGATAATAAATACTATACTGAAGATGGCAGCCTCATATTATTCTTTGATTTCAAATGTTACTTGAGCAGCCAGATTTCCCAGGTCGCAGGGAACCCAACAGTCAGTAGAAGGCAAGGCCTGCTAGATTCAGGGACTAAGTGCCTTTCCACTGACCTCTTCCCAAGTCAAAACACCTGCTGGCTCCTCAATTCCTCAAATAATCTCCCCCAACAAGGACTCCCACCACGCCCTGAGGCCTCCATTTTGCAACCCATAACAGTGTCCGAACTCAAGTCCTCCAATTTCCCACTTCTTACAACAAGGCTCTGAACTTTGCTCCCACTTTCTGCACTCTTCTCCTTCCCAGGCCTCTAAACGCTGATGCCAACTTCACCTTCACCCCCACCCCACTTGGCAGCAGCTCACAATTTCTTATCTTTGCTCTTTCCATCAGACTCTGACCAACAGCTTCCCAGCCTCTTATTCCTCATGTCACCAAACTCCCAGCCCCCATCGCCTTGGCCTCTAACCAGCCCGGTCTCTGACCATGCCACAGCTTCTTCTGTCCACGTCCCTCATCACCAGCTCCGTCCAATCATGACACCAGACAACCACCTCCCTGCCACTTCCTTGGAAGATCTCTGACACTCCTAGTCTATTATCTCTAACACTTCTCTTACACCTCTGTTTCTGCTTTGGTCCGGTCAGCATCACTGACAACTCTATTCTACCAACATTTACATAGTTAGCACTGGTTGAACCAGATTTGATCTGCTGGCTCAGTAATGGAAAGCCTACAGATGAAAATAATCTTAAAAGATTGGTTTTGAAGATTCGGATGATGCGGCTGTGATGAAATTAATTTCCTGGGGATGAATTGTGGCAGAGAAGCCAGCATTCTCTGTCAGAAATAACACTGAGCACAGTCAGTTCAGGAGCTGCTATGTGACAGCATTCAATTCTGCCATGCAGGTGAGGAGGGCGTTATTGCAAGCTTTTCATGAGATCACTCAGGACAGTTCACAGAATCACAATATTGTTATGACATAGAAGATAGCCATTTCACCAGCTCTTCAAACAAGCATCATTATCTAGTGCCAGCCTCGGGCTTTCTCCCCATACCTTTGCATGCTATTTCTATCTAAATAATCATCCAATGCCCTCTTGAATACCTCAATTGAACTGTGTCCATCACATTTCCAGGCAGTACATTCCATACCCTAACTACTTGCTGTGTGAAAAAGATTTTTTTTCTCACACTACTCGTGCATCTTTGGCACATCACTTTAAATCTATGCCCTCTTGTTCCTTTACAAGCAGGAACAGCTTCTCCCTGTCTAATCTGAATCTGAAAACCTCTATCAGATCTCCTCTCAGCCTTCTTCTCTCCAAGGAGACACTCCCAACTTCTTCAATCTAGTAATCATAACTAAAGGTTCTCATTCTTGGAACCATTCTTGTAAATCACTCTTGCACTGTCTCCAAAGCATTTGCATCTTTCCCATTGTATTGTGCCCACAACAGTACACAATACTCTAGCGAAGGTCTAACAAGGAGTGGCAGATGGAGTTTAATTAGGATAAATATGAGGTTTTGAATTTTGGTAAGAACAAGGGCAGGACTTGTACAGTTAATGGTAGCACCCTGGGTGGTGTTGTCGAACAGAGAGACCGAGGTACATAGTTCTTTAAAAGTTGCATCACAGGTGGACAGGGTGATTAAAGAAGGTGTTTACCACGCTTGCCTTCATTGCTCAGCCCATTGAATACCTGCGTTGGGACATCATGTTGATGTTGTACAGGATGTTGGTGAGCCCACTTTTGGGGTACTGCGTACAGTTCTGGTCACCCTGCTATAGGAAGGGTATTATTATTAAATTGGAGTGGGTTCATAAAAGATTTACAAGGCTATTGCCAGGACTGGAGGATTTGAGTTTTAAGGAAGGCTGGATGGGCTGGGATTTTTTTTTACTGGAGCATAAGAGGTTAAGGGGTGACCTTATAGAGGATTATAAAAACATGAGGGGCATAGATAAGGTGAATAGCAAAGGTCTTTTCCCTAAGGTGGGAGAGTTCAAAACACGAGGGCTTATTTTTGAAGTGAGAGGAAAAAGATTTAAAAGAGACCCAAGGGCTGCCTTTATCACACAGCGGGTGTTTCACATGTGGAATGAACTGCCAGGGGAGTGGTAAATGCAGGTATAGTTACGATGTTAAAAAGACATTTGCAAAGGTACATGAATAGGAAAGGTTTAGAGGGGTAAGGGCCTGATGCAGGTAAATGGAACTAGTTCAGGTTGGGATACTTGGTCGGCATGGACAAGTTGGACCGAAGGGTCTGCTTCCATGCTGTATGAGTCTATGACTCCATGAGTGTCTTACAAAGTTCAGCATCACTCCCTTATTTTAGTACTCCATGCCCCTATTAATAAAGTCAAGGACTCCGTATGCCTCTGTGAGAGTTACTGGAAATATTCCACGGTCTTATTTAATTAGAGAAAGACAGACACAGGCACACTGCATGTTCGAAGTGTCCTGCGGGAAAGGCAACTTAACTACATGGGCTCTGCACATGGGACACAGTGAATTAAGTCCCAGGGGCAGTTGAAAATCTCTGCTGTTGGAACTCTGACTCAATTCTGTGAGTGATTAGGCAGCTAGGTGTTTCAGGCAGGACTTAGGAAAAATCTTGATATTGTAGTGGCTCACAAGAAGGTGAGTGCTACAAATAGGTCAGCGCAGTTAAGAACAAGGGTTGAAAAACCACAAGCAGTTTTCGCTTCATAAAACCGAACAAGATCGGAGCATGGGGGAATACCCAAATCTAATGTGGTGAAGCGAGCTTTCAGCAAAAAGCTGGAGCGGTGCACCGTGTGGCATACCAGAACAGGAATAGTAGTAGTTGAGACAGACCATTACAGAACATCTCTTGAGAGGGGATTTTAAGGGCAGATCAGGAAAAGTGAAGAATTGTAATCTCGTGAAGTTCAATGAGATTAACATCTGGGGGAGATTCATGAGAAATCTGTGGAATCTTTCTTGACGTGTTTGTTATTTGACGTGCACTGCACTGATGTCTTCAATCAAATCCTTGTATTTTTACTACGTTCATTCTTGGTATTAGACCTAAGTTGTAAATGTATTGTAATTTATACTTCTGTTTGAACTTGAATAATAAATTCTTGCTGTTTGTTCAAAACCAGGGAATCTTGTGGTTTTATTTTCTCAGACAGTCTTCTGGATCTCACCTTTTGTCTACTTTAACAGTAAAATGTTACGGGCTCCAAACTAGATAACAGAATAAATATTAACGCTCTGGTCTCAGATCTTAACAGAGGTTTGTCTGTTTCTTTTCACAGCATGCTCCACTGTGGGATTGCTCTTGGACAATGAAGTTCCAATGTCTTGGAAACAAGCAGCTTGTGTGGATGCCTACCTAGTGTTTTGTCACTACCAGAGGTGGGGACGGAGAGGTTTTGCAGTTGTTTCTGTCAATTACCACCTGTCTATTCCACATTCTTTCGAGCATGGCCAGTCTATTTTCTTTCCCATTTGCTGTGGTGATTACCATCAGCCACCATCACACCGTGTTCCTCATCATGCTTTCACACACCTTCACTGCCCTGACTTTTGACCCTCCACTCTGAGGCCTCCAAGGACCCCCTGAGCCCAACTCTTAAACTTCCCACACTCGTCATCCTCCCTATTCCCTGGGTCTAGTCTAATATTTTGAATTAGAGGCTCACCACCATCTTCTCCAGGGTAATTAGGGAGGGTAACAAATGCTGGCTCTTGCCAGAAATCTCCAGATCCCATGAAGTTAGAAGTTTTTTAAAAAGTCCAGTTTTCAGCTATAACTGACATAAGAAAACCAGACAGTCTCTCAACCTGGGGCTGCATCCATGAATCTAAAGTCTACAGAGCCGAATGAAAACCTATAGTTCAGAGTATCACGGTTCAATCGAGCTCCCTGCTCCCCTGACTCCCTCACTGTCTCCAAGTAAAAATCCAACCCCACATCTTTGAATACGTAGAATTTAATTCAACAGTACAGCTCAATAAAAACATCTTTCTAAACACAAATATATTATAATGACTGGCTGTAAATCGAGATTAAAACATGTCTTCTGCTAGTTTTAGAACTTGCATATAGTTAAGCTTTTAATTAATGTACATCAATTGCTCAATCGATTCTAAATGTTGTTATCAGTTAATAATCTTATACTTGCTTCATTAAAAGTTAACACTGTGGAGCAGGTTAAATCGGTTCCTCACAATTGATATGTTTCTTATGTTAATTATAGCTGAAAACTGGATTTTTCAAAAACTTCCAACTTCATGGGACTGGAGATTTCTGGCAAGAGCCAGCTTTTGTTACCCTCCCTAGTTATCCTGAAGAAGGTGGTGGTGAGCCACTTTCTTGAATTGCTTCAGTTCATGAGGTGTACTTACAGCTGCAGAGCTGGTGAAAAGAGATCTAGGGTGGCACAATTGCTCAGTGGTTAGCACCACTGCCTCATAGCGCCAGGGTCCCAGGTTTGATTCCACTCCTTGGGTGACTATCTGTGTGGAGTTTGCACATTCTCCCCGTGTCTACATGAGTTTCCTACGGGTGGTCCGGTTTCCTCCCACAGTCCAAAGATGTGCAGGCTAGGTGGATTGGCCATGCTAAATTGCTCGTAGTGTTCAAGGATGTGTAGATTAGGTGGGTTACAGGGGGTGGGTCTGGGTGGGAAGCTGTGAGGGTTGGTGGGGACTTGTTGGGCTGAAGGGCCTGTTTCCACACTGGAGGGATTCTATGATATAATTCTATTCTATGATGATAATTTGACCCAGGGACAGTGAAGGAAATGAAGGTAGAGTTCCAAGTCAGGGTGGTGTGTGCTCAAAAGGAAACTTGCAGATTTTCATTTTTGTTCATGGGAGATGCAGGCATCACTTGCTCGGTAAGTGTTTATTGCCCATTCCTAATTGCCCAGAAGGCAAGTTAAGAGTCTAGAGTTAAGAGACTACTTTGTTCTGGATCTATGGACTAGACTCTGCTAAACTAAGTAAGGATTCTAAAGGGCATCAAATGGGTCTTTTATGACAATCAATTTAGTGTTTACTTTTAGTTCTAAATTTTAATAGAATTACAATTTCACCATCTGCCATGCTGGGATTTGAACCCATGTCCCCAGAACTGTATCCTCATCACTAGTTTACTGACATCACTATAACACCATCATTATGATGGTGGCATTCCTAACACAGAAGCTGAAAGTCTCAACAGACTGCATTCATAATTGAAGGAATTCAGCAAATTTTTTTTGTTCATGGGATGTGGGAATGGGATGCTAGGGCAGCATTTATTGCCCCTCTGTTTAGGAGTCAATACATTGCTGTGGGTTTGGAGTCATATGTAAATAAGGATGGCAGACATCCCTAAAGGACTTCAGTGAACCAGATGGTTTTTTGCAACAATCGATGGTGGTTTCATCGTCCCCATGATTAAAAAATACTAGATTTTATTGAATTTGTATTTCCTTGCCATGGTGGGATTTGAACTTATACTCGGAGCATGAGTGAAATTAACATTATTCCGCCACCTTCCCTAAATTCCCTAAACCTTGACTAAAAGACAAAGCTGTAAATGTTAGAAATTCTGAACAAAAAAGAAAAAAAAATGAAGCAAGTGCACTGCAAATCCATTGCTATCTGAAATAAGAGAAGCCAAATTAATATTTCAGGCACAGGCACTACTGATGAAAGAACCACAAATAAGCTATTAAATATCTATTCTCTTTTTGAATGCCAACTGACCTGACCTGTTGTGTCATTTGCAGTATTTTTACGTGCCTCTAATATTTATCAGGTTCACGTACAGAATACACATACTTAGTCAAGCTTTTATGCAATGTTTACTGATCAAACTGATCTCAGAACATGAGAGTGTGTTAATTAATGAAAGACCTGGTATTGATTTATCATGTATCTCCAAGGGAGAACAGCCACACAAATAGTATATTACCTCCACTTCAAATGTCATACATATCTCATATAACACAATTTATGAACATATGGTGCTCCCTTTTACACAACGTGCACTGATTTTTAACATTGCTTTAACAGTCAAGAGAGATTACAAAGAATTATAATGTTTAAAAGTTAAAGACATCATTTACTATCAAGGTTCGTGAGTAAAATAACTGAAAAAATGATGGCTTAAAAGCCATTTGTCCTGCATGTAAACATTCATTTTTATTGTTGCTCATTTCCCATCCTAGACTGTTCTGCATTGCAGTTCCTTCTGAAAATTATTTCATTTTCTTTCTCAGCAGGGGGTCAGCATTGTTGTTAATGTCAGATATAAGACATAAAACAATAATATAGAAAACTAATGAATGTTCTTCTTCGATTTAATCGCAAAATAAAAATACCCAGATATAATGCTTACAAGTGATTCATAATTAATGTGAATTGAAATTGCCAATTGCAAAGCAAATCTGATGTAGGCAGTGCTGTGGGACAGTGGTAATGTTCAGATTATGAGAGAAAACACTAACTGACTCTTAACTTGTTTTTCTTAAAAACCCTCCTTAAAACTTACCTGTTTGGCCAAAAATGTCGTCATCTGAGCTAAAGTTGTGTGAGTTGTTGTTAAAGCATATTCTATAATGTTCCTGCAAAGTTCTTTTGGTTGTTACTCTATGTCAAAGGCTCTACATGAATGGAAGTTATCATTTTTGAATTATGATCCTTTTTTATTATTGGCTACAAGTGGCTGTGTTATCAATGAAGATTTATTTTGCGTGCCATTCTTGCATCTTTATGCCGACAGGTCTCCCTGCTTCCATCATCAATTGAAATGTGCTACCCCTTCTATTTCCTGAGGCTGTCAATGGCATATACTTATAGTAACTGATGTCCTGTCATCAGCATAGAGCAAAGTGTCTTCGTATCGTGTCACAACACGCATCTCTGAAAACTCTCACTGGACATTCCCAACGGGGACATTAAATTCATCAGTGCTTAATCCACTCAGTTTCAGCTGAATCCCAGTTCATCCAGAGAGACTCTTTCACTACCAATAAATCAAGATCACTCAAGACAATGAACCTGACCATCCACAGCTCTAGAAACCTTTCTCAAATTCCACCAGTTTCACCACGATAAGACCATAAGCAATCGGAACATTCGGCCCCTTGAGCCTGTTCTGCCATTCCATAAGATTATGGCTAATCCAACATTCCTCATATCCACTTTCCTCCATTATCCCATAGCACTGATCAAGAATCTAACTAGCACAAGTGTTAAATAAACACAAGGATTCTGCTCCCACATCACGCTGTGGTAGGGAGTTCCAAAGACTCACAACCGTTAAGAGAAGAAGTTCCTCCTCATCCCAGTCTTAAAATGATACCCCTTTGTCCTAAGACTGCACCCTCCAAGAGTTTCCCATGAGGAGGAAACATCCTCTCAGCATTTATACTTTCAAGTCACTTAAGAATCCTATATGTTTCACTGAGATCCTCTCTCATTCTTCTAAACTCCAGTGAATAGAGTCCCAACTCATTTAACCTTTGCTCATAAGACAATGCCTCCAAACATGGGTCATCTTAATGAACCTTGTCTGAATTCTTTCCAATGAAATAATATCTTTTCATAAATAAAGGGACCAAAACTACTCACAATACTCCAGACGTGGTTTCACCAGCACTTTGTACAGTTTCAGTAAGACGTTCCTGCACTTATGTTCCACTTATGTTCCTTGAAATAAGGGCTAACATTCCATTAGCCTTCCTGATTACCCGATGTACCTGTGTGCTAGCTTTCTGGGTTTCACACTTAAGTATCCCCAAGTCCCTTTGTGTTACAAGGTTTCTGCAGTTTTATTCCACTTAAATAATACTATTCTTTTGTTCACCTTTCCAAAATGAACAACTTCACATTCTCTCATGTCATACTCCATTTGCCAACATTTGCCCATTGTCATCTGCAAATCTGATGAAAGTATATTCACTTTCTTCCTCTAAGTCATTAATATATATTGTAAACAGTTGTGATCCCAACACGGATTCCTGTGGAACCCACTGGTCACAGGCTGCCAACCTGAAAATGAACCCCTTATCCCCACTTCTTATTTCCTGCCTATCAGCTAATTCTTTATCCATGCCAATATGTTACCACCAACACCATGAGCTCTTACCTTAAGACTTAACCTTTTGTGAGGTACCTTGCTAAAAACCTTCTGGAAGTCCAAATTTAACACATCTATTGGTTCCCCTCTATCCACTCTGGTTGAGACTTCCTTAAAAAACTCTAATAAATTAGTCAAACATGATTTTCCTTTCATGAATCCATGCTGACTCTGCTTGATTAGATAACAATTTCCCAAATGTTCTGCTATTATTTCCTTAATAATTGATTTCATTAATCTTCCAACAATAGATGTTAGGCTAATTGGCCTGTAGTTACCCATTTTTACCTCCCTTCCTTTTCAATAAGCGTGTCATATTCACAGTTTTCCAAACCTCTGGTACTTTGAGAATCCGAGGATTTTTTGGAAAATTACAAGCAATGCATCCACTATCTCTGTCGCTACCTCTTTACAATCCTAGAATGTAAGCCATCAGAGCCAGGGGACTTATTTGCCTTTTGCCCAATTGGGGAGGCAATGGCATAGTGGTATTGTAAGTGGTCTGGTGACCCAGACCCCCAGGCTAACGTGTTGAAGACGTGGGTTCAAATCCTACATGGCAGATGGTGAAATTTGAATTCAATAACGATCTGGAATAAAATGCCAGTCTATTGGCAACTACGTAACTCCCATCAATTGTCAGAAAACCCATCTGGTTCACTAATGACCTTTATGGAAGGAATTCTGCCTTCTTTACCTCATCTGGCCTATATGTGAATCCAGACCATCAGCAATGTGGTTGACGCTTATCTGCCTGCTGGGAAATTTCAGGTGGTTAATAGATGCTGGCCTGGACAGCAACACTCACATCCTATGAATGAATTAAAAAGAAATTGTCTAATACTTCTTATTTAGTCATGGTACGTAATTCCTCCCCCTATTCTCTATGATTAATGGAATGTTTGAAATATCATCCACTATAAAACATCATTTCACACAAATATAAAACCTTTATTTGTATGATGACAATACAATCCATTGAATTTAGCCTGAGACCTATGTTAGATCACATTTAACTGTGAGAAAGGAATCTGTCACAAAGACAAGTTATCACCTGCAGCAAGTGATCAAAAGGATGAATTAAGCTTAATATTTGGACAAGCTACTGCACAGTGACCCTCCACACCACTCCCAGTCTGTGCTAACACACTGAAGTGGTCTGTGACACTCAGTGTTGCACCACACGTAACATTTAGCCACTAAACTGTCAGGTGCATATTTTACGACAAAGCTTCTCACTTCAGAGTAATCTGAAAAATAGAGATCAGTAGGTTCCAATCTTAGTGGGTTTCTCTCAGAAAAGATACACATTTCTCTCCCAATGCCTGTAGCACCTTTTTACTTTATACTGCTCACAAATGTCTTGAATATTGATTCATATTGACTTCCAAAGCTGATTTTAATGAACTCCAACAGATACTTATCACTTGCTTTTTCAATACTCTCCCAGCATCAGCTCAGATGAGCACTACAAAGTACCTGTGGGACTGCCTCTTTATCATTTGGATGGTATTTACAGCCAGTAGCCTTTTATAGGCTTGCCTTCTTCTGTTTTTGTTCAAATTTAGAGGTAAAATATGCATTCATTGAATTGACCTTTATGAATGCATTTGTTGAAAAACTTTTGCATGTTATCGTTGTGATTCACAATGCACTCAACCCAATTAATCAAAGCAGCAATCTAAAAACAGGCTGCAGAAAGATGCTTTACCAGCACAGAATAAATCAATGCAGGAGACAAATATGTTCTGTAAACTATAACATGTAGAGTACATGGAGAAAATTTTTATGCCTGATATATTTATGTATACACAATGCTGACTTAGCGACTGATATTTGTCAACTTGGTTACCATCTCAAAAACTTTCACTGCATTGCTGAGACAGGCAATTTTTTTCCAGGGGCCCATATTGAAATATGCATTGTGGGTAAACTAACACCACAAGGGGGGCTGCAGTAGATAAGAAGGAAGCTCATCATCTTCTGAATGGCAACGAGGGAGAAGCAAGAAATGCTGACTTTGCCAATGATTCTCACAGCTCAAGAATGAATAAAAAAAATTCCAACCTATATTTCTGGATCAGTTTTACATCAATGCTTACAATTGTCCAGCTATTTTTATCTTGTCTCATTTCTAGACTTGTGGTGCCATGGTTATCATCTCTGCCTCTGAGGCAGATCGCTGGGTTCGAGTGTCACTTTAGGATTTGATGACCATACAAGGTACATTCACAATATGGATAATCAGGTTGATTGTCAATTTATAAATCCTTTTGATACTGATAGCAGGCATTAAGAGCAGGAGATCCTCCTAATCAGCTATTGTTGATGCACAGTGTGGCACTCAAGGTA
Organism: Rhincodon typus; assembly: GCF_021869965.1. Classification (NCBI taxonomy): domain Eukaryota; kingdom Metazoa; phylum Chordata; class Chondrichthyes; order Orectolobiformes; family Rhincodontidae; genus Rhincodon; species Rhincodon typus. Next base: position 22,584,288 of record NC_063339.1, read on the forward strand.
AGTTCTATTGACAAGGTAGCGACATGTTCCAGGACAAACTAGCTATTGAAACAGAAATAAGTGCACAGAGGCCAGGTCCCATCACTAAGTCACCCTTTATTTATTGTGCACAGTACACTGGCTGTGGCCAACCAGCTTGGAGTCAGTCCACAACTGGTGAGATTCTAAACTCCCGGTTATATTGGTCAGCCAAGGCTTTCCTGATTGGCCCAGGCTAACAAGCCCAATCACGTACCTTGTAGTTAATGAGGTCCACTTGGTCCCAATCACTACACGCCCCCACCCTGCCCCACCACCACCCAAGTCCGGGGATGCAAGCCTAGTCTTTTGCTTGCAGCTTCTCTTGCAACAATTTTGTCCCACGTCCAGTTCCTCCATCTCAGACTCAGACACAGGCACTGTATATCAGATCATGGCCCATCTCTTGCACTTGGAGCATCTTGGAAGAGTCTCCTCCTCTTCTTCCAGCAGCAATGGTATCGAGGCTGCATCCATTTTGGACTTGGAGATTTCCTCAACACTCGATGGAATGGGAGTACCTACAGTTTCTGCTGGACCTTCTGGCTGTTCTGAGGGGCCAGGTTTGTTTTGCCCCTGCCCCGTATGTGAGGTAACAGCATTCAGGTGATCCCTGTGTTTGTTCAGGACCGTACTACCTACCCGATCATTGTAAGTCACGGCACCTGACTTCATGTCAATCTTGACTCATACCCATGCAGGGCCATTTCCATCCTTGCAGCACCAAATTTCATCCACGGATTTAAATTGTCTCTCTCACTTACAGGATGTGCATCAGCATTCCTGTTGCTGTTTCAACCGGGCCCCCCCAGGTCTGGAAATATCGGGTTTAAATTGGTGCAGAGTCTTCTCCCCATCAGCAACTCTGCTGGAGCTAACCCTGTTGTTGTATGTGGGGTGGTCCTATTATCAAACAGAAACCGGGACAGTTTGGTCTCTGTTGACACTGTAGGCTGCTTCGTTAAGCCTGCCTTCAACAATTGGACCATTCTTTCCGCTAAACCATCGTACAATGGATGGTACAGAGCTGTCCTTATGTGCCAAATGCCATTGGACTTTAGGAAATATTTGAATTCCCTGCTGGTAAATGACATCCCATTGTCTGTGACCAATACTTTCAGAGTCCGTGTTTCACGATGATGCTCACAGCTTCCCAATCATCATCCAGATAAGTGGCAACATGAGGTAGCCCTTGTAAAATATTCTCCATGGTCTACTGGAAAACAGTGCAGATTGATGATACCCCAAATGGCAGTCCTGTATATTGACATAAACCGTTATGGGTATTAATTGTAGCATACTTCTGGGACTCCTCATCCAGTCGCAATTATAAGTAGGCGTGGCTCATGTACAGCTTCATAAAGGACAGCACCCACCGCCCCCCCTCCAACTTTGTGTGCAAATTCCCTATGCAAGGGAGTAAATATTTACCCAGCTGTGAGAAGCGGTTTACCATTTACTTGAAATACCCACAAAGGCAAATTGAGCCATCAGGCCTCACAATTGGTACAACAGGTACTGCCCATTCTGCAAACTGTACTGGTTTGGTGATTTCTTTACTGTCCAGCCTCCTGATTTCTACCTATACTTTTTACCAAAAGGCAAATGGCACTGGGCAAGCCTTGCAAAATCTTGGAATTGTGTACTGGTCAACATGTAAAGTGGCTTTGGCCCCTTTGATAGTCCCAAGCCCTGCTTGCAAACTCTTGGATATTTCACTAGGATGTCACTGAGGCAGCCATTTTCCAATCAAAAAATGTTAATCCAATCTAGGTGAATCTTTCTCAACCAATTCCACCCCAATAGACCTAGGTCCAAGCCTTTCACTACCATCTGTGGTAACCAACAGCTTCTCGTAAGAGACCGGAACCGAAGTTGTACCCTTAATTTGTAACACTTCCCCAGTGTATGTTCTTAGTCTGGCCGAGGTCTTGTGCAAACTTAAAGATTGGAGTCCTGAGTGAATCTTGTTAAAGACAGATTCTGCAGCCACAGATACAGCTACATCAGTATCGACCTCCATGCGAACTAGGTGACAATTTAACCAATTTACTTTTAATTAGCTCCAATTTGGGTGTCACTAAGCAATTCAATTGTTCCAATCCACATGTAGGAGAATTTTTCAGGGTGTGCATTCTCCTGGATACCAGCCTCCGAGTTTTCCTATTCAAATCAGGCCTTGCAGGACTCCTTTGCTGTCCCGAATCTGCATACTGGCAGCAACTACAATGGCTTGCCACCCCATATCCTGAAGAACTGTTTAGCCACTTGGTCAAGTTCGGCTTTTTTTGTGCAGTTTTGCTGTGGCTTGGCCCAGGGTCCCTCTGCCGTGCATGAGGCTCTGCAATTGACTACAGTCACGTGGTGCTCCCCAAGCTCAGTTGGACAAATGATAACTTCCATCGGGATACCCTGTAATTCCCACGCTCCACTTGCTGCACTTTTTTTTTTAATGATAAGGCCAGCTGCACTGCCTGTTCGAATTCCAGCTGGGCTTCAGCTAGTAAGCACTTCTGCATGGTTATGTCATTTATCCCACATACCAAACAATCTCTCAGCATCTCAATCAGGGTTAAGCCAAAATCACATGCCTCTGCCAGTCATCACAACCTCAACAAAAATCCCAATACGGATTCCACTGGTTCTCTAACAGCCAAATAAAACCGGAAGCCTCTCCAGATTAGAAGAGGTTTGGGGTCATAATATTCCTTAACCAACTCTGCGAAGGTTTTCGTGGTTGGTGCCTCTGGGAAACTTAAGCTCCTTATAACCAAAAATGCTGCAGGTCCACACACAATCAGAGAGGATTACTGGTTGTTTTACACCTACCCCAATGGCCATTGCCCAGGAAAAAATATCACATTCTTTCGACACATTCATCCCAGCCTTCAATAGCAGGGTCAAATGAGTCAAGCTTCCCAAAAAGAGGCACGTTGCCAGAAATGTTTACATCAACTCCAAGTTGACATTTGAAAGCAAATGTTCTGCACTCATGTCCTGTTTTCTCCTGTTGCCACTGAAACAACTGCGCAAAGGCTGGGCCATCACCAAGTCACCCCTTATTTACTAGTGCACAGTACACTGGCTGTGGCCAGTCAGCTCAGAGTCAGTCCTCAATTGGGGAGATGCTAATCTCCTGGTTATATTGGTCAGCCAAGGCTTTCCCGATTGGCCCAGCTTAACATCCCCAATCAAGAACCTTGTAGTTAATAAGGTCCACCTGGTTCCAATCACTACAGAAACAAACATAAGCAAGTGTTTTGTCAGCCTCATGTGTTGCCAGATATGAGACGCCCTCTAAATCCATCCCATGGACAATTTTGTGGACAATTACCAAGTTAAAACATAGAAACAGGTATATGCCATTCAACCTATTGAGTCTACTCTGCCATTCAGTTAGATCATGGCTGATCACTTACTTCAGAGTCACTTTCCCATACTATTTCCATATACCGATATTATTAGTCTCCAGAAATCTATCAATTTCCGTCTTAATGTAGTCAATGAGGTAGTGAATCCCAAAGATTCTCCAACCTCTAAGTGAAGAAATTCCTCCTCTTCTCAGTCTTAAATTGCCTACTCCTTATCCTGAGAATGTGTCCTGGTTTTAAAATTGCAGATGGGGAAACATCTTACCTCTTATTCTTTGAGAATACATGCAGTTTTTTTTACTACCCCCTGTCTCATAAGACAATTCTGAGAAAGTAATCAACTCAACATTTCTCCTTAGATAAAGAGACCAAAACTGTACAGAATACTACAAGTGAAGTCTCAGAAAGGTTCTATAAAAATTGAGTGAGAGATCTTTACTCTTTAGAATAGAATAGCCTTTATTGTCACATGCACTCGAATGAGTACAGTGAAGAGTTTGTAATGTCACGTCTCGGCGCCATCTTAGGTACAGGGTACCTAGGTACAGATACTTTAAGTGTTGTTACAGCACTGAAATAGTGAAAAAAAAGACTAGCATGGGAATACAGGGTTTAAAAAGTCCAGAATGAGAATGAAAATTTTCTTTAAAGTACACAAGTCGTAGTCCTTTTTCACGGAGTACGTGCCCACTGGGCTTCAGAACATGAGTCTATGCTGCCTCCATGCACTGGCCTCTGACCAGGACACATCTCCCGGCCAGTTTGGGCTTGCTCTGCTTCCACTCTGGCTCCAACTGTGACTCGTCCCATAGTCACGCTGATGCCGCTTCAGCTGCAACTTGCTTCTGGGACTCGGCCTGCACTTGCTCTGCTGCTGCTCCAGGACTCGGGCCTGCACTCACTCTGCTCCCCACTCTGGACTCCAGCTGCAACTTGCTTCTGGGACTTGGCCTGCGCTTGCTCTGCTGCCACTCCGGCCGCAACTTGTCTCTTGCGCCAGAATGGTCTCGGACTGCGTTCTCCATTCCCTCTAAGTAGGGTACTTTAAGTAGTTAAAAGTTGGCGGTGCCGGGGGAAAGAAAAACTGCAGCAAGAGTGAAAAAAAGGGAAAGGGAAAGGAGCTAGCAAGCAGAGGAGTTCCAGCTGGAGTGTCTTAGTCTGCCGCCATCTTAACTGGAAGTAGTACTCAAATCTCCTTATGATGAAGGTCAATATAACGGTTGGCTTTCTAATTGCTTGCTGCACATTCAAGCTAACGTTTTGCAATTCGTAACAAAGAACCTTTTACGCCCGCATTTTCAACCTCTTACTAATTAAGAAATAGTTTGCCTTTCTGTTTTTTCCACCAAAACGGATGTTTTCACAAATGTTCACATATATTCCATGTCCCACGTCACTTTGTCTATTCAAGTCCTCTTGAAGCCTCCTTGCATTCTCCTCACAACTTAGGTTCTGCCTTCGAGTGCAGCTGCTTCTTTCTTCCCCAGCCCTCCTCTCCCTTGCCATCTCCCCATTTCAGATAAAGTGTTGCACCTTTTCCATTAGAGTTTCCCTCAATAAATTGTTCCTGAAGAAAGAAAAAGAGTAATGCCAGGTTGATGAGCCTGCAGCAAAGTTATGTAATATTCATCTGCCTGTACCCCCATTTCAGATTCACAGCCAGCAGCATTCCTCTTGCCAAGAAACAATTTCTTAAGATAGTATTCTGTGTTGCTGGAGGCAGGAGTGCTGTTGCAAGATGAGGCTCCCTTCTCCACAGCACAGTGATATGAGCATAACATCAAAAGGAAGCAGTAAAAGAAACGTGTCACTAGTTTCCTATGGCTGGATTTAAATTGTAGTCCTGAAGGTAAATGTATGCTTATATCACACCATACCACTTAATAGCCTTTACCATCAGCTTTTCACTTCTCTGTCAGATCATTACATCAGATCAACAACACATTACATTTGCTCATTCGTACAAACATACAAACAGATGAAGTTTGAGCAGTTATTGGCCATTTGAGACCTGGAGCCTGAGCCTCATTTGATATGATCATGTATTATGAATGTTAATATTTAATTTTGTGGAGGCTTGTGTTTTGAAGGATTGCAGATAAGTGCATTTGTTTTAAATTCTGTGAAGATATTTTGATTGTATTAAAGACGATGTGTGTTAACCAGTTTTGTATCTTCAACCATAAGACCGTCAAACATAGATGGAGAAAGAAGTCATTCAGCCCATCCAGTCTTAACTGTTATTCAATGAGAACAGGATTGATTTGATAATCCTCAGCCCCACTTTCTTGCCTTTGAGTCCCTTTTCTGTCTATGTCAGCCTTAAATACATTGAACAACCCAGCCTCAACAGTGCTCTCTGGTAAAGAATCCATAGACTCACAACGTTTTGAAAGAAGAAATGCTTCCTTATCTCTGTCTTAAATGAGTCACCTTTTCTTCTCAGACTATGCCCTCTAGTCATAGATTCTTCCACAAAGGATAACAACCCTTCCGCATCAAGTCCTCTGAGAATCTTGCATGTTTCCATGAGCTTGTTTCTCATTCTTCTAAATTCCAACGAGGTCAAGCACAGGATATTCCACCTCTCCTCATAAGACAGTCCCTCCATACCTGGATCTCTCTATTAATGACCCGCTGTGATCTCCAGCATTTGGTGTTGCCAGTACAGATCTCAGCATCTGCAGTAATTTGCCCCTCCATACCTGGTAATCAGCCTCGTGAACCTTCCCTGGACTGCCTCCAAATCCAATATATATTTCCTTAGATAAGAGATCCAAAACTGTTTACAGTATCATCTTCATTGAGTAGATTCTGCTTTATAATAATTCAATAATGTTGTGCTTAATTATTAAAGAAACCCGTTTGATTAGTCTTTCTATTTTAAGTTTAGTATCAAGAAAGCATGCGATTGGCCATATCAGGAGCTGGGTAAAGCAATTAAATTTTTTGTTATGATGCAGCTAATTAGTATTGCAGCTAAAAAGGGAGAAAGAGGCAATGCACTCCTCCTTTGTATGTCATAACACGTGGCTCATCTTGGCCTTAAAAATATTTAATGACTCTGAATTTACTGATTTGGGAAGAAAATTGCACACACCCCGACCTCTGAGAGGAAAAAAATCCATCTTAAATAGGAAACAAATTGTTTTTAAATTTTGTCCCCTTGTTCTAGTCTCCCCACAAGAAGAACAGACTTTCAGCTTCCACTCTATCAAGTCTCCTCAGGATTTTATAAGTTTCAGTAAGATCACCTATTGTTCTTCTAAACTCAAATGGATACAGGTACTCTTTCCTCATAAGGCAACCTTTCATCCCAGAAATTAACTGAGTGAATCTACTTTGCACTGCAATATAATACAATGATACTCTTTCCTAAAGAGGGAGTCTAAAATTATACACTGTGTTCCAGATGTGGTCACCAATCCCTTCAAAACTGTAACAAAACTTCCTTACTTTTATATTCTACTTCCCTTGTAATAGAAAACAACATTCTATTTTCCTTCAGAGATAGTAGGAACTGCAGATGCTGGAGAATCCGAGACAACAAGGTGCAGGGCTGGATGAACACAGCAGGCCAAGCAGCATCATAGGAGCAGAAAGGC